>NC_045678.1:11147376-11804265 GCF_003331165.1 Xiphophorus hellerii | reverse complement strand
GCCAGATCCAGTGTGTGTGTGGGGGGGACGGGGGGGGGTGGAGGGGTTCCCTCTACAGCTCCAATGCCCACAATGAGAGTAGTCTCTCCCCGGTCCTAGTGCACCACACGCCGTCCCTGCTGGTTCTAACGCACGCCGCCGCTGCACCTGCAATCTGTCATCCCCATCGATTAAGCAGTGAAATGGACGAGGGGAAAAGAAATTCCAGAAGACATCTATAACTCAACTCAAAGCCCCGACGCTGAACAGGGAAAGGACGGACGTGCAGCGCTGGTCCTCACTTGTTGTTGGTAGGACGGAGGAGATTGAAAAGCGAGAGAACGAGGGAAGAGGTAGAGAGAGAGAGAGAGAGAGAGAGAGAGGGGGTGAGAGCAAAACGGAGAAAGGGAGAGAGAAGGGGTTTAAAACAGGGGCGGAGCTAGATACAATGCAAGATTTAGATTATTTTTTTTTTGCATTTTTATTTTCAAAATGTATCTAAATGATTTAGAGTTCTATTTAAAATAGTTTACGTATTTTGGTACAAAAACTCGTTTTACTCAGTGAATTCTTTTAATTTTTAGGAGTATGGCTTGCAGCTAATGAGCACAAGACAATTCTGCTTCTCAAAATTTTAACTATATTAGACAAATAAATAAAAAGGGATTTCAATTAAAAAAAAAAAAAAAAGAAGTCCAATGTTGTGGTCATATTATAATTTTTTTTAAAAGTTGGATGTTCATAGAGTGATTCGTCCAAGCATTGGGAAGATGAGTTGAAAGGAAAAAGTCTATAGGGAACAGGATGGAATAAGCCAGGAGAAAATAAACAATTCAAGCTAAAAAAAAAAAAAAAAAAGATTTGGGGGAAATTACAAGGTATGGATTGAGGCTGTATTTGAAGCTACACGTGTCATATTTGTTGTTGCCACAAACCCAAATCTAGAGCAAATATTGGTTGAAAAATTAGAACTTTAATAAAATAATAAACTTACAGAGACAGTAGCAGCATGAATCACGAAAACATGTAGCCAGGTTGACATAAGGATAAATCGATGTGCACATATACTGAGGCCAGTGACGTGCAGTGAGGTTCATGGCTGGTGAGGCACTGACTAAATCAAAATCATAAGACCCCCTGCATGTTATTGTTTACATACGGAAATTTCGCGCATACGAACAACACTGAAGGGCAAAAAGTCTATACTTTCACATGCCATGCAAGCCGCGCTGCCAAGGTAGAATAATACAGTTTACTCAATGAAACTTGGAAATATAGATATGATTAATTTAGTGTTATGCTGCACAGCAAAGGGAAACATATTGAAATACAACTCAAAACCACCTTTTTCTCGCTCTCTGTATCCGCCACGCTACACGTAGACTCCTTGCGTGTAGCTTCACTTATTTACTGTATGCTAGCTCGCTGTCTCTTACTCTGCAGTTGTGCTGTCACAATGTTTGGGATCATGAGCGCCCCCTGCCATGAGGCAAGAGAACTGCCTGCCTCACCTCGGATCTGTTCTCTGCCGTTTCTGATCGCTCCTCAGCCCACGAATCACCTTACACACACAGTTTGTGACAAAAAGCACTGTACATTATATAGATAAGCTAAATTATGGAAAATATGTTTACATATTAAATGGGTTTTTTTTTGCCATTTTATTGGCGATGTACAGACAGGAGGAATATGCTCTGATAGAATGGCAGCCAGTTAGCGAGAGGTTGCGCAATCACAGGTGAGGCTCAGCTCGCTGCTGCCTCACCAGCTTTGCTTCTGAGCATTTTAATGGGAAATTGCGAAAATGTAGAAATTTTTGAAGAAAAAATAATCAAAATGGGTAAAGCTAAATGAAAAATAAATACTTTACAGCACAAAACACAGGATGAAAATAGCGATATGAATTATCATTATAAGATAGGCTCTGCCTCACCGTCATCACCCTGACTGCACATCACTGACTGAGGCAGGGGTTTAAATGACAAAGCAATCAGGAGAATTAAACATTCATAACTAAAAACGCAAACACCTCATGGACCATGACAATTCTCTCTATCCATAGTATAGTCAATATGAAATTCAAGTAAAGTGAATGTGATTCAGTCAGTCAACATGTGTTTGTAAAGTCAATTGTGATATTTTCCATCTGACATTACTTAGTTGTAAACTACTAAAATAGTTAGATTGTTATAGGATAATCATTTAAAGATGGGTGATGTTATAAATTTTTAGTTTAGCTGTGTTGATTGAATTCAGTTTTGGATCCCAACAGTCTTTGCGATTTTAGGGACATTTTCTGTTATAGGTAGATGTGGAAAAGCCCACATATCACTTTGAGTTTATGTTTTTTTATTCATGAATACCAGAACAGTGAGTTACACACAGCTGCAAGTACACACAAAGTACGTTCAACTGAAACTAAAAGACTGCTGTGTTTCGGACTGACAACACAGGACATCTGGTTCTGTGGAGAAAATACCTCCAATCATTAGGCAGTACAGAAGTCAGTTACCATGGAGACTCGGGTTGCAGGCTGGTGGGCAGTAACCAAAGAGTTACTCTGATTTTTTTGGGTGGGGGGGATTCCCGTTTACATTTGGCACTTTATGGGTTGTAGACAGCATTGCTCCCCTCCCAAGTGTTGCTTAAACTCCTAATGTAAAAAATGAGGCACTGCTTAATCAATCATGAGAATTACTTAAAAGCTCTAAGTTATAGCTAAAGGTCATGTCTATCATCTGTGGGTAATTACACATTTTTCATCTGGATTAGGCAAAGGTACTGATACGGATTTTATTTAGGGATGTCGGAGTAAATGAGATTAATTGAAATGCAGTTAGTAACCATCAGATTATAATTTCCTTCCTCTTGACAGTACAACTTTGTGCTGTTCTGTGATGGAAGATCAAAAGAGAAAAAAAAATACACTGAATTTGTTCTGTTAGCACCTTACGGAGGTAGTTCTTTTTTTTATTATTATTATTTGTAATGCTTAAACTACATTGATGTGTTTATGTGTCACCATGAGGACACATGCCTTACCTTGTCAAATCTTATCAGAATCTGTGTCCTCTATAAAATAGATGAGGAAGATGAGAGCTTCCTTGTATAACCACTCTCGCCAAGGGCCCAGGAAACTAGTCACAGACGTTTCTGCCTCCACAGTTTTTCTTTCAGAGCGTGAGTGGATACCTGACCATCATTCCGCCTGCAGAAAATATACAGGCTGACTGATATGACATAAATCCTCCTCTTCGTTTGTCCTAGGAAAAAAACTAACTAACTAACTAACTAACTAGCTCGCTCGCTCGTTCACTCCCTCACTCACTTCTTTCGTATTAGGTGGATAAATGGTCCATGAGTGATGCCATAGAAACTAAGAGGAGATCACATGACTCAATCACATCTCACTCCCACACTTCTTCTTCTCTCTTATTTATTTATTTTATTACCAGCAGCTGCATTGTTCAGTCTCTCTCTCTCTTTTCTCTCTTTTTCTCTCTCTGTCTGTGACAAAATGCTCACTGCTACATTCGGAAATGTTTCATGATTTCAAACCGGGATAATCAGTACTTTAATAAGCGCTATCTTGATTTAGAATCATTTCCCAATTTCTACCACCGTAAGAGGAAGAACTCTGCAGTTAGATGTGATCAGATATAGAAACAATTATGTGTTAGCTTAAATTGAAAACTGTAGGGCAAAATTAGCTGTAGGCCACACAAGACCAATTGCAGCAGTTGATTTGTGAGTTTGCTCCACTGATGGATAAATGGATTCTATCTGAAATTGATTTTTTTAAGGGAAGATGAAATGTTTCACTGTAAATATTTTTGAGTTCAAATAGTGTGAATCTTCCAGCGATTCTTCATCTTCTTGACATCTGTCAAATTAGAGTTATTCTTTGTGATTGCTGTAACAATTACATAGCATTTTCTTTTCTTTAAAAAATGTAATGTTTCAAATTTCCTAATAATCTGAATTTGAGGTTTTTATCAGCTGCAAACACATGGACGTTTTTGTTATTTACCTTTTCCACTGGGTCTAAAATGTTGGAACAATTCTGGGAAATGTTGGTCATTTTTAGTCCTAACAATACTCAGCCTCCATCTACAAGATCTTTCCACCTGTTAAAAGGAAGTTGTTCCTCTCCAATTTTGCCACATGCTTGTCCAGGAGGAGGCATGACTGCAGTATCAATGACTTACTAAATGAAATCAGCTGTGCTATTTTAGACAGATTACACGTTTGACACAAACTGTCGGTACTGCACCATTAGGATTGAACTGGGCTATGTGTAATGCAAACATGTTTTATGTTTCATCACATATACATGTGAAGAATAAGTGATAAAAGAAGCCTGTCTTTTCAACTGATTTCCTCCAGTAAGGGTTCACAGAGGGCGAAAGATAAAAGACTGCCTCACCCAAAACCCCAAATAAATCACTGTGGTGGAAAGGAAGGCCACTGCTGCTGCCTAGCAGCAAAAAAAAGCACAAGAATCAATTTCTAACTTGACTCTTTCTCTGCGGCGTTCCCGTGGAGTTTGTTCTCTTTGTACAAGTGGGGGTTTGTTTCTCCAGGTGAAACGGCTTCCTTCTCAGTAACGTGCAATTATTTGGTGATGTTTTGTTTAGGATTCAATGTAAATAACTGGTCTGTGTAGGCTGTGCCCCACCTCCGGTCACCCTATACAAACTTGAATGGCATAAAATGGGTATAAGAAACAAGAACCTGACACCTTTTTTCCTTATTGAAACTCACAGTTAAGTAGCTGACTCTGGTCTGTTAATGAAAATCCAACACTTCCGACCTGAAGGGTAATGGTCTAAAACTAACTGGATATGTGTACAGATACATTAAAATCCAAACTCACTATCCTTATACACAACCATCTACTTGTTGTATACAGTAATCAGTTTTGTGAGCTTCTATAAGCAATAGTACTGTTTTATAACACAGTATTCACATTCCTTGAACTTTACTATTGTAAATTTAGAAAGTTAAATACAGGTGCACCTTGGTAAATTGGAATGTTTTGAAATGTGAATTTATTTCATCTATTGCAATCAAAAAAGTGAGATTTATTCCTCACACAGAATTATATAACATTTACTTATTTCATTTCATTTGGATATACACCCTAATAGATCCTTAGGTCCAGAGACCTTCTGTGAATCCCACAGTTTTGATCTTAGGCCTAATGGTTGATGGACTAATTTGGTTGCATATTTTTTGTTCAACAACCACGTATGTGTTTCTTCTGATGTGTGAGCTTTCCAGCTTCTTTTGTGTGCCACTGAATTGTATCACACACATATATACATATTTTCAGTCTGTCTGCCTATATCTTTCTACTTCTTAAACAGCTGCACGTAGTCCCATAAGGTGCACCAAAACCTGATCTTGTGTTATCAAATAAAAACATGCATTTTTGTTGAGATCAGTAAGTATTCCAATTGTTAGATGAAAGATAAAAAAAATCTACTTTTATGATGACCAGCTTTGCATACAAGAAGCAGATTTCCAATCAAACTTGCTGCTTCCTCAGTTTTGAGCTAATTTTTTCTCGTGGATTATAATTTTGCCTCCCGGCAAACACACACATTGGAGATGGACAAACATACACACACAAGCAGATGTTTCGCAGAGTGTGCTGACTGATACATGCCCGGTGCCTAATTGCAGGTTTATGAAATCTGCAGGTTTCGGGTGCCAAGCAGCTTCCAAATAGATGCCAAGCGGTTGCCGTGACAGCAGGTCGTGACCTTCTTGTAATTGTAGAGATGAAGCCATTTTCCCTTGCTCATCTGGTATGTAGATTTGTGCCAGCATAAACCACTGGCAGAAGGGAAAAAGAAACACAGTCAAACTAAATAAAAACATTATAAAGGAAAAAGACAGTATATTGATTTTGTTTTTATCAGGTTTTTCTTTTTTGTCTGGGCAGTGTAGTCAACTAATACTGATGCTGTTAAAATACACTACCAATCTCTATCCTTGAAAAATAATCATTTCCCAGTCAATGTGAAGAAAAAGATATTTATCTGGTATTAAAAAACCTGAACTTGTGCATCCTTGTCATTATTTAGACAGTTTCTCATGCGGATGCTGTGATAAGCTCTGAGGGTGCCTGGAAGAAAGCCATCTTGATCAAAGCAGCATATTTCCACACTACAGTGCCATGACCTTTGAAGCTGACTGGCTAGCTCTGATGTCATAATCTGAAAAGGCATCAGTGTCAGATTTTCACTTGATCAGCTGGTAAAAGTTGACATCGGTCAAATTGTGTGCGTCCCACTCGCCCCTCACCCCCTTTGCCAAACAAGGCAGTAAAGACTATGTTGGAATAGAGAGTGGATTCAGATTGTTTGGTGATGTTTCTTTTAAGAAAAAGGGCAATATTGTGAACATTTTTCACCGTCTGAATGACCCCAGTGCTGAGAGCTGCTTTCATAAAGTACTTTGGTCAAAGAAGTGAATGCTTGTTGAAATAGTTTTGTTTCAGAAGGAGAAACTACTGTAGGTCCAGAAAGCAAAACTTGGTTTCAAACAAACATTCATAAATCAGCAAATGTACTGAACAAAGCATCGTGTCAAAAACGGGGGGAAAAAAAAGAAAAAATGCTTTATATTTTTATATATAAATTTGCAAATTGTATTGAAAAAACACCAATAATAATCTCACATAAACTTTTGCATTAAAATGAATATTATGTCTTGGTTCAACACACAAAGTTTATACCTGTACAGGAAGGATAACCATTTTTATCATATCATCTACAGTATATGGCATGATAATGTTGCCTTTTTAAATGACTTTGGAATTGCAGTGTTTGTGTGTTCTTCCGTCAGCTCAGAGACATGTTAGCACCATTTGTTGGTCTCATTAGGTGTTCCCATTTCATCTGAATTATACATCAAGCAGCCAATCGAGAGCCTGCATCTGGAGCCACATGGGAATGTTACTGACAATTCCCAGTCGAGGCTTTTCCTTTTAATCAGAGGACTGAGGCAGGATCTGCATTTTTCCATCTAAAGGAATCCACTGAAAGATGGAGGAGTATAGAAAGACAGCGAGATATGAGAAAGTCTCATAGGTGGGACAATGTGAAAGTTTACACGTTTGCAACATGTGGCGTGTTTGATGCAAAGCGTGGCACTAAAGAAAATACATCTGTCTGGGTTTTTACAAATGCATTTTTTAAGGTTAGTTGTTGATTCATGTGTATTTGGAGACTTCATATTTTTAATATAGCCTTCAGGCAAAACACTGCAAAAGAAAACTGCAGTGTTTTTCAATTTGTTCTGAAAAGCATTTGAACAAAATGTTGTAAGTATATACTTGGGTTTCATTATAGTCCATTTGGTTGCACTGTTACCTTGCAGCTAGAAGGTTCTGGGTTTAAATCCTGGCTTGTGGTCTTTCTGAAGGAAGTTTCCATGATCTGCATGTCCTGCAGCAGGACAATAATTTATAACACACAGGCAAATCAAAATGTATTCAAAAAAATGAAGTGGAAAATTGGCCGGCCTAGTCAAAGTCTTCTCCTAAGCTTGATTGAGATACTGTGAAATGAATGAAAGCAGGCTATACAGAAATGAGAGCAACAATTCCTCCAGTGATGTAAAGGACTCATTATCTGTAATCCTAAAGGTTTGATGGCAGATTTTGTTGCCACTGGAAGCTGAACCTATTTGAGCCCATTTTTTTTATCTTTGAGTGATGTTAACATTTGTTTTAGGATCTGCATCATTTATAAATGAAAAAAGAAAAGAAAAAATTCAAAAACAAGCTATCATTATATGCCACATATTTTTATGTGGCAAATTATTTCCCACTGCTCTGGACAACCAAAGAAAACATTGCACTGTGCTTGCATGTTTGAGCACTGAAAACCCTTGCCAGATCAAGCCACATTCACCTAGCTGCACAGTGATTCAAACTGAGATTTTCTTTTCTATACACTGACATGTATTTCCACACTTTCTCACACTGAACAGTACAGCAGGTGTGTCAGGGGTGGTTAGTATCTGTCTAGCCCAAGGACACTTGGTTGAGCCACTCAAACGCCTGCTCTTTGGAGACAACAGGGATGTTTCCTGAGTTACAGTTACTGGTTTTGTCCTTGGGGGCCCACGGAAGATGTGTCTTTTCTCATACAGATTTATTTCTATCTTTTCTAATTGAAACTTAAGCCTGGAGGTCTTTTATGGCAAGATTTTCTTGGTATAGATTTTAAACTGAAAGCGCAACACATTACAAATTGCCATTAAATGTTTTTCTTTTACAAAATTAAAGCAGGATTTTATTTTTTTGTCGCTACAAATTTGCCTTTTTTCAAGTGTACTTGCAGATGTTTCAGATATTAATACAACAAATTTATGCATTGCAAAAATGAGCTTTTATGCTGGAATTTTCATTATAAGTAGGAAAGAATTAACAGTAAATATAGTAATGTTTAACATAAGTTATGATTAAACATAATGTATGTTATGTTGAAAAAATATGTTTCTAATTGCTTCTAATATTTTGGAAAAGACAGCGTGTATTTAACCACGTTCCAATATTAAGTTTGATATTTTGCATACCTGCTTATTAGTTGTAGCAACAAGCTAAAAATAATAAGCTTGTTACTGTACAGTTTTAAAGTCGCATGCTTTAAAACCAGATGTAAGAATCCAAAACATTGCACCTCCACTCCTCTGCTTGGATATTTGTTTATAATGGAATGAATAATGTAAATGTGCTCCAGTGTTACTCTATCAGGGCAGAGTTAGAGTTTTTTTCAATGATTTTTGAGAAACACTTGCAGAAATTATAAGCAGTGGATCGTGATTCTGGTAAGAGTAAATTATGTTCCAGCATTGTCTTAACAATGACCTGTAAAGGGTCTCACTTTTTCTCTTACTACTTTAAGCAAGCACTCTGTCTAAACTGGTGAATATTCACTAACATCGGCATGCTTAATGCTTGAAATGGCTCACACACTAGGGAGTCATTGTAATCTTTGGATTAATTTTCTGCTAAATAATATTTTACTAGTTGGGAACATTCAAACTTGTCAACAGAGAAAGTTAACAAAGTCCAATATTAAAGCCTTTTTTTAAATTTGTGACCTTGTTATTCATCTTTACACATTTCTCAACGCACTTCTCTTGTGCTTTGCAAATTCTCTTTCAACACAAGGTTACATAACACAATTGTCCTCTTTAAAACATCCACTTTGTTAGAAAACAATTATCCCCTCCTCATGCCTATAGTGTTGATTTACATAGAAATTGATGAGCCACAATTGATGCTTTAAAGCTAAGTTCAGGCACCAAGGTTAGCCAGGAGTCAGTAATTAAGGAGGTCCTCTAAGTGTGTCAGTTTTGCAGGTAAATATTCATCCACTCAGAACTGAAAATGTAAATAAAACCTAATTCATTCCAGAAGATGCCTGCAGGATTTTAATATGTAAAATTGTTACAGACAGCAACGCATAGTGCAAGGGGCTGAACGTGGACCAGGTCTCCTTGCCTCTAACTGCTTCTGTCTCTCTGAAGACAAACTAAGAAAAAAGAATTTGCATTTAATTTTGCAGAGATGTTCCAAAGAGGCTACCGACTCGCAGTAATAAGAACAAGTTCTAGTTACCAATCCACCAACTCAGCTGACTGGCATTTCAATCCTAATTCAAACCATCAGATACAAACAAAAATAAAAGATTTAACGTGAACTTTTCAATAATTATGAATAGCTTTCAACAACAAGGACATATATTGTTTGAGTCATTTGAAAGACAGAAATGGTAGCAGATTCAATATTTTTTAAACCCAAGTTTTAAATCCCATAGGGCTGTACACCATCAGCCTTTGCCCTTTATCTTTCTCTTTTCTTGCGTCTGTCGCAGCAGTCGTCCAAAACGTCTTCATGATATTGACACAAGGACGTAACTGGAGATTTTCACGCTATATGTCTTCATTAAATTAGGTTTTAATCCCAGGGAGTCTCACTTGCCCAGCTCTCCTGCTGAAATAGACTGCTGCACGGACCAATTTAATCCACTCTGACCCTCTTTCAATATATATATAAAAGAAGCATACAGACTGAATTATGTTGCTGAGATTTGGAATTTGGACGGAGAAAATACAAAAAGATTTTGGTCACATGAAATTCAAGGTATTTGTAAGTACATGTCTTCACTTTAGCTCAGACATTAAGTGTTATTCAAGATAAAGAAATGGCAAGTCTTTATGAAAAGCTTAAACATTGTCAAAAGTGTTAAGAATAGAACTACAACACAACCATCACCATCGTCTACTGGTATTGGCTTGTTAGTTCAAATCTCTATGTAGAATGAAAGGCAGTTTTGAAGCACTCATTAAATATTCTGTTAAACATTACTTCCACTATATAATGCATTACAAATCAGTCATGGGACACTGCAAATGTAAATGCAGGAGCGACACTGCAGCAGCTGGCACGAACTATCCCACACTGAGGCCTGTCTCTGTCAACAGATACCCTCAGACACTGTGATAAAAGCTCTCATAAGAAAACTATATCTGAGACTTAAATTGGTCCGAACTGGCCACTTAATGCTTGCCATTAATCTGTTATCTCAAGGCTAGCTGTCCTGACTATCTGCCAGGTTTCCTTCTTGTAGTTGGGGCTCATGTCTTTTCATCATCTTGCTTCTCTTTGATATGAATTAAACTGCACTTATCCAGTCAGAATGAGATGCCAGTTTTTGAAGCTGTGTCCTGATGAGGGGGATCAGTCATTTGATGTCTCACTCAGCTCTGGCATGCAGTTTGATGTCATCTATGTTGGAAAAATGACTGTGCGTAAGAATGCTCCACTTTGATACGTTTCAGAGATATAATGCTTTTGGAAAAAAACAGAGCACCCCAGCATAATGATTTTTCCCATCCTATGAAAGCTATGGAACATCTCATTATATTGTTTATGTACACACTAACACCTAAAGGCAAATTTACTTTCCAGGTAATCAAACATACAAGCTTTAGGACTGTAAAATATTTCCTTTAAGGAGAAAGACTGCTCCCACATGCTGTCTGTGTTCACTTTAATCCTCTTGTAAAACATTGGGGAAATTCTGATAGAGTTTCTGATCCAATGTGTGCAAAAATGTCCAAGATTTCAAAGCGTACACAAGCTTTCATGTACAGTGGTGCTCAAAAGGAAAGAAAAATATCAGTGGAATGATTAGTGTAATTTCTATTCCCGTCATCTACAAAAACAAGTGTATGCGCACACAAAACTCCAAAAACCCAGCAAGGTTTCAAAAGACACATGGAAGGATAAACAGAGAGCACTATTAGCCTAGAGTGACATAAAGGAGTGTTAGATGTTTGTTAATCATCGTTGCAATGGATGACTTTACATTAATTTGTATAATGATTCATGATATGCTCTGACTGATTTGCTCTGCAGCAATATGCCTGTAATTAGTTGCTGCAAGTCAGAAAAGTCTTAAAAACTGATCATGAGAATGACTTTCTTTAAAAGTTAGAATAGTTTGTTGGTCATCCTCCTTTTAGATATTTTAGTCAAAGTCAGTGTCCCACTACAAACATCTTAACATGTATAACAATTCGTAAATACCAGGAGTCTTGTCATCTTACATAATTATGGGTTTGTCTTAAAATTGCCCTGATTGGTCAAAGTAAGGACTCCACTCGTCTCCTTAAGGTGTGTCGTGGTACCTGGTTACAAGTTAACAGAATATCTACAAAAACAGGCTTAATTCAGAGGCAATGTCATCTCGCCATCAAAATGTGTCTGTTGTCAAAATCACAGAACTCTGTACATGTGCCCATTTTTCCTGCTATTTGCTTTGGAGACACAATATTCACTTACTGCCTACTATACCCTACCCACTTACAGGTGGTGAAGCAATCACTGTCATTCTCAATGTCATACATGAATGTATATTTTGATGATTACTTGATGTCAAGTCTAGCAAATTGTCTAGCAAATTAATCTGAATTTAAGTGTCCCTTATGTCCATCAGGGGATTGGTATGAAGGATGTTCTTCATTTAGTAAAAGCTATTCTTAATCAAATCTGTTAATTTTATGAAGGAACACTTCATCATACATTGGGAAACGTTGCACAATTCTTCAGAAGAGCTAAGCTTGAGTTGTTAATGGTAACAAGCTTTTTATGAATTTGCAATCACAAAAAATCTATTTTGGTTGTACATCTTTCATTCGGGAGCTGCATACAACATTCACAAATGTTCGTATTGAACATTTGTTCCACTAAATAAAATAAAATAAATGTAAACACTTTCATGAGCATCAGAAGTGGTCTCACCACTGTCTGTAGTAATATAGGTCATTCCCACTGATTTGTCCATGCTGCGTTCATATTATTTGACCTTTTCTGCATCTTGTAAGATTGCAACGTCATACCTCAATTAACTATTTGGTTGAGATTTTAAGTAGTCAAGTAACAGAAAGTTGAGCATAATAGTACTTCTGCCAGTTTTGCACATCAAGAGAAAAGAGAATTTTTTCCCTCAACTAAATCTGAATCAGGTTTGATGGAGATGTCTTTGAACATCAATATTACAGTCTTTGTCTGTCACAAAATGTCTCGTGACTAAATTATGAAAAATTATAAATACTTTCGCAAAACACTGTCTGTATAAACATTATTATGAACGCTATACTCTCCGTCCATGTTAACAGTCCAAGCATCCTTTAAATCACCCACATTTCATTATGATCAAATTGGCCAAATGATTTTGAAATATGTCAGCCCTAAACATAAAAATGTGAGGATATTTACTTCCCTTAATGTTTGACTGACAAAACTGTTGTTCTCTGAAATGCGCTGAAATAGAGTGCTTTACAGTATTTTTAGTAAGCAAACAACATATTCAGATATGAAGGTCAAATGTGTTTGCTTCGTGGTCTCTTGTTCACAATTAAGAACATTTTACTTACAAGCCATCAAGTTCAGGTAGGAACTGCTTTTACAAATTAAGATAAATAGACTTAATGATATCCACACAGATCAATTTGCTCTAATCTATTTGCACTTTAAAAGACCTGTTATTTTGATTGTAGAGGGCTCTGAGAGAGTATGCTGTTTCATGTCTTTGTTGAGCTGCTAAGTGCCTTCATACTTCACAGACCTTACACACACAAACTTTATTATATTCAACAGATTTAATAAATCAGCTTTTGATAAGTTTCTCCTTTTGCTAAAGTATTTTATGTCATAGAACCATATCAGATCAAACATCTGGTGACAGTGATTAGCATCCATCTACCCATCCATCCATCCATCTATGGGAGCATGTTCCTCCTGCCTGTATGTCGCCAATAAAATGACTAAAAAACATTTGGTAACACTTTATTTGACGGGTTGTGAATAAGACTGTCATGACACCGTCATAAACATGACATAGCACCTGTCATGAACATGAGTAAGTCTTCATGAATACTTATGACTGCTGTCATAAAGTGTCATTCAGTAAATTATGACACTTTTAATACAAAGTTGATATTATTCAAAATGTCTTTTTATGACAACTTGTCACTAACCAAGAAATCATGATCTGACATAAATTTGTTATAAAAGTATTACTGATTAAACTTTAAAAATTATGTAGCTTTATGTTATTAAAGCTAAAGTTAATAAGTATATATATATATATATATATATATATATATATATATATATATACACTGCCTGGCCAAAAAAAAAGTCGCCACCTGGCACCTAAGCAAATAGGTACAAGCCTCCTATTGGATAAGTACTGCATAGGAGATTATCTTTCAGCTGGCAACACGTTATTTAACCCCAGCTGATGCAATGAGTAACTCCTCATTTCTTAAACAACCATGGCAAAAGACACATCCTGTGGTCGTGGAAAAGACGTTAGTCTGTTTAAGAAGGGTCAAATCATTGGCATGCATCAAGCAGAGAAAACATCTAAGGGGATTGCAGAAACTACTAGAATTGGGTTAAGAACTGTCCAACGCATCATTAAAAACTGGAAGGATGGTGGGGAACCATCGTCTTCCAGGAAGAAATGTGGTCGGAAAAAAATCCTGAATGATCGTGATCGGCGATTACTTAAACGTTTGGTCAAATCAAATCGAAGAAAAACAACAGCAGAACTCAGGAGTATGTTTAATTGTGAACGCAAAAGCATTTCCACACGCACAATGCGAAGGGAACTCAAGGGGTTGGGATTGAACAGCAATGTAGCTGTAAGAAAATCTCTAATCAGTAAGGCTAACCAGAAAAAAAGGCTTCAGTTTGCTAGGGAGCGTAAAGATTGGACTCTGGAGGAATGGAAGAGGGTCATGTGGTCTGATGAGTCCAGATTTACCCTGTTCCAGAGTGATGGGCGCATCAGGGTCAGAAGAGAGGCAGGTGAAGTGATGCACCCATCATGCCTAGTGCCTACTGTACAAGCCTGTGGGGGCAGTGCTATGATCTGGGGTTGCTGCAGTTGGTCAGGTCTAGGTTCAGCAACATTGTGTGCCCAAAGAATGAGGTCAGCTGACTACCTGAATATACTGAATGACCAGGTTATTCCATCAATGGATTTTGTCTTCCCAAATGGAACGGGCATATTCCAAGATGACAATGCCAGGATTCATCGGGTTCACATTGTGAAAGAGTGGTTCAGGGAGCATGAGACATCTTTTTCACACATGGATTGGCCACCACAGAGTCCAGACCTTAACCCCATTGAGAATCTTTGGGATGTGCTGGAGAAGGCTTTGCGCAGTGGTCAGACTCTCCCATCATCAATACAAGATCTTGGTGAAAGATTAATGCAACACTGGATGGAAATAAATCTTGTGACACTGCAGAAGCTTATTGAAACAATGCCACAGCGAATGCAGGCTGTAATCAAAGCTAAAGGCGGTCCAACAAAACTGAAAGATAGGACAATTGGGAGCATTTACAAAAGATAAATGCCTTAGACATTTGTTTAGTATATATATGCAGTATATACACTGCTCAAAAAAATAAAGGGAACACTCAAATAACACATCCTAGATCTGAATGAAAGAAATATTCTCATTGAATACTTTGTTCTGTACAAAGTTGAATGTGCTGACAACAAAATCACACAAAAATCATCAATGGAAATCAAATTTATTAACCAATGGAGGCCTGGATTTGGAGCCACACACAAAATTAAAGTGAAATAACACTACACGCTGATCCAACTTTAATGTAATGTCCTTAAAACAAGTCAAAATGAGGCTCAGTATTGTGTGTGGCCTCCACGTGCCTGTATGACCTCCCTACAACGCCTGGGCATGCTCCTGATGAGGTGGCGGATGGTCTCCTGAGGGATCTCCTCCCAGACCTGGACTAAAGCATCCGCCAACTCCTGGACAGTCTGTGGTGCAACGTGACGTTGGTGGATGGAGCGAGACATGATGTCCCAGATGTGCTCAATCGGATTCAGGTCTGGGGAACGGGCTGGCCAGTCCATAGCTTCAATGCCTTCATCTTGCAGGAACTGCTGACACACTCCAGCCACATGAGGTCTAGCATTGTCCTGCATTAGGAGGAACCCAGGGCCAACCGCACCAGCATATGGTCTCACAAGGGGTCTGAGGATCTCATCTCGGTACCTAATGGCAGTCAGGCTACCTCTGGTGAGCACATGGAGGGCTGTGCGGCCCTCCAAAGAAATGCCACCCCACACCATTACTGACCCACTGCCAAACCGGTCATGCTGAAGGATGTTGCAGGCAGCAGACCGCTCTCCACGGCGTCTCCAGACTCTGTCACGTCTGTCACATGTGCTCAGTGTGAACCTGCTTTCATCTGTGAAGAGCACAAGGCGCCAGTGGCGAATTTGCCAATCCTGGTGTTCTCTGGCAAATGCCAAGCGTCCTGCACGGTGTTGGGCTGTGAGCACAACCCCCATCTGTGGACGTCGGGCCCTCATACCATCCTCATGGAGTCGGTTTCTAACCGTTTGTGCAGACACATGCACATTTGTGGCCTGCTGGAGGTCATTTTGCAGGGCTCTGGCAGTGCTCCCCCAGTTCCTTCTTGCACAAAGGCGGAGGTAGCGGTCCTGCTGCTGGGTTGTTGCCCTCCTACGGCCTCCTCCACGTCTCCTGGTGTACTGGCCTGTCTCCTGGTAGCGCCTCCAGCCTCTGGACACTACGCTGACAGACACAGCAAACCTTCTTGCCACAGCTTGCATTGATGTGCCATCCTGGATGAGCTGCGCTACCTGAGCCACTTGTGTGGGTTGTGGAGTCCGTCTCATGCTACCATGAGTGTGAAAGCACCACCAACATTCAAAACTGACCAAAACATCAGCCAGACAGCATAGGTACTGAGAAGTGGTCTGTGGTCCCAACTGCAGAACCACTCCTTTATTGAGTGTGTCTTGCTAATTGCCAATAATTTCCACCTGTTGTCTATTCCATTTGCACAACAGCAGGTGAAATTGATTGTCAATCAGTGTTGCTTCCTAAGTGGACAGTTTGATTTCACAGAAGTTTGATTTACTTGGAGTTATATTGTGTTGTTTAAGTGTTCCCTTTATTTTTTTGAGCAGTGTATATACAGTACAGACCAAAAGTTTGGACACACCTTCTAATTAAAATGGGTTTTCTTTATTTTCATGACTATTTATAAGGCAAGAAATTTGCTATATATATATATCTTGCTCCCAATTGTCTTATCTTTCAGTTTTGCAGTATCTGATATGTTTCTCCTGACTTTATATTTCACCAGCCTGCTTTAAAACATAATGGTATGGCATCGGATCATCAAATCATCTTGTCTATCCCCAGGCTATTTCACACAGGCCATCAGTTTTCAAGTTATTATGCTACTCTGAGAAATAAGTATAATACCCACTACGGAGCGATAGATCTGCAGAAAACTTTAGATCCGTTTGGTTTTTTTAATAACAAAAAGAATATTTCTTGCAGGTATATTTGAAAAGAAATAAGTAATATTTCTGAATACACGGTATGAAAAAACCCGCAGTCATGTACACTTTGTTTGGGGTTTACAAGTTTTACACTATCTCAGTCAACAATCCCTCAGTTTTTCTAGATAAACTACCAAAACCGGCTTGGAGAACAACTAATGCAGCATCCTTTCCCAATTTCAACTTCAAATCTCCAAATGAACTAATTATTTTACTGATCTTGGAAGTCAAGTCTTCATTTGTTGTCCTATTTTCTTTACATTTGTAGCTTTTTACAACAGTTGGCCAAAATGTTCATTTTCTTCTCAATACCAGCCTTCGATAATTTAAGATCAACTAATCATTCCAAAGTCTAACGCACATAATTCAAGCACAAAATCAAAACACAGGAAATCTGACTGAATGAAATCATTCTGTTAAACAATGTTTTTATACAACCAATCAATCTTCAAAGTACTGGAAACTGTTTCCACTAAAACATTTGTATAACTTTTATGTTTCAATTTTACAGCTGCCTGCAAGCAAACAAACAAACCACAACCATCTGCATGATTCAGTTTTCTTATTGTTCAGAACATTCATTGTTTGGGAGTGAAATGTCATCGGATATCTATCTGTTCTTCTGCTTTTTTTTTTTTACTATTGACAGTAGGAGGCACAGTAGAAACATAAATTGACAAAACTGATGACAGGGAACAACATTTCAAATTCACAGAAGGAGTACAAATGTACACACAAAAGCAAACATACAAGCAAATATCTCTTCAATCTTCAGGGTGAAGCCACATTTCTATCAACATTGCATCTGATGTCACACTGCAGATATAATTGCCTGGAGTGTGAGACCCACTCTTGGTAGTCAGGGACTATGAGACATAGCATGTGAGAGAAATAGTGAAATGCATCACTTACCTGTTGGTTTAGTTAAATACATGATCGGAAGCATCAATCAGCCTTTATAGTTTTAGCTGTGTTGTGTGTCACTAGCCTCCTTCTCCTTTTGTGACAGATCAAAATATAGCACAACTTCAAACCTACATTTTTATGTCAAAATTCAGCCTGTAGTTACTTTGGTTAGCATAATTTACCAAAAATAGATCAACTTTGAGTCAGTTGTTATGTTTCCATATAGGGAACATATAGGTTGTTTTAGATAGTCTTTTATCCTCAATTAATGTAATCATTATTTGAAAAATGATGATTTCTGGCTTTTTTAAATTTACTTGATCATTTATAAAATTTGTATTTATCTGAAATAACCTTTCAATACAAACATATCAACCTCTTATTCTATCATTAACAGCACTTTTTTATTTGTCAGATGTGTCCGCTACTGACTCATTTTGGTTTTTTGCCACAAGATGAGGCACATATTACAGCTACTAATAACAAATGGAAAATTACAGATTTCTTGTGCAGTATAGAAACTCAGACTTTTGCTTTTCAGATGCTGAAACAGAACTGGTGACATTTTAAATGTATCCTTTGTGTATCCCTTTGGTAATTCCCAAACAACAGCTTCAGTAACAGTAGACCAATAGATTATTGCAACATGGAAAAAAAAATCTAAGCTGCTTGAGAAACAGCTTTGCAGAAACTATACAGTTCCATAATGGCATGAAGCTAAATAGTGACTCTCAATTAGCTCAAAATGTTCATGTTAATCAACACTTACACAATAAAGGTCCATGTTCATGTGCAAACCAATGGAAATGGGATCATAAATAAACCCTTTGCTCCAATACACCTAACTGGCTGAGGAGTCTGCACGACTTCTGACCTTGGAAACTCCTTCCTGAATGAAAGTTTATAAAATGGTGATGTCCACCTCCACTCGGCAGCCCACACAGCCAAACCTTCGCAGCAATTTATGTAACCAGACAAGGAACGGAAGAAAGGCAGAAACACGAAGAGGTGGCAAGAAAGAAGAAAGATCATATACGGCACAAAAAGAATTAGATTCAAACTCTTATTAACTCTCATAGTGCTGTGTAATCTCATGATTAAAAATTATGTCAATTAGGGTCGTATCAGAGGATGAAGTGGACAGATTTGTAAATTCATCTTGTTTGCCTCCAAGCATTAAAATGAGCCCTCAAAAAAAAAAAGGATTTAGAATAGGTAGAAGGTAGGTAGAAGACTTGGATTGACAAACATTTAAGAGAAATGCAGTCTAGTTTTAGACAAACATGACTCAAACAGAAATAAAGAGCATATCTGGGTGGAACTATTTTCAACTGTGGATACGCATATTTGTTACATAATTGAACAAATACACGATCATACAGTGCATGTAGAATTGATTTCAAATATGCTGAAGTGTCTGTAGACTACATTTCACCAAGTGGTACGTAAAGGCCAATTAATGTCATTAGTGTGTCTGATGGACGACTTCATGAAAGAGAAATCTATCTCCGGCTCTAACTAAGCAGGTAACACAAGTGCTTTGTTGATGGAAAATTCTAAGAGGAAAAATACTTTTGCATTTTTCCTCAACAAAACTTGTTTTGTTGAGCTCAAAACAGTTTGCGTGTTCTGTTTTGAACACTCAAACTTGTTCAAAACAGACTATGAAGAGATGACAAGAGGCTTTCCAAAGTTTAAGGTCATTTCCTGTCACATTTAGTAGGCCCCTACACAAACCTATTTTAACTCACAGTCTGAATGGTGACAGGGGTGTTGGGATATGGGCTAAATGCCAGACCTATCTCTGCCTGAGGAGATAAACTCAGTCTCTCCACTCATGGTCTCTTCACTTACTCCTCAAACACTCCTAATGATCCCACTGCGGATGAAGTGAGGTAGAGTGTGTGCAGCAGTAGTGTATGTCGCTTTTCAAGAGTGGAATACAGATAACTTTTTCTACTGTACTTAGGAGCTCTTATTTTACCAAAAATATGTACTTTTGGGGAAATAAGAATTTAATCTTAGTCTATTTTGTACGTTTGTCTAGACAACGAAATATACATCTTAAAAAGATATTGGAGAAGAATAAAAATATTAAAGTGAAAAGAATCACAGGCAAGCTGTTGAGATAAATAGGTTTAAGCACATATGTATTATAGGCTCCAAAACATCTAAACCATGGCAGATTTAGATGTAAAATATAATACACTACTTACTACTGAACAAGAATTGAGCAGTTGGTGAATTTTCCAGAAAAATTATATTTTTTGTCATTGGTGGTAAATATATTATAATACATATTAATAACAAATAATATTATTGTTTATAAAACATAAGCTCTTTTGAAATTCTGCATCTGCTTAAGCCCACTTCACACTACACGATTTTTTCCCCGATTTCCCCCTTACCACAATCTTAGAACGTTCTGCATTCTAAGATTGTCGCTTGCGATAATCATAACCGATCATCCTGCAGTTTGTGGTGTGTTACGACTGATCGGGTCCAGTTGGTAGAACGTGGGACCGCTCCCATCTGAAATTGGACATATTCAACATGCTGGATTATCGTTCCCTGAATGGTAGTGAGAACACAGGTTGTTGAATGTGACAGGTAGCCAATCAGAAAGCACGAATTCCCCTCCGTACTTTCCCCTTTTTTGATTTTTCATGTATCACTTAAAAAATGTAACATACTATTGACTGGTTAGATAATTTTGATGCATTTGAGTATACTATGCATACACCTACATATATGGTACTAGTAGATACTTTTGTCTCCAGTGAAGTGAGAGACTAGCTTTAAGTGAATACTTTCAGATTCATTGCCTCACCCAAGAGCCCTTTGACACCTGGACGAGAGTTGACACAAGTTTAATCTAGTGTCAAACGGTGAATTACCATTTTATATCTTGCATGCAGACACCTATAGTAAACAATTCACGAGGTGTGTTTCTAGATGCTTTCAAGTTGACGTCTTTTCACAACCTTGAAGAGAGGTGAAGTGTCAACTCTCTGCGTTTCACTCTTCCAAAGCACTTCAAGATTTGTAAAAGCGGATTTTGAAGTGCAGGAATCATAGTTTCCAGTACATGGAACAGAAATATTGTCTCCACGGAGCCCCAAAAATAGGTCATGCTCTGCTCTCTGATCTACTTCATAGTGTTACATAAAATATACTCTGCTTTCCATCAACTCCCCACTTCATTCGCTCACTCTCACACAGGCATACAAAAAAATACAAAACATTTGCAGCCATTTCTTGCTACAAATATAAATGTAAGACATTTAAAGCAGGACCTAAAAATGTGAAAATTCAAAGTATCTATTGTCTAGTTTGGGTGATTTGGGGAATTGTAACGTAGCAGTAAATGTGCCTCTCTGTGAAACAAGACATTTTTTATTTCATCTAATAAATTAAACCTGAAAAGCTTGTCACAATGAATCATGCTGACATCTAACAGGATCATGATGTGAAGTATCTTTGGCCTTTTATCGACCACAACAAAGACAATGTTGCCAACGGAGTGGCAGATGCATGCTTTTCATGATTCTGTCCCTCCTGATTTGTGCTTTGATTTTATAATCAATTCAGATTTGTTTTTCAGCAACTTGCTTCAGACAAGTTCCATCTGCTAATCAAAGCTGTTATTACTGATAATGTCTTTGTCTCCTTTTACATGAAAGTCAGTGCATTGCGTTGTTGGCATTGTCAAAGGACCTTTTGACATTTGCTATTGATTTCTTACCAACATGATGCCATTGACTATCAGCTCTTTGATAAACAAACACAGTACGATGTCATGGCAATGGATTACAAAGAAATGAGGCAACTAAGATTGGTGTATTATGATGCAAGATCAATTACATTGACTTACATTTTATTGCATAGGATCTAGTTAAGGGAAATTTAATTTTCTTCCTTTGCTAAAATGTGTCTGTACATTTAAATTTTTAATATCTTAAAATGTTGCCATGATTCCCTCTGTGTTTTTTGTGTTCATAATTTTTTTCCCATGTAGACAGCCATTTCTTTTTTGTTACCTGGAAAACAAAAAGATTTTGTTTCATGTTGGGACCATTTTATGTTGATGAGAGGAAATCCATGGAAATCATGAATGGATTTCCACATGGGAAAGGAGTCTTTCCTAAGGCTCCTATGGGAAAGTAATTCATTTCATTCATTTCTGCGTTGCCAATGAGCAGTCATACATCCATTCGCCGTAGTCCTGTTGGAAAGATCTTTTGTTTTTCAGGAACAAAACTGTTTATGTGTCATAGGCAGCCCCCCTCTGTGCTTTCAAATGACAAGTGATCCATACTCTAGTGCTCTCCTGTTTTAGAAGCATGTGGCTCCAAATAGGACACATTTCAATTCAATTTTTGGGGAAATAATTGAAATCTAAATGACAAACTAATCTATGCACATTAATTTTCTCATCTCACACTGCAAGTTAGCTGTGTGATGGATTCCATATTGAGTGTTTTGGTTTGTTAAATAATTCCCATTCCACTTTTACACACTGTGTTATGTCATCCTACTGAGGAAGAATCAGCGTCATGTGTTGGCATTTTTAATGGTCCCCATCTTAAGCCTCTTCACATGGCCAACTCCAAGAAACCCCTCTCCTTTCCCCTTCCCCTCACTTTTAGGCACAAGTTTGATTAAAAGTGCTCGCTTTGTTCTGGGCCCCTGGGGTTAGTGCTATCGCACAGTACCTTTCTGTATGCATGTGTGTGTACTCACTGTATGTGACAGAGAGTGAGTGGAGTGAAGCCCGAGTAGAGTAGAGAGTCTTTGAAGAGCGAGAAAAGGGAGGAAGAGTGCCAGAAGCAGATAAACATGAGAATACCAAGGGACAAAATAAACCAGTGAAGTTGAAGTTATTTTACTTAGAGTAAGGGGATAGTGAACAGTTAGTGAACAGTAGGAAAGATAAAACTTTTTCATAAAGACATACAGTAGTGATCAGAAGTTTAAATACACTGATCTTTGACATGAATATTGTTAATTTCAGATTTTTAATATATATATATATTAAGACTTTTTCAGAGTGGTACAATTGAGCAACATAATTTCAAAGGATTTTTAAAACTAGAATTTTGTGCACAACTTTAAATTTGCTGTACATTTACTCTAATCCACATAACTTAAAAGTTCTACCCACAGGCTCAAACATAGCATTACTGTGTCTCAGCAACTAGCAGCTAATTTGCCATTAACAACTTTTGTCATAACTCTGGTTTGATATTAGTCACTCTAAGTTTCAAAATTGATAGAATACATTTAAAGTCAGGGCATTATGTAAAACAGACTTTTTTAGATGTTGTAATGTTGTTCTCTCATCAAAAACATATCTGGAGTGTTGCTTTGCTTTGAATCGTTAATGCATGTTTGAGAAATTCCATCCGGGGTCGCCTAAACTCTTGCTGTCACAAAGTGCCTCCCTTTTACCCAAAACTCCTCCTTGGAGCTGCAGTTCTTGATCTGAATAAGTAGAGCACCCCTCACCTGCACATTCCTTACTCAGCTCCTTCAGACTAGCAGCAGCAATTAGCAAGCATCTGGTGGAAGTGTGTTTCTGTCATCATAAGAACTACTTCTCAATCCAATGCTCCTAAGAATGGTTGTAAATGGTAAAATAAAAAAGCATTGTTGTGATAACGTGCTCAAGTGTCGGAAAGAGCAGGAGTTTAGGAAAATTGGGAACATTTTATATGTTAATGTAAGAGTGAAAATTACATTAAGAAGTTATGATAGAGGGTGTTTTTGCATGTGATAGTCCAGTAGACTTGGTTCGATTGGGGACCAAAATTGCAACATTTGTTTCCTTTTCAGCTGTTGTGCTACTGTGCCTGGTATCAATGGGCTTGGAAAATCCAGGTTTGTGAAATAATGTGGAGAAAAAAAGAGTTGAGAATAAATAAATAAAAGCACAAAAGAAATTAGTTTTTTGGAGGCAGAATGTGCTTGTACTTGGTTCAATACAATCCCAAAGCAGAGAGCTTCACACTCAGAATATCCTCTTTTGTTAGTGCGTGGCCTTTATGTAACTTAATGCACAACCTACATTTGGATTGGCTGAATCATTCTACTCATTTACATGTTCCCAGTGACCTTCCTTGCTCTCAGCAATCCCACGCATTCCTAAATCCAGAGTACCGTGTCCACACATGAGAAAGGTGGTGCTGAAGTCTCTCTGAAAATCATGCACAATCACAGGAAAGAGCCATGTTTGCAAATAAGACGTGATGTACTCAAATACTGATGCTATGCAGCAGCTATATGAATTCCCTCAGTATCCCAGCACAAAGCGTGCATTAGAGGCTGTGCATGCATCCCTGGGAATGCCTGTGCATAATTCCTGCAGACACACTGGTCCTGTGTTGCATATGTGTGTTATCACAGCTGGGCCAGCCTGTCATAGGCTGACATTGTGTGGGGATAGAAGAAGTAATCCCTGATTGTGTCAGCGCGGATAAGTTCAAAAAACAGTTTTTCTCCTCAGCCTCAAACATGGGGTGATATAAGACTGTTAAGCCATCTCATGTGGGGTGTATTTCCCTTTTTGTGTCCCTTTGGCTTTTCACATTCTACCTTTCCCCCCACTCCCTCTTTTCTTGGCTTCTCTCGCTCAGGCCTATATGCTTTATGACATATATACTTGGCTCTTTGGTGTTCTCTTTGAGCTTTTTCTCCTCTATGTTATACTGCACCTTCCCTTTCTGTGGACTCTCTAACTTCGTATTAGGGCTTTATTTCTCCAGAAGGACTCAGCTGAATACTTTCCATTAGAATCTGTGACAGGGAGATTAGTGTTGTAGGCGTGAAGGCGTGTGTGTGGGGGTGGGGGGTGGGGGGGTTGTGTGTGTGTGTGTGTTTTGGGGGAAGTAGGGCCCAGAAAAAGGATTTCCAAAGCATTCTTGGTAACGGTAAGACGACAAGCAGGAATGTCATTTTTCTCTAGAGGGGATTGAGTCAGATGTGGAAAAGCCCATGATTTTCTTCATATATTTAAAGACATTATATCTATTTCATATTAGTTCTGTCACAGATTACCTTCTGCTGTCTGTTTTTCTTCTGTTAAATAATTCATGCAAAAGAAAAGTCCATCCATGCAGGTTTCTGTACAGACTTGTAAGGTCTATAGAGGCCATCAGCCCAGGGACATGTGTGTTACTCAGAGACCAAGAGGTCAACCCCAGAACAGAGATCACACAAACTAGGTGTGACATCTGTTTCAGTGCTGTGGCCACTTCCAGCACCAGAGTCCTGCACGTGTAGAGGGGTGAAGAACAAATTATTAGTAAATAAAAACAATAAGTAAGAAAACAGGCACCCCAACATAATTTTTCATTTTGTATCTTTGATTTTTCATTGTAATAACTTCTTTAGTGTTATTTCAGTTAGTCCGTGCCATTCCACACACAACCGCTAGGAGCGCCGTCGCGTTGGTGGCATAGAGAAGATTGAGCACACAAGAAGAATACATTTTCCGGTTGAATGTGAAGGAAGCTCAACGTGTGTGTCTCGTTTTTCTCATACTACAGGTCAGTAGAAATATGGTTTTATGTACATACTGTATATCAGGACTCTTGAAGAGTCGAAAAGGTTCTTACATCGAATGTCAACTAATGTGTCACGTAGTTCGTTTTGTGATTGTTATTGTGTACAAAAACGGGACTTGTTCTGAATGCTAATTGGAACTAATGCTAGCAGACATCTACACGTATGTGAGCTACCGGAGGAGCTAGCTGAAGGACTGTGGAGTTCTTTTGAACTTGTGTTTTGCACTTTTTGAGACAGTTCTCACTCAAAGGACATTATTTTCGTTTCTTTATTTTATTTTATTTGATGCTTCTTTATGGGTTTGTTGCAAAAACCAGATAAGCCATATATTTAGGGTATTGGATTTAAAGCACTAACTACAAAGTTAATATGGTTTAGAGAAGTAAAAGCTATTTGTGAATTAATTTTGTCATTTTATGGAATTCATAATGCTGAATGGAGCATGTTAAAATAATGATTGTTTGGTTTGAAGGAATATTACATCCATTTCTGATGTAATGAAGCTAATGATTCTCTGCTGAAGTATGTGATACCTGAAATATGTTGTCTATGAAGTGTGTTTATAACACAGAAGAAGAATAAATCTAACGGTTGAATGTGAAGGAAGCTCAACGTGTGTGTACCACAGCATCACACGTTGAGGGAAGATCATTCTCTACCCTCAGCCATCCAAGTTTGCAGGGTAACACAAGCACGCAAATGTAGAACAGATGTTAAAAAAAAAATAGCTCGACAGCAAATTAGTTTGTAATAAGCAATTTTTAAAAAAATTTTTCAAGCATTACTGCTTTTACTCCCACTTCACAAATCATTGATATTCAGGCTTAACTAAATCTGCTGTACCTTGTCTAAGTAAAATTCCTCAATGAACGAACATACAGCTCCTGTATTTGGATATTTACAAAAGGGCTGCCTTAACATTGTACTCCAATATTTTGTTTAAGGTACTCAGTTCTCATCCATTCATTACTTTCACAAAAATAAACTGTCTATAGATGTCTTACAGTTCAAAAGCAAAAATTGAAGCATTTGTTATCTGAACTTATCAGATCTTTTTGTTGAGAAAAATTTTCCCCAGCTTCCAAAGGCAAATACAGAATATTCTGAGTGTTAAGACACTTCATCTGGTCAGTTGGACCAAATGCACCGATGCATGGCAGCCCTTACCCCTGCCAGGGCTTCTACATACTACATCCAAAGCCGAAGAGTCAAGTGACACATTTGTTGTTGTTTTCTTTGTTTCGTACAAAAAGTTGGGCTTTCATTTCATAAGAATGGTGAGCTACAAAATAACAACTAATGAACTTGTTGTTGCACCTAAATATATAAACTATTTTGACAATAGAGAGATTACTGATGACCTCAGAGTACAATTTATGTTCAAGAAAGTGATAAAACATTTTGTTTCATTTAAAGTAAATCCATATAATCAACTCAACAATTAAATGAAATAATGTAAAACGCTTAGGCACTGTCACTAACACAAATAATTTATTATCTGGTTGTTGAAGATTTTGTGCATAAATCTTGATGTATCTGGTGACTGTACCATAGTCACTATTATTGGATTCTTGTTTGTGTGTGTATTTTTAATCTCCAGCCCAAAATAAGTAAATGAAAAAGAAAACATGAATTACTACCTTAAAGTTAATAAAGAATCTTATAAATTTAAAAATAAAGATGGAACTACAAAGGCCTCAGTTACGTTTTTTTCTGATAATTGATAGAAATGCACAATCCTATAACATTAGAGACTTTGTAAAATAACTTTTTTAGATAAGGGACATACACTGTATTTATCACACTAAATCAACGTACTTAAATTAAAGCTAGCTTAAAAAAAAGGTTTAATGTATGATTATTCAGCTATAATGTTTGTAATAATTTGTGAGGAAATTTTGCAGCAAAAGATAAAGAAAAGAGCAGGAGCACATTAACATGTTTGACTTTCCACTCCATGGTTACCGTTAATGCACCATGATTTGAAATTAATGTGCAGAGAAATAAAGATGAGGAGGCAGAATATTTTTGACTCTGAGCTGCAGAGGTTCAGCCTAAAACTCAGAAAATGTGACATTTTTCATAATGCATGCCCTCTCAAACTTTTCAACTCATCAGGCACAGTGCTACGTCGTCTGACTTAGCTTAGCTTTCATCTGCTGCACATCATCAGCTGCAGCTCTACTAACGGCTCAGATGTGCTTCGCGCTCCATGTTCTACTTTCCATCAATACTGTGACTGTGCATGGACTGAACCACACAGGTTTGCATTTTGCACGACTTCATATCAGAAGATTGTTAGTATTAACAATTACATAATGCAGCGGTTCTCATCAGCAGCTTGAGTTAACATGCAGATTTATAGCAAGCTGTTTCAGTGTGCTTGTTAAGTAGAGCAGACATGGATAACCACTGCACAAATTTAATATTAAGAAGTGAAATTTTGTGCTGGTGGTATGGTTGCCTACTCCTGTTAAAAACTTGAATAAGCCAGTCTCTTTAGTTAATCATGTCTTTGAGCATTAGCAAAATACTGAAAAAAGGCTTTATTTTCCTTTAATGCACTGGTTGAAGTGAGATAATTTGCAAAACAAACAAACAAAACTAAAATTCTCCCTCCCTAAAGTTAGGCAAATATCAGTGGCAGTCTATAATTGCATTTAGCATCTGCTTGAGTTGCTGAATTGGCATGATCACTGAAGCATTTGCGAGACATACGTCTGCAGCGGCTCTCCAGAGCAGCAGAGTGAGACTGTAGTGACAAACTTGCTGTCATACAATGGGTAACTTGTAGAAAAAAAAACACAATACAGACACTTACATAACTCAAACTCACAGATGTGGCCTCTCAAACATTTGTTCTAATGCATGCTTTCGCTCACTCCTCGTCTTCTTGTTCGACAACTCGCTCGACAATTTCTGACACAATTCTTGACAGCAATTCAGAGAGACAGAAGGAACTCTTAGATATGGGTATTTTTGGCAGTAAGCTGAAAACATTCACAAAGTTCGAAGGGAAGACTTCAAAACTGCGAATGCTGGTGAAAAAGTCATGCAATGCAATTCCTTACAACAGAATCCATGCCCCTTAAACTTTTTCGCATTCTCCGGCATTCAAAATCAAGAAACAGAGTGCACACGAGATGAACTGGCAGAACAACACAGGGCAAAACAGAAAGATGCAGAATATCCCTAAACAAATCCAATGCAACCTCCAGAGTTCACTTAGTAAGTAGATAAAGTCCAACGGTGCTGAATTTAAATTTACTATAAATAGCCCTGTTCTGTGGAGGAGTCCGAAGTTTTATAGAAAACAATAATGAACAAAAAGCCCCATGAAAACCAAGGGAGGTTGAAGCATGGCAAAAAAATATCTGAGCCTTTAACACTTCATGAAGAACTGTCCAATCCAGCTGAAAATGGAAAAAATATGGCATAACTGCAAACCTACCAAGACATGACCATCTACGTAAACCAATAGGTTAGACAAGCAGACAATCAGAGAAGCTGCTAAGAGATGCTCAGTTACTCTAGAGCACAGGTGTCAAACTCCAGTCCTCTAGGGCCACTGTCCTGCAGTTTTTAGATGTGCCACAGGTACAAAACACTGGAATGAAATGTCTTAATTACCTCCTCCTTGTGTAGATCAGTTCTCCAGAGCCTTAATGACCTAATTATTCTATTCAGGTGTGGTGCAGCAGAGGCACATCTAAAAGTTGCAGGCCACTGGCCCTTGAGGACTGGAGTTTGACACCCCTGCTCTAGAGGATATGTCGACACGACAACTATTAGGTATGGATTCCACAACTGGTTTTGAAAGAAAAGCAAGGAGAAAGCCATTATTGAAACAACACAATTTCCTGTTTGTCAAAAGCCATATGTAGGAGGCAGAGGAAACTTTTTGCCCTACATGCAAAACATTATGTGTGGTGTAAAACTGACATTGCAGATCGTCTTGTTCACATCATCCCCACCTATTCAGGGAGGGGGCCCTGGTGGTCCGATCCTCGGTTGCAGAAGCTGGCTCTTGTGATGTGGAATGTCACCTCTCTGGTGGGGAAGGAGCCGGAGCTAGTGTGTGAGGTTGAGAGGTTCCGGCTAGAAATAATCGGTCTCACCTCGACGCATGGCTGTGGTTCTGGAACCAGTCTCCATGAGAGGTTCGGTGAGAGGCATCGGGCAGGAGTGGGCATACTTGTTGCTCCCCACCCTGGCGCCTGTACGTTGGGGTTTACGCCAGTGAATGAGAGGGTAGCTTCCCTCCGCCTACGGGTGCGGGGACGGGTCCTGACTCTTGTTTGTGCTTACGGGCCTAACGACAGTTCAAATTATCCGCCCTTCTTGGAGTTGAGGGGATCCATTTTGGTGGCCTTAGGATCGCATCTCTACTTTTTGCAGATATTGGCTTCATCAGGTTGTGATCTGCAGCTCTCACTGCCGGGATGAGGATCAGTGCCTCCAAATCCGAGGCCAGGGTCTTGAGCCAGAAAAGGGTGGAGTGCCTTCTCTGGGTTGGGGGGGAGGTGTCCTGCCCCAAGTGGAGGAGTATCTCGGGATCTTGTTCACAAATGAGGGAAGAGCGGGAGATCTACAGGCAGTTTGGCGCAGTGTCTGCCGTGAAGCGGGCGCTGTACCGGTCTGTTGTGGTGAAGAGAGAGCTGAGTCAAAAAGCAAAGCTCTTGATTTATCGGTCGATCTACGTTCCCACCCTCATCTATGGTCATGAGCTTTGGGTCATGACCGAAAGAACGAGATAGCGGAAACAAGCGGCCGAAATGGGTTTTCTCCGTAGGGTGTCCCCTTAGATATAGGGTGAGAAACTCAGTCATCCGGGAGGGACTCAGAGTAGAGCCGCTGCTCCTTCACATCGAGAGGAGTCAGTTGAGGTGGCTCGGGCATCTGGTCAGGATGCCTCCTGGACGCCTCCCTGGTGAGATGTTCCGGGCACGTCCAACTGGGAGGAGGCCCCGTTGAAGACCCAGGACACACTGGAGGGACTATGTTTCTCGGCTGGCCTGGGAACGCCTCGGGATTCCCCCGGAAGAGCTGGAACAAGTGGAGGGAAGTCTGGGCCTCTCTCTTAAGTTGCTACCCCCGCGACCCGACCCCGGATAAAGCAGAAGAAAATGAATGGATGGATGGATGGGTTGCAACATCATAAAATGATGAAAAGTTTAAAGGGTAAGAATACATCTTCCACTGTCTCTGAACATAATGATTACACAGCAGAAACATAATATTATGAGCTAAAATTTGAAATACTGAGCACTGGAGAACAAAGATACTGGAAGAAGTATGTGGCTATTGTTTGTAACTGTTGTTTTAAATAACTCTGTTACAGCTGCAGTGCAGCAGTGAACTTCAAACAAACACAGTTCAGATATTCAAAGATTTTCAGCAATTACAGCAGAAACTAGGTAAATGTGGCTCATTGATCCAAAGGCAGCCTCTTCTTAGTGAGGCTTTAGTGAGCACTACTGTTGGCCCTTTTCCAGCTTTAAAAGCTCAGTATAGATTTAAGTAGGTAATTGCAGGTTCTACTCTCCTTTATTTGTCCTTTCTCCTATTTATTTTAAACCATCTTCTCATGCATTTGCCTTTAACTGTCTTGAATAAAAATGTTGTGGGACGAAAATCAGCAATCTGTTTGTATAAGGAAAGCGATATTTTGACCTCCCTTCCTCCACCTTCTCTTTCACAGTTTGTTTTGTTCTTCCTTTCTGCTACATGTTTTTGTCCGGCACTCGCCACAACATCAGACCGGGGCCACCAGGTGACCCCACAGATGGCACTTTGACACTCAGATGTGAAATCAGGTGTTGTCCTGTACAGATATGCATATTTAGTGTCACATTATACGGTATATTAACACAGCGTGTTAGCCATTCAAGGTAATGTCTAAGTCACCAGTGGCAGGATAAGGAAGAAGAGAGAGAAAAGAATGAGGAACTTTGTAAATAATTATTTGTCTTGTTACTTTTCAAGGGTAAGGCTGACTTAAGGGTCATAAAAAGAAAACGAGAACAGGAATTGTTGATGGATTTCTAATCAAGGCCAACAAGATTGAATTAATCAAATTCTCTGTCTTTCTTCTCCTGTGTATGTGCCCAGTAACTGCATCAGTGCAAAGCAGCCACAGTTAAATCTAGAGAACAAAAGAGAGTTTCCTGAAATCAAAGTATAAATACAAACTGGCATATGTACACAGTATCTACAGTGGACCCCTCTCTGTTCAAAATCCAGTACTTGAGGAGTCCCCTAATTGTGACTTAATTATTCCTGGAAAACCTGCCCACTTGTGAATTTTTCATAATGCGTGTCTAAGATATACTAAAAAGAAAGCAACTTGAGAAGTTGAAATATTTTGGCGCAATATGACTTAATACACAATTGGCTGGCATTTGCAAAACAGATCGTGGAAGTAAACCTCTGTGGTAGATCTAAGATGGTTTCCACTCTGAGTATTATTGCATATTACGGTATATTTCGTCTTTGGACCATTAAGCATTTTTAAAGTACCAGATGTCGTACTGCATGACTTCTAACCCATTTGCCACTGGGGATGGCCTCAATCTTGGTCCACTTGTGTATGTCAAATGAATAAACAAATAAATGACAAAATTCTAAATGTGTCCATATAATAATAAATACGCAGTCAACATATTGATGCATCTGAAAACTAATTTTATGTGGTTCCAAATGTGAAGAAAGGAAGCACATTTTGCAAATGGACTGAACTTATATAGCGCTTTTCCAGTCAGCGCTTTACACTACAGTCACATTCACCCATTCGCACTTAGAAACGCATATACATTTATACACCGATAGGTAGGCAACTTGGGGTTAAGTGCATTGCCCAGAGGCACATCAACATGTGGCAATAGGAAGCTGGAATCGAACCTACAATCTTCCGATCACAAGACAACTGCTCCACCCACAGAGCAACAGTTGCCCCCAGTTGTGTCTGTTGATTTCTGCTAAGGTATGCAGTATATTTTAAAATAAAAAAAATATTAGTGGCTTTAGGAATAACTGACTTTTCTAATTTAAATAAAATAATCTAAACTTTAAATTGTATTTCCTAATACTAGTCAATGTCAATCTATGAAACATTTTGGTGTCTCCTAATAGGTTTTGCATGTGAGCCTTATTTATTTGTTTGCTTATCTGCTGAGTTCACAGACAGAATAATTTTTATGTTAAAAACATTCAGTTGGCAGAGCATGCACACCATGTGCAGAGGCTATAGTCCTCAACACAGTTGTCCTGGGTTTGATTCTATTTGTTGCATGTTTTCTCCACCTTATTTCTTGTCTCTCAGCTATTCAATAAAGGTCACTTGTGCCAAAAACAAAACAATAAATAGTTTCCATAATTGGTGCATGTAGGAGATCATGTAAAATGTGTCTAAATAATTTTAATGAAAGTCAGTGGAGTCCTTGCATCAATAGAAAGATTGTGATCAAATGGTAGCCTCTTGGCCACTCTATTGTCTCCTCCGGGTAAGTTGTATATCTCTGTCTCCCTGTAGGTTTGTAGGAGGTTTTAGAGATTTACACGAGATGGTGAGCTGTTGGCAGCACCTCCCAATCACACTCCCACTGGGCGCTCTGTCCACAGCAACACTTCTCCATAAGCGCTTCATCATCAAAGTACCTGAAGTGGTTCTTTTAATAGGCGATGTGATGCGAATTAAAGCATGGAAAGAATGATAATGCTGCAGATGTGAAAGTTAACAGTTATGTGTCAAGCTAGAACAATATGTGGACAAAACCAGACTCCACACTTGGGGTTTCAGCAGCTAACTTCGTATTAATCCAGTCAAGCAGCCACCTGGATGGTTGGGTTTTGGTTTGATTGCAACCTGTCCTTGCCAACCTGAACTCCACAGCAATGTCACATTCTGATTCATGAGTTTGTGCCTGCTGTCATTCCAGTTTAATGGCCAGTATTGGCAAGCAGCTTTTTCACACGTGCAGAGCCTTTCAGGAGTTCCTTTTCTTTCTGTCTCTCCTCCCTTCAGCTCGGTCCATTTATGCCAGCATGAATCAGCATTCCCTTCTTCTCCCCCCCACTGTAAGTGGTGATGTATTTTAGAGTAGAGGAAAACTGAGGAATGAAAAGGTACCCTGTGGTCTACACCTTACGTTCTACCCAAAGACTAATTTCCTGAGTTCTAAGAATCGGTGTTTAACATTTCCTCCATAATAAACACACCTTCCTACAGCACACAGCAGCTCTGAGTGTTTTTGCCAGCACATAACACCGACACAGCTTAGACCTACAGCTTAGCTTTTACTGCTGTGTAAATCTTAACAGTATTTTAATGTCTTACACATCCTTAATGCTCATGAGACACGTCAGCTTCAGTGACAGCACTGAGGCCTCACGCACAAAGACTTGCATGGATGTTCAACCAAAGATTTGTGAACGCTGAAATCAAAAAAACTCAAGACATATGAATCTGTGTGCATGTGGATCCGGCTACATTTTCTTTGCACATACCAATTAAGGCAAGTTTATGTGCACAAGACATTTCAGCAACAAACCAATTCAAAGTGCTTTACATGATGAAAACATGAAAAATACAAAAAATATATATATATTGTAGTGGCATGGTAGAGGAAAGTAATGAAAAGTTGAAAAATGAGCTAAAATTAAGGATGCTCCAGCTAATATTAGTAGAAGGCAACACAAAGCAAATATGTTTTTAGCCCAATTTAGTAAAACTCAGTGTCAGCATTTTTCAGTTTGGGATTGAGCTCACATGTGGGATTATCAGACTTTTCGCTCAACATACCTCAATTTCCATATGCAAACAGATGTAAATAATCCCTACATGTGTGATTCTCCGGGCTACACGGTCAGATATCATGTCTACTCGTGAGAAGACAAGAAACTTTGAACGTGAGTTTGAGAAGCTTCTAAATGAGGCATCAGAAAAAAGTTAACTAACTCAAGTTGTAATATGTTATGTGCATAATCAGACAGCCATTGAAGTTGTGCACAACCCACATGGATCGCACACACTATGTCTGAAAATGAACATAGAAGTGTGCCTGAAAATAAATGAGACTGCAACTTTTACTTTTCAAACTTTACTTTCAAACTCGTGCGTATTCACAGAACTACTGTAAACACAAAAACACCCAGGAGTTTGGTGGAATGCTCTGCATCTGTAGTACATCATGGACAAATACAAAATAATTCATTTCAAGCATTTCCAGGAAAGTATGCCGCAAAAATAAAGTCTTTAATGCCTGTCCCTGTCAGGCCCCTTGTCACAATGGTGGTTAAAAGCTTTTGGGCATCACTTAAAGTTGCATCATAGGTTGACAGAATGAAAATGTTTATTATTGCCAGAAATATATTCATCCAGTTACAGCATATATGCACACAGTTACTCAACTCAACTCAAAAATACTGTATTGATCCCAAAGGGAAATTAAATGTTATAACTCAATTCAAAGTCTTCAAGGAGTTATTGTAGACAGTGATGGCAGTTGGCAGGAAAGATCTCTTGTAGCGGTCTGTATTACAGTGAATCATTGCATTACATCAGAAAAAAGGGCTAAAATTGTATTTTGACTTTATTCTGCATAGATGCACTCAATGGGAAGTTTATAAATTTGGCATATTGTTTGTGGAATAAATGAGATTCATCTGAACTTCCTCTCACATGATCAGCAAATGACCGAAGGAGCTGGGAAAACTTTCTGATTGAATAACATGAAATCATGATTTAATTAATAGAGGAGGAGGTGCAATAAGTTAAGCACTCATATTTATATTGCAATAAATATGAGCAAGAGAGGCTCTCCGTTGCTTAATGTGCTAATTAATTAACTTATATGAGCTTGTTGGGTGCAAAGAACATAACACAATAAAAGTTAAAATGCAGAAAATGAGAAAGCAACATCAGTACGGTAATAAGAACAAAGTAAAGATAAGACATTCTTGCATTACTAAGATGTCCTGAGGTTGACATGTTTTAGATCTACAGATTGTTTTAGTGCCAACAATATTGCGCCAAAATGAACAAGTAGTTTAGTAAAACTACCACCAAGTCTTCTTCTGCTGTCGTTTGTGAGAGCACCAATCATCACTCCATGGTCATGATGGTCCATGACCATGGAGATATGTCTGAAAGTGTACAGACTACCATGTTGATGTAAAACCTAAAACAATCAATACAAACGGATAATTTTGTGATATGGCAGAAAGTTAATTTTTTCCATCATGAATCAGGAAATACATGCAAGAAGCATAATAGAAAAAATGAGAGAGGAGTGAGTTCTGCTTTTTATGTGTATATTATACTGAGAAGAAGATCCATCACAGACCAATAAACTCACCCCTCCCAGCCACACCTTTGGTCCATGACCATATCTAATCTTAAGACTGCAAACCGATGAATAGATAAATCTTCTTCATATTACAAAATGGCTTTAAAAATGTGCACACGTCTGTGCAAACATATTTGCTTTAAAAAAAGTGCTCTGTAACCAGATGGCAACAAGCTTAAATCCTCAAACCACTTAAGAGTAAAATAGCTTCCTGAACTAATAGCCACTCATCATTAATCACATTTGTGGGTTACACGAAACCCCGCCAGTGTAGCTGCTTAGGAAAAACATGGCACCATCAAGCCCACCTAAATCCTTTATCCTTCATGATTTTCTTTAAAGGCAGAATGAAAATGTTTTCATCCGCAGTGCAGTTAAGCACAAACTTAATCCATGTCTTAAATTTCAACAATTTTATTTCTTGCAGCAACAAACGGCAGTTAGTTGTTTTTTTTAAATCACTTTATGCTGACTCTTTGCTGATCTTACTAAGAAATAAAACTTCTTCTGTTTCACTTGTACATATGAGAATACAATATTCAAATATAAAATAGGCACAAATCAATAATTAATGTAGATGAGTTGTTAGTGAGTCCTTTATTCATACTTTTACTTTATAAAATACTTTTTTATGGAAGAATGAGAACCTATCGCATGGCGAGCCAGAAAAATGCAGCAAGCATGTAATTGCATTTGGACCGCAATTTATTTATTCATTTTCAAAAATTCAAACAAATAATATAAAAATGCTAAAATGTAGTTTTACCTTCTGTTATTATTGAATATTATTGCTATTGAATGTGTTTCAGTTTCCTGGCCAGTCTTTGCAGATGACCACTCTTAATGGTTTTGCTTCTTCTTTTCTTTTTTTAGTTTTTCTGTTGCCTCTTGCTTGCCTTGTCATGCTACGGTAGTTAGAAAGGACCCAAATCCAGAACAAAAAGAGATTAAATACTGATCAGAGGAGGAAATGACGAAGCAAATCAGAAGAACTAATCAGAGCCAAACAGAGGAATGCATGAAGAGGTGAATAAGGTAATAATAACCTTTATTTAACCATAGAAAATCCACATTGAGATCTACATTCTGATTTAATGACGCTGCAAGATAGCAACACCATTTACAGGTATCAGCATTTAGATTCATGCAGGAACATAAGTTTTAGTTTTAAAACATCAAAGCAAAAATAAAAATCAGCTAAAAACTATCATTTTTTGCAATTAACAAAACTTTTTGCTTCAAGGTCTTTTAGCAGTGCTTTGATTTCACCTAGTGTGACTTGCTGTGTCATTTTAGACTCTTTCTGAAAGTCATTCCGGGCTGAGGGGGAGGCATATTTAAATGCTCTCTAAAAATCTGTTCCAACTCTGGGAACAAACAAATGGAGAAAGTCCAGGAAACAAAGTCCATACCATGTGGGACTTAATCATAAAAGCAGTCAGAGAAGGAGGGAGTCCTGGTATACATTTACCAGTATACACAAAAAGGATCTTTAGTGACTATTTACGAACAGAGGGAGAAGGACGACCAGCAGCTGCATCCAAATGACAGTGGTGAACATGGGATCCACAACAAGCCATAAAGCAAAGAACACAAAGAGCAAACAGCACTCTTAAATCGCTATCAGGGGCTGCACAAAATGAGTCTGGAGGCTGCAAACGGCCCCTGGGCCACACTTTGAGCACACCTGGTCTAGTCCATTGATTAACCTTTTTAAATGGTCTGTTAGTGTTGTTAGCTACAAACTTCCAGCACATTTTAAGACCCCATACACAACGCCCCCCACACCCTCCGAAGACGCATTACTGATAGTTTTCATTCATAGTTTTCACTGCAAAATTAAGTGTTAATGTCCTGCTTTTGTTTTATGCTAATTTTGCATCTTGTCTTTGAACTTTTTGCAATTTTTACAAATTTTCTTTTATTCTATTTTTTTTTATAAACTTGATTAATTGGCTCACACCTAAGCACATTTATAACCTCATTTAACATACACTTACCTGAAAACACATTATTGCATTTTTATCCATTCACAATAGTTTGTTTTTCTTGGTTGAAAGTATTTTTCATTAATTGTGAAGATACAGAATCCTAAAGATTAATTTTCCATTTCTGCAAATTACTTAATGGAAATACATTTCAAGTATATTACTTGAAAAAAGTGTTTGTGTTTATACATATATATCATCATTTTCTGATTTATTAAAAAGCTATTATTTAACTACATTACATCAGGTACTGTAAATATGTATGTGAAAGAAGAAGTAAGCAGGCAGTGGATGATTAAACGCAATACCACAGTAGCAGATCCAGTTACATGAAACCGGCAAGGAGCAGAAAAATGTCCATAGAAACAGTCATCATCCTGCAATATTGCTCCCTGACCGTAGGAATTACTACAATGCTTTGGGCTGCAGCTAGGGGAATATCTTTAATGTTTGCATTACAATAAGCAAGCAACAGCTTTTTGAGAAATGGTGGAGGTAAAATTGGGAGAAGTAGTAGTGCTATTTTTCAATTACTATAGTTGAAGTAGATTTTCTTGCTTTATTTTTTACGTAAAGAAAATTAGTAAGACGAAATGAAATCGCTTTCCCAATATGTCAAAAGCCAAACAGTCTAAAATAATTACTCATCTATTCAAAACAATACATTCAGATACTCCATTCACTTCCTCAGCCACATGTGTAAAAAAAAAAAGAAATCCACCTGCTAGGCATTCCTAAAAAACATTTGCGATAGACTAAGAGTGAGGAAGCTAAGACCCGTGGTGCACGGAGATCACCGACTCTCTGCATAATCCATAGCAACAGATCTCCAGAGTCACACAAAAACAGTTTATATGACGCTTCATGTAACTGGTTTCCATGGCTGAGCAGCTGCATCCAAGCCTTACATCAACATGAGCAATGCAAAGCGTCGTCACTGGGTCATAGAGCAGTGGAGCCATGTTCTTAGGAGTGACAAATCATGTCTCTTTTTCTGACAATCCAGCAGGCAAGCCTGGGTTAGGCAGGTTCCAGGGGAGGAGCATTTGCTTGGCTGTACTGAGTCAACTACAAACTTTGATGCAGAGCAGATCGCCGTGGTGATCTGTTTTTTCAAGAGCTGCGCTTCTGTCCCGAGTTACAGTGAAAGGAACTTTTGATGACTCAGCACGCCAAAGCATCTTGGATGAACTGATGTCACCAACTTTGGGAGGGAAGCAAGATGCTTAAAGACATAGATAAGATCATCTGTTGTAAATGAATAGAATAGAATTCAACTTTATTGTCATTGCACTGTCACAAGTACAAGCAACGAGATGTAATGAACTTGACTGGCCTGAATAGTCGTTACTTCAACCTGAAAGAACACGTTTGGGATGAATTAGAGAGACTATGAGCCAGCCCTGCATGCCCAACATCAAAATAGTTTCTGGAAGAATGGTCAAAAATTCCCATAAAGTCATCCCTAAACCCTGAATAAAGAATACCCAAAAGACTTGGAATCGTTAAACCTGTAAAGAATTAAGAATAGATTACTGATGAGATGTCGCACAAATTAATGTATGTATGTAGGTGACCAGATAAAATTATGCCTAAGACATTTAGAAATTGAATTTTTAAGGTTTTGGAAGCTTGTGGAAAAAAAGAAAAAGATTTGTTACTTATTCTCGGTTTGTTGCGATAATACCCCTCCTGTTCCAATAAGTAACGGAACTAACCCTAACGTTAATAAGAGGTTGATCAGCTCTTGTCCAGGATGATTTCCTGCTGGTTTCATTTGTTTTGCCATCAATATATTAATGGCAAAACAAACTCCAACAGCACCTGTTAGGATCACCTGTGGCCTTTATAAATTTCTATACAGGCCAGAAGAAGAGCTGTGAAACCTTGAACAGTGTGGCAGAGGAGAGAAGTACGCAGAGGATGCAGTGATAAATTACCCTTGTCAACAGACCATCCATCTTACCTCGTTTGTGTTGACATGTTAAAACCTGGACCGAGGAAGGGACATAAATACTGTGGCCAGTTTATGACCTGTGACTGCGACTTTTGACCCATCCTATATCCATGGAGGCAGTGGAACAAAACTAAAGGTTGCAAATTGATCAGGAAGTTATTCACATTTTCGGCAAGTTTAAAGTGTAATCCTAAAAAGAATAGGTAGTTCTTCCAAAGAAGAAAGTGATTACTTCATTTCGAGTGGATGTCTGATGGGTGGTTTAGCCTCTTTGTTTGCGGCAGGCCACATGGCACACTGAATTCTAATGAGAAATGGCAACTCGTCTCACTGCAAGCTCTAATCCGGATTACAACAGTAAATTTCTCCTTCCAAAGTGGTGTGAAATTGTTTGATTTTTCACAATTCTCCAACCACTCGATAAAAAGGCTCCCACACGCCAAGGCATTAGAAGCACCTAGCCGAAACAAAGTCTAACTAATACACACGCTGGGTACTCATCCACCAATCAAATGGGTTTCAGAGCCTTTGCACAAAGAATCGCGCAAAGCTCAGGACTAAAATTGGTAAAGTTTTGACATGAGAATTTGTCAAAATTACACACAGTTTGCATACACAACGTCTGAGAAACATACGTAGAAACATATGAGACACACTTAGGAATCACTGTCCCATCAGGTGGTTTCCCTATGTGTGAGAAAAGAGCTTATGGTTCTCGCTGAATAAAATTTGTAATTGTTAAAAGAAAAAAAAAATTAAAATCGAGCTGTAAACAAGCCATTTTTGATACAGTGTAAAGAGATATTTCAATCTTATTTTATCTTAAATGTGAGCTGAAACAAAAATAGTTGCAAACTGCTTGCTTTTGTCTGCATGAGTTTAGGCAGATCAAATTGGACACTTGGCACACTGGTGGAAAAAAAAAAACTGCTTCAAGGCCTAGCTAATATTAGCTTGCTTTACTTGTTTCACTGTGAGTGGCAGAAACTTAAAGAAAAAGTTGTCATGATATGGCTAACCAAAGGCTGGCCTTCCACTGTCTGGGTAGAGAATTGTGCTTAAGAAGATGCCATTTGGATCAGAATAAATGTTTACACACTCAAATTGTAAATAATTTTTTTTCTGATGTAAATAGAAATAAGTAGGAAAGAAAATGAACAAATCTTAGTGAGGCTTAGCGGTCTGAATAAACAGCCATAAAGCCATGGCAACAATAAACATCCTTCCATCTTGACAATAAGGTGGTGGATCTGTTGCTAGACGTATATTAGGACGCTGTTGCACATCTGAACTAAAACCTAAAGCAGGAATGGAAGTAGTCAAGATTACAACCCCCTAGTGGCCAGTGCTACTGCTGGTTACCATTGGGACTGAATACAGGGTGATGGAGAAACACTGCTGCCAAGCAGATTTCTAAAGCTGTTATTAAACGGGTTAAAGGACGACACGGCTTGATCAATGTTCTCCAGAGAAGAAAAGCATAATTTTGTTTTGCCAGTCTCAAGGAGATACTTGATAAAGTGTGTAATTATACGTTCTCCACATAATTTGGTCAAATTCTGATCAAATTAAGAACGACACCTCTGTGAAACGTTTCTATAGTGCTCACCCTACAGGAATAAGCCTAGAGAAAGAAAGTCGCCACTCTCATCAGTCCGCAGGTGGCCAATCTGATAGGAGAAAAACACAGTAGGAGTAAAGGTTCCCAGGAGCTGCAGTGGAAGTGCTTTCCCCTGTAATACAGGACCCGTCTAGGTCCAGTCCAAATGTGACCGTGGTGTCCCTGGACCCCAGAGTTTGAGCCTGAAAATGAACTATTTATAGGGCTGGTAAGATGGTTTAATAACTGGTTACCCCAAGGACTCTTTCTCATTTTTCTTTGATTTTTTTGTCTTTGTCTCTCTCTCTCTCTCTTTCTTTTTTTTCAAGCATAGTGCTTTGTTCTAAAAAGTGTTCTTAAAACCTCAATGGTTTTTCTGAGAAACTGAGAGCTGTTTATCAAAACCTTTTATTTCACTCTCTTTTTGAAATATGAAAGAAGAAAAACTCAAGAGGGTGATCAGCTTTTTTCCTCATTACTTTGCCTTAGCGAAAGAAAATATTCTAATTTGCTAAAGTCACATAGGCTTTGAAAGATTCAAGCACGAAATTAGAATTAATTTCAATAAGTAAAAGGCACATTACATCTTTTAAAAAGAATTTGGTATCACTTTCTCTTTCATGTCCAAAGGGGAAATTGTTATTTATTTTCTATGTTCACCAAATCAAACCAAGAAGGTTCAATATTTAAGATTTCTGTACATTTATGCTTTAATCATGTTTTTGATTTAGGAAGGCTCACTACACAATTGATGAAAAATTTATTTGTTTAGAAGAGACTACGCACATTTCTCTGACATGGTTGTTTATGCTATAGGTCATGTGACTACTGTACGTAATCAACATGCCAAATGATGCTTTATAAAACACTAAAGAAAACCGCAAATGCTTCAAAACAAAAAAATATGTATAATTGCATCACTTTATTAGAATTACTCTGTGCAAAATTATTCAAAAATTGTTGGTAATTCCTTCCTAAACATCAAACCTTCCATCCTTTTGATACTTCAAAAGGTTCAAGTAATTTTTTTTTTTTTACCCTTTAAAGTATGACTTCAGGTAAGAGGATGCCCTGAAGGAACCCGGCATTATAGTAGAGAAAACAAAGCAGCACACATTGTGTGTACTGAAATGATTGAAATGACTGAAACTCTATTTTAAGAGTTTCCTTCTTTTTCTCTAAGGTAAACTTACAAGTAACTGTGGCGGTTTCTCTGTTGAATGTGTGAGGTACTGTTCAGCTTTTTCTCTGCATCACAGAGAGTGGTTAAGGAGGTCAAGATGAGCAGTAATGTATGTGTGAGCATCTGTTCAAAAGTTTCTGTACAAAGAATTTCTAAGAGGAAATATGAAAATCATTATTATGTCACTCCTTCAGCACAGTTTTACCAAGAACATCGCAAGCAGTCAATTAGTTTTCACAAACAATAAAACTTCTAAGTTATAAAGGTCTGTTAATACCTGCACACTTGTTTGTTGTTGCTAAGAAACTTTGCCGGTGAGCTCCTGCTTGGTAATCTTCATAATCACTACGCAACCACTGAGTTCAACCTATAGATGCAAAGGAAGTCTGAAATCTTTGTTCCTCATTGTGCGCACTAGCTAATACTGCTGTAACACTCTGATTAGACCCATTTCTTCTGCAGGACTGATCTGATTATGATGGCTCTGTAGACACATTTAATACACAGTGAATGTTGTCACAGCTTCATTTTGAACCCAGATACTGACTGAGTCAGCTGGCTTTAGTAATCACTGCAGTGTGAGAAAGGTGCAGAAAATGGAGCATTTCACCTTGCAAAAATCAATGAAGAGAGCAAAAGAAGCAATATAATTCAAGTCGCAGTGCTTCCAGGTACAAACTATGGTAAACAGTAATGACTTTGGTTCATTTGTCAAAGCCTGAGTGAAGGTTGTAGCGAAGAGATCCTACACAATGCTGGGTGGGCACGCAGGTGTCGCAGCACAGACCAGCTGTTCGTGGCTGTCAGGACAATGTTTGTCCTTTTCTGACACGTCACCGTGTCTCCAAACACCTGTTTTCCTGTCATGACTGCATATTGTTCTGAAGTCAGCTTTGATCTCATTATGAAACATTAGGCATCATTTTCAGCTGCACAAATGTGCAAAGAGATAAAAGAAAAAGAAAAAAAATATGATAATTGACTATGTCAAACTTCCAAGTCACTCGCTATCAGTTCTTTACCAATGAAGCACGGACTTCACACCGGACTGCTTGAATGCATAATGCATAAATTCAGTGATTTTGATTACACAAATGTGTCATTGCCATAAAAAAAACTAACAGAAAAGTCAAGTGGACAAATTGATTTTCTTTCGTTGTTGTTACCAGGTAGTTTACTTCTCACGTGCCTCTTTTACTGGACTGCACATCTTTGTCAAATTCCAATGAGGAAAATCACAGTTTTTGTCCCGTGAGATCAGGAACAACTAAGTTGGATTAACTAGTAATCTTAAAAATATTTTTGAAATAAACCTGTTTTATTTTTTTAAATAAATAATGTACTCCATTTCAAATATGCAGTAGATATTTAATTGAAGTAAGTGTGATCCAGAATTAGTCTTATTCGTGTACTTTTAAAGGTTTTGATACTGTATAAGTAAACACAGGGTTTTACATTTAAACTGTTCTCAAAACGAATTGCTTAGAGTTAAGTAGTGACACACAACAGTTAATCCCGATTGTATCCATTTTATTTTTTGCAAATACTGCATGTGCCATGTATAACTGCAGCAAACTATAACTAACTGTACACGTATTTATTTTTGTGCCTGCAAGCAAAAGTTGGTGGCTGCAACTGAATTCTGTGGCCATGTTAAAGAAGAATACTGTCCTCAAAAGGGTCTGCCTCTTTAAATATATGTTAGATCATTCAAGGAAACATCCAGAGGGAGACGGGAACGTCACTGTTTTTGCCCAGCTGCTGTTGGCTGTTCCATTACAATCGCAGTAAAACCTGTTGCTATGTAATTTCCACGTTAGTTAATTCAGCGCTTCTCAGCAAACCATTTCAGGGCTTTTGTTGCAAAGAGTGCTGAATTATCTACCAGTGTCAGCAGACGATTGCTGCAACCTTGGGTTACACAAGCTGATCAGTGACTATATGTGGACTCTTTGGTTCTCCTGTCCTGCTAATGAGAAGTGTCAGACACATACAACCGTGAGTGACCTGATCAGGTGTGGAAGGGAAAGCAGGTGGAATCATAATGACTAATCACAGGTGAAGTAAATTATGCTAATTATCTCTTAACAACAGTGCAGAAGAAATTGCTCGGGAGGAATAACGCATTTGGCTTCAATTATTGGAAGAAGCAAATGCAACGTAAGTCGTAAGAGACGGATAAAAACTTCTTTAGTAGTAAAGATTAAGAAAATCACAAAAAAACACTTAAAATAAGGCTTATGAGGAAAATGCAGGCCATGGTGGATTGAACACTGGCTCCTGTGGCAGAATTGAGCCCGGCCCAAAAAGGTAACAAGAACTTCCCTCCATATGGGCCCCCCAGCTGCTGCAATCATAGCCAACATGTCACGTCCCCAGTAATTACAGACAGCAAAGAATAACTCCAAGGTGGTGAAATATGGGAAGTGGAAAGGGGTTGAGATGTGGTTATGAATTGTAGGTAAGGTGGTTTGCTTACCGTAGGAGTGGTGCTTGGTTAGAAATGTCCTGCTTCTTTGTTCCAGGAGGAGTCTCATGAGCTGGTCAAGCGTTGAAGGACGGACATGAGTAATGGTGGATTGTTGTGGGGAGATCCTGACTGAATAACACAAAACACAAAGCTGGAATTAGTTAACTGAAATATATAAGCACAGAAATCATTGAGGAAATGTAAAAGCAGAGAGTTGGTAGACCTGATTGCTGCTTGTGAGAGTAAAACCATCTGGGACTTCCCTCAGGGAATCCACTTCTCCTGATTGGGTTTGATGAGCTCCAGTTGAAAGAACACACTTGCTGGTCACACCCTGCAATCAGACGGTAAAAACACAGACGAACATCAATGTACACGGCCCTGTGGCCATGACAACAGGCAAATAAAAGGACTGCGACAGCTCCAGTTTCTAGCAGCAGTTTAGCAGGAAAATCAAGAGTGTCTCCCATAAAACATGTTTTTATGTCAATATTTCAATATCCTGTGCCTATTTACATGAATGATTTCAGTCAACTTGGCATCTCAGTATCTTTCAGCCCATTATGTTTTTGTTTTTCTTCACTTCTCTGCTTTACTGTTCACTTTAATTATTGTTGTTGCTTTTTCCAAGCTCTCCATACATTTGTTTCAAATTAAAGCTTTAAAACTGAATTTATTTGAAATATGTGTGGGGCATGTAGCAGAAACCTACACGCACACGGGATGTTTGGTATTGCAGGCGATTGCAGAATACTAAAGGGGTTTTACAAAAGCAAATTGGGAAATGAAGATGAGACGGAAAACAGAAATTTGATGAAAGTGGGTGTGCATGCCAGCAAATATTTCCTTTAGAAATATTATGTTTTTTGTCTTTTGATGCAAACAAGTGCTTCTCAAAGTTGCAAGTGAATAAAAATGTAGGCTAGAGGACTGTTGTTGGGAGCTTGTAAGGAGAACGTAAGCATGTGCATCCCTGAAGACTAAGAAAGACATAGGCCTGAATATTAACTCGATAACATCCTATAGCGCTTTTTAATTATTGATTTATCAAGAATGTTTGCAGGCAACGCCAAAAAGAGTTCTGCAAGCAATCAAGTGTGCAAATGTTGCATTAATAGATGGAATTTAAATATGCAAAAATGGATAAAAACATTCTTAAAGGGGTGTTACACAGCATCAAGACGTTATAGACATAAAGGGGTAATGCATGCATTTTCCAGGCACGTCGTCCCATTTTATGGCATATTATCTTCAGTTGTTATAAAAATGCTGCATATATTAAACATGACTAAAGAAATCTGACTTTGTAAATTGACACCTTGAAATTGGCCTCTGTCTCTTTAAGAAGCCCCTACACAGCTTCACAATAATGCTTTTCATTCTGCCGTTAGCAGTTAGTGTGATGAGCTCAGCAGACTTGCCGTTCCACCAGGTGTTTGCTAATTGCTGCTGCCACTAGTCTGGAGGAGCTGAGCGAGGAAGGCTTGGGAGAGGGGTACTCTGAGACTGCAGCGCCTAGGAGGAACTATTGTGAAAGCAAACACTTAGCCACCCCCAAATGGTTAGATTGGGAGAGTCAAGAATTTCTCAAACATGCATGAAAGAATCAAAGTAACACTCCAAGTATGTTTTGGATGAAGGAATAACATTATAGCATGACATAAAGCTCAAAGTCTATTTTACATAATACTGCTGTCCCCCCCCCCCCCTTTAGAAAACTGAGGCCTTAACGTGAAACCTCACATAATCCAGAGGGGAAGGCTGCGGGTTTCGGAGATTCTGAGGCAACAATGACAAAACCCGGGGGTGGAGGGGGCCATGAGCATAATTTTCCTCAGGAAAGAATTACAGCCTGCTGGTACAGCAGAGAGGAAGGTGCTATGATTAAGCAGCTGGATTTCAAAGTATAGCAAAGTACAGTAACAATTAGAAATGCATCAAATGGGATTCGAGGCTTATTGGCTTTTGAGACATGAGTAGCTGTTTTTTTTCTTCTTCTTCTGACTTGCCTCCTATTATGGTTGCTTCTGTCACACTGATGTGGTAGACTATTACTAAAGCTCAATTTCATTTGTATAATTGGAGGTTGACTCTTGCGCACTGACTGCGAGGTACCACTGTGGTGTAAAGGTAGCTCATTGTTGACCTCTTTTCTCTTTCTCTGTGCTGGCTTAATTTCACCAGACTATCTTGAAAATTCTGGCTCCACGACTCCTGCACTACACAACAGTCGTACAAACGATCCCAGAGATGCACACACAGACATTTACACGGGCCTAATGTGCACAAGCTTGCTTATTTGCAATTTTATACATTTTGAGAGAATGTTTTGTATCATGAACAATCAACCTACACAAATTAGTCTGCCATGCTTGACAGAATACAGCTTGATGCATGTATTATTATATTAAACAGCTGTGAGTGTATTTTTCTTGCAGATTTTTTTTTTTGTTCCCCTCTTAAACAGCAATTTGCTGTTGCATTTTTATTTTCTAATTGAAATGAAATCCTAACAGCATGACAAGTGATAGTGCCGCCACATCACTTCACGGTCTGTAAGAGGGGGAAAAACATGACTCGGTGTAAAACTGATTAATCTGGTGCTGTGTACCGTTTAAACTATGTGAAATGTGCAAACTGGGAAAGCCATAATGCTCTGTGGTCCCATTCCATCTGCTAGAGAGCTCAGAGGAGCAAGCACTTGGGCTCTCTCCGGTCTCTTGTGATGCTGAGTGGCCTCACAGACCCGTGTTCGTGTTCAACCTGACCTCAGCACGGCCATATCAGAGTGGATGGCATTTTGCAGCATGAGGCCACTCACAAGTCTAATGGCCGGGCACACAAAAACATGGACAGGGAGCTGTGGAAGAGGGGGAACAGAGGCCAGCACGTAGTATGTTAACATGATCTAGACTATTTCAGTGACAGATTTTTATGCCATTTACACAAAACTGCTTGACTCTGATAAGCAATAAAGCTAATCTACAGCATATGATACAACAGTGATAAGAAATGATTGTATTACAGACACCCAGAAAACTTTTTTTTACATGCATTCATGCACACAAGTCACACTGTAACTGAGAATTTTCAAAAGGTCATGGCGTTGCGGCTTCAGACTGAGCTTATGTTTATGATGATGAAACTGTTATGATTAGCTGTTTATGAAATGTCTGTCAAGTAAAAGCCCTGGTTTCATTCAGTAATATGGCCTGGGGGATCTAGTGAAACTCAACAAAAACATTTTATCACAGCTAATTTATGATCTAAAAAAGAAGGGATTGTTTTCTCATAGAGCCGTGTTGGTTTTGATAGATATTTTTTTGTAATTCACTATTTGCTTTTTGTATATGTGTTTTATTTATTTAATATAAAAGTGTGTTTAAGTGTGCTAAGAAAACATTCTGTAAGGAAGTAAATACTCTCACAGTTCTGTTATGACATTCAAAGAAGTTTTCCTTTTATTTTAAATTTAGTCAGGAAGAACAATACACACAAGGACAGTTTCGTCAGGGCCGGCCCAAGCCTCTATGGGGCCCTAAGCAAAATTTGGTTTGGGGGCCCTCTAGTTCTGCTAACAATGTGGACTGGCTGCAATCAGCAGTCCGATCATTAGATCATTCACACACCTGCTATAAACTTATTGCATCTCTGGCAGTGCTGTTTAAATTATATACATGTATAATATAGGACACATTTATTGGCCAACTGATTTGTCGACCAGTTGATTTCTGGGCACCAATTTTCTTAATTTTGGGGGATCGTGATCAGCCGATACTTGCATGTGAAGCCCATCTTATCCCCTGATCTTTTCTTTGTCAGCAAAGGTTTAAAAATCCGTCTCCGTCTTCTTCTGCTCTACAGCGAGAGGTTTGCCTGACAGACCGACCCGCCAGGTCAGGTCTGAACGTTTACAGTTAACAATATTCACCCCACTGTTACAAACTCAATGACTTTCTTGCTATATATTTAGCGACATTTAATTCAATATTCATATCAGCCAAAATCAAAATCGGCAGGTCAGGCTCTTTAAAGATCGGTAACCAGGAATCGGCCAGAATACTGCAATCGGTGCAGCCCTACACACATATTCATGACATTCTTTGATTAAATAAATTTCTCTTAAGCGTAACTCCAATAGCTAAAAATGTAATTTATACCAGGTGAGTTTTTCTCCCCTGAGAATGTGGATCGGTGATTCTGAGCCTTCAAATGATTTTAACAGAAGTTTCACATAACTTTGAAGTTTATGTCAAAATAATGTTTGTTTTAGCCACAAAATTATTATGCTCAGCAGCAAACAGCACATACCCAAGTACAGCATAGAGCAGCTCATCGATGTAGCAGCCATGTAGCCTGACGTAAAAACATTTTGCTAGGCAAAGTCAATCATTGAGACGTTTTAATTATTATCAAACGTTATCAAACACGGCGTTTTGAAGCCAAAAATACCTCAGAAATATACAGAGCCAACCATGAGAATCAACTCATTTAAAGTTTAAACTCAAACACACAAACACAAAGACGCTAGCATAAATGTTTGGCTGTTGAACTGGACCGTTCAAGCTAATTTTCTATTAGCAGCTTTACAAATCTTTTACATTACATTACCACGGCACATTAAAACAAACCTTTATCTTGGCTTTTTTTATTTTCTTCCTCTTTCTTTTCTCCCTCCCTGAAGGATAAGTCTTTTTTTTAGACATTGTTTTGTTTACTTATCTTCTGACCTGAGCTTTGGACGTTTGGATGCGCTCTGTACGGCAGCTCGTTACCGGTGACGCGTGCGGTACCTACCGCGGCCACCAGGGGACCCCCAAGAGCAATTTATTTTTTCTTTTTATTAATAAAATAATAATTTCTATATACATGATCAAATATATAATTGTAAAAACAAATCACTTAGTGAAATTGTGTGTTTTTGATATTATAATGACAGAAATTATTACAATTTTTTTTTTTTTTAAATCAGCTCCACTGAGGGGCCCCTTAGTGGCCTAGGGGCCCTAAGCGACTGCTTAGTTTGCTTATGCCTTGGGCCGGCCCCGAGTATTGTGAGCACAATTATACCAGGGATTTGATTCCTTAATGCAGTACAGGTGAGTAAGGAGATCATTTAACTGACTGCTGAAGATCAATCGTCTCGCTTTGTTTTCAGGAAATAGCTACAAGCAAATGAAGCAAAATACCTAAGTCGAATGTATCTGGTGCTACAATCTAAGAATAAAGGAGCAAAAAATAGTTACAAGTTTACCAAGTGGAACGCAAACCACACCAGCAAAAAAAACCCATCACAGAGCAAATAACAAGTTTGACGTTCTCTCCAAAGTTTCAGCTGCAGCAGACTTTTAAATAAAGGTAGGAAATAAAAATAAAACGTCTGAATTTTTGGCACTAGCCTGAGTGGATTTTCGACCTCAAATTCAGTAAGTTTGAAACATCATGAATATACAATACCCTCCACAATTATTTGTATATGTAGTAAATATGTTAAAAGCATAAAAAAAATTTTTTGCAGTAGCATTTTTTTTTTTTCTGAAAATTCTTGAAAAATTCCTATTTTGAGTATGGATCTGGTTCTGGTTTGGAACCAGATGCATTGTCTGATGTTGTAAAGAGACTCCCGAAAATGGAAACTTGTTTCTTTTAATGGTGTTAGATACACAGTTTCATCGCGTGTTATGGTTCAGAGGTTTTGGGACACATTGTAGAGGCATACATATGGAGCTTATGTTGTGTTTCCTTTAGGCCGTTTACATGTACAATTATGTGCATTGTGTGTATGGCGCCATCTGTGGCCTGGACATTCGCCCATGATTTTTTTATTTTTTTTCCTGCCGGTGGCTCCCTTGGAGGATCTATGTTAAGAGACATGTTTAGAATCATTGCTGTACATCTTCTTTAGCTTCACAAGCAGTTAATATGACACTTTCTGTTTGCATTACCTGCATTATCTCTTTAGGTTACACAGAAAACGGGACTGAAGATGAATGCCTTCTTGGTTCTTCTGTCTTCTATTTCCCAGTTTGCTTTTCTTCTATGTCAGAGCTCACAGTTACACTGCAGTATCTCCTTGGTCATCAGCGAGCTTACTCGTCACTTTATGAAACTTTTGCAAGCACTGAAAAAGAGTTTAAGCAACAAAGGTGTGGCTGAAGCAAAACACTCAAACTCACTTGAATGCTAGGTCCATTCATAAACATTGGAACGTCTTAAAAATCTAATTTTACTCAAACAAAGGAGAAGTGTTTGATGATAAGCATAGGGGAAAGCGCATATATCATACTGCAGTGTTGAAAAGAGAGAGGTCCCTGACTTCATCGGCGTGCTGCTTCAGTATGGTAATGGCCATCTGTTGGTAGTGCAGCAGTGCGGGAAACTACTTCTGATAGTCAGACAAGATATTTTGTGCGTGACAAGATGTGCATACAAGATTACAAGTCTGACCTCTTTCTGGTCGCAGTAAAGTGTGTGTTATCATGCCTGTGCGTGTCTATAGGTATGTTTTTAATACTCTGTGAGGAATCGCAAGGAGGAAAGGGACTAATTAAGCAGGAGGACAAAAAAAAGGTTTGTTGTTTCATACTCATCCTAAATCATCTACAACTTCTAAACGAGGCATGTTGTTGCAAAGAAAATTAAACACAGCACAGATTAGGGGTTTGACGACACAATCAGTTAATGAGACAATAATACCGTAAAATGAGATTTCAAAACCAACAATATTTTTATTTTTACAAATCTAATGAAGATTTTACAAATCACAGACTGTTCATATTCATGCAGAGCACTTCATGCCATAATTGACTAGTCAAAATATTGTGGTTTTCAGACCATATGGTATTCAATAATATTGCTGATTGTTGCATTAACAGTGTTACTTCCGTCGGGTCACATTCTGCTGCTTTTGGCAATAAAGCACCTTAGCTATTATTTCTTAATGACTAGACCATCTTACCAGATCTTTACCTTCTAAAAACATTTAAGTTGCTTTAGGTGTTGGAGCGCTGGGTGGCCCAGCTGGTACAGTCATGTGCATAGACTATAGTTTTCAAAGCAATTGGTCCTGGGTTTGATTCCCAGTTTCAGGACCATTTGCTGCATGTCTTCCCTTTCTCTAGGGAGAAAAGATGGAAATGCTCTAAAAAATAAACAAAAGTACTGCAGGCTTTGAGCCTGACTACACGGTACTCAAATAAGTAGCCAACATGATCACAAAGAGCAGCTGTTAAACCAGTTCTTTGCGTGTTGCGTCCGGACATATTGTGACGAGAAATGAATGGTAACTTTTCTGTGTCTTGAAAAATGGAGATGATGTTTTTGTTACTATAGCCTCACTATCACAAGATGTTGTAAGTATTCTTATAAAATTAAAGTAAAAGTAACATTGGTGGATCTAAACTTATAATAGACCAATATATTCAAATTAATTAAATTTCAATAGATTGTGAGGCAGAGGGTTTTAAAAACGTTGTGGCGTAAACATTTTTCATCAGACTGTTTCTGCTGTTTAAAGTCCTTTTGATTGGACCACAAAAGAAATTTGGAAAACCCTAATCATAGAGAAGCACAGCATCACACCTACTCTGTTACTTTTCCCTCACTTAAAACAAAGACAAAATTGCCTGCTTGGTAATAACCTCACAACTTTGATTAGTTTTACCATGTTTTAAATTCTTGGCAATCTATGAGCTCGTGGAAAACAAATTGGATCTTGTGACACAAGTTTGGTTAAAATATTTAATAAGGAAATACTTTGAAACTGTGGTATTTTTACTGAAGCGTACACAGGAAAACTACTACTGGCTCAGATCATGTTCAGGCAAATAAAAAAGCACTATTTTGATGGATGTTTAGTCAACTTCAAAACAAGCTTTCCTTAAAAAACACATCTAAAACAGTTGTAACTCACATAGAAATGACTTGCATATGTGACAAAAGATACCAAAATGCCTGATCAGTGCTTGTACCTGAGAATGTGACGGTGGTTAATCAGCCATTTCATTTGAACGTGAAAGATGTTAAGATCAGGAGTCTAAATTTGCCTTTAAACAAAAAGTAAAAAAATAAAATAAAATAAAAAATCATTGAAATGGAGGGGAAATGCAAACACAAAACAGAACTGGAAGTGTATTGTGCCAAAATGAAAGGATCACAGTTGCATCGAACCAACTGAAACAAATCAAGTCAAATTTGAACAGTTTGTGACAGGAAATGTATGTTTAAGAGCTGACCTCTATGGTTACTTTGAAAGATCACACTCAAATTAACCAAGAGAGTGGTGCGTGCCGTGGTGGCGTAGGGCGTAGCGCGACCCGTATTTGGAGGCCTTGAGTCCTCGACGCGGCAGTCGCTGGTTCGACTCCTGGACCCGACGACATTTGCCGCATGCCTTCCCCGTTTCCTGTCAGCCTACTATTACATAAGGGACACTAGAGCCCACAAAAAGACCCCCTGGAGGGGTAAAAAAAAAAAAATTAACCAAGAGAGAACTATCAGGTGTATTACCAAGATGCAAGACGATGGGAATAAATTATCCTAATTCTGTGAGTGGGATCTAATTGCGTTTCTACAAACTCCAACAGCTACAGAAACACTGAATAGATTCTGGATGTCTGTTTAAATCAAATCTGCAGCCGCTCTTCTTCACATTAACCTCAAATCCCAGCTGCAAAATTGCTGTGTAATTAACTAGTATCGGTTTACGTATTTATGCTTCTGTTCTGTCACGTTCCTTCTACCGGTGTGCAGCTAACGATGGATTACAAACGGTTTCATCAGGTGCAGCCATGTGGTGTCAATCTATGCACAATGCAGCATATGCAGTGTGTGCAGCCTGCATGCACGTTCTGTGTATCTAAGTGTTAAATTGAAAGACAGGAGAGGATAATCTGCTGCCACTTCACGTCATCCGATTCAAAACACTCGAGGTCAGTTGGAAGCTGCTCACAACTCTATCTGCAGCCGTGAGAAGGAAAGGATGGCTGCTCCCTTTGTTCTGATCTATCACTTCAGCTTTTGTGCTGTGAACTCCATATAGACAAATCCCCACTATTACCCCTTTGATATAGCTTAGCACTTGACAGAATGTCACAAAGGTTTCACCTCACAGTGAGATGTTACATGCGCAGAACATTAGCTGAAATGACAAGGGCAAAGACTGAAATAATTCAAAATCACCAGGAAAATCTCACACACTTTGATGGGAAATCTCAGGTTTGTCCTCCTGGTTTAAAAAGATAATTGCTGCTTTGAGATTTATTAAGTGTTTGAGTAGATTTGAAGACAGACCTATTGTGTTGAATTACATATAGTAAATTATTTAATTTGATTAATGACAGAATGAGCTTTTTCATTTCCTTAAATTAGAAACGTACTAGCATTTGTATTAGATATAATTGACTTTTATCATGCACAACAAACAAGCTTCTCATAGCAGTTTGTAGGAATTTTAGGCAATTCCTCCTGATAAAACTCATCTCACTGAGTTAGGTTTTAAGGCTATTTTGGCTTCCCAAAGATCTGTCTTGAATTATGTGACAACCATTGTGAAACATTTACTTTATTGCCTTCAAGCCTCATTATAACTAATTTGATGGTATATTTTGAACCTTTGTGTCATAGTGTGTGGATGAAATGGGAGCAAAAGGCAAGTGAAAGCCAAGCAGTAAATGACAAAATCAAGTTTTAATTAAAGAAATAATCAGAAGGAATGCACAGGCAGCAAAGGAACGACAGACACAGGTGACATGATGGAAATTGAAGGAATCAGCGAGAAGTGAGTGGAAGGAAACAGGTTAAATACTTGGAGCTTGATTATTGAAACGATGCACTGGGACTAATTACGAACAGGGTGCAGCTGTGAAGGGAGAGCAGGAGGTAGGCTAACGAAGAGGAAGAGAGATGGCACAGGGGAATCTAAAATGAATAAAGAATAAACACTAAAACACAAAGAATAAACTAAATTAGCTAAAAATAAACTGATCAGAAGAGAGATAAAAACAGAGGATGACCTTATTAAAACAATGAAAGGGAAAACCACAACTGAGCTCATACAGACAACAAAAACGTAAACCCAGAAATCCTGAAAATAACCCAACATCCTAACAATTTGTCCATTTGCCAGACCCATTTGTCCTAAATCTTTAGGTTTGTATAGTGTCTGAGAAGTTGCTGTTTTGTTTCCACATAGTGTTCTTTGGGTAACATTTTGGACGTCAGATAGTCCCTCGCGTAGTTAAACAACCCACAGCATGATGCTGCCACCTCCGACTTAAGAGTCGAGATAGTGTTCTTGGGATGGGAAGCTTCTTTCTTTCTATTCAATCTAACCATATTCATTTTTGAGAAGCCATTTAATTTCTTTCTTTCTCATTATTTGGTACTAAGGAAGCAAAAAATAATTTCATAAAGAAAATGTGTATGATTCATTTTATAAATATTTGGTTTCAAGTGCATTTAGTCAAAAGACAATGAAAATGTGTGCCATCATTATAAGAGTTGGCTTTAGCTATTTTAACTCAGAAACTTGCAATGATGGACTTCATTCAACAGACTCAAGGACCACATAGACATAGAGAAGGACAGACATGATAACAAATAAAAACTTTTGAAGGACTTGCATGCCAGTCTTTCCACAAAGACGACTAGTAATGTAGAAGCATTATAGCATGTATAAATTATGCTATAAAATAATGTCAGTTCTGTGTCATGCAAATACTTTAGTAAAACCTTAGTTTAATAGTGCTCTAATGAAACAGAGCCATTTATTGACACTGAACTCTGAAAGAGTTTCATTTCACTTTTGACTTTTAAGCTTTCCTCTGTGTGGAGCAGACTTGATAAATAATCTGTACAAGCACTTTCTTTTCTAACTTTGCAAATTAGATAAGGCTGCAGATTTTTAATAAATCATGTGTTAACAGTAGCTCTGTGTGACATTTTACTGCAAAGCTTGCCAGTGGGTAATGTAAACTGATGTCAGTTTGCTCCTGATCTCAGGAATCATTGTGTTATAATTATGACATCTGGTGCAAAATGAATTACTGCAAACCATTGTTTTTTAATTTAAATAATAGTCCCATCCTCTGCCCTATTCAGAGGGGGGAAAAACACAGGAACAGAAAGCTAAGAATAGTTGATATACTCCTAAGGGTATTTTCACACCTGTAGTTTGTTTACTTTGTTCTTTCTGGTGGTTCGGGTTTTTTTCACACAGAGAAAACTTTAGGCAAACCAAAATTTGTCAATACAATCTGTTTTATTGGTCAGATGTATCCGGGGCAGGAGCACCAAGTGTAAATCCAGGAAGCAGACACTTTGTTCTGAGCTAAATAAAAACAGAGTTAAATTGTTAGGTTGCTTCTTGGTACTATTTCATGCTGAGTGATCTGAGTTGACTTTTGTCTTTAAAGAACTTTATGACTTACGAAAAAGATGCATTGCCACTGTTTTTATCAGTTTACCAACTTGACTGTATCCCACAATGCAACACAAACCTGGCAAGGAGAAGGTGTTTATTTAAGCTAGCAGCATTTCTTTGTAGCTGTGTCAGATTGAGGTCAGATCATATTCAAACCATAAATGAATCACTTTTAGGCCTCACGCTGGTGCAAAGGCTACAATCATTGTCAAGTCTTTCACCTCAGCTTTTGTACTAACTTAAAAAGGCTTTCTTCCTCCAAAGAGACACAGGAACAACTCATCTCAGTTGTTCACCTTTTAAATTTGGCTGCTGAGATTGAGAAGTGAAAGGGATAGGTGCGCTTGATTCTTTGCGAGGTGCGTGCCAGTTGGGTGGAGTTGGTAAGTGCATTCAAAAGTGTATGATTTGCTGTTTTAACTTGACAATCATGTTCACACAAACTAAACATACAGGGTTTGATGAACCAGAGTTGGTTTTAAATAAATCCGTCAGGTGTGAAAATGCCTTAATTAGGATTTAACTGGACAATAGATTAGGTCACATATGATAACTTATCCACTTGTATTCAAAGTTTAGTTGTTCCTCACGTTTATTCAGGCACTCAATGGCAATAAACGGCTTCCAGGTTATGGAAATTTTAATCAGGTTTTATCATTTTTCTTCTTTTGGTCATTTCCTGGTTTCTATTGTTAATCTATTTTTAACTTTATGAGTGTTGCCATGTACAGTAGCTTGGCGGAGATTGTGACATTGCTAAACTTCATTCCACAGTGGTTGAGTTGAGTGTTTTACTTTCCTTTTCTTTTCTGTGGGCTTTTCCTTGTGTGTCATCTGTTAATCAAGTCCCTGGCAAAAGTGAGACTTCCTCTGGGATTTTAACTCTACAGATTGCCCATTTACATTTGTTGGAATCATTACATGCATTAAATTTTATTTCGCCCAAGGAAGATTCTTACTATCCTTTTGACTGTCTTGATACCAGAACTAAATATACCTCACCTGTTTTTACTTGTATTCTTTGTGTATTTATGTGAAAAATATATGCCTTTTATTTTAGATAATTGGTTAAGACTAATAAGCAAATATTTTTGCATCACCAGAATTACAATGTGTGTGAATCCAGAAATGTCCCTTTGTGTGTTCATTAAAAAGTCACACAATCAAGGCTGTAAACTTTAAACTGGTGTACTTGTTGAACTTTGCACACAAAAACATTTATGACCAGATATCCACAGTTATTTCCTAAGGGCTCGACTGTTTCAAATATATTAAAACTAAACAAGTAAGAGAAATAAGAAAAAAAAAATGTTGACATTAGGTATACAGATGAAATCTCGAGCAGGGCTGGAAAGGAAATGGGAGTCAGCGTGAGTTTAATTTACCTTGGAGAACTACCTCTCAGTAGCGTTCAGGAGCCGCGGCGTTGACTGATGAAGCCTGACTCTGCTTCACATGTGGCAGCTTTCTCACCAGTGCCCCAAGCGTCCACCGACTCACATGTCCCAGAAACTTCACTTCACCTTTCAGCATAACCAATGTTGGGTCCTGTGATGTAGTAATTATGTAACAATTTATATCAGGATTTATTTCAACATAGTAGTATTTTTGTATGTAATATTTTAGGAGTCTGATGCATTAATCATCATACCTCCTAACTTTTTTTTTCAGTCTGCGTAGCTGCCGTCAAGGCTACTGCATTTAGTTTAGTGTTTTTTGTGTTGTAGTTGTTTGTTTAAGGTGGCAGTAGTTACATTTTATTTAATATAAAACATTAAGTTATAAATTGTAATAGTTTTTAGCAAATTTGTGTTGATGCTCATTGGTTTTGGTTAAGAGTGAATTTTGAATGTGGGGGGGGGAACTTGTGTTTCGTTCCACGGACCATGTGTTGCCCAGGGAAAGATTGGCTGGCGCACTTTGAGCCACATTGGGGCATTCTAGCTGAAGAAACTGATTGTAAGAAGTTTACGCTTTATTCCTCTGGAGTCACAGCAGCTAATGAGGTATGGTTTTGTTTTATTTGGATCTTTTATTTATGTAAATACTCCAATTTTGTGAAATAATTCAGGTTTGTGTTACCTTTTTAGTTCTGACGGCATTTTTGGGGACTTTAGAAAGACATGTCCACAATAAATGGCTGTTGAAAACAAGAACTGTGTTGAGCCTTGATTAAAACTCGAGAGGAGTAACAGTCTGCCCACGTTTCTCTGACGCCCACTAAGACTGGAAAGGTTATTTTGTATATCTATTCTGTGCCTGCAATATTTATTTTTCATTTATTAAAATATGGATTTCAGCTGATAACTCTCTGTCCAGGGGCGTTGTCGTTGTGCATTTCAATATTTGTTTAAAATTGTATGGCAATAAAAACACACAAATAGATTCATATTGTATTTCTGTCTATAAAAAAATTGAAAGCTACAAAATTTACTTCATGCATAGTTACTATGTTTGAGTAAACACAGAGAAAACCTTTATTTTCACAAAATTAACATTATCAAAAGATAAGCTGTGTACCAAAATAAGAATAATTGAATATAGGCTGTAAAAAAATAAATAAAAAACTATCTGCAGTTCTACTGTAAGCAAATACTATACACTAAACATACTAAAACAAAATACCAGACCTGAAAAACATTTGCATCATGTGTCAAGCAACAAAAAAGTATAATTTTATATGACAGGACTATTTTATACACTTGATAGATTGTTGATGGTGTTCTGTTCCTTCATTGTTTAGAAGTTTCATTTGATGACTAGATCAAACCCATGAAAAGTCAAAAATGGAAACAAATGTGCTTTAAAAACGTGCTTTTTTGTTTTGTTTTGCTCCTTATCTCCTATTTAGTTACAAATTTCAACTGTCGGTTCCTGCCTGCCTCCCTAAGATTGATAAATAAGTATAAGAAAACAGTATGGTGAGTTTATGTGTTTATGCTCAGATACTCCAGGCATTTGTGGCTGCAGTAATCTATTTTGGTCACTTTTCAAGTACTATTTCTAGACTCATAAAAGCCCTTCTCAGCTAAACTGATTTTGTGTGTGTGTGTGTGAGAGAGAGAGATTTTTTTCTTCCAAAAACATCAGAGAGTTGTAAAACTTTATTATAAAAGCTAGTAATGAGCAACCATAAACTGACAGGCAATCCTTGCTTACAGTCACAGTACATAAACCCCAGATGAAAATGCGTTTAAAATAACAATATTACTTTCATTGAAAACTTTAATGAAATTTGCAGTTCCTAGTAAATAACCAGTGTTATGCAATTCTAAAATGGTTGTATATTTTGCTGCAGAGCTCTTGGCACACAATGTTGTCATTCATACACACTATACAATGACTGATAATGTGCAATGTAATGTGTCTACAACAGTAAACTTAGGGTGGCAACCAAATTAAATTGTTTTATTTAGCCAAGTAATCACATAGCTAAATAAAGTAAATCTTAATAGACATATTTCTAATGGCACTATTGATTTTATTGAAAAAAAAAATCAATTTATTATTTGCTGAATTATTTTTTTTATGATTTTCAAAAATAGCAAATACCCTACACTCTGAAAGGAAATACCTATTCTTACTTAAATTAAGTTTGTATGCTTTACTCAAGTGTCACTAAATTGTTTATTCAACTCAAGTAATGTGAGTAATGTACACGTTTGGCCCAAGAAAGGTACAAGACAAAGTCATTTTGAGTAAACTGGATTTGAATATTTTTGTTACTGGAGCGAATGCTTCAGCTCAGCAGTGCTCATGTGCAGTAAAGTGCGGGAAGCTTCCAGAACGTTTGTGGTCTTGAGCATCGGAATAAGCAGAGCTTTCTCTGAAGGTGAGTTATTTGTCTTCAATATATTTTCATGTGTCATGTATGCCTTTACTACAGATCCCTCTAGGGGACATGGGGAAATATTTTTCTTTTGCGTTTGACAGCGGCATCACCTGGCACCAATGAGCTTGGCTGACCCTTGTGGAACACGTTTGGGTTGTCGAGAATTTGCTCCGTACTACACCATTTAAACCAGTGTCCTCTTTCCTGGGAAGGGGTTCTGGTCTGGGATGGAGGATGAGAGTTGCTAGAGGAAGGATCTCCAACCTTCTCCTCAGATCACCGCTCCTCCTCCTCAGCCCAGTGAGAGGTCTTCTACAGCTGATGATGAAATATTCATCCATTGTGATGATTTCAAGCCCAGTTACCTTGTCGTTTTGTGGTGGAAACAGGACATGTGAGAAGAGTTCGTAATTTAATAAACTGCATAATAGTCACTCCAAGGCAACACAAGAGCCAAGGATGAAGACAAACTGAGAACAGCAAGTAACGAAACCAGTGAAGAGGAAACACACCTAAATACCACAGGGATCAGCTGAAAACAAGTGAGTGCAATCAGCCAAAGCACAAACAGGTGTGGATCATGACACCAATGTGATTTTTGTTTATCCATATTTATAATTGCCAAGTGACACAAAGCAGTCCTGGTCTGCTAGTACCATACTGTCCCACTCAGGTTCCCAATCAATCTCTATATTATAACCAATGGTGAGTGTGATGTTTACAGTTAGTTCTTAACAAAAAATAGGTTTAACTAGAGCAGCCATATGAAGACATGCCTCTCCTTCTACATGATGTAAAGATGCCATTTTGCATCCAAAGAGAAACCTACCAGAGATGCATTTAGCAAGAATCCTGAAACAAACATTAACATTGCATAATTTCGGTTTTGATTTTGTAACATGAGGAAGCGCGAGTTGACCCTCTCACTTTGCAGTGTAATTAGCACTGCCATCTGTATGCTGTGGGCTCTCTGAGTCACAGAGGTGAGAACTGCACAGGAGGAGCTCAGCTGTCCATCCTCATTTACACACAAATCCTTTATTCATTACTCTATTGCTCTTTTCCCTGGAAAACGCTCCCAGATTAAGCCATCAGCAACAAACTGCTCTATTTCCTCTGCTTTGCCATAGATCCTCCAAGTTCGCTTTCTGCATTATTAAACATTATTCAATCTCTCACATGTCTGTTTATAGCAGCAGTTGCTTCATTGTGCTATGTTTTTTTTTCTTATTTCCACCTCCATCGAGTATTTTGTCCTCTTCCCCATTTTTTTTTAAGTTATCAATGTCTGTCATTCTATATTTCTCCTCTTTATTCTCTCATTTACGCTCTTCCTTCCCTCCACTCTGGGGACTCCAAGCAGGACTGCTGGACTCTCAGAGGAGAAGTGCGGCTTTAAATGATGGGCTTGTTAACGGGGTCACTGCTAATTCAGCTAATTAGCTGCCATATCACCTTCAGCTGCAGTCCCAGCAGCTAGATAACAGAGACAGCCAGAGAGTGAGAAAAAAGATGAACACTCTCCAGATACTGGAAGCCCCTCAAACAAGAATTAAAAAACTTGAAATTTCCATAGTATGACCAGGTGTTACTGTATGTGTGGGATTGTGTGAGACTTTTAACCCTGTCCCACATTTTGACAGACTATATTTTGTGGGTGTTAACAGTGTAACAAATGTTTTAACATATAATCCTGCACTTATCTGAGCCTACAGACTGTGCTCTGTTGAGAAACCTTGAAACACAGCAAATAAATAATGCGTTTCAGAGAAATGTCATAGAAACCACCACAAAAGAACAAATAAACTTGCAATAGTACAATTCTGCTTAAAGAAGTACAACTTAACAAATAAGGTAGCAACCATTGAAATAACATGCATTCAACACTTTGTGGAATAAACTAAAGCAGTCCAGCTTTATTTTTTTAATTTTTTGGTAGAAGTTGGCCAGGTCAAACTCTCAAGAAAATGTAATTTGACCTAACTTGTAACATGAAATATTTCATAAACCGTACACTGTTTGACCCCTACATTTGTCCCATACATGCATAATCTTATTTCACAAGTGAATAAAGTGGATCTGCTTTGGTGCCACAGCAAGATTTCAGGGTCCAGTCCTAACTGGGGCATTTTTAACTAAAGCTACACATGTTTTCTCCTCACACACCGTATTCTTGTCCAAAAACATGTTTGTTAGATACAGGTGTTGCTGAACATTTGAATGAAGTTTAGTGTTTTATGTTTTCTCCATTTATGGATCATGGCTCTCACTGTGCTCCGATACAGGTTAATGTCTTTGAGACCCTCTTCATCAGTTTTTACATGTCTTTATGAAGTGTTTGTTTTTTAGGTCTTAAAACCTTTCCTTCTGTTGAATTGGTATTTTGATTTGGCAGGTTTGGATTGATCATCAACCAAAATAACTCAGGCTCTAACTAGGAGGGTGAAATCTGTTTCACAAATGTTAAGGTTGGTTTGCAAGGTTTGAAACTTGCTTTTAGTATTTACTCAAGTTATGGAATTTGTGCCGTGATCTGAAACATTTAAAGGTTATTTAAAATCTTCAAAGGGGAAAACATACTTTGCATACTTCTTCATGTCACTGTGGGTTGCACAGTGTTTTAAACGTATCATTTAACATCTCAATAAAGATACATTTAAAATGCAGGCATAAGTGCTTTCTTAATTTATCTTTGATAAAATGATGAATCAATTTAATCATTTGATTGCTATATGTTACCTCTAAATATACGATAGCATAATTTCGGCTTTAATGAGCTTTTAAAATAAGTAATTTTACACCATGACTCTGGGTGATATCACCTGACAATTAGCAGGACTCACAAAAAAAAAAAAGGCGCGATTGTGTCTTCCTTTCCCAGAAGCGTGAAATATCACATAATTAACATGTTAAGAATCAATCCACAGCAGCCTTTTTTTTTTTTTTCCTTTTTAATGACAGGCTATATTCCTATTAGTACGACATGTCAGCATTGATATCACCACACCATTGTACTGCTGGTTTCCTGGGGAATCATCAGACCTGCTGTTGGTCCAACTCTTTACGAGCCTCAGCCACCCGCTGGACCTGCGGAGAACATTGTGGTGCTTAACATTGATATCAGCTGGGCTAATTAACGTCTATTAATTATGGAATAAATAATTGAAAGTGTAACGTTTTCCCCCAGTTAGTGTGATTAAAGAAGGCTAATTAATGTATTAATTGATTTTATGTTAATTTAATTTTTCCATGAGATTAGGAGAATCTTGGGAGAGTGGCAGAAGAGTGAAGGGGTTTCCTTCAAAAGGAGAGAAATGTTAGAGAAGGCACTAATGTGGAAAAAGAAAATGAAATTGTTTGATTAAAGAAGAAGTTTGTGTATGACTTGGTTGTTTAAAGACACAGTCATCTTCATGCTAACATTTATTTTTTTTTCCTTTTCTAGGTTTATACTAATTGGGGGAGCAACCTAAAGGCTGGTTGGCAGCCCTTCATCAGTTAGACTCCAGAAAGCACTCTCATCCACTATAGGAATTTTATATCAGCAAAACCTCAAACACGACGCTAGAAGAAAATGGTGGAAATGCACATTTGAGTGAAACTGACGCATATATCTGAGGGCTAGATGAGCCTTTGTTCTAAAAAGAGAGTGAGAAGATGAAAAACCTTCTCCATCTGGGATCTGGGTCAGAGCTTTGAGTTTCAGCACAGACTGAGCGCTGCTCCACAGCCCTGCGCTGCACTCTGTAATGACTGTCTCTAGACCGGCTATATGACATGAATGTCCCTGGCATAGCATCTCTGAGTGGATCAGTGACTGCACCCACACAGTAAGTCTACTGTAATGAACAAACGCAGTCAGAACGGAAAATGCTGGTTCACTCACATGGCACATCTGCTCAGCCCCCGTCATGATATGCAGCGATAAAGAACCAATGAGGCGAAAAGCTTTTCTAGATTATGAGACAATAGGGTCGGCTGAGGCAGAAGGTTCCTGCCAGGAATATTCAACCTTCCCTTGCTTCATGTCTTGTGCATCTCCCCCCCTTCATTCTCAGTTATTTCTTTTCTCTGTCAAGTTTCAGCTTTATGAGAGAAGAGATAACCACGCCTCTTCAAAATGACATTATGATATAGGATGTCTTCACTCACCTTCACCATTGTGAATCACTGCAGAATGCCCACTATGCTTTTCACACACTCAGATAATGATCTGTGAAAATCTTTACAATATATCAACCTTTTTTTTGCTGCACCATAACCTACCTCAGACTTAAAATGTTCGCCTCTCACCTCCTTATTTAATAATTTCCTGTGAACATAAGACAAGATGTCCATACTGGAGCTAAATGCATGTATACTCCTGATCAAAACATTGAGCTGTGAACGAAATAAGTATTTGCATTTCGTGCTGCTGGATCGTTACCTGGAAGTAAGTCGAGCTTCAAAATGCAAAAAGAAGAATCGAGGTCAGGGGACAAAATCGGAGAAGGCAATTCATTTTAAAGGATGTTTAAGCCACAACTCATTAAAAGTCTGTAAATCCTTAAAACAGGGTTCAGAAAATAGGGTTAGGGTTAGTTCAGTAACGAGCAGCCCTTCTTGTCAATTATGTTAACTATTGCGCAAGTTATTTTTAATGTTTAAGGCTTTACCTAGGGTGTCAATAATTTTGGACAATAGCAAAGATGCACATAATTTTATCAACATCACACAAAGCACATACACTAAAAAATGGCTGTGGGAAAATAATGGGATCCTCACTGAATTAACACAGTGACTGCAAATCCGATTTTCTCAGCTAGTGAAGAACAGTAATGGAGAACAGAATCAGGCTACCCATCAGAGGAGCAACCCAGAACAAAAAAAGACATCAGGTACAAAAGACATGTACCTGATGTCTTTTAATAGGTTCATAAGTTTTGTTGCTGAGGAAGACTGGATTAATCCACAAATTTTCTTTATCACTACTGCATTGATTTATTGGAACCAAAAATTTGCAGAAAGTGTAATTATACCAGTAAAGTAACAAAATTTTGTTAATAGGGAACAAAAACCTGTTTTAAAAATATTAAAAAGGGTATACATGCCTTAATAAATAATCTATGCTACAAAAAAAAAAACAAGAACAAAAATCACATTCAGTCTGAAATGTCTGAAACAAGGTTTGCTTTAGTCTATCTCTACCTCTCCTCTACAGCATAATTGAGTAAAAAGGCTAACATTCTTAAACATCTTATTAGAATATTTAAGTGTTTTTATTTTTTCCTTGATATGAGGTTTTATTTGTGGAATAGACTGCTAGGTAGAATCACTAGTTAATTCTTTAAGCGATCCTTGAGAGGAGCAAACAAGCTGTACTAAATTGATTTAGCTGGTTTTAAAAGAGGACTTAGCATGGAAGAAGTGACGCTGCAGCGCCCCAGGCAGCCAGAATAACATTTCAGCATTTAGATATCTGCCGTATCTCTGCTTTGCTGGCAGGAATACGGTTTGTGTCATACGTGCTCCTATCAGCAGAGCAGAACTGCTTTCCATATCTTTGATATCTCTTTTTCATTATTGGTATAAACAAAAGTCCCTTTGAACCATGAAAAATGGCCCGAGGCCCAGTGTGACCATGCAACTGTCTTCCCTTTTCTCATTCTTGTTCTCTTTCTCTTCTCTCCATTGTCACCCTGAAGAGACCGAAAAGGAAATGCACCCACTCAGCACTGACAGCCCATGCAGATTGTAATCTCTTTTTCATTTGTCTGGCCCTGTTTATCAATTGGTGACCACAGGTGAAGGACATAAGCTGTTTTTTTTTTTCTCAGTCTTGTCCTCCTCACTGACCAATGAATGGTTGAGAATAAACTTCAAAGATTTGTAAGACAAAAAGCAGTCAATGGTTTTATAAATCAGATTATTTTTTTCAAATTCACCAAAGCATTTATTTCACACACAAAAAATTACAGCTTGCCAGCATCTTCATAGAAAGAATTTGCTAGATGTATTGATTCACTTGCCATGGCAACACATACAACATGAATTTCATTTTTGAAAGGGTCCATTATTGGATAATAGCTTTTTAAATGCTTTAATCCAGACATGTGATGATTACTTTTAAATATCTGAGACTCGTGAAGTGCTCCAAACATCTAAAATTACAAAACTACATTCTAATAGTAGAGAAGACAAGCATCCACCAATTTTTTAAAAACCTTTTAATCCTTTAATTGCATGTGGAGTAGTGTGGCTGATCCAAATCCCAACAGACGACAACCGAGAAGTAAAGACAACACAAATTGGTAGTGTAAGACGTGTCATTCTATACTATTTCATTCAATGAACAACCACCTGCCTCTACGGTACGGCATAGTGATTCTATTCAGAGCTGTTCTATTCATAACTATCAGTGCTTATAAAGGGAATTGCAAATTGTGATCACCAGAATCCATCTGAATTGAATGTTTAAGACACTTTGGATACATCTTACTGTATTTACAGAAAAACCAAGGAGTACACCCGTGAAGAGTTTCATCAACACTTTTGACTCTTTTGAATTAAGAATATGAGAGAAGGAATGCTTGGTGCTGGTTCTTGGAACATTGACCTCCAACCACATAAAAGAAGGTGTGAGATGTTTATTATTAAATATTACAGGCATATTTTTGAAGTGTAATTGGGTGTTACTTTTGGTAAAACCATCCACAGCTATAGTCCATTCATCTGTTGAGTCTTGGCCCACTTCACCATGATGTTCATTGGTTGTTAAAGACACAGGCACACCAAACCTCTCTTGCTGACTGTTTTTCTGAAATGAACCAGTTTGTAGTCAGTACTGGGGCAAATCAGACAGACCATGCACACAAGCACTCTTGGTAGAAACACTGATTCTCAAATATTTGAAGAGTCAACACACCAGGGGTCTCCAATACAGTCCTTGAGACAAAGCTGGAGTTGTCCTCCAACTTTTAGACGACAAATGAATGGTTCATTACCAGTCACCTGAAAACCAGCCTGAGGAGATAATTTAGCTATTTTATCCAGGGTCTTGGAACAGTGATGAATCTAAAAGTTGCACAACAATAACTTTTGTGTTGAAGTTCCCAGCAGCAGACAATATTAGCAACATTCAAAACGATGTTCTTTTATTCTTGAAAATTACATCCTGGAAATGCCCACATCTCAGCTTGTTGTAATTAATGGCTTAATGGACTCAAAAGATTCTGACCTCAGGCTTTGTAATAATGTAAGTGATGCTGTCTCACTTGATGCTGTCTCACTTGATGCTGTCTCTTGAAGTAGAAGTGGCATATGGAGGATATTCAAAATGATGAGATAAAATAAACAGTATTGATTTTCAAGATGTGTTTTTAATGAGAATGCTTTCTTGAGAGTTGGAGATTGGATGAGTTCTGGAATGTAAGGAGAATAAGAACGTATTGGTGAGAACTAGAGGTCAGATGACAGTTGGATAAACTTTTTTTAAACTTGTTGGCACAAGATGAGTCAAAGGTAACTAAGAGAGAACTGAATGTCTCCAGTTGTAGCCTTAAGCCAGATTTAATCTTGAAGCCGGTTGATCACCCCAGTGGCCACAGTGATCAATTTCTCAGTGAAGCTGCGAATCAGTCTGAAGAAATTGCTTAAATACCCGCAGAAAGACAGGTATAGATGCAGTCACACAAGACAACCAAGTGGTTAATTTGGTAGGCGGATTCAGGGCGTGCAAAGAAAACTGAAAATAAAATACAGAAAGGACTAGAAAGAGAAAAAATAGTTTGAAGAAGAGAGACAAAACCTTGGACGGAGCAGATAATGAAAAATGGGTATTTAGTGAAACAAAACAACTTATATTTCACCTTGTTGGAGTCTGGGATGAAGCTGGAGTACCCAGGGAAAAAACAGGCATGAATAGGCAGAATAAAAACTCTGGACAGAAGACCACAGCTGCTCTATGAAGTCATAAAGCATTTAGAGCTGCAAAAGGAAAAAATCAGGACAAAACAAAGGCTCAAAATGAAATCATCTGAGACAATTTTGTTTAGGGGAAATGCTAGGTAAACTTTAATTTTTGCCTCTGACTAACATGTGGCGGGAGGAAACCCACAACTTTCAGAATGCAAGACAATCTGAAAGTCTGCAAGACCTGTTGAGCAACAACGGTTGCAGGATGCCAACCCTCAAGAACTGGAGTTTGATGCTTTTTTTTAAGAGAAGATGGTGGAGACAGTATGATGCTTTGGGAAATTTCCTACAAGTAAACCTTGTTCTTTGACATTCATGTGGATGATACTTAGACACATACCACCTTCCACAGCTTTGCTACGCACCATGTACACCCTGTCATGGACATGGACTTTCCTAAAATCTCTGGCCTATTTCAGCAGAATAATGCATCCTGCCACAAAGGTACCAAAGGGCATGTACTGAGTTGGGATTCAGATATTCTGCTTCCCATACATAAGATCACCTCCAAGAGCAGACCTATTCAAAACGACTTTCAACAAATGTGAATCATTTTAAGTAGTCATACACCAAATTCAACTGTTTGAATTTGAGGATTTACATGTTTATACAATGGAAAGTGCCACTGGACAATTGCTGAATTTGCTTACAGTTTTGTGACCTTTGATGATATACATTGTGTACATTTTTGTGTGTGTTGAAATTAGTGTTGTCTTCAACTGCTCTTATTTTGTAACTGATACTTACAATTTCACAGGGGCTTTACAGATCAAATAAATTGCGAATAAAAATGAATAAAAGCAAAAAAAAAAATGGTCCAGGGATGTTTTTGAGGAACACAGAAATGACTTTGAGATTTTGCCCTGGCCTCCAGATTTCCCAGATCTGCCATAATCAGGTCGTGGTCACTGATAAGCATATGTTTCAATTCAGTACTATCGTCAAATAAGATGGAGTTTTGATTTTAGATATGATGTCTGTAAGCTGCATTTGCTGTGTGAAACTCAGATTGCATCAACACATTATCAATAGAAACTTGGCTGGATGCCCCACCTTCAGTGACATCAGTAAACAGCAGGATGAGTCATGTATGCATTTGTTAGTCTTTATAAACTTTTCTTTCTTCTGTTGTTTTGGTGCAACTTTATGTAGCTTTTCATTTTTTCCAAGAATGCTATTCAAAAACTGGTCTGACTTCATGAAATGTCTTTTGGCAAGGCCTTAAGCTGGCATTTCTTTTATCAGGATTCCAAATGGTTTGCACTGTCTTTGTTTCATCTTTGCAGAGAGCTTGAAAATATCTGCCTCCATTTGTGTACTTCCAATTTGTCAAAACTTTGTGAAAAGCGCTTTCTTCACAAAAACGTCCCTCTAATGCAATATTTTTTGTTTACTACTCACATGTTTTTTTTTATTATTATTGTGAAAGACCATTTTACCTCTTGGGGATTGAAGCACCAGCTTCTACCGCAAATGATGTGCTTTTAATCAGCTTCAAACATGTTCAAACAATGGAGATAAAGGGTGACCGTCCACCTTTTTATTATATCCAAAAGAGGTTGTTATGTGAAAAACCCATAAATCCTTTTTCAGTCAACACTGCTTTTGCTCACTTTATCATCATGGTCTTTGGGATTTTGTACTTTTCCTAAATATTTAGAGTGCATTGCTAAGACTTTTTGGGAACAACAAAACAATATTTAAAGATGTTTACAGTGGACACCATTGTGTAAGACACTTGTGTAACAGTAGATTGGCTGTTAATAGCTGTAAATAATTGCTTATGGTAATTATTCAGATAACTAATTATTTGGATCAGAATTACCAGGCACCACCTGGGATATAGTAGCCAAATAATTCAGTCTTTTCTTTGTCTAAAAAGACCTGCCTGATATGACTGGGTTTTAAAGTGACAACAGGTGAAGGCATACGTGCAGCAAGACGTTACACAACTTTTCTCCAGTATACACGAGTTTATTAACAAAAGAAATTCAGCTTTACAGTCTTAACACTTTTTCAACAAACTCACTAAACTAGTAACACTCAACAAACTACTGAGAAAAAAGATGAAAGAATGATGGAAAACCAAGCTACCATAGAACAAACTAAAACGGTAAAAATATAAAAAGAACTAATAAATGATGCAATGATGCCACAGTTTGGCACAAACTACGAATGTTGAGAATACCACAATTTGGTGTTGTATAAAAATTTGAAATGTCCTCTGCTATGAGAATAAATGAGTTTGCTCAGTAGTATGAAAGGGATGGAGGAAAAAGGCTCACTGGAGTTGAAATGCCCTAGACAGGAGAAGTTTGAACTACAGGTGGAGAACATTCCCTTTCCTTCTATTTCTGCTTCTCGGTCTCTTTCGGAGACATGTGTGCCTGAAAACAGCTGTTCCCCATGTGTGTACAGACACCTCCTTGACTTCTGCTTTCATTAACCTCTCTGTGTGCTCTATCAGAGAAGGGGGACTCTACTACAATAATATCCTGGTGACGACACTAAGGTCAGGACCCCTCTGATCCTGAGAGGGGAGGATATCTCATTAAGAGAGAAAGCCTCTGGGACACTGAAGCAATTTGGATTGCCCCGTGTTCTCGGGAACCAATTAAAACATTAGCCCAAACTATCGCAGCACTGGCAGATGTTGATGCAGCCATAGCAGCTCTTTGTGTAGCACTGTAAAAGTCAAAGCTATAACAGAGACTCCCAAGGCTGAAATAGTAATCATAGAGGGGGACAAATATGCAGCATGATGTAAATTAAGACAGAAGAAATTAGGCATGAGGTATGTGTAGGTGCTTAAATGGCCTTTAACCAACCCAGAGATCAAAAAGGTTGTAAAAGAGTTTCATTGGAGGGGGAAAAATGAGAATGGTCACCTACATGCAGTAAAAAAACAAAACTTTGATTCATTCTGTAAGAATTGCTCAGTGACAGACAGTTCTCTCCCACAGAGCTTCCTCTCCATTTCCCCACCCCAAAAATATGATTCAAGGCTATTAAAATGTGCGTCCAGGCCAGCTGAAGAACTCCCAGCAGTTTTATTCTTCACTAATAAAATGAACTCTGTGCATAATCAAATCTCTTTTTTTTTTATGTATTAATGACGCAATAGCCGGTGTGGAAACCTTCACTCGGTCTTCCTTTCTGTCTTTATTGCTACTCAAGAACTACATGAAAATGATCCACAGACACCCAAGTATTCTCATATTATATTAGAGGTGAATGATACAAAAAAAATTTATCTAATCAAGACCGTACACCAATGACCAGCACTCAATACACACTGACAAGATATTTTTTTCCATGTTATAACTGGAAAAAATCTGCCACAGGAACTAACACTTTAAAAAATCAATTTTAAAGAATTATTGATTTAGAACAAGCTTCTATATCTTGCAGAAAAGTTACTTGTAAGTTAGCTCCGTCTTACTTTAAGATATTTACGCCAGAAACTAGGCAAAAATACTGGGTAAGACTTTGTGTTTTTGAAACAAAAAACAAGTAGTATGAAAGTAAAACTGGTAGACAGAGAATTTTCTACCAGCTTTTCAGCATTTTTTGCCTTCAATATCAGTCAAAAATATCTGATTACTCATGAATGTCCTTCCTTTGTGCTGCTGTGCCTTTCGCAAACTGTAATCAGGGATAAATCTGTCGTCCGACAGAATATTATGAGAGAATGGAAAGTCCTTGTTTCAGCCACCAATCTAAGAGGATGCTGTAGTCTTACATCAAAACAATATATTTTAAGCATTCAGAAAATCTGCTGACAGAACACGTCAAGGAGTAAACATTTAGGCATCACCTCTGTCCTTGTAGCCGAGGTGATTGACAGGAGATGTGCCGAGTAAGCACGACATCTCACAAAGGGATGTCACTACGGGGTCATGCGATGACAGCCCGGAATAGTGGGTCATAAACCAATGACCTTTTGAGCTGAATAAACAGAGAAGATATCCAAAGAGTCCACTAAACAGTCAGCAACCAGCGCTTATTGCTGCGACGACTGCTCATGAAAGCCACATAACCCTCCAGTGTGACTGAATTAGAAACCCTTCATCAAACACACAGCTCCAGCCTATAGGCTTCAGAGCTAAGCCATTTCAGAGCTTATATCTAGACAGTAACCATAGCCCTAATATCTGCAGATATATTCGGCCTGTCTAGCCCCGCTCCTATGCAACATCCCTCTGCAATTCGGAGGACCCTTAACTTCACGGGTGCATGGTAGCTGGACGGACGCCAGCACTTGGAGACCGTCTGGCATTTCACCCTTAGAGCCGTACATCACTGCCAAAAACACGCCTTTGTGCGAGCCCCTTAATAACTACACATCAGTGTTCCAGATATTTTGGGTTTTGGCATTTGTGGCGTCGCAGTGGAAGATACTGATACTATGGATTTGTTCATGTGTGTAAAATGTAGAATGGTAATAAAAAGGATTGGTATAACTGTAGAGCATAAAATGGCTCTCGAGAAACAAAATTACCAAAGGGTGTTTTGAAATAATTTCTTCAGAGCCTTGCAAAAATATTCAAGCCCCTGAAGCTTTTATAGATTTTCTCACATTGCAAACACAAACTTAAGTGTGTATTACTGGGATTGTATGAGGCGCACCTGCTCAAAATAGTACATAGTTGTAAACTTAAAGGAAACGCAGACTTAACGTCCCATTTATGTATGTGTGTAAAAAGGTGACAAGACTTTATGTAAAACGTCATGTACAACGTGCTCTTACTGGTTAACATAGCTTTACTAACAGTTAAGTGGGCCTTTACTTACATCTGAGATTCCTGAAGAGCTGCCAACATTTTCATATCTAACAAGTTCAACAGGACTGAAAGTGAAAGTTGAAAATGAGGAAACACAGAAACTTTTGCTTTGCCTGTTTATTGGTTGCAGCTTGAATGAACAGCAGAAATCCCCCTGTTGAAAATACCATGTCCTTTCTAAAGCTTCAATTTATTCCTCGTTTGATTTAAATTTTAAACACATCACCGAAAACAGCTCACTGAATCATTTTCCTTCCATAAAAACTTCCATGTTGAAGATTGTTGTTGCTGACAAGACATAACCTTCTAGCTCCTGAAAATGATGCATTCACTGACCCAGAAAAGATCGATATTTTAAGTTTTTGACCAGCAGTTCAGTAGTCAGACTGATCAAGTTGAATATTGTCTGTCACACTCTTAGTTTGAAGCAATAAATATGTTCTTGTTGACAGACGTACATGACAGCGCACAAGGATAAAAAAGAACATATTAACATACACATTCACAAGTCTTGACACAAACACACAGATAGGTGCACCCCAGCGCGCGCACACACACACACACGCAGGCACACGCCTGCGCACAATGCAATCCCTCTTGGCAATTTATGACCCAAATCCTCTATGAACCCTCCCTCTTGGCTCCTCCACTTCTGTTTTCTCTCGGTTGTCTTTCTGGCGAGGGTTGAGGACCTCATAGATGCATTTCTTTTTCCCCCCAAATCAGTTTGAATTTTACATGAAGAGCGGCACAAGCGCACACATTTTGTCAATACATTATACATGGCTTTTATGTCTCTTCAAGCAGATATGCCTGTCATCTCACCTGGAATGGAAACTTAATTTTTATATAAAATAAGGTTTGTCTTCACACTGTATGCCTCTGTTAAAAAAAAAAGACATAAAGATAAGATAAGGCACATTTATTGCTGTAGATTAGTATTATATATTACATTTTTGTGAGCTTAGCATGCTTCTCATAACTCACTTGTGTTTCTAAAGTTTTGTCTTCAACAACAGCTCTAGTCATATCGCTGGTCTCACCTCAGAGTCAGCGGCTACAACTGTTCCCTTCCCGTGTGTAAAAAAGAACAGGTGTCCTGGAGAACGAGCGGCTGCTGAGTCTACAGAGGGTTAAATGCTGGCTCTGACCCCCACCGAACACCCTGCTGAGTCTATAATGCCACCCTCACACAGAGGGCAACTGGAGACACACAAAGCTCTGCACTGAGAATATAAACTAGGGGAAGCTTCAGTGGGTTACACAGAAAATGGAGGGAGAGGATTTCAGAGAAAGTCTTCTGAGGGTGGCCATATTCCCCTGTAAGCCACTTAACGCCTGGATTGTTTACCATGAGCAGTCATCAAGATGATATTCATAATATCCCGGTTCCTTCGTCCTAAACCATTGCTTCCTTTTGTAGATATTTAAAACCTAAACACAAAGTGGTACACATGCTTTGCATTTTGCTTCTTCTAAACTATACTTAAATAAGCATTCATCAGCAAGCCAGTGGAACTGTAAAGTTTCCTCTTATTTCAGCATAGCCTAACCTGGCCAGTCTCCAAATCTGGACAAGGATTCGGATTCAAACTAAACAGCAAGTAAATCAAAAACCAGTCGGCACCTTTTTGCTAGCTGAGGTGGGAGAGATCTGAGCACAGGGCAAATCGCTCCTATAAGACTGGGCAATAATAATTACGTTGACAAATATCTTTGTGTCTAAAGCGGAAGAAACACTCTTTCTGTAAGTTTTTTTTAATAATTCATTAAAAACACAAAATATTGTGAATTGGACTATCAACAAGTCATATCAAAACTGAGTGGATTTAAAATTTTAGCTTGGCAGTGAAAAGTATGCGTGTTCCTTGATCCTCTGTGCATATTCCAAAACCCAAATATGTTGCCGCCATGATAATGAACCATCACAACTGTCCTTACTTTTATGCATGATCTAAATGGTTATGTGCGTGTAGAAAAGTATAACAGAAAAGCAGTCAATTTTCCATTTTAACTATAATTGATTTTCTTTTTCCAAAAACTTAAACTGTTGAAAGATTAAATAAGAAATCTAAAATGTGTTAGGTGGAACTTTAAGCACAAGCAGCCCCAGACAGCTTAACCCTCCCGTAGCCTTAGCGCGATGCTCAGGAGGAGTGCAGCAGATGTCACGGTTGGACAGCAGTGAAGTGTCACACAAAAAAACCCTCGTAAAAGTGCACACTGGGACAGTGCAACCCTGCTGGACCGCTCACAGAGTAAGAAACTCTTATAATGTATTCCTTAAGCTTATCACCTTCTTAAAAAGTGCACCAAATAATGTCTGCCTGCATCCTCAGAAACAATGGCGTAAAGGTCATTGTGAATCCACACAATGACTCCAGAAACTCCAACATCAAAGCTCTGATGGGTTTCACCCATGCTGGAAATTATTCCTTTACATGGACTATTCCTGATGAAGTCAGGATACCAGTGACAGGAAGATAATGTATTCTTGTAGGACTCCTAATATCCACTCTGGTCTGGCATTGATGAATGAGATTACTGGGTGATGTGAAGGAGTATTAAGTGTGAGGGAAGAGAGAATAGGATGCAGAGAATGAATTGAGGCAGTTGGGTGATTAACCGCGGGTTGTGTGAATGGGCCTCTGATAGTTATTTCAAACATGCATTGTTAGGCTTGCCCTCAGCAGTGTCTGAATGTGGAGATTTATTGTTTTCGCGGACAATATTCAGACCCTGCCAAGGAGGTAGGATGGCTTCTGGGCAGGCATATTTCACTAGACAACATTAAACTAAACTTTTTTCTGCGTCTACTAATCAGCAATCAATGCAATATAATTCATCTGGACTAAACTCATAAGCTACAAATAGAGACTTCAGACTCAACTTAGGCTCGTGGAATAAAGTGTTGAGACTTGACTTGAAATTGTAGACTGCATTTCCTCATTGATATTTTCCTCCTAAAGCTCTGCACCATGAGTAAACTCAGGAATAGAAAGAAAATGGACTATGGACCAAAGACAGGAACTAGATTTGAATAAAGGCACAAAAACAGAGATTCCAAGCCTGACAGCGAAAGAAATTCTTTTTTATTAGTGGCAGGTCAGGTGAAACACATGAGAATGACGAGGCAGTGCAGGTGAAAGGCATGAATGGAGATCACTGAGGGTCAGTACAAGAGAAATAGGAGGCAGACCAATGACATGAGACAAACTAAAGAGGACATAACAAACCAACTAACTAGAAATACAGTAAGAACAAAATGCAGGCACAAACTGATAAGACCTATAAGTATAAAAACAGTAGATCACAATACTAAAAAATCTGACCAAATAAATTTCAGGAAGGGGAACACAACAATAGAATATACAAATCGACCTCAAGGAAAAAGTTAATATGGTAGAAAGCATGAAGCATAAATTACCCACAAGAAATAAACCAAACGCCAAAAACCAATCATGAAAGATGTATATATTCATATTGATCTACAGAAAAATAGATAAATCTATGTGAAAATGTTACCCATATTTGTGTTGCATATTTAACGTTAAGGAGAGCAGCCACACTTACTGTTTTCCACTTAAAGCGCTGGGTAAAGGTTACTGTCAATTTTTTGACTACCAGTCTAAAGTATAAGTTCCCAGGAAGTTTGATGCCCAGAATTTGGGTAATACTAATATAAGAAAATAATTGTCTCATTTTGGTAGAAACAATTGTGAACCAGCAGGTGCTCCTATTAACATACTTCATAATATGTGCACAAAGACACTGGTTTATTATAAAAATATCCCACTCATGTGAAAGAAGTGCATTTGAATAGATGTGATCTAATTAGACCACCTACAAAAAAAAGACTTGCCAGTCTCTTACCTAATGTTTTAATCATGACTTCTTTCTTCTTTTTTTTTGTTCTGTAACACAAAAAGTCTTCAGTGATGAACTCCATGTGTCCTGAAGTTTTCTACAGCCTACATAATTGCAAAGTGAATTTAAAGGACATTCAGCAAGTGAGTGGTTTCATTTACAGTAGGAAAGCATATCAAGGAAATGAGAGCAATCAGTTTAAAAATCTCTCAGACTTAGCCTGGCACACTTCTGTCTGTTTTAAAAAAAAAAAAGCTTGTCTCAGTTTGACCTCAAAGGCTATTCTAAGGAACTGAAATCCCCTTCTCAGATCTATAAATGGGTGTCTTATAATGAGTATGATGACACCAAGCAGAAATACTACACTGTTTCTCCAGGGAGCTCACACAATCTGTATTATTTTGTTCATTTGTTTCGGATCCACCAGATGTACATGTACATTCAAATTGGCGGCAATTTGTGCATGCAAGATTCTTTCTTTCTTTCTTTTCCTCATCATCAACAAAGCATAACATATTGAATATTTATTTTTATTTTTATACTTCAGACAAAGGTTAATGTCCTGAAAATGTAATTCCCATTCACCCAAAGGAACTTAAGTTATTGATAGGTTTCGCTATGGTAAATAAACTTTAAAGTGTGTTTTATTTTCATTGATACGGTTTGTGTATAGAGGAAGGTCACGGTGATTAATATTGCCTCTGCATAAGCCTGAGTGATAGAGTTTGGGAAACAAAAAGACAAGGACAAGACTTGAATGCTCCACTGCACATCGGCCGCGGTTAAGTGTGCAGCCACAGAGCTTGTGGCAGAGACTGAATATAGATGGACTAATAAGTCCCTTCAGCGTTTTGTTTTTCAGGCTTTCCTTTACTTTGTCACATGTTATATTTTACACCTGTATGGGTACTTATTATGGGGAATAATTCCTGAAATACATGAAAAAACAATTTAGTTCCTGCTCAAGCATTTCAACCACATGGACAACCAAATAGACTCAATGTTTTATTTTAAAACTGACAAAAGTCAGCTTTTCAAGAAAAAAAAAAAGTAAATCAGTAGAACCTCACATTGATATTAGTATCAGAAATGCTGCCCTCTCTCATAGCAGAAATAACAGTTTTTGTTTTGAATTAGGTTTCTGTTCACTGAGTACCCATTGACTAAAGCTTTTCCAAGCAGGTATCTTTCTTCTTCTAAACCTGATCAATAATTGGTGTCAATAGGAGTTGCTGTCAGGAAATGTCTTGATTAAACTTTCTCTCAGGCTCTCTTCACATTGTAGAAATGTATACAAATCAACCAGGAATTTGTTTGTTTCTGTAGCTCTTGCAGTGGATTTTTGGAGTATGCCATGAAAGACTTGAATAAATAGATTCTCTCAACATGTTCTTTAAACACACACAGTCTCTCTAAATCTGCTTTTGAGCTGGTCACCTTCTGACCAGGAACACATTTCACTTCTCTATAAGGTTGTCTCATTCTTTGAACTGAACATGTTAATATATTTACTGTTCATATAGACGCCATAGAGTCACACTTCAAAAACTAAAATTCCCATAAACTTTTAGTGGAAGCCTCTGAGTCTTGATTTTGTATCCCACTCCTAACAAAAGCACTTTATTTGCCCTGGACTAAATTTAATCAAGAAAGAATAAAAAAATAAATAAAAATCATAGCAAACTGATCGTAGCATATCTTTACGTACATTGCCTTTGATAATAAACATTCCTGGATCATTTGACTGAATGATTTAAAAGAACATTTGTTTAATTTATGTTGTGGAAATGAAAATGGCTGATGTATTCGATTTTTTGCATACTTGAAGACATTCAAAGGATTTTCATCAACGTTCTAATTAACATTCGGTTGAAATGCAGTCTCCCTGTGCACGTGTGATTGGTAGCATCGTGCTTCTACAGGTTTCTGTGCTGTAAATCCGTTCTTCTTTGCTCTTCTCCTTTCGACATTCCTCTCTTTTGTTGTCATTCCTCTTTGCTTTGCTGCAGTCGTTTGTTTCAGAGTGTCTTTGATCATGAACTGAGAACAGTAATCCACTGGAAGCCAAGTGTTTATATCCAGGACAGCTGAAAATTGGGTCACGCGTAATATCAGCAGCCTTAAGCCTATAGAGGGCACTACCTCAAAGTTTCCGCATCATTGTCTCTTTCCTCCCGTGTCAAGGTTTGTCAACAGTGACTCAGCAGAATCGATTCAAATGTCCAGCCAAGTCTTAAAGTGGCATTGAGTAAAAGAGGCAGATAATCAAAACTTTTACAGTTTTAATGCACAGTATAATGCTCAAATTATAGATGCAATGCTCAGAAATAGTTTATACACCTATACGTATATAGAGATGCAAAAGTAGTCACACTTTTTCCAAATTGTGAAACATTTCAGCCACACAATTCAATTCATTTTGAGAGAATTTATGTACTAGACCAACACAAAGCAGGTCTAAAAAAAATTATGCATGGTTTTCAATTTTTTTTTGTTTACTGATAAAAATCTAAATAGTGTGATGCACATTTGCTTCCAGACTCCGTGAGTGATAACTTTGAGATGAGTGAATATATTTGCTGCAATAGCAGCTGCAAGTTTTTTTGGTTTTTGTCTCTACCGGTTTTGAGACTGAACTTTCCTTTTCATTCTTCTTTGCAAACCTTAGCTTGGATGAGATTAACTAACATATGTAAACAGCGGCTTTTAAATCTTGTCACAGATTTTAAATTGGAACTAAATCAGGAACTTTACCGGACCTAGCATTGGATAATCATTAGTGTAAAGCCATTGCATTCTCAATCAGGTTGTGTCTCGACTTAGTGGCCCGTGAAAAGTTAAAAAGCCGCCAAGAGATTTTCTCTTGGCGGCTTTCTTTTGTAGCCGCCAAGAGGTCTGCTATCATTGACCTTTATTTAGTCTCATCCAATCAACTTTGACCAGCTTCTCAGCCCCTGCAGGATAACACTGCCGCTCCATCCCATGGTTTACAGAGGTTTGCTCAGGGCAACACATGGTTTTTCATCACAGATGAAGCTTTTTGCATAAAGGCCAATGAAATTCCTTTTTCTTATCATCTGACCAGAGCAGCTTCCTTCACATCTTGACTTTCTTTTTAAGTCTTTTACCAAACTGCACAGGAGACTCTTTATGGTTTTCTGTTGATGGGGTTGAAGCGTAACTAAAAGTTGTCACGTGTATTTACAGTCAAGAAATTTAAATATTAGCAAAAAGTTGCTTTTACTCTATTCACTACCTAGATTAAACACAGATTAATATTTTCAAGTCTTTGTTTCTGTTAATGGTGAGGCTTTTCTGCTTTTTTATGTCAGACTAACTAAAAAAAACATTTAATACTTAATTGTGGGCTTAATAAAAGTATATTTACTACCTTAATGGTGTTATTTTCAAAAGATGCTTTTAATCTGACAAACCGACCACACTGAAACTCATATTCTGGTTTACTGAAAATGACTTCTACAGGCACTAGAGTTTATTCATGGTTATTGAAGTTGGTGAAAATACAAATAGAAGGCACTCTTCATAAAACATTTAGGAAAATATCAGCAATCTTTTCGGGTCTTATGAAATCCTGTTAAAACCCACTGCAGATTGTTGTTGTAATTTCACAAAATGTGAAAAAGTTGTTTTAACCAATTTTTATGAACATCACTGAGTTGTAACTTTTATTATCAAAATTGTTTGGTATGCAATTTTGAGGAATTTTTTTTTTCTCCGAAAGCAGAAATGTGCATGTAAAAGAATAACCCTATAATTTTCAATTTAATTTAATGTTTTCCCCAAGAAGACCCATGGGCAAAACTGTATGCAGTTTATTTTTTTAGGCAGCAGGTTCTATGGTTTCCTTTGGCTGGTAATCTGCAAAGTCACCAGAAACGTTCCTCAACATATTAATGAGAAACTCTTCTGCTCAAGCTCATCAAAGAGAAACCTGAAGCACCACTATTCCAATCTCAGTGTGTGTGTTTTTTTTTTAAATTATTCATATATTTAACAAAAACACTTTGAAATGTGCCTGCAGACACCGCACAGCAGGCTGCTATGTTGGCTTTTCTGAAAAAGTAATTTGACAGTATTACGGTAAACTGGAGAAAATCAAATTTAGGACTTTTGTCAAACAAAGTAAAATGTCTTCATGGCTTCTTTTTTTTAAATTTTATTCCCTTCACCAGCCAGCAGGCCACCCACGGAAAGCAGTTCAGTGGCCAGACAGCGAGATCTGAACAGTGATGTCAGAGAGGACATTGGCACATGTGCAGCTACAGATGTGCCGGTAATTATGGGGGGAATGAATAATGGTGTTTTAAGAGGAGATTGGGGCCAATTACAGTGATTTAAAGCAACGGAGCCGGGCCATGAACACACACCTTCTAATTAGCCGACAAAATCTGATGGTGAGCATGACACATTTGGCAAGGTTGGTAACAAAAACAAAGGCCTGCTGCGTGATGTTTATCTTTCAATATTTAAGGGTCCTGAACCTGTCGGCGTTCGACAACACATTTGCTTTGTGATGTGTTTGTTTCTGCTGTTGTCGATGCTAATGACTTTGAAGGAGCGTGGTGATATATTTAGCTGCTAATCAGACAATATTAATCTAAAGTCATTTGGAAATTTTGTTGCGTTCCAATTGCTTGCGGGACTGTATTAGACAGGACTAAATGTGAAGGGGGGGGTTATCCACAAGAGGCTCAAACAGGAATATAATTTTATTTGATTGCCACACTCATCAGGCCCAAATGAAGATTAATGAACACATGATGGGGGATTGAAAATAATAATATTCCTGTTGTCTTTAGGGCTCTAATTTGTTTGAGAACATGCTGTCACGCTACAGAGGGCTTATTGGCATTTGCTAATGGACTGCTCATCGCAACAGAAACAATACATCTGAAAACACTGATGAAGTCATGAGTTACGATGAATAAGGGTGAGAGGTAGAGTTGCAGTGTGTGTTTTTAAGCATTGTCTAAGGAGGCTGCACTGCACTTAACAAAGCCTAAAAGCAGGAGTGTGTGAACACCAGTGAGTTAGAGTATGCAGATGGTAGTAGCCAATTCCCTAAATAACTTGTTCATTGATCGCAGCAAGTAGATGCAGTATTGATAGTGTTGTTCACCCAGAGGACCCAGATCCACTAATAATTAATTGCGATTGAATAAGGGAGCAGGGCGTCTATACTGCATTGCAGCTCTGCACAGCACGCTGGAGATGCAGTGTGCGCGTTCAACTCAACATCCCGAGCTTTGCTCGTTTACAAAAGCGATTCGACCTGTGAAAGAAAACCAGCAGTGGTCTGGTTAGAGGGTTCGCTCGTATTGAAGAAAGAACCTGGGCTGCCAAAATATTAATATTATTGAATGATAATTGTGTGAAATAATTTAACAGTTTGTTTATTTATTTAGTGTGTTTGTGTAATAGTTTATCTCTATGCTGAGGCACTGCATTTAGCTTGACAGATTGCAATAAACACAAATGTCCCGTCACTAAACATTTTTCTAATGATACTATTAACATGAAATTCTCACCAGATGTCATAATAACCGAGATAAGTCAAATAAAGAAATAAAAACAATTTAATGAGTTATGCACAGAGAAATTATGAAATGTTCTTTCTCCACTTTAAAAAAAATCTAACTTAAGCTAAACCACCGGCAGCTGTGGTTGCCAAAATTCTACTGTATAAATTCTGTAAAATTTTAACAACTACAGGTCCCAGTATTTTAGCGTAAATTAAAGATGTTTTGTTCTACGGTGTACTTCTAGTTTATGACACTAACAATTCTTACCTTAATATTCAAAAGTTTGAAAAAAAAGGTCTGTAAACAAAGCCATCAATTGTTTTTACAACAAAACTATGAAGGTCTGGACATGGATCCTGGCTGAAAACAAAAACCATCTTACAAGGCGTCGATTAACCCTAAATAATCTTAAATTAAGATTAAACAGAATCATAATGTGAAAATTAAGATTCCAGGTTTGTTGCTATAAATTAGGGTCATTTGGAAACAATCCTCAAAGGTTTTTTATCATTTATATTTTGCATCCACACACATTTGGCATCTTGGCGGACCAGAAACAGTCACTTTTGAAACCAGGTTCTGGAGTAGATCCACTTCAGCGCGTATCACTCTCTGTGGCCGTGTGAGCTGCGTCTTTTTTAAAATTATGACACCGACCTTCATCTCTCTCTATCCCGCCTCTGCCTCACTCTCAAAAAAAGATAAAAGAAAAAAGCAAACATTTTTCTGTGTTTTTCGTGTTGATCTCTGACATAGTTACAGTGCCACCGATCGTCCTACCACAACATGTTCTGTGGAGCTGCACATTTCTACTTACAGGGCCCAAGTTTAGTTGAAGTCATAAAAAACAGGGACATTGTAAGGACTGAAAATACATGTAATGAAGAACTTGATTTATTTTGAGGCAGCAGTAGTCATTAAATATGCTATTTTGTCTCTAAATTAGATAAATAAATTATTACAATGAATTAAATGGCAGTATTTCTGAGCAATTGGTTAAGTTGTTATTGGTTGATATTTGCATTGCAAACAGTTGATGTTTTGTTTTGTCAAAGCAAATTTTCTGCCGAGGTTCAGTAATTTTACACGCAGCTCTACGCTTAAAATGTCTTTGTGTCTAAAGACACTTTAGTGTGTCTTTAGAATGTCTTTGTTTTACATTTGTGTTTATTTAACACACACAAAAAAAACATACTTAAAGTATTCAGATGGCTGAATGTACTGTTACACTCCCAAAAATTTGCACTGAAAGAATATTATCAATAGAAATGGGGAAAGTGGACTGAAACAGAATGGTTTGTTCCTGTTCGCTCTCACTGTTGCATCTATGACTCTGCAAAGGACCAGGTTGTTGTAAGATAACAAAATTGATGACCTTAATGTTGTTGTCAAGTTGTCTGCTGCTGTGGTATAAAATAACCAATGGGGGGCGAGAGACCAATAACCAGAAAGTTTGGATGTAAGGGGAAAGAGATTAAACTTTAAAATATATTTGTGAAATCCTGGCTCCTGTGGGAAACAGTGCTGGAAACAAAAGTGGAAGTAGTGAATATTTTTACAGCCTTGTTTGTGCTGTGTAATTAAAAAGGGAGAGGGGAGGAGAAAAGTCACAGAGCAGACATTTTATTGTCATAGTGGCTAATGAAAAAGTAAAAACTAAAAACAAACAAAGAGAAAATAAACAGCTCTGCATAATATTACAGCCGATATACTTTAATATGGCTTTATTATGAAGTGGGCAGAATAGAGAATTAAAAGGTTTATTAATAAAGTTCGTTTGGGATCTGTTTACTTCACATCAGACAATTACTTGTATGCAGATTGGTTTCTGTTTTATTTGTTTGATATAAAACTGTCAAAACATTTATTTTTCATTCTGGTAATAAATCCATAATGTTATCTGAGTTTGCTTCATTCTCTTTATATATTTGGCTATTTTTTCCTATTTTTCTTCCCTATTCACAAAACGTTGCAATTCTGTGCTAACAGCTAATAAGAGATCTGGGTTTTTTATTTGTGCCCAGTGTGTCCTGACCAACACCCCAAGTCCCTAAGAAAAGACTTAGTGTTCAATCTTACATCCTTTTATTTCTTTATTTTTAATGAATGGTTTATTTTTGGAGACCTGGGTCACTTAGCCATACAGGGTGACTGTAAAGAAAACAATATTTAAATGTTTGAATAAGCAATGTAGAGTAGTTAACATATAAAGCATTTCATTTACATATGAGATGAGTGACATTAGCTAGTATCCATGTTTTGCTGCATAACTGGTGCACATAGATACTGTATGTTGTAGATTCTAACATCTTTTGAGGTATTTTTTTTTTTTCCAACCTTCTCGCTTTGAGTGGACACATTTATGGGCCGGCACTTTAATGCGTTAATTTCGATTAATTACATTGGTTTTAATTCGTTAAAACTTGATGTGCAAGCGATATCCGCAAACAACATGACAAATCTGCTCCTTTTGTCCCGCAGGGTGTTAAATTTTGCTTCAAAAAACGACCTAATGGGACACTGGGAAAAGAGTGTTGTTGTGTACAGTTTGTTTTTGAAGGTGTTAGCCTGTCACAAAAGTAATACAAGACTCGATGCAAAACATGTCACTTGCAAGCACAGACGCCCCCAACGTTGATGACAGCCTCCACTGTCCACGTTTCTGAAGAAGTTCCTAAAACACTTGAAAGCTGAATCAGTACAACAGCACTTTGCACCAATCTGATGGTCACATAACCTAAATACCAGATCAGAAACAATCAACATATTTATTGTCGAGTATATTTATTCAATAATTTAGCAGCAAGCAGGGCTTTTGAGTTTTAAATCTTTGTTTTGTCGACATATGGTTTGGGATTAAAATGCACTGTTTGTTCTGTGCAATGCATTAATTGCAAACCTTACAATTAACTCAATTAAAAATTTTGATCAAGTCCCACCACTAGTAATTTATATTAGGAGCAGAGATAATTTAGGAAAGAGCTGTGTAACCGTTCTTCCTTTGTTGCCCTAAGCCCTTAATATTAGTTAGTTGCACAGTTAGCATGGTTAGCAGTAATAAAGCTGAAGTCTAAAATGCCGAGAGAAAGGAGTGACTTTAATTGGCAATGAAATTTCCAAGAGGCTGCCATCATGACAAAGGTTGAAAGTTCAAAAATATAAAACGGAGCTGAAACGGTTTTGGATCAAATGAGTGCCTCCTTAACCTTTAGAAAACACTGCGAAAGCACATCATTCTAGATCAATTAAGCATATGCTTACAGCGGCTGTAAATGTTCAATGTTCACCATATAAGCATGAATACTTCTGGCAAAGACTTTGTGAATGTAAAAAACGAGAACCTGAAGTCTTCCTCAGGGTTATTCACTAAAACATGTGGAGAGAGAGTAATTGTAGAAGACTGTGTGTATCTGATAAGCGCTAATTTCAGATCACTCATCAATTGAATCTTCCTCGGTCAGAAGGAATAGGCCAACTCCACCGGTGCAGCTTAGAAGGTTTATTGACAGAACAATAGCAGGTAAACGGGAGATGAAGTCACAGCCGATGATGAGGTGGAGACAGCACCGAGGTGCCCGTACTTGGTGTGAGGGCGTGTGTGTGGGTGTGTGTGTATGTGTGGTTATCTGAAACAGAAAAGCAATAAAGGTACATATTAATAGCCATGCGAGCAAAAACAGCTACACGTAGATACAGGACGAAAATGGCCTGCAGCACCACAGAAATCCACCGGAGGGCGACACAACACCACAAATGAACCGTCGGTTAAATGCAACAAACATACAAATGACAAAACCCGTCAGAACACGTGAAATGAACGGTAATTCCCTCATATACTAATACAATAACAATATATATCTGGCAAAGTATAGTATATAACCTGAGCTATTATAAGTAAACGCCTGCATTGTCGGCGGGCCAGAGAAACACGAGGACGCCATCACCTCCTGGGTCAACAACCGACACAAATATCGTACATGGAAATGTAAACTTACATCATAAAAACGCACACAGGTTTCATACACACGGAAGTACGAAAGGATTGATGTGGATGCTACCTCCATGCCACCGGGCCACACAGAAGCGCTGAAAACCAACTTGCTCAGCTGCGTAAAATTAGAACTACAAAATGAACAGATGCATCTTGGGTAATGCAGTGCCAAACAAACAGACGGACTTTTAACAGTAATGGTTATAATTACTCTGTCCTGTGCTTCTTCTATTTAAGCCAAGCCACATTCAATATATTGCAAGTGGCACCGCTCAATAACATCATTCGCGTGCATACGAGTTATTAATAAGAGGATGCTGTTGTTGCTCACACGCGCTGCTTTTGTTTTGGCTGACACTGCAGCCACGCGATGTATCATTCCAAGCAACACTGTCCAAATTAAAAGCATGGAAAAAAGCCCAAGGTTTATGAGTTCTGTTGCGGTCGGGGCCTGGGGATCACATCCAACACGCAGCTGCAGATGAAATGTGTGATTCGAAAGGAAGGAGATGACATCCCTATTATTTCCTGAGTCATCAACTATCCACTCCAATACCTTCTGTCTGTCTTTCATATCATCTCTCACTTCACTCTCACTGTGTGTTTGCGACATAACTCCGTATGAACTGCTACTTTATTATTTCTAGCAATAAATAGTTTGGAAACACAGGAGAATATAGCACGTATAGCAGATATTATTTGTACTGAATTGAGAGTCAAAATCAAAACTACTTTCTGCACATTATTTATCTTTTTTTTTTTAAGTCACCAACAAAGGTTCACACAAATGGACATAGTGCTTTGAGCTGTTCACATTTGTGCACAAACAACAGGATTTCTCCCAAGTATTTCATACACGTGAGATGAAGTTTAGGTGGATTCTCTTGGCAAGGTGCAAACTGTGCACAAGCTGAGGCAGAAGGGTAAAGGTGAAAGGAGAAAAAATAGGGTGGAGAATATAAATAGCATCATCTATAAAAAAAAAAAAAAGAATGTCACAAAAATGTTCGCCAAATGACCTTTGGAGAGACAGTGCTGCTTTAAAGTAGACCTCTTGTCATAGGGGGAGAATATCATTAATTACCTTACATCTATATTTAACACTGAATTCTGGAGGATATTTAAAGGAGGAGATCTGTGCAAATTATGGACATTTGAAGCATAACATCATCCTCAGTTTTGATTAAAAAGAAAAAGACCTTTTCAACACCTCCTTCATCAGACACTCTGTGATAGATGTTGGCCAGAAGGTATGGATAACAAAAAGAATAGCATTCTGGGTGAGTTCATTATTCTGCCAACCTCCCAATGAATGAAAGCAAATGCAGCTATGTGGTCCCCATAACCTGATCTGATGCCCCCCCCCCTGGGCAACAGCCTATGTGGCCCATATCAACACCAACCACTGGTCACAGGGTGCTACAGATGAGCCAATGTATTTTTAGCCTGGATCTGAATGCTAAAACACAAGGAACACCGACTGCACTCAGCGCTTTACCAGAGAATTTACACGGTTTGAACTTTTTTCACATTTTGTCATGTTCCAAACTTAAACTTGAATATATTTCACACATCAAATCAGTCTCCGAGTGATGAATAATTATGTACAGGTGCGTCTTTCAAAAAATTTATATTGTATATCAAACATATATTTCTTGTAAATGTGATTATTTTGGCTTACAGGAAATGACCAGCTAAAATTAGCACGACATCAAAGTCTATACATTTTATGCAACTGAAGTAACTTTAGAAAATCAACTTGCTGACAAACTGTATCTGAAGATTAAAGACCAAATATCTTAGTGTTTTAGCATCCCTCGCTCGCACTGTTACACTCCAGATAAGGAGTGAAATGCTTCTGTTCGTCAAAATATTTCATTGAATGTACAGTGTGCCCTGGGCAATGAAAACCAATTAGAGAGGCAATTATTTTACTTAAAAACTGCTCAGATTTATTTTAAGATGAATTAAGTTGAGACATTAAAGGGAAAGTCATTATCGAGTCGTAAGTGCCCACCCAAAAAGTCAACGCTTTTTGTTTTAATTTTCAAATTTTTGCAACTCTGGGTTGAACTTCTCTGAAATTAGAATCTGTTGAAACATTGAGCCTTTTTGAGTAAACAGAGTTCTTCAGTGCTAAGATGGGACGTGGACATAGAGGCGGGCAGGCATGTTTGCAGATCGCTTTTCACTAAATGAGGTGAAAAGTGTAAAGCCACATATAATGCTTCTGTCACAGTGCTACATATCTTACTTCCATTTTGGTCTTTGACAACGTGAAATACAAGTCCATTCAGATGTTGTAGCATTGACCCCCATTATAAATCTACATAATAATATGCTCTGATCAAGATTGACTTACATCAGCTTAAAGTAGCTGACATATGGACATAGCCTTATTTTCAGATTTATTAATAATTCTTAGACCGTGTGAATGGAGCACTTCTACATTTCAGCCCAAGATGTTCAAGTGATCATTAAGTAAAGAAGATGGAAAACATAGGATAACATAAGAAAGCTATGAAACTAAACATAGAGCTTTTGTATCTACCTGCACACAGTGTGATTTATTGTTAATAAACCTCTCAGAGAAAAGTGTCAAAAAAGTAAGAAACGTTTAACAGTACATTTTATTGCCTGCACATACTATATTTACTCCTAGTTGCATTACATTCATGTAGTATAATGTCATTCTAATATATGTTTTTTCAACACGGGTAACTCCACTACAACCACAAAGAGAAATCTACCACGCAACAAGATAACAGAGAAGTCTCTCATCTATGAGGAACAAAGCCGACTCAAACATGAAAGCCTGAGATGAACCACTGTTGGCGAACAAAACCTACATCCTCAGTGATGTGCCACATAATACCAGGCACTGCACTTTGCTTTTGAAAGCAACAGATCTTTGCTGTGCATCAAACTGAACCCAGTTGAGAGTCAATCATGCCATTTGGAAGGTGGTGCAGAGGTTGTTGGGTGCAGGCATGAGCCAGTCTGAGAATCTCACCATAAAAAATAGACATTTTCCCTGTATGTTGAAATGTATTTTGCATAAAAAGTGAGACCTTGAATGTCCAGCAGGTTCTAACAGGTTTTAGTTCATCTATTTATCCTTCCACATTGTTCTGTCTTTAACTTTTCTCCTGAACAAAGCCACTGACAAAGCCATTCACTGTTTTTTGTTAAACAGATTGCCCGACTGGCCCAAACCTTATCTGTTTAGCCGCCTTTCTCTCCTCGATAAAGCCGTCTATTAACTCTGTATGCTGTTTACAAAAACACAAGGTATTCCCTTATAAGTGCTAATTTGAAATATTTCTGATGCATCTGCTTTGGTGTGGTTGCGGCAGATGGCTGCTCACAAAGAGATTTCTTTCTGCTGAAGGTTTCCTCCTGCTAAAAGAAGGTTGTTACTTTCTACTGTCACCACATGCTTGCTCAGAATGAGGGATTGCTGTAAAGTGAAGGACTCTATTCAAGCAACAGTAAAAGGTCATCACTCCGAGCTCCATGTAGCAAAAGAAAACTCCAAAACATCCCGTGGCCTCTCATTAAAATAACTTTACACCATGGCTACTTGAGCACAGTGCTGTGTAAATATACTGCAGTGTCTTAAGGATAATAAACAAATTTCAAGCCAATCCCTCTTGGGTTCTTGAGCCGTTCGGTGGCTGCTTTTCTCTTCCCTCACCTCCTCAGCAGGAAAAGCAATGCCAGAGCTTTCATTTGACACCATGACATGATGCATCCTAAATTCAAGTCTGCAGATGGACAAATTAACAACTTCCTGGAAATCGTCTGAGCCTCTCTACAACCTGCGCCAAATTTTGGAGCCGTGTGTGCATGTTCACCCAGCTTTCCTGCCTTGCTGTGAGTGTATCATAACACAAATCTCAACAATGTCAGTCTCTTGTATGAAGACCAGCGAGAGCAAAACAAACATAATACATCAACCTGCAAACTTCGTCTATAACAACATATTGATTGGGATTCTTGTTCAATAGGATGACAGAATAGTCGCTTTCTTTGGCTGGCTGACAACAGCGACTTTGCTGAACTCTTGCGTTGCATTTCCTGCTTAGTCCTCTTTCTGTCAGGCAGGCACCCCATCTGCTGTCTCTCATCCATCTCAGAGCGTCTGCTCCGGTGTGAAGGGGAAACCTGTGAGAAAAGCAGAGGCATCAGAGACATGGCATAAATTTATAGGTTGAAAGGCTCAACAGACAATGTCTGTCTCCAAACACCTCGGCCAGATGGCCAGTGTCTGCCAGGGAGAAGGCCAGTCCCTCATGTTCAAATATGCCACTTTAGCAGAAAGAAGTTTCATGATTAGTGATTTTTTTTTTTTTTTTAGATGAACACTTTATTTGTGGAACTTGATTTGTGGTCAAAAACATGTTCAGAATAGTAATTAAAGACTAAATATTTGTTAAGAGTGTGCTTGTCCGAAGTTGGACTGTTAGCTTACTTTGTTTTAAAGAAAGTTGCTTTCGGATGGGTAACAATTATCCCAGATGTTTGGAGGGAACATTGGAGTCTTGCATAGGTTTCCACAAAAATTAATAGGCTATATTGTGGTGATTAAACTACTAAATCTTGAAAGTGTGATCAGTTGGTGGGGCAATACTCCTTGATGGCTCTCTGGATCTGTCTTACTGAAACTTTGGACTAAGCTCACCAAGAGGCCAAACGTCTAGGGAGGAGACATCTTTGAGCACTCAATAATTAGTTTTATTTAAATGGGACAGTGATAAACATACAATATTGTCATGAATACTAGATTTAGCAAAATGCTAATTTCCCATAAAACAACATAAGATACAATCATTCATACAATTACATTCACAAGAATAACAAATAAAAACTCTATGTAAAGACAGAAAAACATATTTTAAGAGGCTTAGATTAAAACATTAACCAATCAGAGCTGGAGTTGGTGTGCCATGAGAGATACGTCAGGTTAAAAAAAAACTTCTTTTTTTTTCAAAACCACATTGTCAAAGCCAAGAGAAAATCAAAATATCTATTTACTCTTGACATAATACAGGACATAGGTTGTTTTTACCTTTTAAAGTCATGGAAATAAATATTGGATCATGTTCTAACAAATGTATCATTTTTTCACACCTTAGTTATTTCTTAAAGTAACAACTAATCACAATTTAGTCAGGGTTGTTCAATTAAATCAATTGATTTAATCAATCAGCTGTTTAAATTATTAAAATTAAACCATTTCAGAAGTTTTAAATTTTCTGGGTAAGCTAATTTATATAAACTTTAAGGAATTTTTGATACATACATCTTAATTTTAGCCTTTATAAAAGCAGAAGGTTCAATAACAATGAGCGAGGTCATTGTTATTACAACAATGTTATTAACAAGAGCTTGATTTCTTTATTGTGACTTATTTTATCCTGCTGTACTTCATTCCATAAAAGATACAATACTAATGGTAAAATGAACCAAAATGAGTCTAAATAAGCTTGTTAGAGGCACGATGTAAACTGAGCCAAACTCAGAAGTACTGGGAGAATATGCAACCAAAAAGGACAAAGAAAAGCACGCCATGTGTGTTTCTGAGAACCATATGCAGGTTTATTGTCTGACCCTTTCTTGGCAGGCACTGCTTGTGACACAACTGCCATGGAGTCCAAACTAAGTCCGTGTTTGATAGTTTCTACCCAAGACTGGCTTCTTTTTCTGAGGGAGATGTAACGGTCTGTCAGCCCCTAAGATCCACAGACAGATGGAGACTCATCTTTCCTCCTCCTCTTCTTCACTCTCTTCTCCCAGGCAGAGCCGTTCATCCTGCCCCAGGGAACATATGTGCTGCTTCGAGGGGGAAGAGCAAATTTTTGCACGTGGGCCAGCTTTGAGTCCTGGCATGCTTCCCAAGTGGCTTATTTATTGTTCTGCTGAACCGTTTGTCTCGACGGACATATATGCTTGGATTCACTGCCCTGCATACATAACTCGGGGCACACAAGGACACACCGGCTGCTACGTCAAACTGACAGGCCACAAAAGGCAGAAAGCAATTAACGGTTAAGTTACTGTCTATCGGTATTTGAGGCCTCTCTTTTCAATCCATGTGAACACTGTGCAAGTTGTTAGCCTTAATAGATCGGTGCTGAAAGCTAATTACTTAATGATATCAGTGTTTGCATAAAAAAAAAAAAAAAACCTTTGAGCTGCGCGTGCCAAAACAGCAGATGTATGGAAGTCTCTCACGGAAAATTCTTGAAACACCTAGAACAATCTCTTCAGATTTAGATCTACTTAATGGACCGTATTGCTGTGACGCACAAGAAATTACAGCTTATAGTTGCAGTTATTATTAAGACATATTTATTTAGAAATTTTTGGCTTGACTTAAATTTTAACGGCAAAAGTAAATGATATTGAAACATCATCTCTCTATGCTTCTGATACTTTGGAATATGTGTTGGTATGTCCAAGTAAGATTTTCTTTTTACAATAGCATTACTTACTCTTGGGATATGTGATGCATACAATCTGTATGGACTGCTGAAGATTCACTCTCATCAGCTGACTTGACAAGAGACGTGGCTGTCTTTTAATTTGCTCATGTAAGGTTTATAAGAGCATTCAGAGGCACATGTAGTAGTGGTGAACTTTCAGCCTAAGATGGTGAGGTCAACTGAGACACTTTACTGATATAACAAGACTTGATGTTTCAAAGCATAGGTTTAATTTCTTTACATTTGGAAAAGGAAGCATGTAGGAATTTGACAGCAGCTCACTCACTGAGGTAAGTTTACGGTCTTAAACTGAAAGAAATGGTGGCAAATGTCTGGCCCACAAGTTATTTTACAGAGCTTTGTTTTGGTTAATAATTGTCCAAGAAAGGGAAGTTACTTTATTCCAATATTCCAACAGCATTTTCTTAGTAAGTCAGCAATTGCTTAAGCTGAAGAAGTACATTTGTCATTTAAGTAACAAGAAGATGGTGAACAATAATTCAATTAAACATTTACAATGGAAAAGCTTACTGAATGGGAATAAGCTTATAGTTTTATGATTTAAATTAATTATGGTTTAAATTTTTACTACAGTGTGAAAGTAGATGAATGAAGGCAAACTTCTTCTGTGCTTATGGGATCTGTAGTGCAGACTGTCAGGGGAAGGCCTGTGTTTGAGCGCAGATCACACAAGTCATCACGGTTCATGACCGAGTGTGATTCTAAAAGGCACCAAAGAAAATTACCACGCAGCAAATTAACTCAGCAGACTGTGATTAAAAATATTTTTTTTGTGAAACTAATTTGCACTTACTGTAGCATAAAATTAAGGTTGGGTTGGAACAGTTCGTTCAATTTTCAGAGGACCATCAGGACTTTTGAAAATTTAATGAGGATCCAAATAGCCTCTTTCTCTGCCTCTGAACACTTCATGTAGTTGTGACAGTCCAATGCCGTGCTTGTCCACTAAAGACCAAAGATTAAAGATAAAACACAATAGATCCCGATGGAAGGTTCTAGAAAATGCCTGCTATATTTATAGTAGCTTGTTGGAGGCCTGGTACCTGCCAACACTGAGATTCCTCTGGAGACATGAAAACCGTCAGTGGTGAAAAGAAGAATAAGCACAGACAACTGGTTTATCCTTTTGTTCATTATTGTGGGGCGGAAACACCTCTTGTTGATAATGAACAAAAAAAAAAGAAAAATAACCTTTAGAAGAATAGGAATAATCTCTGTTTTAGTCTTTCATTGGAAGGTGAAGATATTAAATTACTGCAAATGCTGGATCTTCACATGGACTGGCAGATGGACTAAAAATCACCTCTGGCATCAAAGGATAGCAGATTCATATGCAGGTTTGTGTCTTAAAGTAAGAGATTTTAAGATATTATGGGCCCAATCTTCAAGCTGTTTTGCACGTACAAAAACAAGTGCAAACTTGATAGCACCTTCTCTGCTTTTATGGATATGCCAAACAATGGCTGATCATCAGAAAGTACAAAATAATGGGAGAGGACATGCAAATGTAATGGCTTACCACTCACAATGAGATTTATTGAACCTGAACCAGACTGCAGGTGTTGTTTCTGCGTCGATGTTTAGCACTTTTGAAAAGCAGACTAGCACTCAAAAATATTTGCGGCCACTGTGGCAAGCAGGAGACGTCGTCGACACAATGACAGAAGACATCGCTGCTTCCGTCCCACTCGTTCCACAAACTTTTCTCATCTTTTTTTTTTCTCTGGGCTGTTGCTTTCCTGTGATGACCTCTGAAAGTGGATCAGAGGCATGATGATATCCAGGTCAAGCTTGACCAACCTCGTTCTGGTTAGACTGCTTTCAGCAGATCGCAAGACTTAAAAACCTTTATATGTGACTACCTTAAACAATCACAATGAATTGCATAGTAAATAAATCGCGAAAAAGCAATATAAATAACTCTGAGCAAAATCCCACTCATCCTCCGCATGTCAGAATTATTTTTGTATAGTCGCTGAGCTATATTTGCATAACAGTGTTTGACATGATTTTTGCATATACATTGAAAAAATGTAACAATTAATTTTGACAAATTGTCAGGAGTGCAAAAAGCCAGCGATATGTAACAGAACATTTTTATTGGACTTCTTTTTTTATGGAACTTTGTTGCAAATTTTGCTCAAAGAATGACCTTTTAACTCTTGATTACAACCACGAGAAGGGAGGTGATGTGACGCATCACACAAAGTTGTTAGGAAAATCAAATAACTGGATCCTGCGGTTTACTCACTTTATCCTGCTCAGATGGCATTTAAGGAGAGAAGAGCAAAAATCCATATAATCTTAATGAATATGCATGTAATCAGGCGTGAAAATGCCCCCTAGTAATACAAATTTGAAGTCATTACAGTGAAAGTTTTTTTTGTTTTCTTTTTCCTTTAGAAGTAAAATTTTAAAAAGAGAAAACCTGGCTTTCAGTTTGTGTGATCCATCCATGAGTCTGGCACTTAGTGTATGTGCTGTGTGCCTTTCCCTCTTGTGGCTGACACAAAGATTGGCCTATTTGAAGTGAAGAAAGTGGATCTTTATGAGATCCTCATGATATGACAGGGAGACATCAGGGTGACGGGTGTTCTAACCCATTCTCCTCATGGTCATTGTGTGGAAGAGAAATGCTGAGGGATGACAGCGAAGAGAGCAAGCAGTATATAATCATCTTTTACCTCTGCGTGGCCTCAATCGAGCAGAGCGGCCCTTTCCTTGTCCTCTCCAGTCATTCGAAGTCTGTTTGCAGTGACAGAGGGAGAAGGCTTAGCTCACTTGTTGGGGAGGACAAGGAGAGCTAGCCAGCTAAGCTTGTGTGTCGTCTGTAGAAATGCCTCAATAAGTAGGAACGAGGAATAAAACATTACTAACACAAGCACTAACAGAGTTTTGCGTTTAATTTACAGCTTTAAAAAGCTTTGATTTCAGCCCATTTTGATTTATGCTTTGGAGCTACAATTAATAGCATTCAAATACTTTTTCTAGCTTTCAGGGTGACGTCACACTGTGTGTGAAAGTGGAGTGGCTGTAAAAGACAGTTCTGGTGTCAACCTAAATTAAGGGCAAGTTAATTATGGAGGTATTTTTAAACTTCTTAATCATTTTTATATGCCTGATTAGCCTGGTTAGTGGCACTGGTTGCAAGCACTTTGGAATACACATGAAAATCTTAACCCTGAATTTTTCTTTAAAAAGTGTCAGTAATACTAAATCCAGCATTTTGAATTATGGATTTGGTATTCAAAATACAAATGCAACTTCAGCTTTTTTTTTTTTTCTAAAGAAGCCTTCCTCCTTATTTGGAAACAGCAGCTTCTGTAAAAAAAAAAAAAATCTTTATATTTTCATAAACCTCGGCGCATGTGTGCTATGACCAGATTTGAAACGTTGTTAACAAACAGAACAGCTTAGACATTGAAGTGTCATAAGTGCAATCTGATACAGTATGCTCTGTTCACCGACCAGAAAACTATCCTTTTTGAGTTTCTCTTCACTGAACAATTAAGCTAGAAATGATCGGATTTCATTCAAAAGCAGATTATATTATATTATATCGCAAAAGATCACAATATTAAAAAGAGAACACATTTCCTTCGAAATGTCTCTTCCCAGAAATAAAATGCAGAGGCTGCAATGTTTGTTTTTTTTTGTTTGCTTTGAAACAGCTGAGTACACTCCAACCAGTTAAAATGGCAACATCCCTTTCCCAAAAAGGATAAATTGTCATTTATCATAATTTTTTTTTTACTTGTACTGGGCTGACTAAATCATATTTTGTAACATAGTTATTTTCTGCCCTAATTATGGCTAAGAATTTATTTTCTTTTTTGTCAAGACCAACCAAAACCTAATTCTTGCTACGTTGTTAAGGGGTGGACAATATTGCTCTACTGCACCGTAGATTATCTAAATTTGCATTGCAGACGTTTGTTTTGGTTTAGCGGGATAAAAAAAATTATTTAAACAGAATCAGAAAACACATATTGTGGTTGCGACTAACCTTGTGGCCACAAGGGGGCAAGTTTCCACCTCAGGCTTGAGCTGCAAAGACAGTTTTAAAGTGATGTATGAGTAAGACCAGAGGACCAATGGGAGTAAAGCTGGGAATATTTATTTAAAACGTGCTTACCAGTTTGTTTTGTTTCAGCTCATACCAGCCTCACAAATGCAGCTTTGTCAGATTTCTTTAATGTCTTCCTTTCCCACAGCATTAAGATTAGGCGAGTACTTCATTTTTTAGTCAAATGATAAGCTGGGAGAACATGAGAAGTTGTTTGGGTTGTAGAACAGGCTGGGACTGGCTCTCACTTCATCCAACAAGACAAGGAAGACACGATTCGCGTAATGTGCCAGACCATCTGGAGCTTTCAAGGACATTTTGACAAGACAGACAAAGAAATGGCCCCAGTATTGTTACAATCAGTTGCTGCATGTCAGACCCTATTAGTTAAAATTTGCTCTGTTTCTTTGCTCATGATAAGACTCGTCTTAGAGAGCTCTTTTCCTTTTTGCTGCATCATGGATAACATTTGGATAAAATAAAAAACACCCCCAGGTGCGTTGGTCAGTCCCCTGGCCTGAGAACTTCAGGTCTGGATGATCTGCTACCTCTTCTCTCCTCTGTGACAAAGTTTCTTCCTTCCAAAGTTAATTTTTAATGACAGTTTGTTATGTGGGTCCACAGGGGGCTTTTAGCGGCTGTGCTTTAATAACACGAGTCTCACTGCTTGTTCCCATCTGAGAAGGCTTCATTAAAGGTAGTGGAAGGAAAAGAAAGCACTCTGAATTCCCATATTTGAGCCAATTCTAACTTTATATTTCTGTCCGTCTGTGTGTTTGGCATTTTTATGGCTTGATTTTCCTCTTTATGTTGAGAGCCATAAATAATTGAGATATTTTGAAGGGAGGAATATGAAGGACCCCCTGATGGCCACTTTGTAAACTGGTACCGGTGCTGACAGTATGTTCAACAGGCCTCTTTTTCCATCAAGACACCCGTCCGTCTTCTTTAACATTTCACAAGGTCTGAGCATACAGAGAGAGCTTTTAGCCATTCTTCTTTCCACTCCTAATCGTCTAGAGTTTGGGATTCTCTCTTCCACAATTTTTTTTCTTCAGTTTTTCCCAAAGGTTTTCTATTAAACTTAGGCCTGAGGTCTTAAATACAAATAAAAAAGGGTTGCTTTTATTTTTCAATCATTTCTGTTTGAGCTTTTTCATCTGTTTGGGATCATTCCTCTGCTTAAAGACTATTATTATTTTTTTATATGTTAATTCCACTATGTTTTTACTCAGAATGTCCCAGCATTTCATACACTGCACACATCCAAACATGTTTATGGAGAAAATATCAACAAACGTGCCTGACTTGGCACGTTTGTGATATTTTCGGAGACAGATTGCTTTTTTTTTTTCTTGCATACAGAAAGCATTTGGTCGCAAGACTTTGTCAATCTTTGATCTAATTCTTGAACAATGAGCTTTTGTGCTGCCGACATTTTTCAACGTTAAAAATTAAAACATCATTTTAATTTACAGGTATAATGACTCAATGGTGGTACCAGTCCTATTTTTCTTTTAAGATAAAGAATTTGTATAACAGTGCTAGCACTCCTTAAATTAAAGATTGGATTTTTCAAAATGTTCAGATTGAGGTTATGCGTCTGCCAAAAAGAGCATATTATTTAAATTTATTTCATACTGCATACTGCAACAAAGACATCCCTACCTGGACTTCGTTATTGAGCTCACAAACATTTAGTGGTGATATGTCTTTTATTCTATAGATTAAGACTCGCCCCTGTTGAAGTGATCAATCAAACTTGTAGATAAGCTCATGGTACAGAAAATCTTTGAAAATTCCTCTGCTTTTCATCAATATTTTTTGACGGGAGGTCAAAAGTTTAATTGATCGCCTTGCCTGGTTTGAGGCAAACAAAGCTTCACACTCAACCGACCCAGCGGGCGTGGAAATAAAAGCAGATGGTGTAAAATTGATGCCAAATGGGTCTAATTTCTTGCTGGCCCATTTTGTTTTTTGATCATTTGCCATGTACAGAAGGTAGGTAATATGAACAATGACTACTGCATATTTTAGACAACAGCTCTGAATATTGGAGTCAATCGATTAGACATAGTGGAACAAAGTAAGATGTTATCAAACAGTTATTTCACTTCATTTAGGGTTTTCCAATGAGGGCATTTTTAGATGATCAGTGAAAGATGAACTGTTTTGCCTGTCTCTCTGTCTCATATGTCCTGCTCTGTGAGCTGCAGCTCAGTGTGGAAAACGGAGGACTATTTGAAATGCTACCCATTGAATATTTCTGATGCTCAAAATAGTGCTACATTAATGAAGAAAACTCCTTTTCTCCTCAGAATTAGTGAAACTTCATTGAAATATGTCACATTTTGAATTATCAATGAGTTATATCAAGAATCATGCTAACTCTAACTCAGCACTTCAAACAACCCATATGCATATTGTTGTCATCAGTATGAGAAATATGTGTTACTGAAAGAGAAGGCTTAAGCATCTGGAAATCATTGATGAATGAACTAAATATCTCAAAGTCACAACACCGATGAACAGTGATGTGCTTGGACTGAACTGTATAGCTCCAAAGTTGTCAAGAAAACACATTGCATTAAATTTAATGAAGTATCATATTGAACTTATTGTTTGTAAATGGTTATTTGTAAAAACAATAAAGAAAAAAGATCAGGTGAACAATCACCTGGATATTCCCCAGTTTGTAGTTTTGTTTTGAAGTTATTGTCCAAAACTATCTTATGCTGTGAAACAGATGATGTCTTTTAGCAAATTATGTAAAAAGAATGATAAAGTGAGTCAACCGTATTATTTTTTTTTAACCATTATTTTTATTTCACCACCTCCTTCTGGTTTTCTCTGTGGAGCGAAATATAAACAGGTTTTGTATTGCTTGCTTCTTTCACCAAATATTGAAACATTGAGCTTTTTGGCAACACCTGAACCACAGACTAATATTAGAAGAACATTTAGCCAACTAAAGTTGTTGTTTTTTTGCAATCATAAGCATTTGTCATTTTATTTGTCATAACTAATTGTTGTAGTTGTGTGTTGAGTGTTTTTACTTATCTTAAGTTCAGCAATGATTTTAATTGCACACAGTGTTATTTATCTTACTCCATTTTACCTTACAATATCCCCATAATTTACCTTCTGTTGGACGATCATTTTAGACAACATTTCTGTAAATTGGTGGCACATTCTCTCTACTTTCCTTTCTATCATTACATTTTGAAGTGTGGCCAAATCAGTAAAACATTCATCCTCCCTCGTCAGTTTAACAGCTACATTAACAGGGTTGACGCCTGCAAATGAACTAGAATTATCATCCATTGTGCTGCAGCTCTCTTAGAGAACATGTCTAACTGCAGGCTTGTTTAAAAATTTGATTTTTTTTTTCTTTTTTCACCTCTTTGCTGTGGCACCCAGCCAAGAATGTGCTTTCCTCATCTCAAGCATCTTTCTGATAGGATTACCAAACACAAAAGCAGCAGGAGTCCTCTTGACACCGCAGTGAAACTAGGCCCGAGTGAGTAAACAAAGCTAGCCAAATTAACACGGCATAATCGTATGAATTAGGTGGAAAAACAAACACGCCTTGGTGAACAGATTTCCCAGCAATCAGCTAGCACTGAACAGCATGATATGTGAAAAAGAGAGCAAAGTCTACATTTTCATGGTGTTGATTTCACCTCAAAGCAGCTGCTCCACAACCAAAACTGAAACACAAAGAAAGTGAGCAATTAAATAATAATAATAATAAATACTAACCATCTGCCCTTTCCTTCCATTCTGATTGCTGAATTCCATTCTGAAACTTGTTCACTATAATGGAAATGTGTTAAACCTGTACCTCACACCCCTGGCAAAACACTGACCTTACTCCATCTGCTCTCTGTACAGATTGTTTAGACATATTTCCAACATGGAAAAACAATAATTAAAATAAATCAGTAAAAGACCAGCACTAATATGCACCATGAATGGGCAGACATGCTTTCCTGCTATATAGCAGGGTACGTAAATCCTCTTCTATAAGTCTGTGCTAAAACAAATATACATAAAGTTTTAATATTTCAGTGACTATAACGGCCTACTAGTGATTATGGTTTATTATATCATCAGCACATTGAACAATCTTTACCTCAGATGGATATTTTGGACTATTAGAAACAGGTTGCGCTACCTGTTTTTAATGAAGCAGAGAGGAGTTTGAAGTTAAGTGGAGCTGCTAGTAATTATTCTCTATGACAACTTGCACTTCTGTTCCCTGCCAAAATGAACACCTGGCTCTTGGCTTGTTGCTATAATAATAAAGGAGGGGAAAAAAGACTACAGCTGTGCTATAGTTGTATTTAGCAGCTAGATTAATAAAAATCTCCCTCAGGCTGCAATAAAATTGATCAGACAGTTTATTGAATGTTTCTGTATTTCTGTGTTTTGTTTGTACCCATCTGTGTAAAGATGTTTTTTTTATTATTATTATTATTAATAATAATAATAATTTTCCACTTTTCTGTTGAGACAATAATTACTCAAAAGATTAATGGGAAAAGTAAATGAATGCTTCCTGTCAGCCAGGGGAGAAACTGTCATTATTTAGACATTAAAAAAAACACAGACGGTTTAAATTAAGCTCCAAGGTCATCGAGGCAGCAAGGTAACAATACGAGCCTCATATTAACCCAGCCTTTTATAGAAATTTGATAAGCTCAGGGATGTTTTAATTTCCAGCTCAAGCCTAAAAAGAAATGCGGCTGTTATATTGCTACAGGAACCGAAACGAGCTTTCCAACTCCATGTAATTTACAGCTGAGTGAGCGTGTCATTTTTATTAAAATTTTATTTGTCTGTTTTATTTATTTTGGCGCCAGAAAGAAGAGAAAGAAGCAAGTTATTGTTTTAGTGCCTGCACATAAAGCAAACAGACTAAAGGCACGCTCATTTTCAATTTTCAAGGTGCGGTTCCTTGCATGATTAAATATGTTTAAAAATAGGAGAAAAATAGAAGACTGGCATTTTGACAGGTATCGATTTTATTTATTTACGATACACTTTAAAAAAAAAATCTTTTGCATGATGATAAAATAAAAATTTGCATCAGGGAGTTTCTTTACCTCTTGTTTTTGGCACAAAACATTTTACAAACTAGTGTTTTGTCCTTGCCAGGTCATGGACAAAATAATAAAGGAAAATCTATCTTTATAGGCAAGACAACAATCAAAATCTTCTTGTTATTGCTGAGCATCTTCTTGCATGTTTCTGCTGGTATTTTAAAGATTTTTCTTTGGTGATGGAGTTGGACAGCCTCTTTCTATCATCTTATCTTTAGGTCCCTCCACATCATACTCAGGTTTCCTGTCAGAACCCAGGACTTTGATCGGTCTTTGCAGTTTCGCTTTGCTGGACAGCGATCCGAGAGGGCAATCCAGGAATCTGCAGCTGCCTCCCTCCTACTTTGGTTCAAAGTGCACAAATGACCACTGGCACCACTAAGGCTTTGAATCTCAACTTCTTGGCTTCCTTTTTCAAACCATCTATTTGTCTTTTTAATGTTTCTGTAGGCGTTTTTTAATGTGCTCTTGACTGATACGCTCTGCATCTGTAGCTTTGTCTAAAGCAGCGTTTCTTAACCCCTCTCCTCAGAGCCCAGTGTCCTTCAAGCTTTAGCTGTTTTCCTTCTGCCACCCATTTGACTTAAATAACTGAGTGATTAGAAAGCTTCTGGAGCATTCAGTGGCATACTGAGCAGGTAATTTAATCCTTTGAATCAGGTGTGCTGGATTAGAGAGGCATCTAGAACATGAAGGACAGACGGCCCTGAGGACCAGGGTTTAGAAACACCGATCTGAAGGATGCAAATGGTTTTGCTCACTTATGCAGCCAGACGATTGTTTTTGTTTTTTGGGGTTTTTTTTATCTTTTTGCAGATGTAGTTTGTAATATTTGGCACATTAAGGGTGTGAAAAGCTCTGAATGATTTCAGCAGGAGTGTGTACAAATTTTAGATTGACAGTGTATGCTATGCTAAAGGACTGACTTGTTTGCTATCCATTCCTTCAACCTTCCACTTTTCAGTAGAAAATTGTTAGTTGATAATGATTTAACCAAGAAGTTTTTGAATGATGCAACAGGTATTAGATTGCTCACTCCAGAGCCAACACTCGCTCTGCTTTCGGTTTAATTCGTGTAATTCTGCATCCCAACCCTCCCTCCCGCACAGGAGGGAAGAGCTGATTGCAGTGCTCTTCCTGTCTTTTCCAATAAGCCCAGCTCTGCCGCTGCCTCTCTCGGTCAAACACATGTGCGGAGTGACTGTCAACCCGCCAAGGCCCATTTACTCCAGCACACACAGCATCCAAGCTCCCAGTGCAGTCTGCATCACAGCCCCTCCCACCCCGGCTTACTCTCCACTCACATTCACATTCGGAGGCTTTGAACCTTGAATTGAGCTCACCTCCAGCCTCTGCCCCACAGCACCGTTTCCACTCCCCCATCCCGTCCCTCTTCCCTATCTCACGGCTTCCCCCTCCTTCCCTGGGGCTCCTCTAGAGGCGACGCAATAACATACTTTGGAGGAAACCGCTTCCCTCCCCCAGAGCAGCCCAAACTGCAAGCATATTCCCTCCATCACAACAGCAGTGTAGCAAAACTGCTGTCACGCCGAGTTTGCCATGTTAATGTGGCTGTAAGCAACACCAGCCTGGCCTTAAAATACAGTGATACTGTTTTTCAGGGAAGAGGAGGTGTTCTGGGAGGCAAAAAAAAAGCAGGTCTCCTGTGGCAAAGGAGGAAAAGTTTGGGGGAATTGGGGTATACAGTTAATGCACATAAGGGAAGCATTTCCTCTTCTGACTGCTCAGAGGAGAGCAAACTGTGTACAGAGACGCTGATGCAGTTGCTCCACACATTTTACTAAATCTACCCTTTCAAAGGGCTGAGACAAGAGGCTTCAAAGAGCTCGATTGACACCCAGTGAAGCTTTGAACCGCGTCCTTGGACTGCCACGTGGAAAGGCATTCACTCCCTTTAATCACTCACTTACAAACAGCATGTATTAACACAGACAGATAGTCAACATGTCAACATTGTTAAACCTACACAGCTTTCTGCTGAGGCGGCTGACAGGAAGAAATATAACAAGGATCTTGCCATCAAATGGGCACCTACCTCCCGCAGCACTGGCACCACGTCGACGATGTCTGCAAAGCCACAGAAGCGCCAGTAAGCCAATTAGCTTTCACTTTTTCTGGGTCAAAAGTTCTTTGTTATATTCAGTTTCTTTATTCAAGGAGAAAGTACAATGATTTGTTGTGCGCCTAATGTGAAACAGAGTAGCAATGCAGTGTTGTTTTTTTCTGTAATTTACTAGAAACGTAATAGTTTTCACACAGCGATTCCAGTCAGTTTATAAAAAACAAACATCCTTAAAGTGATTGCATTTGTGCAAAAGCTTCAAAGTGTTCAAGTTAATTTTTTTTACACAGTGATCAGGTTGATTAAGAGGAAAATAAAAGAAACTACAAAGGTTGGTGTCACCAAGTCTATATTTATAACATGATGTAAAGCTCAAAAATATAAATTTTACATAATACTGCCTTCATAAGACAGATTTTAGATTGCCTCTATCATCGCTATAGTACTCAGACTTTACCTGAAACTTTGTTCTTTAGACAGAGTAAACTGAAGCTGGATTCACACTTTACAATTATGGGCTGTCGTGGCCAAAATCTTTTGTTGTGAAAGATGATCTCTAGTGGTGAGCTTAAATTGGTGGTCTGTGGTGGTTCAGCTTGATAGATGCACTGACTTAGAGTTCCCACCACTATAGACAGCCTATGACTAATATCTGGCCGTATCTAATATTTCCTGGGAAAAATTATGTCCTGACATGTTCCTCTATGCCACATTCTTCTTTTCCTCCTCCCTCTTTTCAGCATCTATGTCTAACAACAAGTGCATTAACAACCGTCAGCAACTTTTTACTGCAGCAAGTAGTGAAGTCAGGCAACTTCTATGACATGTTCAAGTCCTGTACAATTATTTTTTGATTTGCAGAGTCTGTGCTAGGTTTGATACTGGGTTTTTGTGACAACAAACAAACCAGACTGGGTTGATGTGAAACAGAGGATAATTGTGTTAATTACCTTAATTTTATTAAGGTAATTAGTGTTACCTGGATTATTATTTTTTTGTGGGGAAAGAAAAATAAACTTGAGTTGTTAAAACTTGTATGCTTATCATCCTCCTGTGTGACCCTAGAACAAAAGTAACTTTCCTACTGAATTTATTGCTAATTAAATTAAGTAGTGGTTACAACTATTTGGCAACAATATCAATATTTGGCAACAGGATTTCACTTTGGAAACAGCTTTGCAACATTTGGCAACAGTGCTGCACCAGTTGGCAACAGTGTCTCACTATTTGGCAACAACATCTCAATATTTGGCAACAGAATCTCACTTTGGCAACATCATCGCAACATTTGGCAACAGGACTTCACTGCTTGGCAACAACATCTCACTATTTGGCAACAGCGTCTCACTATTTGGCAACAGCGTCTCACTATTTGGCAACAGTGTCTCAATATTTGGCAACAGCGTCTCAATATTTGGCAACAGCATTTCAATATTTGGCCACAGGGTTTCATTATTTGGCAACAAGGTCTCACTATTTGGCAACAGCGTCTCAGTATCTGGCAACAGGGTTTCACTATTTGGCAACAACGTCTCACTATTTTCTTGTTGCCAAGCTTTGTGATGCTGTGGCAGAATGTTGCAACAATGTTCCAAATGGTGTAGCACTGTTGAAAATTGTTGCAATGCTGTTGAAAAAATGAGAACCTGTTGAAAAATAGTGAAACACAGCATCACACAGGTTGGCAAAAGAAACTTGCTATTTGGTAACAGTGTGTCACTGTTTGGCAACATTATCCACTGTCTGGCAACAGCATCTCACTATTTGGAAACAGGGTTTCACTATTTGGCAATAAGGTTTCACTAATTGGCAACAACGTCTCACTATTTGGCAACAAAGTCTCACTATTTGGCAACAGCGTCTCACTATTTGGCAACTGCGTCTCACTATTTGGCCACAATGTCTCACTATTTGGCAATAACATCTAAATATTTGGCAACAGGATATCACTTTGGAACAACGTTGCAACATTCTGCCACAGCATCACACAGCTTAGCAGCAGTAACTCGCTATTTGGTAATAGTGTGTCACTATTTGGCAACAGCGTCTCACTATTTGGCAACTACATCTCAATATTTGGCAACAGAATCTCACTTTGGCAACATCGTCGCAACATTTGGCAACATCGTTGTGCTATTTGGCAACAACATCTCATAATTTGACAAAACACAGGTACAAAACACTGGAATGAAATGGCTTAATTACCTCCTCCTTGTGTAGATCAGTTCTCCAGAGCCTTGCTAATGACCTAATTATTCTATTCAGGTATGGTGCAGTAGAGGCACATCTAAAAATTGCAGGGCAGTGGCCCTCCAGTACTGGAGTTTGACACCTGTGCTTTAGAGTGTCTTAGCCAGCCTCTGCTTGCATCTACTGTGAAGGCATCACATGCTGCATTCATAGCAGCTAGAAGGGTCATCTAGCGATCGTATATACTCTCCATCTCAATGCTGACAAAAAATTCCTCCCTGGAGTTGAGGAAGAAAGTGTAGGATAGGAGAAACTCCAACACCCTCCTGTTGTGGGTCGCAAACCATTACCTAAAGATGTTGGAGCAATGGAAACTGGCATATGTCCTCTGTCTCTTCTGCTTTCTTCTGCCACAGCCTCACTCCTCTTCTTCTTCTTCTCTTTGGCTGTTCAATTTCTTGTCCTGCTGTTGTCAGAAATGTAAAGCCGTGTTGTGCTCCAGCTACATTTTCTATATTCTTGAAAGTTGATGGTTTATGAGATCCACCTTCAATCTATTTCAAAAAACTGGATGATCATTGGTTCACCTAATTCTTTACTCATTTCCCTTCATTGAAGAAAGTCAGAATTCACCTTAGGCAAGAAAAGATTTAGGGAAAAAATGGTCCAATGGAAATATATAGAAATATGTTTAGCATATAATGACAACTTGTTTAAGCATTTTGCATGTTCAGACTTAAACAATAAACTTATGCCTAAATGTTGTGGAGGTAAACAGAGACCCATATAATTCATTTTGATCAATATGATATAAGGAATTGAAAATGCTAGAAACAGCAGAGAGTTGTGCATAATTACCAAAGAATTTCCAACTTGTTCAAAGAAATGAGAAACAGCTTTTTTGTTGTGCACAAGTGATCCAATAATTTAAAGACTGAACAAGTACAATTATGTTCTGATAAACGACTTACAAAAAAACTGTACCAGGGTTGCCAATAATTGTATTACTGGAGAATTTGTTTCCCCCACTGAATAAATGTTCTCCAATTAAAGGCCCCATTTTTTATTTGTGTGTGTGAGATTATGTTATTACAATGAAAGGTTAATTTATTTGTAACTTTTTTTGTACATATATTTGCCAAGGGCAGCTGTGAAGGCTTAGAGCGGTGTCTCAAATGAAATCCACAGTCTTCAACACATTGCACCACCACAATAACAACGATGTCAAGCTGTTCAGTTCTTAAGATATGAAAGCATGTCAAAAGTGGTTTTATAACTCTCTTCCAAAATAATGAAGGACGATGAAAAAATGTATTTAACAAACTTGTGTGGATTGCAAAACAAGTTTCCCAGATTTATTTTGCGTCGAGAGTCACAGTTTCCTTTTTAATACATGTTAATGTAGAATTTTTGCAATGAACTGAAAAATGTCTTTTATTCTCTGTCTTAAATTTTTAAAACGTTTTCATTAGAGGAAAAGCAAAATATACACAGTTGAGGTGTTGAGGATTGCTCTCCTCTTTGTGCCCTCAAAATGTTGGCAAAATGAAGAAAAAAATAACGGTGACATAACCCAGTAAGTTGATGGTGTGATGGAAAATACACCATTGGTAATTCATGCTGCTGATGAATAAGTGATCTGTTTCAGCCTTGAAGCCCAGCCTTAAAGGCACAGGGCATATGGGGAATGAGGAGGGCACAGATGCTCCTCAAGGCCAGAGGGCAAACTTAAAAGGGACACAGAGACATGGAAGAGCAATGAAGAGAGAATATGAGTCAAAGAGAAACCGGAGCTGTGTACTTTTGATTTCACTGTTCAAACTTACTCTTTGAATCCGACTTCTCGGGTGTTGCTATACTTCGGGGTGTTGTGATGTGCTCGAAATCTGTGTCTATATTCTGACCTTTGATCAAACTAGTAACCTCAGCGATCAAAAAGTGCTCTGCTGTAACAAGGAAGCACACTCCGAGACTCAAAGCTCTACAAAAACCGCTAAAAACACTCACAATCCCAGACAGGATGCAGACGTCCACACTCACACACACGTTTGGCAGTGAGCATCGAGAGGATCTCAGCACCATCTGCTGGTGGCTTTGTTATCAAGCTGCTGCACAGAGTCTGAGGGCAAATAAACAAATCAGTTCCCTAAAATCGTTTTTTTCCATCCTCTCTGCCAAGCCTGCCTCTCGTTCCATTTAACACTTCCTTTAAGCCAAGAAACTAATCTGACTTGATTAGTTACAGTTTGCCACTGCAGCAGTACACTATCTTTTATCATCCGTCAAAAGGAAAGAAGGTGGTTTTGATGAAAATTTATCAAGCACGTCAGAATGGTGGCTGCTCTTAAGAAAAGGCTGAAAATTCAAAATCCCAGAGAGAATAAATTAGCTTTGCTGTTTATTACAAAAAAAAAAATCAATTCTAGGTTGGTATTTTTTATGTTTTCTTCTAAATTAGAGCCACTGAACAAACTATTGTAATACAATAGATAATGTACAGTACCTTCCACATTAAATGGAACCAGTGGTAAAATATATATATATAAATAAAATAAAAAATATCTGAAAAGTCACGGCATGTCAACAACATAAATTAAGTTACATTTTGTTTTAAAGATTTGAGTACATTTCTTTAGTGCCAATTTTCTTTTTCTTTTTTCTGTTTTTTTGCTAAATCACTGCTGGTAGAAATACAGAGGTCCTCATCAAGTCCATTGAACAGGGACAAAGATAAATGGGTTAAATGCCGTTGTAATAAACCGGAGAAACAGGAAATCATGCAGCAGTACTAATTAAACATTCCTGGAAACTTTGATACAATTAAAAAGTAAAGCTTAAATACAAACAAATGCTTAAGTTTCATGGGAACTCTTTAGGCTGCAATTTTTATCAAAAAGGTTACCGTGGTGCCCCCGGGTGCCAACAGAGGTTAGGGACCACAGTCTCCAGCACACAGTTAAAATACTTGAATACTTGAGACCCTCTCAAAATGCGTAGAACTTCATATACATAGTTCAAACATCAAATATACCTTAGTATGCATTAGTACACACAGTGGAAACCATCCTAACATTAGCATTAGCATTGGAAGTCTTAGAGCGATATTAAGATTATATTCTGCAATCATTGGCTATCCCATATCTCAACTCCAAAGGACTCCATCCTTGCAGATATCAATGATTGTGCCCGTAAAGTATAGATAGACAGACAGACAGATAAATAGATTTTTTTTTATTTTTTACTTTTCCAATGTAGGTCAAGTCCCCAAACCTCTTCAATTATTAATATCCAACAGCGCTTCTTTATGTAGAATTGTCTTCTTTTGCAATTGGAGTGCCTGTAAAATAAAAACTTTTCTTCTCCAAGTTTCAGACATTTACTCATTTACTTAGTCATGAGACATCAAATGTCTCGTGACTAGCTATTGTTGTTAAAACAACTGCATCCGTCATTGGGGCAAAGTCAATGACTAGGCATTATGCTGTGGTCTGCCAGTCTACATAAAGGACCGATCGTATGAATCTTATACAATATAATTAATGATTTGTTTCTGTTTTACTAGCTTTTAATGAAGCAATATTTCCCAAAGGTGCTCATGAAATAGCAGGACTTTTGCAGAATGGTGCATCCATAAGAGAGACAAAGATTAATTGAAAGAGTTTTGAACTCTACAGCATGACTTGCAAAAATAACTTTTGGTTAGTTGTTGTAGAACAGAAACAGACAAAGGTGAATTACAGTAAATTACTAGCAGCATATCAACTGGTAAGAGAGTCAACTTGGGCAACCTGGCAGCACTGAATAGTTTTGCTTGTCCAGAACCGCTGTGTCTTGTTTCCATTTGTAAAAAGCTGCCATTAGGCAAAAAGCCACGCCTTAAGCAAAGTTTCTTTAAAAATACATAAATAGACAATGTTGCCTGCAGTTTTTACAATACAAATCAGAGGGGAATAGCTGAACATGTAAAAAATATTTTTATTTGTTAACTTTCCTCTAAAGTTGTCTTTTGACATTTAAAAAGTTCAGACATGATATTTAATTTTCAGGAAATTTTTCTGCGCTAAAAGGGGATAATAACTGCCATCAAAAACAAGATGTACATGGATGTTAATTGTTTGGAGACAGGAAACAGTCATTCAGACCATTTTACTTTTCCTTCAGTATTTTCTACAAATAGAAAATAGTTGCATAGTCTTCTCAGCACACCCCAAAGATTCACATCCCAAGAAATTAAATCTAATTTCAGAAATACTCCTTTCTCAGTCTGAGTTTGATTAATCTTGGCATTGACAAGACATGTGAGGCGACTCACTAAGAAAACATTGTTGGATAACGTTCACAAGGAAATTAAAAAATCTATTACTGCAGAATCTTTCAAATCAAAGACTCCCACGGATTATATTTCTGTGCACCACATAGTTTAGATTTTTATGTGTAAAATGTATCAAAAATCATACATTATTTTCCTCTTGTGTCAAAAGATTATGCACAATCAAGTGTTGGTTCCAATGAAATGCACAAACGTTCGCCAATATAATGTGGCAAAATCTGAAAACGTTTGAAAATTATTGACAGAAATTGTTCTGGGTGCTTTAAGACTTTGCAAATGTTTTAGGCTGCAGTCGTTCAGCTTGGTTACTATCTTAAATTATATCAGCTGGCCTTATGCAAAGCTTATCAGTGCTTGTCTATTGGAGTTGGTACTTATACTCAGCGGATGAAGATAATGATGGCTTGTTCTGATCAGCATGTCCTAGTCACCCAACATCTGAAGGGGTACCATGTTAATTGAGCCGACATCCAATCCTGTCACTTCAGTTGTACGTTTCTCTTTTATGTTACACTTCTCTCTTCACGGTTACGTGAGGCTCATACTCTGGCACAAATTTGTATCCTGAGAGCTCAATGCAAAACTGTAGCAAGCTATGAAGACCCGCAGAGTACAGCAGCCAGACAGAACTTCCACCAAATAACGTATGTTGTTAAAACCACAGCTAGGTCACTTAAATTCAGCTGCTCCCAGAACAGAAATCCAAAAGCTGCTCCATGTATAATGGACTTCCAGCAGTCATCAATGTTCTTATTGAGCAAAAAAATAGAACCTCTTTTTTTCACTACCTAGCTTGAACGCAACAAGATCTCACAGCGCCACTCCTACTGGTCAGACATTTCTTTGTTGTGAAAGAACCAAGACTTTGTTGAAGGGACCAAGACTGTCTTGAAAACATAGTATGCTCACATTACAGAAAATCACAAATAAAGAGAGATGCCTTTTTGGTAGATCTGAAGTAATTCACAATAAGCACAATCCCTGTGGTATCTGCACTTATGATTAGCCCTGGTGTGCGTCTGTGATTTTAGGAAAAAATGTATCATGAATGCATGCTGCTCTCAGTGGCAGCAGATGGTTGTACAGTGTCTTGCGAAAGTAATTTAACGCCTATGTGTTCTGTGAAATGTAAACATATTTTAGAAGATTTAAACTAAATAGTTACAAAAATTAAAAAATTGTGGAATGCATTTTGTATCCAGTCATTACTCTAATGCCCGTTCATATCCTCCATTGCAATCAGTCACCACCAGAAGTCAATTTATGAAGATATTGTATGTTCAATTGTAAAACAATATATCAGGCTTTGAACATCCCACGCTGTTCAATCCCTTTTTCAAAAATGGAAAAGGAAGGCAATATGAAAGGCAACGTTCTCGATTTAATGTTCGATCTACATTCTCCTGTATGGTCATGAGCACCAAAATTAGTTTCTTCCACAGAGAATCTAGGCTTTCCCAGGAATAGGGTGAGAATTTGGTCACTCAGAAGGGGCTCAGAGTGGAGCCGCTGCTCCTCCACCTCCACCAGGGAGACGTCCACCACTGGTGAGTTGTTCTGGGGACGTCCAACCAGGAGGAGATCCACAGGAAAACGTCGTAGGGTGGGGCTATTGACCTTACTCCACCAACACTTTTCCCTTTATCGCAGCGATGCTCAACTGGACTACACAATTGGAATTGTTTATTATAGACACATACTAAGGTGTTACGATGGTCCTGTCAAAGTATATGACTAAATCGAACTAAGAATCTGTGGCGAGATTTGAAAACTCTGATGTTACTAACTGTAATCGAACTATTCTCCAAAGAGGAATGAGAAAATATTTCTGTCTGTAGATTTGTAAAGTTGGTAGAGAGATACTACAGACATGCAGCTGTAACAGCAGCAAAGGCAGTTCCACATTGGTGAGGTTTTTATAGATAAAATATGTTTAAAACTGTATATCATTCTACTTTAACCTCTGAATATTAACTTTGTGTTGGTGTATATCGCAAAAAGTCCAATTAGAATGCAGTGTTTTTGGTTGCAATGTAACCAAATGTAAATATGTTTAAGGAGAATGAATAGTTTAGCAAGACACAGTGTGTCTAGAGAAAAATCAAAACCAAAACAAAAAGGAGATGCAAGACAGTGCTGCTAATAACTTTAATACCCATGGTGTGACATTTTATACCAGGCTGAGAGCAACTCCAAAATATTCTTTTCATTTTTTATTCATGACCTGCGGGACATCCTCACTTGGCCTCTTACTGCTTAGCCCCAAGTCAGGCACGCTTCTGCTCATTTTTGCTCTCTGCAGCATTCTCCCCATTCTTGCATTTTTTTTCAACCTTTAATCAAACTATGTGTGATATCTCGCTCAGCTCCTGCATTTGTGACTGATTACTTATTTGCATAAAGCATATAGAGCAGTGAGGGGGTGGTGGGATGGAGAGGCATTACTGAGAGCATTAGCAAGTATGTGTTTTGATTATGATTAACCATAATTACGCTTTGAAGCAAGACGTGTCCATTTGAGAATTTAGCCTAATTATGCAAATACTGCCAAGATTAGTAAATGGATTGCTTTTCTTCCACGAACAATTAGTTTAAGATTTATTTTCAAACTTTAACCTATTATGTCTCACTAATTAGCCCCCCAAAAAACTCCACCTTAATGGTGTGAAAGTGAAATTAGTCAGGAGGTGGTAAAATATTATTTCCACACTGATTGCTTTGAAATGACTGTATGATTCAAGCATTTTAACCAATTTGTTTCAAATGTTACCATAATATAATTAATGTGAAATAATTGTCTGAGTTTGCAAAAAGCAAGACACTTATAGGGAATGTAATGGTGTTTTAGGGTGTTGTTAGTTCAAGCCACAAGTTGAAAGGATTCAGAGACTGCACAAATGTCATGTCTAATCATGTCTGATAAAAATTAATATTCTGTGATGTACCTACAGAACATCACAAAAAAGTTATGCTAGAATTTATTTTCACTTCTAATGGTCCTATTATTGGATTTTTGTATTTGTTTTGTGATTAACACTTATGCTAAATATTGCAGAAATGTATTATTGTGAGCATAAATTAAAAAAAACTGCTTCACTTATTTTTGTTCTGTAGAAATGTTTAGCAGTGCCGGAAAATGTGACACCGGTAATTTCCTGTTAAAAAATGAAGGTGCATTTTTGTCCATTGTATAAGTGGGTTGGATCTTTTTTTTTCTTCTTCATCTGATAGTTTACTACTACCACACACAATGGGGTTTTTTTTCTTTACTGATTTTATACATTTTAACCAGAACACAGGGCCTCAAAAAGGTATTTACACCCCTATTTGCAAAACAGCTTAGAAAGAGGGTGTCTGCAAATAGTTTTCAAATAGGCCTGATGAATTTAAGTTTCACTGGACCATTCAAACACATAAATATGTTTTGATCAAAACTACTCCATCATACTAAAAGCTGCACTTGTTAGAGTTTTAAGTCTCAGTTTTTTTTTCTCCCCCAAATTGTTTTATATTTCGTTCCATCCATTGTCCCATTTTCTCAGACCAGCTTCAAATAAACTGGACTTCAGTTCCACCACCATGTTTCTTTAAGAACTGAAGAGCAGCGTTAGAGGTTCATGTCATGTAGCATTTCAGTTTTAGTCTCATCCTAACAGCGAGCCTTCCTCAACATGTTTTCTTACCCTTTCATAATGTGTGGTAAACCACAAATAGGTTTTCTAATGACTTTTGTGAACACAAGCCATCTGTATGCCACTCCTCCATAAAGGTAAGATTTGGGGAATACACAACAAGTAGTTGCAAGAGGTTTGCAGTGTACTGCAGTCTGAGCTACATGTGAAAGTCTGAGCTCTTCTGCTCCTCAACTTCTACCTATATAGTCATACATAATGCTGATGCTTCTAGAGAGAAAGCTACCTCAGGTGAAAAGTCTTGGTCTAAGTGACATAGGAGGATGTTTCTTTCAGAAAGTTTTACTTATACTCCAACTCCTGCCCACCTCTGATGCACCCCAGCACAGCAGAGAACCTCTGCAGGGGGATGAACTCAGAGCTGTTGTGAAAAACTCTTGACATGTTGAGAGTGGACAGGAGTGGAGAGAGGACCATCCTGGTGTGATGTTTCTGTCTTCCTAAGCACTACATCAAATCGGCAGCCGCCTCAAGAAACAAACTGACGCATGTTTGACAGAGATTTAGCAACCCCAGATACTGACACCTACCCTGAGCGGTTTCTCACCTGTCACAGGAGGGTGGATTGTAGCAAAGGTGCTGCAAAAATAGAGTGATGTTGGAAGTGGCGCTGCTGCCATCCAAGAAGAAGTGACCGCACTGCAGTAGGCTGGCAACCAAATCTATACCCGCTTGAGGTTTCTGAGCAAAACGAGAGGTTTCATCTGTACTTTAAGGAGGGCAAAACCTAATCTATCCAGTTTGATTTGTGATTTGGTGCAAGACTCCATTGAAACAAGTTGTTTTACATACATCACACAAAAAGACATGACATTTTTATTCTCATTTTTTAAACATTAGGCTATGCAAAACATTTCCTCTTAAGTTCATTTAGAATGACCAAATTTATATAATATTTGCTAAATGTAAGAAATATTAAGAGAGATTATTTTTATATGTTCAGAAGAATATTTTTATTGCTTCCTTCAAATTTAGAACTTCACATAAACTAAAAAATTATTAGTGGAAAGTAACTTGTTACTTTTACTTGTGTTTCTGTAATTAAGAACAATTTGTCTGTACTTTGTACTTTTTGGGTTGTTTACAAAACATACATTTTGTGTTTACCAAAAAAAAAGTTAGGTGGGTCATCCAAAAGCACAATAATCGTAAGCAGAGTGACATATTAGTGCAAATGGACAAAAAAGTCATAGTTGTTCAGTTGCCATCTCAGCTCTATAGACTAATTATGGACAGATCTGAAAGCATGTGTCGAGTGTGGCAGCCTAAATATCTGACTCGGTTCCACCAGCACTGTCGGGAGGAATGGGTCAAAATTCCAGAAAAATATTTTGAGAAGTTTGCAGAAGATTATCAAAAACATTTTACAGCTTTAAAGATAAACTGTCACAATGCGGTAGGAGCAAAATGCAGCAAAGCGTGGCTCATGTTAAGCGTTTAATAAAAAAAACAACTATAAGTATAAAAGATCACAGGAGCCAGGACAAAACACATCAACCAGGAGAACACAGGGAAGCATGGAGTAGATGGAAGTAGACATGAGGATCTGACAAGTAGTGGGGAGAGAATGAGAGGCTTAAATACTGAAGGAGGTTGAGAACTGGACAAAGACCTGAGCTGATGAGGCTTATTGATTGCAGGTGAGAGTGGTTAGAGCAGGAGCCAGGCTGAGGGGCGGGACGAAGGTGACACATGGAAGCTAGGAGGATGCACAAGGGGACACAAAAGAGTGAGGGAGGAAGCACATGGAAGATGGGAGTAAGTAACACTAAAGAAGTATTAAAACTAAAGAAAAACATGATAAGCTAGAAAAAGACAAAGAAAGGAGAGAAAACTATAAAAGAAGGCTGATCTAACAATAATAGAAACTAAGGAACACAGAACTAGAATAACTAGAAGGACTAAACAAAGAAATAACCTAACTAGGATCACTACAAGTGATGGGCATAAGAGAATAACTAAACCTAGAGTAACAAAATAACTAAGAAACAAACTAGAAACACTACAAGTGACTGAAACAAGGAAAACAAGAAGACAAATTTAACCAAAATAAATTAAATGAAATAATAAAACTGGAATGACCCTGAAAGGTAAAATTAAAGTGAACTAGAGAAAAAGTGAAAATCAGAAACACACCAAGAATAAAATCTCAACCCAAAACCCCGAATCCTGACATAAATGTATTCAATACTAAAGAAAACTATGTAAGCTTCTACATTTGAATAAGAATGTATAAAAAGATTTTTAAAAAAACATCTATCTTTTTTTGGCATTTCTATTTGTGGTACATGAAAACATTTTGGTTCTAGCTGGTCTAGAACAGAATGTTTTAAATTATTATTATTATTTTTTCATGTTATCCAAAGAAGAATAAAAATTATATGCCTTTCTGTACAGCATGCCGTATAATGTCTGGTTTCAGCTTCAGTTTAAAAGCAGCATCGTCAAAAGAATTTGAATCCTTATCCGGGAGGAATCTGTTAATACGTATGATTAATGTATATAAAAATAGAGCAATAAAGTTCTGGACTGCACTTAACTGATTTGGTAGCCTTAGTACTTGTGATCATTTTTTTTTCTCTATAGTTATTTATTCTAATAACATTTCAACAACCAATACATTGCAGTGTGCCTCGGGCCATGCAGCTACATTTTATGGATGGATTGCTTCACAATGGAGAATATAAATTCAGAGGTTTGCTTGGATTTGTGTAAATGTCAAGCCTTAGTTGTTGACAAATAATCAATAAAGCAAGTGTTTGAGGCGTTTGGTCTTTTAAGGCCCGAGTTTTTTTTCAATAATGTTCAGACAGAGTTCCACAACAGGAATGGATGATTACTAAGAACCTGACAGTGAACTCACAAAACCTGCTCTCTCGATTTATTGGGTCAGACGTGCAGCACCAAGTATCAGTCCCTGAATATCTTCGCACTATCTCATTACAACCAAAAGGTTAATTGTTTTTATTGCGATTTAATGTGGTAGACCAACTTAAAATATTAAATGGAGGGAGATACATAAATGGCTTTCCTTTTTTATTATCTCTCATTATTATAATAATTCTTTTAATCCTAAAGGACCTAAAACAGATTTTTTTTCTTTAGTTTCCATTGCCTTTCCAGGTTTTTAGAGATTTAGTATCCGACAGTAATAAACAAATAATATCTCTCTTTATTTATGTATTTCTTTCTATGTTTACTTGTTACATCAGGCAAAGCTGGACTCTTTCAAGATTAAAATAATTAGCTGTTTATAAATTACACAAGCTGTCACTTCAAACTTAGGCAAGTTTTTAAGTTCAGCAACTTTTATGTACTAAGTGGAAACACACCAGCAGATGTCATCTTTAGAACTTCATAACAAATATCTGCTGAGATGCATAAATACACAACTGAACCAAGGTCCTTTTTGACAGGTGGATCCCAAAAGTCCCCTCTCACCTTGTTTTTCCTCTCTGTGTCCCTTCTGAGATGTACACACAGAGAAAGAATTATTTGTTTGTGCATCCCTGAGCCTTTAGCATTGAAACACTGTGACTTTAACAATGCGTGTGAGGACAAACTGGCTTGCTTGGCTGGGTTTTACTTCGTACTTAACTACCGCTGTCTGCTTTAAAAAGGATGTGGACTTTTTAAAGCAAGTTTAAACAGTCACTGTTTAAACTTGAATGTCAGCCTGGCTCTTTAAGACTCAGTTACATGATTTTTAGACAATTGTGTTTAACTGGATAGCATATAGCTGAGCTGAAATTAGACCTGATTTTGGTGCAATGTGTTAATGCAATGTGAATGAAGCCCATTAAAATAACTCAACTGTACCGCAATTAAACAGAAGTACAACTATTATTGTTTCATTGCCTAATTGTGTCCTATATTTTTTTTTTTACTTGATAAGAGAGTCAAGAGGATAGAAAACTGCACACTGAAAATGGGGAATGGATTATAATTTAGGAAAGCTCTAGGATCTGACCTTCATGGTTGTTCAGGCTCAAGTGACCAGCTGACTGTGGCTCTAGTTTCAAGCTCTTTTAGAAAGAGCAAACATTGTAAAACACCAGCTTCCACAAGGATTCGTGATTATTTGCAGTTTATTCTCCACATGACAGTCTTTGAAAATTAAGAAGAAAATTACAAATACTTTAATGAAACACAAACTACAATTGTTCTGGATGTGTCCAATAGAATAGAATAGAATAGATTTTATTGATCCCCAAGTGGAAATTGATTAAATGGCAATTTAAGCAAAGTTCCCTAAGCTTTGCCTTGATCAGGGAGGTTTGTCTTTGAATTTTGATGCTGGTACTATTACCACCAACTGGCACTGTAAAAGTAAACTTCTGCAGAATTATGAAACCTGTATCTTTCAGCATTTGTTTCATGTACTTCATAAAACAGATGCTGTTTGTTCTATGCTATCTATATATATATATATATATATATATATATATATATATATATATATATATATATATATATATATATGGCTGCACAGTGGCGCAGTTGGTAGCACTGTTGCCTTGCAGCAAGAAGGTCCTGGGTTCGATTCCCAGCCGGGGTCTTTCTGCATGGAGTTTGCATGTTCTCCCTGTGCATGCGTGGGTTCTCTCCGGGTACTCCCACAGTCCAAAAACATGACTGTCAGGTTAACTGGTCTCTCTAAATTCTCCCTAGGTGTGTGAGTGTGTGTGTGCATGGTTGTTTGTCCTGTATGTCTTTGTGTTGCCCTGCGACAGGCTGGCGACCTGTCCAGCGTGTACCCCGCCTCTCGCCTGGAACGTAGCTGGAGATAGGCACCAGCAACCCTCCCGACCCCATTAGGGACAAGGGGGAACAGAAAATGGATGGATGGATATATATATATGAATGTACCAATTTCCCTTACGATTAATAAAGCATATCTTTGTATTGTAATAAATTCAGCCAATAAGATGGTGAGAATGCTTACAAGCCCACAAGAGAACTGTCGCCATAGTAGTGTCAATGATGACGTCACAGGCTTTTTTATGCATCATACACAAGAATTGTACTATATAAAGACACACAGTTCCATAGAACTTTACCCACTTTTCACTGTGCGGATTGTGCGGAAAACATTGTTTTGAGCAAAACTTGTCTGAATAAACCAGAATGCAGAAACCAATGGTCTATCACCTCAACAATGAGCTCTTTGACATCTTTCAGCAGGAGATCAAGGAGCTGCACCAAGATGTTGCGGCCATTACGATGGAGAAATTCCACACAGAACGCTACTATGAAGACCTTGTCTCAGAGGAGAGGGAGGAGAAGCAGGCCTTGCTTCTGGAAATTCAGGAGCTTAAGGAGAAGTTGGAGAAAGCTGAATCCAAGAACCAAGGCCTGGTGAGCAGAGATGAGACAACGTACTGCCCCACAATACATCAACTCCAACAAGAGATAAAGGAGATGCAAAAGAAACACCGTCAGGAAATTGAGATGCTCACCATTGAGCATGAAATTGATGTCGCTGTGGCTCAGAAAGAGGTAAAGAAGCTCCAGGAAAAGCTGAAGACTGAAAAGAATCTTGGTGCAAAAAGGGAAGTCATCAAAATTCCCTTACAATTCTCTAGCAAAAGTCAACTGGAAATCCAACAGCTTGAAAAAACCATCCTAGAAGAAAAAGCACTAAGGGTCCAGGCAGAGAATCTGTTAGAAATATTGGACCAAGAACTGACGACAGAACAAGAACTTAGAGCCCAAATTGAGGCAGACAAACATGAAGCTGTGGAAATTGCAGAACAACTGATTAAAAATCTTGAGGACGTGGAGAACATGTCCAAAGAGGGTCCCACTGAGATCACTTCAGATGATAGGGACAAGATTCAACTGGAAATCCAACAGCTGGAGAAAACCATCCAGGACGAAAAAGCACTAAGGGTTCAGGCAGAGAATCTGTTAGAAATATTGGACCAAGAACTGAGAACAGAACAAGAACTTCGAGCCCAAATTGAGGCAGACAAGCATGAAGCTGTGGACATTGCAGAGCAACTGATTAAAAAGCTTGAGGACGTGGAGGAAACATCCAAGAAGACTCCATCTGAGATCACTTTGGATGATCGGGACAAATTTGAACTGGAAGTCCAAAAGCTAAAGAAAATGCTCCAAGAGGAGAAAAGACGAAGGGTCCAAGGAGAGACTGAAAATGCTGCTCTCTTGAAAACTGTAGAGTTTCTTCAGCAGGAATCAGACAAAAAACTGCAGAAAGAAAGGGCTCTGAGAGAAGAGACAGAAAGAGGTAAGCTGGAGTTCGAAAAGGTAAGTGATCAACTTTACCAGGGTTTCGAGAAAGCCTGTAAGATGTCGGAGACGCTCTCGGCTGAGACCGTACTCCTTACCAACAATCTTCAGGCAGAGAACAAGAAACAAAGATCTATGCTCAAAGATATCCAGGAACTCACCCTTGTGCTGGAAAAGGAAAAAACCCTTAGGATCAAGGAAGAGAACTATGAGATGGAGGCCATAGAGATTGCAGAGGCTTTGCAGAGGGAAGCAAAATATAGAACCCGGAAGAACAAAGAGATGAAAAAGAAACCCCATCTCATCAAAGTTCAACCGTTTTAAAGTTATGTGAATAGCTCCTTGTTGTTGTTAGATTATTAGTACTTTAATTCATGTAAAAATAACTCTGTTATGTGTTTCTGTTTCAGCTCCTTGTTGTGTTTGTTTCTGTTTAGATGATGAAAGTCTTACATCATCATTCTATGGATTCAAACTTTAATGTAATATAAATAGCTTCTTGTTGTGTTTGTTTCTGTTTTAAATGTTGAACTTTTTACATCATCATAGTATGTATTCAAACTCATAATGTGATGTAAACAGCTGTTGATTGTGTTTGTCTTTTTTTTAATGTTGCAGGTTTTGTGTCAATGTTGCATTTTTATTATGTCCTCCATTTTGTACAAACAAACGCTAAAAAACAAACAAACAACAGAAAAACAACTGAACAAAAGTGGAAAGGTTGGATCTATTCCACCTCTTAAATAAATGTAAATAGCTTCTCGTGTTTGTTTCTCTAAAGTTGAAAGTCTTGCATCATCATTCTATGTATTCAAACTTTAATGTAATGTAAATAGCTGTTGATGTGCTTGTCTTTGTTTTAAATGTTGCACATAAGTTGCATTTTTGTTATTTCTTTTTATTATAAAAAAAAAGCAAAATAAAGGAAGAAAGTGTTTTATTTGATCTGAATGTACGGTAATATAAATTTCTGTTGATGTGTTTGCCTTTCTTTTAAGTGTTGCAGGTTCTACATTTTTATTATGTCTTTATTTTTATTTTTTTTTAAATGCTGTTTACACTACAGTAAGAAACAAACAAACAAAACAAAACAACTAAACAAAAATGCAAAGGTTGGATCTATTCCGCTCCTTTACAGTAATGTAAATAGCTTCTTCTTGTGTTTGTTTCTGTTTAAATGATGAAAGTCTTACATCATCATTCTATGTATTCAAACTTTAATGTAATGTAAATAGTTGCTGATGTGTTTGTCTTTGTTTTAAATGTTGAAGGTATGTTGCATTTTTGTTATTTCTTTTTATTTTAAAAAATTGCTAAAAAAGAGGGGGAAAAGGTATTTTTTTGTTTTCTTTTCTGTTATTTATGTGCATTTCTACATAATTTCAACCACCTCTGGTTTCAGGTGGTATTGTTACCAGATTTGTATTGTAGACAACATCTGATTCACAACCCTCTACCTCGTGAGTTCAATCAAGTATCGCATGTGTGGAAAGAAGTACGACTCTCAGTTTAAGGTAACCTCATAGATCCTTGGGGGCTTCAAAATGCCAGCACGTCTTCTGAGGTTCCAACAGAGAAACATGTCGTTCTGTAACCTCTGCGCTGTTGTTTGCTCCTCAGTGCATTCTCATTATTATTCAGTGTGTGCCCTTAAAGCTTCTATCAGGTGGTGTGACAGTTGGTGAGGCTGACAGTAACTGGAACCTTTGTGATAACGATGTCTGCACTGAGGTACCTTCTGTCTTACCTCTAACCTCCTGACACATCTACAGGAGGGTATTTACTTGGTTATCCCATCTGTGACTATAGACGCAGATGTACACGATGAATCCTTGACAGTTCCCTCCTATATTCACAGAATACCTGTATAGCACTATACCCTGACTTCACTGAAATAAATGTTTATATTTGTTACATTATTGTCCTGCTGTACAAAAAACGGCAGGTTTTAATGGCGCAAATGCATCTTCTAACAAACATACACATGCAAACGTTATGTAAATCATGACTCCTTACTCAAACTCTTAACTAGAGCTATGCAATGCTGAATAAATAAATAAATAAATCCAATGTTAGTTCCATATCAAGATATGGAACTATCTTGGTAATTGTCACCATAGCAACCCAGCTTCTAAAATTGCATTTGCTCTGTGACGTCACGCGAGCAAGATCCCGCCCCCATTTCCGTGATGGCGAGCAGAAAGATGATGGCTGACCACCATTGTCAGTGTAACACGGCATAATCTTAAATGTACGCCATACAAGAAAATGAGACACACTGCTTTGCTACTAATTGTCAACACAGAGACAAATAGATAACAAACATGGTGGAAAAGTTCTAATAATCGTAAAATAAACATCAGGCCTAAAAACGTGAAACTGTAACAGATCGAAAGTTCTGTTTTTTGTGTGGGAAATGTTTGGGTGTTTTTTGGTGTTGAATCCTGACACTCAATGGACTGTTGTCAGTTGCTATGGCGACGAGTCTGCGTGTAGCAGCTGTCACCGAGAGCGAGAAAAAAAAAAGTGGTTTTGAATTGTTGTTCTTCAGCGGTTTTTCTGCGTTATTTTCCATTTTTCCGTGTTGAAATGTCTATATCTCCAGGTTTCATTTAGTTGAGGGGATTCTTCTACCGCGGCAGCGAGGCAATGGATAATGTGAATAAATGGCATTAATAATACAACTCTTGATTTTAGTCATTCAATGGCATTGATAATCTCTACTTGAAGTCAACACGGAAACACACCTGCCAATCACACGTGCTTACCTGGATGTTTAAAGTGCCCAATTGATCTAAAATGATCGTTTTTGTTTTTGGAAGACATAATACCCAGAGAGAATATTGACAGACAGGTTGACCATGCAAAGTGTATGAAAAGAGACTCCTTGGTCAGTATTTAAACCCAGGAGTCGTTCGCTTCAAGGCAGAAGCTGTGTTACTGAGAAACTCTTAATTCTGGTTTGAATTCCTCTAATCAATACTCTATTAGTATGAATTAAAAATGTAAAACTAAGCATTGATAGTACACTAACATAGAACTTAGGTATTTGAATGTATACCTTATCACATTATTACAAAGCTGCCATTTAAGTCAATAGTATAAGAAAACACAAGGCCTTAACAAAATAAAACTCCAGAATTACCCTTGTACTCATTTGGTACAGCTTGTTCTGCTTTCTAACTAATTCAGTCAGTAGTTTTCTGACCACTTGGGTGCAATAGTGGAAGACATAAATTTCATTTTTAGATGGTCAAATAAAACCAGAAGATTGAAAAGTAAATAAATAATGAAAATAAAATATATCCTCACAGGCAAAAGAAGAGTACCCCATGCTAATAAAGCCGAACATTGTGAAGTGCACATCATTGATTCCAATGTCGAAGCACTTATTGAACTGGCAGTACATCAAAAGTATAATACTTTCTTCAAAAACATGGAGGAACTTGATGTTCCACAAGATTCCCTTGATTTCTTCAAATAACAAACCTGAATAGCACACATAAGTTGCTGTCCTGCCATGACCCCATCAAGATATAAACACACACAAACACAAACAAGAGCATCAGCCATAAATTAATATTTGCCGATTGTTTAGAATGCAGAACATCTCCATACGAGTCAGGCCCAACCAGATGCTCATGAATACAGTTGTATCTTGGAGACCTGCGTGGGTTACGTCTGCTGAAGTTTTGGAAAGCTCAAGGTCACTTGCTGTTTATTTGTTCTTGGCACCATTCTTTTTTTTTTTATTCCAAGTATGGCAGACCCTTTTGTTCAAATGCTTCTGTGCTGACATGTACTGCACATTATTAATTAGATTCATTCGACTCATCTTTTTCTGTCTTGAAAAGGGTATTCCTTGTCATTTGGATATGTATCCTCCTGGAATTATTTAGACAGCAGTGGTTAAAAAAATAAAAAATAAAAAAGCATCACACAACTTCCTAAACAACCAAGGAGATTATTAAAAATTCACACTTTTTCAGTGAAAGAAAATAGAACTCAAGGCACATCAAACTCAAAGTGCTCGCCTTTGTTGAAGAAGAATGGGTTTATTTTTAGCAGTGAAACCACCTGAGAACAGAAAGAAAATAGCTACCTTTGTGGATATATTGCAATTAGCACTGAACTTTTTTTTAAAGACATAATTAGTTGATGTCTGCTCTCTCTTGCTCTGTCCCCTCTATTTTTCCTCCATCCCAGCAGATGAAAATCTCTTTGTGAAATAGATAAAGAAAGGAACCAAAAATAACACATCTTCTTGTGATCATTAAAATGAGAAAGTGGAGGAACAGCTGCTTACAAGAAAATAAACACATTAACACCAATGTTCCACAGAGCGCAATCACAGATGCTTGACAAGGCAGCTGCCTGGTTTTAATTACAGTAATGCTTATGTTGTACCGTGTTTCTTCTTTTATTCAACTTTTCTACCCTGTGTTGGGGTATTTCTAGCACATTGGTCTTTTTTTTCTCAGTTTTGCATCATTAGATAACTCAGATTACGACTCAAATATAGTTTGAATGAGTTTTCTTGTCATTTCTGTCAAAATCTCATTCAATAGTTCGATTCTTGCTTTTTAGTTTTAACATCAACATCTCTCCAAACATAAAATAGACATGAAGATAGAAACATTCAAATGTGTTTTACACCCATAATAAATTAATCTTAAAACAAACCTTTCTATATTAATGAAAGAACATTAATTCCTCTTTGAAAATGTTCACCAGAACCACAATTTTTTTTCCCTTTCTTTCAAATTCTTTTCAAATCTAAAAAAAAAAAATTACAATTCAGTGCTTGTGAACATTAGTATATAATTTTAACTTCAGTTAACATAGATAATGCTGGCAAAGGCTTTGTGATTCATCTCAGCTATATTTTTTGAGTGAAAGACAAGCAATTCACTGTGATTGGATTGGAGATTTGTTGTCCCCTGTGTCTCCCGCCCCGACTTAACAGATGTCCTACATCAGTGTTGATTCCTTCTTTTTTTTTTCAGGTTAAGATTTCTTAACCGTGCTGTTGTTGTGAAGCAACAACTGCATGTTATAGCATTAGCAGTGTAGTTAACCTGAAGTCTCAGAAGGCATTCGATTTTCTACTGAGAGTCAAAGTTTTGAAGTTACAAACTGTAATTTATTATTATTATTATTATTATTATTATTATTATTATTATTATTGAAATGCCACTAAAGAAGAAACTCCAGGTTGGAAAATTGGAAATTCCTCAGTTTAATGTTCAATATGACCATCATTAAACAAAGACAAAGCGGCAGCAATTAATTGTTTATTTGCACCTATGGCAGCTTATATCAGTTTAAACCAGTAGCACACAGAGTATTATGCAAATTGAGACAAATGTGTGAACATATTCCTGTAGTGTTGGAATACACAAGATGAATAACAATGTTGTGACAAACTGTGACAGAAAATGAGGTGGAGTCACTTTTTATTTATTTATTCGACTAGTGTTGTGTCTTGAAGTCCAGCTACTTCAATTATATTAATGTTCACGTCGCCAGCACCATTATGTGTGGGACGTTTTTCACATTTGCTGCACTTGGGCCTCGAATTCATCCAGTCTTATGGCAGTCTCAGACTTTGTCAAAATCAGTTTGAAGGATAAACACTTATTTTCCAGGGAGCTAGCTTTATCTCTCATTAAGGAATGAAGACATTTTTTTTATATAGGAGCACAACAGCAGCAGGTATTTAACTTATAAATCCAAAAATGACCATGAGTTTATTGGGTTCAAAAGCATAAGGAGGCCAGAAGCGGTTAGGCACTGTTCTAGATGACCAAAGAAAGGATCTGCCAAATAACTATGAATATTAAGCACATTAGCTCTTTTAATATGGACTTTATCTTTGTGTACACAGTTGATAGAAAAAAATTAAAAGTTTTATATTTAAAGTTGTTCTGAAGACTGTTAAAACCTTATTGCTTATTGCAGCACTTTTTTCTCCTCAGAATACATGGCCAAACAATGGGAAGAGAACATGACAAATGAGCCAGAGCCCAGAGTTTTGCAGGAATGATTCTTAATTACAAACAAAGCTGCCATTTAGAGTCCATTGTCCTTCCTGAAAGTTTGCAGACCATAGCACATTGTGTAAAATACATCCTTCCTTTCTCTCTTCCTTTGTTTTTCCCCTCCCATTTTTGTGGCAACACTAGCCGAAGAAGCATTTTGAGCCCTTTGTAATTTCCACAGTAATCAGTATGTTCCCTTTTTTTCCCCTTTTTTACAATAAAGCTTTAATCAAACATCTCATGCCCTCTTTCAACCAGAAATGCGTTATTCCGACAGAAAAACAAAAAAACGTGCAATTACACCAGAGGGATCTGTCCCTCCTCTGCAGCTATACAGCTGCAGAATGGAGGGCAGTCTTCCAAACAAATACTTCTGTCTTCTCCCATACTTCTGTGTTAGAAGAAAAAGGAGATGTGTTGGAAGGCAAAGGAGCTTCCAGCTGAAACTTTAACAACAGAGGATGTAAAAAATTTGCTTCAAATTAGAAACATTCTGCAAACATAGAGCAACTTTATTGCTGTGTTTCCCTTCAGAAAAGCCTCAGGAATAACATGGAGAGCTTCTCTCCTCCTTTAACTTTTCACAAATTTGGAACAAACATAGAGAAATTTTTGTCAAATTGCTTAGAGTGTTTTTCTCTCTTCGGCTCATCCCACAGATTTTCTGTGCAAGGAGTGATGTTAAGCGAGAATATTGGTTTAGTGAACCATTTTTATAGTAATTTGGCCATTTGCTTTGAATGATTATTCCGCTAAAGCGTCTAACGATGACCCATTTTCAGCAACCTGGCAATGACCAGTGGACTTTTATTTTTGTTGGTATTTCAAAATGTTAATGATGCCATGTACTAAAACTACCTCCTTGTCACCATTATCCACTTGACAACAAAACCCGTGTAATTTAAGTGTCCTCATCTGATTTAACTGATGTCCATCCACCTGACTATCTGTCTTCCTGTCTACGGCTCTTGGCTAAAACATGTGAAACCCTATCAACACACTAAAGTACACACTCCCCTATTACTACTGCTTTTTGTTTATTCTTCTTCTCAAAGTAAGGCTGGATGTGAACATCAATTTCCAAGTTTTGCAACAGAATCTCAATTGGTCCAGATGTTGTCTGAGCCTCACTAAACCACTCAATTGTAGCACCTGCTTTATGTTTAATGTTGGTGTCCCTTTGTAAAGTAAACCTCCACCCTATTGTTAAATCTGTTGCAACTTCTAACAGGCGTTTCTTCCGGGATTATCCTGCATTATTACTATCATTGTGTTGTAAAGTGGGAATGATGTGTTCAGAGTTACATACAAAAGTGTTGTCTTTCAACAACACTTTTCATCCTCTAACTCTTCCATTATGGAAAGATTTGTGGAATGCAGAACTAATAATTGTCCAGTTGACATATTCTTCCAGCTTAACTGTGGATCTCTGTAGCTCTCGCAAAATTACAATAGTAGTCTGAACTGCTTTTCTGATTAATAGACAGGCAGCTCTCGGTAGGTTTGCCTTTATGCCATAATATTTTACTTTCAGAATAATGGATTTAATAGTGCTTCATGGAATGTTAAAAGCTTATAATATTGCTTTATGACCTACCCCAAAAGCACAATGATAGTAAAAAAAATCTTGGGATGGGAATAATATTCGTAAATATTGCAATGACAATATCACTTGTGATGTAAACCTTATTCTAATTTTTTTCTCATTCTGATTGTTGTCATGTGCAGTCTGTGAATGAACATTTTGAATGTAATTTGTGTCCAGTGTGACCATCCATTTCATTTTATTTTTGTTTTAAAGTGCCATTCTAACCTCTCTTTCACCATTATGCGCTATTTTGTTTTTACATAAAATCCCAACAAAAGTGAGATTTGTATTTGAAATTTGACGAAAAATAAAATGGTTCAGAATTAATCAATTAATTAATTAAATATTATTATTATTATTATTATCAATCAAAAGTGTATTTGTTTCTCAAAAGAAAAAAGACATAAATAAGGCTATTTATGTTCCTTACAAACTGACAACAAAATATAAGGCTTTAAATGTGTTCAACTTCTGCTCTTCATATTGACTTTTTACAATGCTATTTGATTTAGATTTATATCAGTAAATGCCACAGGTACAAAACACTGAAATGAAATGGCTTAATTGCCTCCTCCTTGTGTCGATCAGTTCTCCAGAGCCTTGCTAATGACCTAATTATTCTATTCAGGTGTGGCGCAGCAGAGGCACATCTAAAAGTTGCAGGACTGCGGCCCTTGAGGACTGGAGTTTGAGACCCTTTTGAGCCTACCTTAAATTACTGTTTTATTGCGTAGGAAGTGTTTTACGCAAAATCGTTTGTAACGTTTACTGTCCCCAAGCTCGCTTCATTAAGAGTCTTTCTATCGAATGCCAAATGTGATTTTTTTTTACACTTTCGATGGTATTACTATCGATATCACTAAATCTATAACGTAATTTACTAAACAGCGTTTTTACTATGTGATTTTCCTTTTCAAACGCCACGTCATCTGCTTTGACCGAGCTGCCGTGAACATCTCACCGACATGCGTTCGTAGCGGTCTATTCGGATTGGCAGGATCACTAGCACGAGAAATATGGGAGACGATTTAGGGGACGACTGGTGGAAGCATGACGGTAATTATATCAACTTTTCGCTTCATTCGTACGGTATGATGTGTCTAAGCAGTGGTGGCATATCCCGGCTGGCTCATCCTGTCACGTGAAATCTGTTACAGTGGCTAGCCTTAGCTAATAGTGCTAAGTGCAGCTTTACCAACAGCACATAAAGCCATTATTCGACACGTGGAAAACAGTGAGCACACGTGTATTTTACGTTGCTAATTACAACGAAAAACTACTCAGGAACGCTGGTAGTTCAAGTGGTTTTAAGTAGAGGTTGTGCGAAACACGTGTTTCTTCTAAGTCTTTGCAGATAATGCTAACACAAACTACGAAAGTTTCTCCAATGTCGGTTCTCATGTCCTCCGCTCTCATGAACGAGTTGGGGTTTTTTTTTCCCCCACACAGATATTAGTGCTCTGGTTCTGCTCTTCACATGTTAAACTTCATATATCAACAAAGGAAGTTCCCTGCGGCTACTTCTTGCATTGCTCACAAGCTCGCTGCATACCAATAGATGGCAGCCATGTAGTCAACACATCGACCTGATTGTGTTGGACAGCTGGGTGATGTGATGTGAGGAGGATATTGAAACATGAGTCCGGAAGAGTTTTTATTCAGGATAGGTTAATACGATACATTAATGTCACACATGATCCTTGCCAAAACAAGAGACTTGATGAAAAATAGCAGAACATGCAGGAAAAAGTTACTCCAGTCAAGGTATGATCATAAATGTAATATCTTTAAGATTATCAGCTCTTAACAATATAAACACAATAGTATATACTCATAAACAGCCAGTGAGAAGAGCAAAATCTTTGCCATGCTTCCATTTTTTTAAGATTGACATTTGATAAAAAATGTTTCAGTGCTTTTATTTTAACTTAATTTCATGATTTATGCCAGTAAACATATCTGCAGCTTTCTACATGAGCAATATTACTGTCAGATTTTTGTTGAGCTTTTCTTTTTTCTTTAAGGTAACATTTCCATATGATATTGGCATGGTTCCAGGTACCTGCATGTTGTAGTCACTCTTGCTATTTTTTCCTTTTAAAGATGCACAAACCAGTTGTCAGAAATTAAATCCAACCAGTTTCCTCCTGGTCGGTTCTGATCAGTGTTTGACAGGTCAAATACCGTCAATCCCATGTCTTTCATGTCAGTAAATTAACTAAAACTTAGAACTTTGTCCCTTTCATCATTTAATTTGCAATTTTATTTCGACATCAGAATGTTGTGATTGCAAAACACATAAAGAAATACTCTTCACTCTAAAATTTTTTGTTGGATTTAATATTACCTGCTTACCTACCCACCTCTATTACATAATTTGTTCCACATTTTCTTTTATTTGTTTATTAGCCCTTAAAAACAAAAATTTTCAGGCATAGTAGCTTCTGACATTAACGATATTATGGTCATACCTTTGTTCAGTTTTTCATTTGAAAGCATACTTTCATGTAAGGAACAAATATAGCTTCACTTCAGCTAAGGAATAGCTGACTTTCCCGATGGACCTGGTATAAACATACATCACTGCCCTTTATCAAATGGATGAGGGAAGATATCAAAGATGCATGCTTTCTGTGACCCATTAGCTTTACTGTCATCCTTTCTTAACCGTATTTATATGACAATGCTCTTTGAAACAAAATGCTGTAAGTCTGACAGCAAACCGACAAAGCAGAAAATGAGACCTGAAGTCTGTTCATAAGGGCATATAATCAACCTTGAAGTCTCATGAATGAAGCAAAGATTTGCAATACCCCATGTGTCTGACGTCGTTGTTTCATGTGGGTAAATGTTCACACTAATAACAGAGATTTTCAGAAGAGTTTCAGGCAATACCCTGAACAGTCGGATATCTCGTTCATCCTCGCCAACTAAACACACCAGGATAGTTAACTTCTTCTAAATCTGTTACCATAATCTCCGGGAATGCTGCTAGATTCCTTTTCAAAAGTCATTACTTTGCAACTGGATCAAATAAATTAAATATGTTTAGTATACCTTTGATGAATCAGGACTTTGATCGCCCATCTACTAACCCCCTTTTATGTAACTTTGCAGTTATTTTCCACTTGTTTGAAAAGGTTTCTAATTGTTGCTTTATTTTTGATTTAATGTTGTAGAAAAAATCAAATGACATTAATACAGATACCAGACTGACAGATCTTGCTAGAACTCATGTTTTTTTTTTTTTTTTTTTTACTTATTTCAAGCTGAAGGCTAAGATCAGATCCTCTATTTCTGGCCCATTTCAGCATTGTGTATTCATATTTTGATAGAAGAAATTATTTTCTACTCCATATTTAAGTAAATGTTATTGAATTGTTTTAATATTTTCTATATTTTTAACATCACAGTTTTGAAACTTAAACTTTAAGTTGCTATCAAGATGGCAAATTCACATAGATGCGTTGTATTTTTATACAAAAATTAAAATGTTCTTTGAACATTATTCCTGAAAAAATATCTTGCTAGAAAAGTCTCAGCAATAAATAAATTCTTAGATGGTATTCTCAATTTGTTTTTGTCTTTATTAGACATACAATTCTCACAATATGGCAGCCTTTTGTACTATTTAATAGAAAAGTGTTGTAAAAAGAAGCAAAGTTTTGTTTCTTTCAGCCAGTTGATCAGCATTGCATAGCAACAGGTGAGGCAGGGGCTTACTCTGTTCTTTAAAAAACTGGAGAAAATTGTGGTCACTCTGGGGCTCCCTTATGTTTAATTAAATGCTTTTTTTAACTGTTGGTACATTGCAATAAAAAATTATTGTTTCAAAAACTGACACCTTTCAAATTCCTGGTACTCTTGATCCCAGTAACTGTTCTGTATTAAACTAAAGAGCATCCCACTATCGCTAAAAGTACTCACAAAAGTGAATGCAATGGGGGAAAAAAGCGTTTAATTTGCCAGAAAATAATGGTTAATGAAGCAAAGAATTACAATAAATGCATTACATATTTAGTTAGTGACAGTTGTACAAGTAGCAATTAAGATATTTTTAAAGGTTATAAGAAGCAGTAAATGGGTTTAACAAAGGCACTGCTGGGAGACTCTGATGGTTATGTGAGAATAAACAAATACTCATTTTGGTATTAAATTACATCTTTGCTCCTAATCATAAAGACCACTAACAGTGATGTTTGAGTGTGAGGCATGAGCATTAGCAGGGGAGATGGTGATGCTGCTTGTGATCTTGCCAACACCTTTCACGTGACATCCATTGGCAATTACTTGAGTCCTTTGCTCATGGCGAAGGTAGTACGGCCCAACAGGTGGCGGGATGCTTTGGCCCATACCATTGAGAGGATGGATGTATGGGCTCCCCAGATGGATGTGGATCTTGCTATCCTCCGTTGTAATGATGCTGGGACTTGTATCACTGCTGTTGGACATTTGACGCTGCCAGCTGTTGGACCTCTCAGGAGTCTTGCAGAAGACAGCTGGATTTGCAGCTTCTGTTGGCTCAGGAGAACATGTCCTGACCGTGACGATCTGAATGGGTGAGTTGTTGTCAGGTGTTGCAGAGCGGGATGATTTTGGACTGAGCACTCGAGAGATGGGTGTTCCATTGACTGGGGAAAGGGTTCGGTCAGGACTTGAAGATGGACTCTTAGGATTAGCCACAGGTGAACTCGAGCTCTGAATGATGGTAATTCTCTGCTTTGGTGAGGCCCCACTTGTTGGGATAGTGGCAGTGCTAGTGTCTCCAGAAGGGCTGGTAATCTCAAGCGTGGCTGTGCTGATCATGTGATGTGGTGTAACTTTAATTTGTAAGGGCTGCCCTGGTGTGTGCGTCAGCATCATCACCTCTCCGTTAACTGTTTGCTGCATATCCACTTCTGCATGGCTGTTCATGCTGTTATTTGCCGTGTTGAAGTTGTTGATGCTGCTGACAAGAGTGCTTTCTCTATTTGTTACTTCAGTATTTGGGTTTAGATGCTTGTTGGTGTTCACCTCACTTAATCTCTCAATGTGCATGTTGCGAGTTGAAATAAGGCTTTCTCCAGAATCAGTTTGCACTTCTTTGGTGGTCTGATGAAGATCTGAGAAGTGGTTATTGGTTCCAGGCGTCCAGTTCTTCATTTGCCTATAACCGTTGAGCTCTCTCGTCAATTTCTCCATCTGCTGGGCCAGCTCTTTGTTCTTGGCTTCTTGCTGGCTCAGTTTTTTCTGCAGTGTTGACTGATCCATCTGAACCTTGCAGATTGACTCCTCCGTCCCCATCAGCTGCTGGAGTTTCTCCTTCAGGGTATCTATTTCTCTGGTTAGGAGTCTGGATTTGACTTGCTCTTTTTGAAGATGGCAAAGAAGAAGATGCTCCTTGTTGACCTCTTCTTTTTCTCCATGCTTGTAGCTGGAAAGTTCCTTCTTTGCCTCCTCTAGCTCTTCTGTTAAAACTTGTGACCTTCTCCTTTCATCATTCAACCTCCTTTCTAGGGCCTCTAAGTCTTCTTCCACTTTCAGCAGTTCTGTCTCCAATACCTCCTTGTTCTGGAGTCTCTTCTGCAGCTCATCAAGCTCTTTAGTCAGCTCTTTAACTTTGTTGTCCTCTGTTTGGCACAAATGGGTGGTGTTGCTTGTGTACTTCTCTGCTTTTTCCTTCCTGTTCTCAAAGAGGCTTAACTTTTTTTTCATTGTGGTTATTTTACTCTGCAGCTCCCTGTTCTTCTCCTCCTCTGTTTTTAGGCTGTCTCTGAGCTCATCCTTTTCCTTCATAATGTCCTTAATCTTCTCTTCTAAATCAGCCTTAGATCTTAGTGCCAGCTGCCTTTCCTCTCTCAGCCTCTCTGTCATCATTGCCAAATTACCTTGCTCATTTTTCTTGCTCTCTTTCTTACTCACTTTTTCCTCTGCCTGTCGGAGCTTCTCTGCCATACTTTTTCTGTCCTCCACCAGAGCCGCAGTCAGCGCTCGGAGCTTGCCCAGGTCTTGTCTAACAATCATTTCACTTGTTTCTAGCCGACCCTCAACAGCCTCCAGCTCTCTCACCCTAATTCTCAGTGCATCAAGCTCCCCAGACATCATCTTGCTGTACTCTCTCTCTTTCTCCAAGTTGCTCTTCAGAATACTACAGTCCTGTTTGCTTTTGCCCAAAGCTTCCTCCATCCTCTCCATTTCACAGATTCTGCCGTTGAGCTTATCCACCTCAAACTTTAAGCCACGACAGTGCCTGGTCTCGTTTGTTAGTCTGCGGTCAAGGTCTCGACACTGGTCTGCCATCCGTATCAGCTCCTCGTCCTTCCCTTCCATTTCCACCACCCTTTTCCTCAGCACCTCCACCTCTGTTAACAGGCTCGGGACCGTCATGGAAACTTGGTTGAGCAGTTCTGCAGTTGCAGAAATGTGAGCTGTTCCTTTACACTAGGTTGATCAGTGGATGGAACCCCTTCTCAATATGAATCATGGGGATAGTCAAATCCTTGATTGTACACTTCTGTCCTTCCACGTCAATTAAATGTGATAAGATCCTTCAGCTTGGTTAACTCCTCTTTTACAGTTGATATTGCTTGTTCATTTTTCTCTTGATTTTGCAGTATCTTTTCTCCTTTCAATGAGAGCTTGAGTCTGTAGAGGTAAAAATATACATTTCAGATAGGCTTTAGAGCAGTTATCAGTATCAAGGTAAGATGTATAGCAATATGAAATGATCTTCCTGTAAAAACCTTTGGTGAAAATCCCACTGTATTGTGGTCTTACCACAAATACTTTCAACAAAAATGCAAACCATGATCTAATTGCTTTCTTTTCAAAAATAGAAGCTTAAAAATGACCTATTGAGCTATAACGATGTGATCTATGGCATTTATGTATTAAATTTAATACAATACATAGAATTGAACATAAAACACAGTATAAATATCTTGTTTTTTGTAGTGTTGTGGAAGGTGGTAGTGCATGATGGCAGTTGAACTATACTAATATTTATTGCAGCAACTGGAAAATGGGAGTTAAACAGTTTTTAGAGCAAGATTTATTAATGCTACATGGTTATATTAAAAGATTATGAAATAATCAGCTGTGAGCACAGAGACAGTTTAGAGACAGCTTTTGTCATTCTAATGCGAATCTGACACAATTACTGCTGAAGCGGTGTTTTTACTTTTTTCTTCCTTTTTTGTCATTAGACAGATTAAAAGGGAAACCAGAATATGAATTTTTAAACATGGTGCTCACACAGTTTTGATTGACTGCTGTCCCTAAAAATCCTGACAAAAGCAGGTTTTATGTCTGGGCACCAGTTTCTTAAGGGCCGGAGCTTGGCTTTGATGGACCACAAAGAGCAGGTCCTAGCTAATACAGTTTATTACTGGAACATGTGTGGTGGATAAAACAGACATGTTGATCTTTCCAACTACAGTTTTAAAACAGCATTCCAGCACTTTCACTCTCCTACCTGTTGCTGGGCATTGCTAGTCAGCTGCCTGACAACAGACCACTACTCTTATCCATTGTATAAGCTACAAGAAAGACAAATTTATCTGTTTGGAAATATGTCCAAATGTGGAAAACATCAAAAACCACGGTGTGGAAACCAAATGAAAACTAGCCATTATTCTTATTGAAGTAACACTGTTGTACAGTTACAGCTGACCAGCTACAAGCACCTTATTGGAGGGTGGCTACTAGCACAGACAGCCCAACTACCAGCTGGTATTAACTTGTTATACTTGTGAGAGAAGCTCTATTCTGTGCAATAAGCCCTTAAAACTACTACAGAATTCAGAAGTTTATTTTTGATTTTGCTTAAGTCGGTGAATAAAATGCAAAAATATCGAGTAAATGGTAATTTTACTATAACTGTAATTGTTTTGGGAGCAGCTAGATAATATTATCCATATGTTTTACAATGCTTTGTGTATATGCCGTCTGTGGCATATTCACTATCATATCGGAGAAAATCTAATATCTACGTGAGGCTGATTTGTTCATGTTTTTATCGCATAACTCTTAGCCTTTACTAGTCTGGTCATAATTACCTTTTTGGCCTGATATATTCCATCATTCTGTGACAGTTTGCTGTTGTATAAAAACTGTACAAATGCTGAACAACATCATCCATGATGGTTTTTCTATAATACATGCAACATGCGGTTACCTCAGCATGTTTCTTTATTTTGGGGTATTTCTCTCTACTGAGCATATAATCTGTAGGATCTTCTGACTTGCCTGGCAGATGGTCCCTTAGTAGGGAGTGTTAGTTAATTAAGAAGTTCTCTTCTCAAGTACCCACAGCACTGCAGCCAGTTGCCCTCCCTCTGTGGACCTCGAACGTTACCAAACTTGCAGCTTGGAGAGGCAGGAATTCCCCGTTGTTCTTGAAGTAATTACAAACTGGCTACTTCTCATCAATAGATGTCAGTCCTCAACATTTCCCTGGATGCAAACCAGAATTGAACTTGGAATAGAACCAGAAAGTTTGGAAAAATAAGTACACGCAGAATAATTTTCTTTGCTTTTTGCTTTTTTAAAACTCGTTGTTTGTCCATTTGCTGCCGGTGTTCAATTCTAAAGCTCCATAAAGTGCTGGTATTTAGTTCTACTTTTGTCTTTGTTTTTGTAAAAAAAAAAAAAAAAAAAAATAGAATACAAGACCCTGCTATTGCTTATAGGTTGGAAAAATCTCAGTCAGCCATGTGTTCTGAAAATATGAGACTTTTTAGCCAAGGGTAAAATGTGTCTGCTAAATGAAATGCAGGGCTGGTCAGAAAGGACGGCACAAATGTTTTTATTAGCTAGCTGCATACCTGAACCTTCACTAAAGTTTCTCTGAGGTTTAATTTGGCATGTTAGTTGGCTGCAAAAATGCTCAAGCAGAACATTTAGATCCCCTAAAGTGTGAAGATATAGTTCGGTGACAGCTTAAATTCAACTAGAAAATTCATATTCTGTTAGACGCTTTGATTAACTTGTCCTTATCAAATCTTTGCAGTTATTTACTTGTCAGCAGTCCATCTTAAACTATCTTACAAATATAGCAGTTTTTTAAGGAACAACTGAGTCCAATGAAAGTTTGCATGTTTTTTGCTGCATAAATGTGTCTAGTTTCATACCTGCACAAAGAAGTCGTTCTTTTTCCGTCTTTAAAATCCCTGGAAAAGGCTGTTTTCCCGGTGATGTGGACATTCCATCCGGAAAACCAAACATTATGAGAAGTTCTCTGCAAACTGACTCTCACTCCCAGTAAGTCTGTGGCGCCCATTACATCATCAGCATGTCCTTATATGGGACTGCACAAGCTCTAGAGCTCTCTGTGTGTGTGTGAGCATGTGTGTTTTCTCTGGACTTCAGCCCAATGCAGATGAGGTCATCGTACAGTCATGCCAAAGAGGCTAATGGGAAGGACAGAATGGGCTTGTGTGCATGCACATGCAACGAAAATCTTTAAGCACAGTTAACATTTGAGAGGATAACACCTTCTGTTTACAGATTAGAGATGGAAAACACCTAAAGAATGCTGCGTTAAGCGCCAACCCCTACTGTCGCTCATGTAGAAGCATGTGGATTGTATCATGTTGTGTATTTGTGCCGAACTCTCATATGTTTGGAGAAGAGAGGCATGTTTTCTGAGTTGAGCAGCTTTGCCTAGGGCCTGATAACCTGACTGGAAGATGACATCAGCACTTCATCGACTCGCAATTACATCCATATGTTTGTTCTCTGTCTTCTCTTTCTCAAACTTTTCTTCAGCTCAGTGTTTGTCATATTCTTTATCCCATTCTTGCAGTTGCTTTTAAGTCTTGAACTTTCTCCATTTGTAAATCCCAACTTCTGATATTTTTTCCCGTGCCTTTGTTGTTGCAGTGTGTTGGATGAAACATTTTCATCCTCATGAAAATGGCTCGTGGTATAAAGCAAATTTGGGTTCTCTGTGGAGCAAAGAGGAGTGATTATGCTCTCGTTACTCCCACAACCTCAAAGTCCTCTATGTCCCAACAAGAATCCAAAATATTATAATTGACTTGTAATAATCTTGCTTGTTTGAGGAGAGTCCAGAAAGTTTAGTTGGAGAAACACTTCATCATGGGGCTGATCATTTTTCCGTCTGAAGGCACATAGTTGTGTGAGCTGTCTCTGGGAACTATATTGTCTTTTTATTTGTCGAACACTCAGAGGTCCGTGTTTGTCGCAGGGTTATGTCGCAATTGCCGATTTACAAAACACACATTCATTTAAGCTTCTTAAGAGGTTTATCCCCTTCTTATTTGTCTTTACAAAGTGCGACTCTACTAAGCTGATGCTTAATACTGGTATCAAGGTATGCCAAACTTTCAAAAAGTAATATTTTCAAAACAATTTTGAGTCTTATATTTTTTTTTTTTATAGATTCTTGTAATGAGATGCCAAAAAATAATTAAGGTTCTGTTTTTTATTAGCTTTATTGAGTTGATTAATGCAGTGCTGCACAACCCTCACCTGTTGTCACATGGTGCAGGTCAGTTTACTGCAAGAAGTTACAGTTTGTAACCTACAAGCAGCAAATATGTTAGATGGTTGCCTGTAGACAAGCTATCGCTTGTCAATATACAAAGGGCAGAACATAAAAAGATCATGTTTTACACATTAATCAGTTGAAAGCTACTATTAAATTAACTTAAATTTTGGTAACAAGATAACATTAAAAAATATATAAATGGTACTAATATGACTGCAATAAGTTTTTTTTTATTAGGAGTGGGGAAAAAGCAGTAAAATGTCCTACATTATCATCTTACTTTTTGGCTGGTAATTTTACTCTATGTTACACTTGATAAAGCCAGAGAACATTCTGATTACTGCTTTCTTTTCTAAAGGATTTCAATCTATTTGCATGGCACGATGGAAAATTTCTATCAGTAATTAGAACTTGATTTATTGGTAGCCAGCCCTTGCCTAGTTGCTATTCACCGTTTGGGTTTTTTTGTTTTTTATTTGGGAAGCTTCTGCTTCTGCCTTGGTGTCTAATTAACTAGTTATGTAACAGTATTCTTAGAATGGCTGGTTTCCCCCTTAATCCTTTAATTAATTCAAGGCAACTGTAGCAGCTCGTTAGCTGGTTTGACTGCATATATTTGCTCTTCCTCTGCTTTTATAGACCTCATCCGTTTCAGATACATCCAAATGCATGTTTGCATGCTCAGACAGAATTATTCCTACACTAACCCAATTAACATAAAACAAGATCACTCCTTTGTCCAACTGATGAGTAAATTAAACATTTTCCTTTGACTTGATGTTTGAAATTTCTCTACAAAGAAAAGCTCTGGAGGAACGTGGTGAAATATAGATATCTCTTGTTAAGGAAAGTGAAAGATATTCCTCATTCTTTACACTTTTTCATGATCTTTATAGATCCCTTTCGTGTAAATGAAGGACTGACATTTGCACCACTTTTCCTTATCACAAAGAAGTATAAACCTGTCTAAATAATAATAATAATAAAAAATACTCTCAAATATCAGCGATTTGTAATATTCCATTTCTGAGTGGAGGACTGCTGTGTGGTCCTGCTTTTATCTAGTTAATGGTTTAAAATGGTAATCTGGTTAGTGGTTGATGATTTAAAATCAGAACCGCTATTGTTCTGGAGATCCCACAGTCTCTCCAGTTGTTCAGTGACTATTGTGTTGCTTCATAAAAAAGACATACTACAGCTGCAACAAAAAGAAGCAGCTCAGCTCGATAACCTTTTTTGCTTCTGTTAATTAATTACGGTGCATATCAAAGGCTTTTAGGTAGATTTCTCCTTTCCCCAATTTGGCTGTAAGAAAGAATGAGGATCTAATCAAATATTTTTTTATTCACAATTTGTATCCAGGTATTTCACCATTGCACATCAGTTTATGACAATGAAACTACTTTTATGCTTTTTAAAAAACTTTACCAGAGCTTCTTAAAGCTTCCTGGAACATTTTCTTCTGCCTTAAAGGAGCATCATCAAATATATTACTGGCATAAAGAGCCTGAATGCAATGTTTCTTGTACAATTGCCAGGTTTTCCAGTCCAACCTGTTCTTTCTGTAATTGATATTTCATACTATGATATTGCAATATAAATAAAGTATCTGTATACTGTGGGGATGATGCTCTTCAGTTTAGCATGAACACATTTCCTTAAGAAGTTGAGATTATTGAATCTACCTTGAGATCTTTGACTTTGAAATGAAATGCAAAGTTTCCCCTTTGTGGTTATGAACCCGTGCATGGTTGCTAGGAAACAACTTGTGGAAGACGGCGAAAATACCTCTTTAAAATTTATGCCATAAGTGAACTGACCTTATGTTTAGTATTGCTAGTGAATGATGATTTTATTTTTTACTTATTTAAAGTTTATTTTATCAGAAAAATCCCATTGAGATTTAAGGTGTCTTTTGCAAGAGAACCCTGAGAAAATGTTTTAATCTGCTGTAATTTGAGGCTCTGCCAATCTCTTATAGAAAATGTTGAATGTGTCCTGGAACGTGTGAGCTTTAGTGTGTGTGATATATAGAGCAGCTGTGTGTCTCTCTCAAGGCACAGTAAAGTTTACTGTAGAACGAGAAAGAACCAGTAAATGTTTAATCTCCTCTGTTTATCCAAACAAGAATATTCTTAGTCATCTGTTATGCTTTTGCTGTGTTTAAGCATCTGGCTGTCGTCCTCTGGACCCAAACTTAACCAAGATGCTTTTTAGCTTTGTGGGAGCTGCAAATAATTGTTTGAACTTCATTGGATCCACATCTAAGTTATTTTTTTTCAAAGACCCCAGTTTCTAGCTATTCACATGTTAATGGATTTCTGGTTTATTTTGATTTTATTAATACTAGGTATTAATACTAATACCAATACTAAGTTGACTGGAAATAATTGCTTTTTTTCATACTTGCTTTATGGATGTTAATGTAAATTTGATTCTACCCCAAGTCCCGGCTGCTTAAAGAACCAAAGGGCTTTGGTTGTTTTTATGTTTTATGAATGTGTGCATTTAATGTCATACATCTGTAGCAAGCAAAGGGGATGCATTGATTAGAAGGCCACATCAAAAGGGAGGTAAAAACTTGACTGATTTAAAAGAGCTTTGTGGGAGCTGGATAATGTCTCAGAGGAGGAGGTGATTCAGAGCTCTTATGAACGAATCAGGGCAGAGATGTGTTTTGCATGTCGAGCATATGTGTTTGTGGTTATTGCTCAGCAACACACTGGTTTAGAGAAGACTCTGATAGATGAGGCTGGAGCAACCACAACGCTGCACTGGCATTGTGATGCGCGGATGTAATCGTCCTTTGACACGCAAAAGGGATACTGTTGAATAAAGTGACTGTAATGTGTGAAGGGAATGGAGCGTATATTTTGCAGCTGAAACGGGTCATCTGTTCTGCACATGGCACTGAGCTAGGCTGCTGCTGCTGTAGAGAAATAAAACAGAAGAAGTACTCATTTTAGGATATGGGTAAGATGCTTGAAGGTGATTTAAAGAAGTGAGACTTCTTTCTTTGTTTCTTTTCTCCATAAAACACTGGTTTTCAGTATAGGGAGCTAGGTTAAAATGTAGACTTTGCAAAATACAAATGCAGAATTTCAGAGGAGAAACGCAGAGGAGGAGATGACTGAAATAACATGCTGGGGATTTTCAGCCAGTGATAAATATTTGGTATCCTCCCACTACAAAGATCCATATTTAGTTCAGGGTTGATCCAACAAGTTCTCCCTCCTTAACAGGGCCTTTGTTTGGGGGTAGATTCCTACTCGCTTTTGTCTGATTCGGTTCTGGTTCCTGCAGTAGAAACGCAAAGGAGAGAAAACTACCATAGTTACTGAAAAGGTTGCTGCAATGAAAAGGTAAAATCTTGAATATGCAAAGCAGGTAGAGACATACCGCAGAAGGGGGTTTTACAAAGTATTGACTTGGATGTGTTGACAAACCTTTCAAACTAGTATTTGTAAAATTACTTTGAAAACTTTTTGTTTTCCTTCCATTTTACAACTGTGTACTATTTTGTGTCAGTCTGTCACATAAAATCTCAAAAACTGTGGAAAGACAGACTCATTGCCTTCTGCCTTCTTTATTGGGCTAAACTGAAGCACTTGTAGCATTTAGTCGTGCATGTTAGGTTTCCACATTCTATTTAAAAAGACAGAATTCTGGTGAACTTAATCACTCTACAAGCATGGCTATTTCAAGCCCTTAATTGCATGTGTGGCTGCGGTGGATCAGAAAAGCCTTTTCAGTTTGGCACAAGGTTGCAGACAACAAGTCTCCGTCCAAGGCTTCAAGCCCAGCGCGGGTCCAGCCTCTACATGCGTAGATTACAGAGGAGACTCGGGTAGTAGATGAGCCGAAGCAAACCAGAACCTTCAACCAAACGTCCCCGTTGTTGGCCCTTTTTTTAATTAGCTGAGGAGGTCCAGTAATCAGAATCTTGTTGAACCTGGACGTATGCTTCGGCTAACTCTAAATATGCTCTGTATTTAGATAGCAGATAATTTCTGCTCACCAAAAAACCCTCAGTCCATTTTCCAGTTTGGAATAAGGCCGAAGTATGCACTGTGTGGTGTTATTAAATAGCGTAGGAGAGCGGCAATTTAGGTTATGCATGTAATTGTATGAGTGGATGTTTGTGTGTTTACAAGGGAGCGCTTTGCCAGATTGACCGCAGTGTGTAACCAAGTCCAGGGTTTAATGGACTGTGCCTGAGTGGGGTAACTATAAGCTCTGTCTTGAGGTCACATTCACTGTCTTGCAGAGATACCACTGCTAAAAGCCTCTATCACTCAGCCATGACCATCTTTACTGAATAAAAAGAATCTAATCCTACAGACGTGCACATCACCGAGCTTAGCTTTGGCTTGTTTCATTGTGCAAATGTTTAAATCCTACGTCCATTCCTAAAATCCTCAGATGATAATGATGGATGGATTTTTCTACAAGCCATGGCTCACTAAAGTCTATTAATTCTGTGGGAAGCATATGACATAAATATTGTCTTTGCTTGGGTACATATTTCATTTTTTTACCATTTCATGCATAAACCTCTGTCTGTTCTGCTCCAGCAGTGTAGTCAGGCCATTGCTCTCACAGGTGAAATTTGTGTGGCTCCTCTTCTTCTCCAGTAGGGCCTCATAGTGATCTGCAAAGCCTCTCAAGCTTTTACACCATTAGTTTTCATGAACCCCACTACTTGCCATATTGATTGGGTTAAGCCTCCACCAGCACAAACTCAACTCACCTTTAGATAAAAAACAAAACCAGTCAAACAGCAACATTTGTGATAAGATTATAGAGTATCTTCCCTTGATAGTACAAGATTTAACGAATTCAGTTGCTGCTGAGGTCATGATTGGTGAAATCAGGCAAATCATCTAAAGTGACTTCCACGTTATGGTTGGATTGCTTTGAAGGCAGATTCTCTTGATCATTTCCACCAAAACCAAAAATGTTCTATGTATTGGTCCCTTACATGTCTTCTCAAGCATAGTATTTAGAAAGTTGTCCAGGTGTATTTAGCAGATACCTACAATTAATCAGAGCTTTATCTTCTCAAATTATTTATTTTTAAGAGATCTTGTTGAAAAAAAAGTAATATCTTTTGATGAGGTTAATGTTTGTGCAGAAAGGAAAAAATAGTGAGTTGTAATCTGTCTTGTATAGAAGATTTTTTAGTTACATTTTATTTTAAAATCTGCTGGATGGTAGTGTATTTGTAGATTTGCAGTATGAATGCATAATATCAGGAAAAGAGTGGCTAGGATATTACGCAATACTGAGTCCAAACACCCCTTTAAGACTGTGATGTTGGAAAAATAGATGTTGCAATGACTTTGGCAATTCGGTATGTAGGGTGGCTTTAATTTTCAGCGATATGTGAGCCAAGTTATTTATTACTAAGATACTTTCACTTTCATATTTTGCAGTTAGTTATGACTCTTAAAGAGAAAACAAAATTGGCTAACATAGTTATCAGCAGGTCAGAGCTTTAAAAAGTTGCTAATCTGAAATTGACCATGCTAGTATAATAGTGTATGCTAACGCTTACTGTGTACTTTCAACTGTTTCTATCCAATATGTCAGTGTATAAAATCTGACATTATTCCATTGCCTCTAAACCACTTACATTTAAAACATTTTCACATTTGTTTTAAAGAAATAACAAAAAATTAAAATAAGTAGTGTGCCATGGTGGCGTAGGGGATAGCGCGACCCACGTTTGGAGACCTTGAGTCCTCGACGCGGCCGTCGCGAGTTCAACTCCTGGACCCGACGATATTTGCCGCATGTCTTCCCCCTTTCCTGTCAGCCTACTTTCATATAAGGGACACTAGAGCCCACAAAAGACCCCCTGGAGGGTTTTTAAAAAAATTGTTCAAATAATCTAGCTGTACAGATCTATCTATAGTGATAAGAGATCCACCATGTGAAACACCTGTAGAGCAACCTAACAAATTTGTGCAGTAATGCAACTACACTATATGCTCTTTTGTCAGACTGTAATACATTCATCTCATTAGATTTGATTATTCACTCCATATGGTGCCTTGTTTCACACGACTGGCTGCGGGTACCTCAGCAATTGATTTTATTGTGAACATCCTGTAAGTGGTCCTGCTGAGCCAGGAGGGAGTCTCTCTGCAGGAGGGCAGAGCACCATCTCCTTTCTGCTGAGTCCATAGTGGGGCCCCCAGGAAAACCTAATCTGTCTTCTCTGATTTCAAAAACAGCGGTTACCTCATCTCTGGCTTGGTGTGAGAACAGATTTCATTACATTATTACATTACTTTGTGATGGCAGCAGTTACAGAATGTTATTTTTCTTTCTTCCCCCCCCCCCAGAATATATAACATGAACTAAAAAATGAGTGAACCGTCCTACTTGAATCTCTTTCTAGAATACTTAGAAAGAAAACAAGACTTGTTTTCTCTTGAGTTGCTGCCCTCACACTTCTCTCTGTTGCCTTGCATGCTTCGGTTTTTAAAACATTTTATTTAGGAACCTGCATGACGAGGTAGCAGGTCACTGAAATGTAATATTTTTAGAATCCACTTCATTGAAATGAACATTTTTGCTGCTGTTACCAAACTGGAAGAACTGGAAAATAAGGAACTATTGATAGTGTCATTTGGCAACAAGAAGGTTGTGTCCCAGTGACCAGTGAGGTTGAACAAAGCCATGCATTAAGTGGTTATTGTGTGACTTCTATGAGTTATGGACTAACTAGTGCTCTTGTCATAACAGTTAGTGTTACTGAGATGAATAGGCCTGTCTGTGCCTAGCATTCATTTGAGCGAGGCTCATTTACTTTCTGCACATTTGCAGCAACAACTATTAGTCTGAAAGAAATAAAATATGGGATTCCAGATTTGCTGGATACTGGGTGTGTGTGTGTGTGTGCGCGAGACATGTGTGTAATTGAAGCAAATTTCATCAGATAAACAAATGTCTAGCAGCCAACTTTCTGAGATCATCCAAGAAGGCATCCAGATTCATATTAGCAAAGGATGAGGTCATCTTTTTCTTCTCTTCAGCTTTACTGCATTTGTTTAAGCTCCTGGCCAAGAATGCCTGCTGTTTCTTAGCTGTTCATCAAGGTTTTATAACATGTTTTATTTTATTTTGTGGTCTGTTACATGTTTTAGCTGCATCTTAAACTTTCAGAATGAAACAAAAATATGGTTCATACTTTTGAGTTCTCTTCAAATATGTAACCTTTATTTGCATTTATCTAGCCCAAGGAGCAACCCTGAGTTTCTTTAATCAAGGTGAGAACGGACATGTCATGTAGAAACTCTGCAAACTAAAAGCAAGATTTGTGCCACTAGCTCCTACATAAGATATACTCAAAGGAAGGTGTCTGTAAAAGTGAAACACGTGCAACCTTGAGAAGATCGGAAAGTAAAGGCCATTCAAAAGCTTGGATAAGGTTTTGAAGGTGAGGACAGCAGCTGGTGTCAGAGTTTCAAGAGCCACCGTACTCAGACGTATCAAGACAACAAAATATGTCATTAGTCTCTCACCTGGGTTAAAGAGGAGGACTGAATTGTTGCTCGTCTCTTAGATGAAATTAAATGTATAATTTAGGATTCAAGATCCCAGGAGGAAGGATGGGAGCCACAGAATCCTCATTGTTTTAGGTCCTGTGTGAAGTTTCCAGTCAGCGATGACTAGGGTTGCCATGTCATATGTTGCTGTTGTCTCAGTGGGGATTAGCAAGCTGAAAGTCAGCCCAGCTGTCGACCAGGAAATTTGAGCACTTCATGCTTTCCTTTGTCGACAAGCTTTATGGAGATGCTAATTTTATTTTTCAGTAGGGCTTGGCTTCTACCCACTTATCGTTGTTGATTGGACAGCAAACCAACTAGACCTAAAGCACATATAGAATCCATAAAGTATTATAAAGAGGAATCGGAGATATATCAGACTTAACAATGAAATTGAGCTGAAAGCCACTATCACTATCAAAGCAAGCTGCTTCCACTTGCTTCTTTAAGACGTAATCTAAGCCTAAGACTGATCACCTCCATATCACACTGCTGTTATAGTCCAATTTTCATAAAAAATGAATTTAGGCTTTTCATTGGTTGCAAGCTAAAATTAATATAAATGACAGAAATGGTCAGAGACCAAGGTTCTTGACAGGTAAAGGTCATCTTGCCCTCTCTAGCTTGGAGGGAAGTTCCTCCCTTAAGTGAAGGAGATCAAGTATCTCAGGGTTTTGTTCATGAGTGAGAATGGAGTGGAAGATTGATAGACAGATTGGTGCTGCTGCAGTAATGCGGACGATGCAAGGGGTTGTTGTGGTGAAGATACAGCAGAGCCAAAATTTAAGATTCTCAATTTACCGGTCAGTCTATGTTCCTACCCTCACTTACAGTCATGAAGTTTGGGTCATGAACAAGATCCCAGATACAAGCAGCCGAAATTAGCTTCTTCTCTCATGTGGCTAAAAGTTCCCGTACAGATAAGGCAAGGAGCTCAGTCAACCAGGAGTAGAGACACTACTCTTTCACATTGAAAAGAATCAGATGAGCTGACTAAGGCATCTTTTCTGGATGCCACCTAGAAGCTTGTTTTGGGGGTTGTTTCTGGCATGTCCCTAAGGGAAAATGTCCAGTACCTGCCCAATAATATGCCTCTCAGCAGACCTGGGAATGCCTCTGACTTCACCTGCGGACCTGGAGGCAGTGACTGGGAAGAGGGAAGTCTAAGCATCTCTGCCGAGACTGCTGCCCCTGCGACCCGGTACCGAATAAGCGGATGGAGCCAAGTGCATAAAGAAATTAAATTAACAGAAACAAATACTTGAAATGCATCCTGAACCTGATAATGAGTTTCACTTACTAGAACAACTTTACCTTAATGTTTTAATGTATTAGGATGCATCTGTAGGTGGAGGTGACAGACATTTTTTAGGTACATTCTTCACCTTTGGGCACTTTGTAAATTAATCAGGAGACAGTTTGGTTTGTTAAAGGAGCTTACATCAATGTTGGTCTGGTTGATAATGGAAATTGACAGAGTAGTTGCATAATTTTCATGGCTTTTTAAGAATTTAAATTGATTCATATATATTTATTTTGCTACCATCAGTTCTACAGGAATCATTGATAATTATAGGTCCATTTAGAATAGAATACCCTGCAAATTGATTGAAATACAGGCATTTGTGACACATAACCTTCACTGTATGTGTGATGTGAACATTAAATGACTTCATTATTTTTGAACAAAGTGAAAAATTATTCCATATTGATTCCATGTATTTAGACAAATGTAAGAAGAACCAACTTCTTGTGTTACTTTGTTTTAAATAAAAGCTGTCAAACATTTGAAACTTTATCCCTAAATAGTTTAAACTCAACATTAGTGAATTTCCGTCTTTAGGAGTGTTATGCTGGTTTTGCTTTAGCTACACTAAAACAAGAGCATTAAAATAAACACGTCCAAAGTATGAGGTAATGTAATACCGTCTGGTAAGTTTATGTTTGACACTTGCAGAGTACTCTTTTGTAATAGCCCTGTTGGGATGCTTGTTTTGTGTGGCCTAAGCATTGTTGGTGGTCTTTCCTTTATTGCATTAACAAGTCTATAAATCAGATTGTAGCCATAATTGTGGAAAGAAACACTGCAAACATTTGGTTGAGAGTATTGTCATGAAACATGGTCCACATGGTTTTGCAATGATGTAAGTTGTTGTTCTGAAGGAGGCTCTTTTTTTTGTTGACCAAGACCCCATTAAAAGCACGCTTAAAATTAATTGGACTTATTGTGCGGCTATATTTAAAGTCCGATGTTTATTCTAACACTTAGTGGTAGAATACACATGCATTACATCATAGGGTTGCATTCACGAATATAACTAAGCTTTATAAGGAGACTTGTGAAAAGTAGAAACCTTTTCGTAGTTTCATATTTTCTCCAAAACACTTTCATTCATAATTTCTTTTAGAATAATAATACATGTTGGATGGCAAAAGACCACGCTGATGGCCTGTTTTCAGTGTTAAGCTAGATCTAGTCCTCTAAATATGCCCATATTAAATTATAGAATTAATAATATGATTACATTTTTCAGAGTTATTACAATTCAAAGAAATTAGTAGCCTTACAATTTCACTGAACTTGAGGAATAGTTTTCTTTTTATGTAAATCTGTAAGATTTAAATCGATTGTTGAATTGTTTTGATTTGGCCCATGGATGCTGTCACAGCTGGTGGGGGCTGATGTTGTTTATTGAAGTAGATGGAATATGGTTGTTTTGGAGCAACGGAAGGACACATGGACATGAATGCACAAAGGAATGTTCAATGTATGATTGCATGATTTCATGATTTTGACAATTTGTAATAAAACAGACAGAGTTTGGGGAAGAAAACGGCGGTCGTTCTTCGTTCGCTAAAGCTGTTCTTGTTTACAGGCTTCCCACTCGGAAGAAAGGAGAAGAAGAGACAAAACAAAACAAACATCAATTGTTACAACTGTTTCAATACAGCTGAGACATGTAACATAGGTATAAAAAATATTTTTTCTGAGGTAACAGCCTGCGATGTCATCGATGACATCACGTCCGTCCCTGACTGTCACTGATGACATCAGACCGACAAAACGAACGTGATGTCATCGATGACATCGCAGGCTGTTCCTTCAGAAGTACTTGAATAAGACGACCACGTGGTAATGTGAAGGCCTGTGAAGGCCATCGCTCCACCACGTGGACGCGAGGGCCTGTGAAGGCCAGGGATCCTTCAAGGACCTGGCCTGTGAAGGCCCTCGCACCGAATGTGGACGCGAGGGCCTGTGAAGGCCAGGGATCCTTCAAGGACCTGGCCTGTGAAGGCCCTCGCACCGCCACGTGGACGCGAGGGCCTGTGAAGGCCAGGGAACCTTCATGGACCTGGCCTGTGAAGGCCCTCGCACCGCCACGTGGATGCGAGGGCCTGTGAAGGCCAGGGATCCTTGAAGGCCCTGGCCTGTGAAAGCCCTCGCACCGCCACGTGGATGCGATGGCCTGTGAAGGCCAGGGATCCTTGAAGGCCCTGGCCTGTGAAGGCCCTCGCACCACCACCTGGATGTGAAGGCATGTGAAGGCTCTGGCCTGTGAAAGCCCTCGCACCAGCACCTGTATGCGAGGGCCTGTGAAGTCGTGTAAAAGTAGTCGAAAAAGTTGAGTACCTTTCTACCGTTTCTACTCTCTGCTCCTTCCATGCGTTGCTCTAGGGTGTCCCTACGCTCTTTCAGGTCTCATACTGATGTTTCCAGTTTTGTTAGAGCCAAATTATAGACAGCGTTTCACCAGGAGACCTAGAGTGAGGAGCCCCGCCCCTTTCCCCCTTGCGCCTCAGACAGAGTTTGGGGAAAAAGATGGCCGTCGTTCTTCGTTCGCTAAAGCTGTTCTTGTTTACAGGTTAGTAGTGTGAAGCTGGTGGAAACTGTCCCCGCTAAAATGTAAATTTACAAGTTCATTCGGTGCTGATTTCGTAATTACTTGCCAGACGTGTTTAGACGTTCGAGGGAAAAAGAGTGATTTTGTTTCATAATTACGGTTTGTAGCTATAACGGTTGTAAAACAGCCGTTATAGAAGTTTGCTACATGTATCTAAACTTCGATACACTCTCCGACCCAACCTTATTAAGATTTCGGTGGTATCCTGACGGGTTGTGTTATCTTTTGATAGGAAGTGTTAAAGTTACTCTGTTACATGTACCGGAAATCAGTTCTCATCAGTTTCAAACATTTATTATAGACGTTACCACTTTTTCCCTACTACCCGGTAATTGATTCTACTGTACTAGCTTAAGCTAGATCTAGTCCTCTACATATGCCCATATTAAATTATAGAACTAATAATATGATTGCATTTTTCAGAGTTATTACAATTCAAAGAAATTAGTAGCCTTACAATTTCACTGAACTTGAGGAATAGTTTTCTTTTTATGTAAATCTGTAAGATTTAAATCGATTGTTGAATTGTTTTGATTTGGCCCATGGATGCTGTCACAGCTGGTGGGGGCTGATGTTGTTTATTGAAGTAGATGGAATATGGTTGTTTTGGAGCAACGGAAGGACACATGGACATGAATGCACAAAGGAATGTTCAATGTATGATTGCATGATTTCATGATTTTGACAATTTGTAATAAAACAGACAGAGTTTGGGGAAGAAAACGGCGGTCGTTCTTCGTTCGCTAAAGCTGTTCTTGTTTACAGGCTTCCCACTCGGAAGAAAGGAGAAGAAGAGACAAAACAAAACAAACATCAATTGTTACAACTGTTTCAATACAGCTAAGACATGTAACATAGGTATAAAAAATATTTTTTCTGAGGTAACAGCCTGCGATGTCATCGATGACATCACGTCCGTCCCTGACTGTCACTGATGACATCAGACCGACAAAACGAACGTGATGTCATCGATGACATCGCAGGCTGTTCCTTCAGAAGTGCTTGAATAAGACGACCACGTGGTAATGTGAAGGCCTGTGAAGGCCATCGCTCCACCACGTGGACGCGAGGGCCTGTGAAGGCCAGGGATCCTTCAAGGACCTGGCCTGTGAAGGCCCTCGCACCGAACGTGGACGCGAGGGCCTGTGAAGGCCAGGGATCCTTCAAGGCCCTGGCCTGCGAAGGCCCTCGCACCGAACGTGGACGCGAGGGCCTGTGAAGGCCAGGGATCCTTCATGGACCTGGCCTGTGAAGGCCCTCGCACCGCCACGTGGATGCGAGGGCCTGTGAAGGCCAGGGATCCTTGAATGACCTGGCCTGTAAAGGCCCTCGCACCGCCACGTGGATGCGATGGCCTGTGAAGGCCAGGGATCCTTGAAGGCCCTGGCCTGTGAAGGCCCTCGCACCGTCACCTGGATGCGAAGGCATGTGAAGGCCCTGGCCTGTGAAAGCCCTCGCACCAGCATCTGTATGCGAGGGCCTGTGAAGTCGTGTAAAAGTAGTAGAAAAAGTTGAGTACCTTTCTACCGTTTCTACTCTGCTCCTTCCATGCGTTGCTCTAGGGTGTCCCTACGCTCTTTCAGGTCTCATACTGATGTTTCCAGTTTTGTTAGAGCAGCCTTTGTCTCAGCAAACACACTCTAATTTTCTTTCCACAACTCCTTTGGTTCATGCAGGACTTCGGCTACCGTTTCATTAGCTTCGTTAGCTTTTCTTCTCTAGCTAGCTGTATTGTTAGCCTGCTGCGGGTCTTTCTTCTCTTTGGGCGCTTTTTGTTCAGTTTATTGTTTACCAACGGTGTTTCTTGTTGGCATCGTTTTCTTATTTGCTGTTTTTTTTAAGGGGATGTCCAGAAAATTATGTAATTTGTCAGTTAATCATCAATTTGTCAGTTAATCATCAATCTCACTGGAGCCTCCACCCAATGCAGCCATCTCAGAGCATGGCACCACTGGAAGTCTTCAATACTTATTTTAACTAATGTATTTTATTGTTTTGGAAAAAATTTTAATTTGATATTTATTTATTTTTTTGCCAATGACTCTTTCATAATTTTTCTTATTTTAAGAATTTTTAACTGATTTTAATTATTTTCAGTTTAATTATTTGTATAATCATTTTCATTTTAATTACTTTCTAATTACTGGTCAGTGGTTTTTATAGTATTTGCTAAATGGCTACGTGACAACAGACGAACCTCGGACATGTGAAGACAGGGGGCATTTTATAAACCTCATTATGATTTTTATCTGGATAAATCGTGTTCAGGATGCCGCAGCCTCTCCTATCTGTTTTTCCTCACAGCAATTGAACAGTTGGGTCTGCAGAAAAGTATTAAGAAGCCATTTAACCACAAGCTTAAATAGGTCAAGAATGTTGCAATGTCATTTCTAACAATAAAACATCTTGAAAAGTGAATGCTGTTAATGAAATGTGTACAAGAAATGTGTGAATAAAGATGAACAATTTTACAAATTATGCCATAAAGTCTTTTGTGTTCCAGTTTATGTTTTGCTTAAACCTAAGAAATGTACATTTTTGATCACACCAGAAACAGTGCCCACCTTACATTGGCTTCCCTGTGTTGTCAAGGGTTTTCCTCATGTAATTCTTGTAAAAGCTTAAAAGCTTTGGGTTATTTACACAGCCTTGTATCTCTGATTAGCACCTGCTGTGCAACCTCCTCTAGAGCTCCTATCACACTGTGCCAGCCAGCATTGGCTTTGCTCTAACACGTGGAAGCTGGTGTTCCAATCTAACGTAGGGGATTAAACTGCACAGATCAATCTTTCGCAAAGAGAAGGCAATGGAATTTATTTTACATACTTAAACAGGGAGGAATTGGAGAATAATTTTATAAATCGGATGCATACTTCAACTCTTATTGCAATGGAAATCAGTATATCAAAGCAATGGTCTCTGACCATCATACACTAAAATAACTGGCATTAACTGTACAAACATATATGATCAATACTAGCTACGCACCGATAGGAATATTTGAGCCGATATCGATTGCTTTTACTATCCTTTGCAGAAACGCCATCAAGAGTTTGTATTGACTGGTAATTGGTTTTTTCACTGAGGAGGAATTGTAGCTCATACTTTGCAGAATTGTTTCACACATGGGAGGTATTCAAACTTTGAATGGCCATGATTAAGAAAATGCTACAGTATCTCAGTTGGATTGGAAGTCCAGAGTTTGACTAGGCCACTCCAAATCCTTTGTTTCATGTTTTTATGTGAAGTAATGGCATTAAAATCCTGAGTAGCAATTATGTCTCCATTAATTTTGATAAGTTGGCCAGATCTTAAAACTGCAAATCACTGGACCATCACCACCACATTGAATGCAGATATAATGTTGTTTTTCTGAACTGCTTCAACTTTTACTTCAAATGTGACTGGACACTCACTTTCTAGTAGCCCATGGAATATTTTCTCAAAAGTCTTAGATCGTCAAGAGGTTGTTTTTTTTAGCAAATCTGAGACAAACTTTTGGTTATTACAGCTGATTTTTGAACACAAATGATTTCAGGACCGAGGCCTAAATTATGACTGCACTTCTCTGAGAGCAGAACTGTTGAAAGATTGTGCCTACACTTATTGTCACGTTTATGTTGCAGAAACAATATAGGGACCATTACTTTCCCCTGTTGTTCTGTGTAAACAAAATAATTAGCTTCTCCAGTTTCATTACTGTTTCAGATTATGTCTGAGCTCAGCAGCTTTAAAAACAGAATTTGAGACTATTTGTCAGAAACAGACCCAATCAGTTGCTTCCTGAAATGACTTGATTGATCCTTTTTATGCCCCTTCGGCATCATTGGCCATCCATTAAAACTAATCAGCCCTATTGATTTCCTATAAAAGATTACTGGGTTCCCCATTTTGTTGTATGTGATTTCTCTCTACACCCATAGACTTTTATTGATCTATGGGTATTTGAGCTGTAACCTCTTTGGACTGAGTGAGACTTCAGTCCTATAAATGTTTTTCTGACTCTACCATTTGGAACACAAAGAAGACACTGAAAGTTAAGGGACTTATATTGCCTTTAAATAGATTACTGTCATTCTTGTGAGAACACTAGATTAGTGGTCGACCGATAGTTTTTCTTTAGCCAATACCCCACATTATAAAGTGAGTGCTGGCTAATTTTACTTGGCTGGGTTTTTTCCACTTACTTTCACATGAAACCTGCAGTTAGAGACTGAAATTAGCTAGTTGGAAAAACAGCATCTGAACTCTATTCATGGTGACATTTCAAGTGGCTCATGCTTGTTTTCACAACAAGAAAGGCAATTAGCTGCCAGAAATCCCTTTTTTTGTCAATAAATGTATATTTACATGTATACCTAATATTTGTATGTCTATATTTTTGTATTCAACAATAATTTTAGGAGACTTAGGGTTTGGTTTCATTTGGCGAGTAATTTTGAAAAGTTTCACACTTTCATTTGGTTTGGTTCACTTTTACACTTTCAACAGCGGCTGTTTTGGGGTGGGACGACAGAAAGGTCCCTCGTATTTTCTTCTTTCCTCTCAGATAACAATGTGAGCTTGTTGGGAAATTCTCTGAGATAATTTTAACTTAAACATTGAAGTTGCTAATGTCTCTTTATGGCCTGAACATTCTATGAAAATGACTTATGCCATACCATTTGATGGCTAATCATTTGTAAAGAACATTATCTATTGATGTGTATCATTCCTAACCGTTTATCTGATATGCTAAACAGCTTTTGATTTGTCTTGTGGGCTAGACAAATTGAATTCAAAGAAATTAGATACAGGAGCAGTGTGTTGAATTTAGCTACATGTAAAAACACATTTGATGGTCTGAGGCACATGAATTCACTTTAACCTTTAATTTATAACTTTGAACTGCACGTCTTCATTACCCCCATAAAATAAATGTGTAAGCTGCCACTCATTAGTAAATCTATTTCTCTTGCAAGTGTATCTGCTGTTAAATGAAACATGTTTAAAGAGTCAGCCTAATCGCCTTGTCTGCACCTTATTCTCATTTAAACATTGGTCTAACACTGCAAAGTGCTTCGCAGCTCAGTGAACACAGAATATCAAAGTCACGTGGTTTATATTGTCTATTCAAGCAGCTGGCTTGTACCTGTGGAAGGGGCAAAATTTACTAGAAAAAGGTCAAACATCTGCTTGACTTGATTACATAAACTTAGGATTGGCTTATATAAATAACTTTAACTTAAGATAATCGATTGCCTGACATTTTCATGTCATTGGATGTCCATGCATCCATTTTCTAACACCCTTGTCCCTAGTGGGGTCGGGAGGGGTGCTGGTGCCTATCTCCAGTGAACGTTTCAGGCGAGATCATTGGATGTCATCTTCACTATTTTAATTTCTTTAATAATAATATTTATATTATTCTAAGATGAATTGATTGAAATGACCATCAATAATCCAAATGGGAATTTAAAAAAGCCTTACCTACTGTTTTACTCCCTTTTTGTGTCTGTCAAGCAGGAAGTGGAAACTGTATCATGGTACGAAGTTCTCTTCACCTCAGACGTAACGTTCTGCTTCCAGTTATCCTCACTTCTTTGGTCTTTGATAGTTTCTCCAAAATCTGTTCACAGTGAGAGTGAGAGAGTGGGAGGAATCATTTCCTTGGCCCACCAATAAAGGGTGTGGTCTTTAAGGATGAAGAAGAGGAGCATGATGAGTGGATTATTGTATCAGGCAAACGTCTCTATAAAGAAACAATATACCATTATGTGAAAAATTAAGATACCCCAATACAAATTTTGTTTTGTATTTATTACACTTAAGAAAATGTACGTTTACTCATTAAACGAAAGATATGAATAAAAATGTGTTTCCTAACAGGAAAAAGTTATGACACCTAGTAACTAGCTTTCCCCTTTTGGTTTAAATAAAGGTCAATAGAAATCCAAAAGCCACAACAGTAAAAAGCCACAACGTTTTGCTAAAACAGAAGTTATGAAAAACTTGTTAGCACAACTTAAAAGTACATAACTTCAGTGAGATGCTTCTTGAAGTCATCTACTAGTCTCTGAGGAGGATGACTCCATTTCTCACTTAAAGCTGTGAAATGTTTGAGGACATTTTCATATTCAGCTCATTTTAGATCACCCACAGCATCTCTGTGAGATGGAGAACTGGATTCTGACTGTTTTCAGTGAGTCGGGTGGATTTATTGGTAGAGTTGAGGACAACTCATATGCCTTAAGAACATTATTCCAGATCTTCTTGACCTGTAGATTGTAGATTTTCTGTAGGAAAATTATAGTCTGGTTATGTTTTTCTAAAAGCAAAGTTTTTTTCTTTGCAGAACAACCCATAGGTCTGTAATGACATTGTAAGCTTTTTGGTGACTTCTTTTAGCAGCTCGCAGTCTGCTTTCATTGTAAACGTATGTGAAAAGTCAGACCTGGACATGATGATATCTATTAATATATTCCACTTTTAGACTATTTTAAAGGTTTTGAGACTTCTTTAAATGCTTTACCATACTCATAAACTGCTCTAGTGTTTCTGGAGGCCTCAGGTAGCCCTTTTTATCCGCCCACGGTGTAGATTTTCATTTCAACAGCTAGGAGCACATCAGATTAAATGTCTGAGGCTTATACACAGAAAACCTTCAAAAATACTGAGTAACCACTTCCTCAATATGTAGTCACAATGTGATTCAGCTTTGGGTAATGTTTGCCAGTAAATGAGAATAAATGTGGGGATGTTTGGAATTATTTATACTTAAATATCCAAATGTCCAGTTACGTTAAGGACTGGATGGACATCTTATTGGATGTGCCAATTTTTATCATACAAGTGCAAAGAAAAACTAATTCTCATATCTGCAAGTAAAGACTATACTAGTCTTAGTTATGTTACTGAAATTGTACCAAATAAGTGAAAAAAAAAACTTGAGAGGAAGGAAGAAATAAAAACCACAGTTGCAAAATAGATTAGGAGACATGGATCAAAGGAACAAGCTGGAAAATTTGCATCTGATGTTGGTTTGTAGAGTGCCTTTTTCTTCAGGATGTTCTTGACCTGAAGCAGTGATCTGCTGTTGCAGATCAGTGATATGCTCAATTTGCTGAACCACATTCCACACATCCTGATCTAGCTGCATGCATCATCTTTCCTATGCATTTAGACTTAAAAGAGCCTGACATCAAAAGCATATGTGACATATAGGACTTCAAAGATAGGTGATAAATATATCCTCTTCTCAGATGGTTCAAATAAAACCCACTCCCCAGCAGTGAGGGCACTAACCCAGAGACAGTCAGACTATTGTATGAATCAGAACAAATGTTGCATAAACCACATAGGACTTTTATTTCCCTTTTTGTATTCACAGGAACCTTGTATTCCACTTCCTTAAAGTCTGATTATGATACCGCAACCCTGCATGCCCAGGCCCTTTACTTCAAGGTTTTTCCACATAGGTTATGGCACATGTGGGTGCTTCCCATAGATATTCGTGCTTGGAAAAGGGTTTTCAAAAGTATATTTCAGCTACAGTTGTACTGTACTCTTCCTAACCTTCCTGGAAAAGTTAGCTGTAGACTGTTGGAAAGGAGCCCCGAAAGCAAATATTGAACTTCACATTCAGAAGTAACAGTATGGCGATTGTCTTAGCCGCCATCAAACAGGAGGTCAGAGCTTTACCCTCCCTGAGGTGCTGATTTGGGCCATAAGAGTTTGGTTGTTCAGTTCACGTCTGTTGTGGATCTGGAGAAAGCTTATGGCCGATTCTCAAGGTATTTTGATTGTTAGATTATGCAGGTGTTCGAAGTTGCAGAGGCACTTTAAGGTCCATCTTGTCCTGTTATGAGCAAAGCAAGAGCTTTGTTCACATTTTTGGCACAAGTTGAGCTTGTCCTCAGTACAGGTTGGTGTCCATCAGAGCTTTCACTAATCCTCTTTATGATATTCATGAACAGAATTTGAAAGTTTAGACTATGTTCACCCAGTAGCTCTTGATCCTGAAATCCAAATTTTCTGCTGAAATTGAATTTCTTTTGCATGGTCGTTCAAACCTCAATGAAACGTCTGTGTGAACGGTTTAAGTCCCCAAAGTTAACTGCCTGAGCAGAAGAAGAACGTTGATGTCATACCATAGCGCACTGTCTACAGAAGTAATAATGGATGGAGCCTTTTATGGATTGATTTTTAAGTTTATTCAGCACTGGGAACTGACAAGGTTGTCACAAGATCATAACACAAAGGAAGCTAATAAAAAGAAAGCACAATTAATAGAAATGGCCTTTTGTGGAGCATTGAGTGCAACTTCTGTAGAGAAGTCTGTTTGAATGTGCAGTCAGAGCCAGGAGTGGTGGGATTATGATGCAAAGCACTTCACTGACACAGGCTTCTTTCATAATTTCATAATATAATTTTCAGCCATTGCTTGATTTACCGTATCTGTCTTCTTCTGGTGCAGAATTATGAAGCATTTCTGACATCACATGAAAACTGGATAAAATCCAACATGGCCGTTCAAGCTGTAGACACTTTGAAAACAATCAGATGTGTATCCGATTTAGTACCATGGGGTGAAAATATCTAAATTGGGACATTCAGACTGTGGTGAAAAAGTCGGATATAGGTTGCATTTACGCAACAACAAACAAAGGTTCGTATTTGCCTGCTATCTGAACGTAGCGGTTTTCAGGTCTCCTCTTTGCTTTTTGCAGATGATGTGGTTCTATTGGTTTCCTTAAGCCATCAGTTCATATGGCTTAGTGTTAGTCAGTCAGCATGAGAGTCACTTCCTCTTAGTCACTGGTCTGTCTACATTCAAGCCTTGACCTTTTGTCATACGATGTGGATGATGATGGAAACGGTGAGACCCCAGATGGAAGTAGCTGGTATTTGCATCCTGTAAAGAGCCACTGCTTTCTGCATCAGAACAAGTCAGCTGAGGTGGTTCAGGTATCTGATAATAATCTCTTCTTGAAGTCTCTCTTGCAAGATTTTTGTGGGCACAAGTCACTGAAAGGAGACTTTAGGAAACACTGAAGAGACTACAAATCCCTTCTGGCCTGGGAATACCTTTTAATCCCTCAGGATGAGGGAACAGGGGGATATCTGCGATTCCCTCAGCAAATTGCTAAAAAAGACATGACTGGGTGTCATGTTTTCTGACCATTATTTATACTGATAATGGTCAGCAGCTATAGAAAAGTACATCTGTACATTGTTCCAGTGATTGTTTTCCAAAAGAGGCTATAAAACTAATTTGGTTTGCCTGAAAAGGGCAAAAGGTGGTTCAAAATAAAATTCTACTGTCAGCATCATTTGGATCATGTTTTTTTGAAAAGTCCTAAATTTTAAATAGTGATCATCATATTGAAACTTCAGCTGGTGATGTTTTTTTTAAACTTTTATTTAGGTTGTGGGGGGGGGGGGGGGGGGGAACATAAGTAAAGGAACAATAAAGAGTATTTTCTTTCCTTGATTGGAAAAACTACCAGTAAAACAAGCTGCCACCCAGAAAGGTCTCTTTAGTACAACCAGAAAAAAATGAAGTTTTCATTTTTAAGGTTTTGTTTTTATACACTGTTGACCAATTGTGCACTTATTCTAAAAGGTGTAAGCATGACCTCATAGCATTAGACTAGAAGAATGCAGTGAGAACGGGTAGCAACAGGGAGGCTAAATATAACCAGATGCTTGGTTTGAGATTTGCTACACAGTTTTATATATAGACCTTAGGTAATATTTGATTATTTCTGACTTTATAGAGCACAGGAGAACATTAATAAATAACTAGAGCTCTCTGTGATCTATTGTGTGGATGTTGGATAATTGTTTCAGGGATCATGTTGCATTCTTTCAGTGTTGGTTTAACCCCAGAACAGAGAATAAACAAATTCATTAATTCATCCACCACATAATTTACTTATATTCCATCAACAGTTTTTCCTCCCTCTGCTGACCCAGATATGAGTGCACACTATTTCTTGTGCAGGTTTTAATGAAAAACTTCTTCCAGCTTTTATTATACTTTTTTTTTTTTTTACAGATGCAGTTGAGGCAGATGAAGAGTCAGAGCAGGAGAAAGAGCCAGCAGAAAAGGCAAAGACAAAACCAGAGAAGAGGAAAATGGTGACAGAGAAAAGCCCTAAAGCCAAGAAGAAGAAAAATAATGATCAGGTTGTACCCTTTGTGTGTCAATACCACCCATTCTGTTTTTTCATCATAGGAGCAAATTTGTAAAATAAATGTACAAATTAAAAGGAAAAAAATACAATTATTTGTGTGCAGCCAGAATATCAACCAGGATATTTAATTACCTTTTTAAGATAACCAGCGTAAGGCTTTTTTTTTTTTGTCTTTTCTTTTACGAGGATGGTTCACGGATAAATAAATTGCAGGCATGTTCTCTGCAGGCAGCTATGTCAGCATGACTGCTTTTGATTAAGTTTTTAATTGACACATTTTCTTATGAAAAATAAGTACTACATAGTGCAACCTGAGTCAGATCTGCTCCAGTAAACACTGACAGTGCCTACCAGAAATCTTTAATGTTAATGTGAGTTTTATAATTTTGTGCTAATAAAATTCTCTGTTTTAGAACAAAACATCAACATGCTCATATATTAAATTAGTTGGAGGTGGGGACGGGGGGTTCTCAGTGATGATTTGTTTTGTATTTGTTTCAATTCAAAAATAATTAGGGAGCATAACAGCAGAGGAAAAAATGCAATGACTGTTTTTCAGCACTCTGGTGGTAAATAAGATCAGTTTCACATGTAAGGCTGCCCAAAATTAAGAAAATCTGGGCCAATTCATTGGTGCAGTCCTAATAATTATCAAATATTTCACTTTGGAAAAGCACAACTGGAAGAGAAATACCTTAAAACAATTACAGCTATAATTGTAGTAAAAGGTGTAGTAAAAGTATTGTCTAATGAAGGCTTAATCCAAATGCGTGCCACACTTTACAGATTTGTTCAAATTTAGCAAAAGATATACCATTTTCTTGGCACTTGGCAGCTAATAATTTTTGTGTTGCTTTAATCTTTAATCTTTGTGTTGCTCTGTAAAATCCCCCCTAAAATCATTGCAGTTTTTCTGCCGACTTGACAAAATACAGAAAAGTTAAATGAGTATATATATAAACATAATTTCTAGGCTTTCTGGCTGCTGAATGAATCAACATACACTGCTCAAAATAATTAGAGGAACACTAAAATAACACATCCTAGAGCCCAGTCAATGAAATATTTCAGTCGAAAATCTTTATTCTTTGCATAGTGGAACACGTTGAGAACAAAATAAACGCAAACAACGTAAATCAAAAGTATCATCCCATGCGGGTCTGGATTTAGAATTGCTCAAAAGTGGAAAAAATCACATCACCGACTGATCCAGCTCCAGTGGAAATTTCTTAAGACTAGTCAAAATGAGGCTCAGTAGCAGAGGTCGCATTAACGGAATATTTTCCGTATTTGACCGGTTATTTTTTTAAACAGAAAAATTTGAAGCCCGTCGGTCATTTGACAGGTTTTAATTTACACTCTGGACTGGTGCAGACATTATAGACTTTAGGCAAAGAGTTCATCGCAGAGGCAACTAAAACCAATCAATAATAAAATCCTTTCTGAATGTCATCTCATGAACACTAAACTAAATGGGTCTTTCTGACCGGGAGCTGACAGTGTGTTGAAGAATTACAAACCGGACGCTTTGGAGCGCATCTAGTTAGGAAGCGTGTTCCAAACCTTTGGTTGGAATGGTGCGTTTAATTCCAGTCTCCATTACATACAGAACAGAGAAAACTAAAGAGAATGCAACGTTGAGCTAATCCATTTATAGTCTAAACAGAGGAGCCGGTAGTTTATCTTGAGGAAATAAATAAAGATTCAGAAATTAATTAGACCGTAGACCTTGCGCAGTCTGCTGCACAACCAATGCGGACGCGGCTCCGCCGCTACTAAGAATTGAACTTAGCTCACCCTGTAGTTTTAACAAATGGAGCTGGAAGACATTACCCTCTCGGACCAGAAGGGGAGCGGCGTTCAGAAGCACGGCAGACATAACATCTCTCCGTTTCGGGGAAACAAAACCACGCAAAAAAATACTCGTAAAAGCGCACGCACGGACCGCGCAGAGGGTAAAAATGTTTTGAGTTCAATTGATCGGTTTGGATTAGACAGATCCAACTGACTGATGAACTAGAGCAGATGTCTCTGCAGACCAGGAGGAATTTGTGACGCTGTGCGTTCAGACCCCAGCGGGTGCAGTGCTGGTAATCTAAGTGGAGCCGTTTAATTTCATTTATTATAAGTTACTGGGTCCACAGTCATGGTTTTTGTCACGGAGAAAAAGTTAGATGCGTTCATCTGCTTTATGTGTGATGGGATCTGGATTCACGGTTCAACTAGGTGAATATCAACTAAACCACATAAAAATGCGACTAAATAGCCGATGTTAATACAATTATAATTTGACGGGTAAAAATAGTACATGACCGATTTTTTTATTTTTATTTTTTATGCTGTCGGTCAAAATGGCGGCGAACAAAAATGTCTAGCAAGACCTCTGCTCAGTAGTTGTGTGTGTGTGTGTGTGTGTGTGTGTGTCTGACAATGTGGCCCCCACCTTCCTGAGGCAGCGGATGTTCTCCTGAGCGATCTCCTCTCAGTCCTGGATTAAAGCATCAGTTCTTTCCTGGACAGTCTGTGGTGCAATGTGGCGTTGGTGGAAGGAACGGGACATGATGTCCCAGATGCGCTCGTATTTTATTCAAATTTGGGGAACAGGCAGGCCAGTCCATAGCATCAGTGCCTTCATCCTGCCAGAGCTCTTCAGCCACACGATGCATCACAGGAAACACAGGCCCCACTGGCCGTTCTCCTACCTCCGGCATCCTCTGGACACTGTGCTGACAGACACACCAAACCTTCTTGCCACAACTCGCATTGATGTGCCATCTTGGATGAGTTGCACTTCCCAAGCAACTTCTGTGGGTTGTAAAAAGTGACCAAAACATCAGCAAGAAAGGATGAGAACAGAGAAATGGTCTCAATAGGGCTGGGCTATATGGACTTAGAGGTTTAGCATGACATTTTGTGGTACGATTGTAATAAGTGACAATAACATGTGTCACTTCTTTTAGTTAACGGTATGACTGTGACTTCATGACACAACAATTGTAGCCCCACAAGCACAAATACTGTTCTTGTGTCTTCATAAATGACATTATCAATTTCATTAATGTCGTATGTAATTATTTAGTCTAACAGAGTCTAACAGATGATTTTTTATGTATTGGTTTTACAGAAAGGGTGTATAACTCCTCAAAAGAAAGAAATAGAAGATCAGCAGTCAACTAAACCCCAAAAGAAGAGAAAAGTGAGTCTGGCGACACCTGCTGTTGTAGTGGAGAACTGCTGTTTCACACACTGCTGCACTGGGCAGTGACAGTCTTTGTGTAGGAATATTAGTTGAATATGTTTCGTTTTCAGAGAAAAAAGAAAACTATCACAGATGTTTTGGCCACCTCGGAGCCAAAGCCGGGCGGTGCAGCTGACCTGCAGGACCTGATTACTCGGTACTACTCAGACAAGCGCTCCGTGATCGAACTGGAAGAGCTCAAACTGCAGAGTGAGTCTCAGCCATTTCCCTTTCACCGTTCATCTTCAGTCAATATCTGCTGACCCACCGAGTCACTGAGGTCGCCTCGTGTCATTCCACAGACTCCTGCTTTCTATCCAGTAATGACTTGACACACACACTCTCCTCTTATCTGAAACAAGGTGAGCCAGGTTCTGATCTTTGATGAATTTCCTTTTTTTTTGTTTGTCGTTAGATGTTTACAGCCAGACTCATGTTTGACTTCGATTGCTTTTTTTGTTTTCTTATTTTCAGTTTGTCCCAAGTGGGCAAAGATCCAAAAGCAGCATTCAGAAAAGAGTTCAGTGGTTATACTGATTGTCTGCAGCTCTGCACTTCGAACTATAGAACTCCTCAAGTAAGTAAACGTGAGGTTGGACAGTCAGAAATTACACATACAGTGTCTTGCAAAAGTATTCATCCCAAATAATTTTCTGTTCTTTATCAAACCTGATGGGCTTTAATAGAAAAACTACTTTTATGCTGAGGTTAATTTACACAAAGGTTAACTTATATTTACAAATGAAGTGCATGTAGAAGCATTTGGTTGCCCAGGATTTTATTGAGGGGTATCACGTTTACAGTAGCTGAATACGTCATATACTCTAAGGGCATTTTTACAGTAGACTTGGTTTGACTGGGGACCAGAATTGCAGTATTTGTTACATTTTCAGCTGATGTCAAATAATCCAAACTTCGGTAATTAAAAAACTTGTTCACCCTCTTGCCTGCGGTGGCGCTGCACCAAGAATGATTGAAGGAACCAACATGAGAACTTCTGAAGAAGACATGAGCAACTTCTTCATGAAATGTAAACAAAAATGGAGCGGTGAAAGATTTTAGTGGTTGTAGGATTTCTCTTTCGTCTTAGGTAAAAGACAACGAGCCATTTCTCCCACTGGCACTAGACTCGCATGTTTATTTTGGTTGTATTTACCCAGAATTTCCTGCGCTACAGTCCGCTAAAGCTTCTTTTGGAGCAGTCTCCAGGCCGCTTCGCATTCACATATCCATTCAATCCGAGCCAGAGTTCACTTTAGTCGAAATGAGACCTAGGTTTTCAGGCAGAGACCAGAGTTTGCATTTTTCGTCCGCATCAGAATTCGATTATACTTTCACACCTCCCTAAACAAACTGGACTTTTTGGCAACTGAACTAGAGTTTGATTGAAGCGGATTAAACAGGGCTGGTGTGAATGCACCTAATGGTGCACCTAACCTTGTGGTTATAAGGTGACAAATGTCAGAATTAAACAAGTATGAATATTTTTGCAAGATGCTTTATGTTTGAATTCTAATCTCGTGACTGTTTCGATTGCAGGCAGCTGACTGCTTTCAAGGGCGAAGCCAGAGCAATGAAGCTTTTTGCTAAGCACATCAAGGTATTCATTCAGACATATTGGAAGAACGCAGGTTGTCAGTCATGAAGGGGACAGTTGGCATTATGTTTTCTCTGGGTAGATAGAGGAGCAGGTCAAGCTGCTGCAGAAAGGCATCACACACATCGGAGTGGGAACACCAGGCAGGATCAGCGCTCTCATTGACAAAGGTTTGTGTGGACATAATGGTTTGTTGAAAACCACCTCGGACATCCTGAAGCTGTTTCAGTCTCATCTTCTTTTTCTCCAGAGGGTTTGAGCCTGCAGGCTTTGAGGTACCTGGTTGTTGACTGGAACTGGAGGGACCAGAAGCTCAGGCGGATGGTGGACATTCCTGAGGTGAGCTACTGCCCCCTGCTGGATTGAAACGATAAACAAGTTTTAACAGAGTTGATATTTGGATGGAATTTTAGATCAATATTGGGTCAAAAATGGGATTTTGATTATTGATAGCCTTTGAGTCAGGACTCTTTTCTTTTCAGAAGGCAGGAGAAGCAGCAATCACAGTATTTCCAAACATTTTTTCCCAGGGCGTTCTCGTACTTCTGCCTAGAAAGAAGCCACAGTCCTCCCCAGCAAGTTAATGTTTATTTATCAAAACATACATCCCTGACATTTTTATCAGATTTTATTGAACAAAAAAAAAATAACACATTGAACAAAGTGATGTTGGTTGATGTGTTTACAGACTGAACAAAGTGGGAGTTTTCAAATTGGATGCATTTAATGACCGAGAAAAATGTGAGAAAGCAAGTTGAGAAACATTTACCTTGACATTTCAACATTTGCCGCTCACTTTTGTGAAGATGGAGAGGTTTTTTGATAGCATTTTAGGTCTGCGTCTCATTTAATGCTGCATGCTGGTTTATTAGTTGAAATTCAGATTTTCTTTTGTCCTTTATCACCATGGGCCCATTATTAGTGTCAAATTACACCAAAAAGACTAGAGTGGTCAAATGACTGGAGTTTCTTAGAGAATAGTAGCATAATTTCAGGCCTTTTCCACCACTAGTTGCTGCTCACTGCCAGACAGCTGACTGAAAGAAGGCCAGTACCAGCTTGGGTTGGCATCAGATGGAAGAAAACACAATCTGGTTGTGGAAACTAAAGAAGAACTCAGTCTTTTTAAAGTTGGAAACGTAAAAGCTGATATGCAGCCGACTGCATGCTACACCAGCAGATAGCCTTACTAATTAACTGCTTTTAACTTATATTGGATTATTTGTCTGTCAATGTTATATTCAAAAGAGAAGGACAACAAAATCTAATATATTTTGTACAGAAAGAACTTTAAAAACTCAGAGTAAATGTATTAGTTCATTTTATACTTTGAAGTAGTTACAAATAATAAATAAATGTAACGGAGGTAGGAATAAAAAAATCTAAATATATTTTTTACTGTAAATGTCTATATTTTGTCTCAGACTAGCTTTTTTTTGTACCATAAAAATCTGATGCTGGCCAATTAAAACCTGTGATAATTACAATATGTCTTTTATTTTAGAGAAGTATTGTTTCAGAGTGCTGTCCAGATTGGCGGTTGAACGTTTTGCATCATGTTTGTCCTTTTTAGATCAAACTGGACTTCTTGAAGCTGCTGGAGAACGAAGTCCTGGCGGCTTGTAAAGAAGACAAAGTCAAAATTGGACTATTTTAATTGAACATCTATGTGATCTTATTGTTTTTAAATGATCACTGAGGGGCCTCACACTGTTTGTTTCCTACTGTGTTTATGTCTGCTTCTCATTTATTCTATTTTTGTTAGACCAGAGTTTCTACGAAGTCTTGAGAAGTCTAGGAAAGTATAAAATATCTTGTTGTTTTCTAGGTCTGGGTTAGTATGGAAAAATGTTTGGGTGTCCAGATTTTATTCCCCATTTAGTTTTCTAAAACGTTACAGCCCGAGTTTGCCTCTCAACCACTTTAAATCAGACTTTTAAGCTGGACCTGGAGTTTGGTGTAATTGCTATACAAAACTTTGATACTGCTGTTTTCACATTTCTACAAATAGAAGTAAGCATATCACAGAATCTGTATTTACTAAAATCAAGCAAATGGAAGACGACTTCAGAGTGATGTTTCATGAAAATCTAACTTCTATAAAAACAGTTAAAGGCACCTTCCTTGTACTTTGACTATAATAGCTCAAAAGCTTCATAAAAATGCAGAACTATAAAAAGAACTATGACATTGTGGAGTGGAAAGGATATACGAGCCGTTTGTGTAAAATGCACGTCAAAGTGTGATGCGTGGAATAAACTAGCTCAACATAAAACCTCCAAACTGTTGTCTGTGCTTACAGGAAGTCCCTCTTGAAAATGTAAGATCACTGGATTACGTCAAACAGGAAATCATTTGTCATAGCAACTTTAGAGTAATTCAATTCTTTCTTCTTTTTTTTTTATCAGCAAATAAGAGGCAAAACTCTTATATGGTTACAGTCGGATAAAACAGGAACTTGTTTCAGGAAAAAAGTACTTTAGAGGTAGTTGAACAATGAGACAAAGGTAACAGAAAAAGGTAGTTGGGCAAGAGATTGTGGTTAATAAATGACAGGTTGCAACTGACTCCCCACCCAGAAGTTCCTGGAGTGAGTGCTGTGTGTGTGTTTGATTGCACATAGGTGGATATCACTGAAGTTAAAAAAGAAAAACAAACAGGAAAAGAAGACAGAGCGTCGTCTTCTCGGTTGCTGTTTTCAGCCGTCGTTCCCACTCATGGGGAAAACCAAAGACAAGTCTGGGCCTCTGGCTCGGAGGCCGGACAACTCGGCTTTCAAGCAGCAGCGGCTCCCCGCCTGGTCTCCCGTGCTAACCGCCAACACTGTGCTGCCTTTCTTCTACCTGCTGGCTGTGATATCCATGCTGCTCGGAGTGTGGCTGCTTCTCCTTGTACAGAGCACGCAGGAAATAAAGGTGAGCATAAATAACCCCTGGTTTTTAGTTCTCACTTTGATGTGTAGAAGAGAAATATCCGCCAATCTGTGTGGGTGGAAGAGGCGCAGGGACGGGAAACTCAGAGCACTGAGCAATAAAACGGGGAGTGACAAAGATACACAGGAGCCAAGGTTAAGGTTTGAGTCCTAATTCATGTCTGTTGTTTTCAACCCTTCCAGCTGGACTACACCGATCTGGGAAACTGTAATGAGTGTTTCGACCTGCGTCGAAATGTGAGCAACGCGGCGCAGACCTGCAGCTGTCGGGTGGAGTTTTCAATTGACAAAACATTTAAGGTACCGACCCTGTGTGCTTGTTGGGCATACTGACATCAGTCCCTTCCATGGCTCAGCTTTCAAATTCAGAATACAAATTGCATCACATGTATAATTTTTTTTTTAATTAATCATTTACTGTGTGCGCCTCAGATCAGAGCACTTTGCTTCATATTTTGGCTCTCTTCCCAGGGCGATGTCTTTTTCTACTACGGTCTCAAAAACTTCCATCAGAACCTCCGCAGGTACATGGACTCCAGAGATGACGCACAGACGGTGGGATGGATAAAAAAGTTAAAGGTATCTCTATTTGTTTTTGCCACGTTAGAGGTTATTATTCTCATTCTGGTACCAGCATTGTACATTCAAAAGCTGGAAGTTTCCCTCAATTTTCTTAACTCCGGCTGGATGGAGAACATGTGTGAACAGCAGTTTTCAAGGTTTTCCAGAGATTTTCAGAGTTATTTAGGTCCGGACTTTGACAAGGTCATTCTAACACGTGATTATTCTTTGGTCTAAACCGTTCCATCCCATATTGCTCAGTGTATCTTACTATCTAGTTTGCTTAACATGCTGTAACATCCAGGCCCGTTGAAGCTGTTGAACTTGTTGATGGTCTGTTTCACTTGCGCTGAGAGATTTCGTGACTGCATGCTGCGCATTCACGCTAACCGCTTCCACATGCAGAGCTTGGAGTCAATTTATGTAAGGTCTTTCTACAGGCTTAAAAAAAAAAAACGGGGAGAAAAAAAAACAACCTGCATCTATTTGTGAAACAACTCTGGATCCAATTTTCTAATAACAGCTTAAGCTCAAAATGGGATTCTAAACATACAAACGCTGCAATTTAAAAATTCCTTAAAAGCCAACTCTGTATTTTCTTAAAGGTGGTTCATTTGAAAATTGATTAGTTTGATCCTCATTTGGTTTTAAATCAATAACCTGATTAGAAGAATTACATAAACGTATTATATAGTGAACAGAAATATAATGGTGAAAACTGGGTAGCTTCTCGTGTTTAGCCTGCATATGTAATAACTAGTAATTTCAACAGTTTTGAGTAAAAAAGGGCTAGAGCTATCACTTAGAGAAACCTAGAAGAAACCAGTTTTAATTGAGGAAATGTGGAGGTTTTAAATCGATTTAAAAATGACTGAAGTGAGGCCGAAGGTGTGACTAGAATAACCTGGGAAAAAAAGACGTCACTTCTGTCACCGTGAAGGCTCACTATCTCCAGGAACATCGTTAGGCAGTGATTAAATCCTAGATATACTCTTGCTAATGTGGCACAACCTGGCTTTTGGAATGTCACCTTTTGTCATTTCTAAACATTTTAAGTACAATAAAAGTTGAACATGCTCTGTGATTTACAGAATATTGGGGGGGGGGAAAAATGAGCAGTTCCAGTGCAAAATTGACTAAAATATTAATTTATTCTTAAAGAACTTGCATTAATTTCTCATTTTCTTCTGAAGAACCCAAGTATTTATTGTGAGCCGTTTGCAAAAGATGAGGACGGAGTCCCCATCGCTCCCTGTGGAGCGGTCGCCAACAGTATGTTCAACGGTAAACACTGCTCACAACACTCATCAGCCAACACGTCGTTTATCTCTGCTTCGGCCAGCTGACTGTCTTTTCTCCTCCCAGACTCCTTCACCCTGACCTATCACTCCTCCAGCGGCCGTCGTGTTCCTGTTCCTTTGCTGCGGAAGGGCCTCACCTGGTACACAGACAAAAACGTCAAGTTCCGCAACCCAAGGACGGACAATCTAACTCTTGCTCAGGTGTTTGAAGGTAAAGACAGACGATGTAACCTCAGTCTCGGGAAGTGCTTTCGTTTCTCTCACGAAAAATGCAAGAAGCCGAGCACGAAGGTAAACCTGTAGTGTTCCCTCTGCAGGTACGAGACAGCCTCTATACTGGCAGAGGCCTGTATACAGTCTGGACCCACATGACCCGAACAACAACGGTTTTATCAATGAGGATCTGATCGTCTGGATGAGAGAGGCAGCTTTCCCCAACTTCAAGAAGCTTTATGGGATTTTGAATAGAGCAGACGCCAACTTTGAAAAAGGGCTTCCGAGGGGAAACTACAGCATCGATATATCCTACAGTATCCTTTGACTGCAGTTTTCATGGGAAACCTCCTTCAGGCGCTTGTTTGACGGTTCAAATGAGAAGAAATTAATCTCGCAATGAATTCATCTTTAGTTGAAGTTGCATATTCAGAGACTCAATCATTTTCTTGCATCACATTATTCCACAACAGAATCGTCTTTATTTTTACTTTGTTTCAGCAAGCAATGTGTTAAAAAATTCTTATCCACTCTTCACAATGGCAAAGACAAGACAACGCGCACATGAGCTTCATAAGTCAAGAAAAATACTCATAAAAAAACCTTCTTGTCTAAAACTGCCCACATCTACAAGTCTGAAAGATGAAAAAGTCTAAAGCATGAGGGATTGTGAAAAAGCTAAACAAGGCCGAGGCATCCCTCATAGTGAAGTGGTTGTTAAAAAAATCTCCAGAATAGCAACAAATGTTGATGTTAGTTCACCAAGTTTCCACAACATCCAGGGATGTATGATTTTAGGAAAACATTCTGTTGAAGTGTTACATATTATATTGTTGTTACGATTAAGCCGTATTTTCCTAAGTGTTTTTTCCGCAATCTTTTTTTTTTCCATAGTTCATTCAGCAAGATAAATACATAATATCAGCATTCAAAATATGACCTTACACCATGTGTTAGCCAAAACAGCCCAACTTGATAGTGGCAGTAAAGCCCAGACTGACATTTTGTGGCTCTGTTAGCATTTGTTAGACAACACCTAGATACATGTAAAGTGTTACTGGAGAAGGCAAAAGCAGGTTGTGCAAAGTACCAACTGCAGGGACACCAAAAGGTGTAACACTGCTGATTTTAGTTTCTTCAGAAGTTCTTTTCCTCCTGCTGAATTAATGTGCTCAATGTAACGAATGGATTTTTCTACATTGTGGAACCGTCAATTATTTGATTTGATTTTCTTTCCCCAGAAGCGCCACAATTAGTGGAAGGTGCCATATTTATTTGCATGCTACCTGCTACAGATTAGCCTTGACCTCCTGCCTCTTCAGACTTCCCTGTGCAGCACTTCCAGGGCAGAAAGGAAGTGGTGCTGACCACGCTGACCTGGTTCGGAGGCCAGAACCACTTCCTGCCGATTGCTTACCTGGTAACCAGCAGCCTGATCCTGCTGATGGCCGTCGTCCTCACCGTGGCCTGGTGGAAGTTCGGAAAGGATGGGAAGAACATGAAGGAATGAGGCATCGAGGCGTCAAGATGCTGAGGACTCAGACTGATGAAGGAATGAGCCGATACTCATGCTGCTGAGAAGGTTCGCAAACCAGAAATGGGGGAGACAAAGTGAAAAAAAATTCATGGAGTTTTAATGCCAGTTTAAAAGAACTATCAACCAGTTTATCCATTTGCTTTATTGTGCAAATGTTATAAACTAGTTGTTTTAAGAGGAAGTAGTCATGCTGCATTTTAGATCGTAGCGTTTTTTTATTTAAAGACGTCCCATTAGGGCCTTGCTATACTGGAGCAAAAGGTGTCGTAACATGGAGTTTTTCACATCTTTTTGCTAAAGAAAGTTTAGTAATTAAAGCACTTATTCTGTTGTATTTTTTAAAGAAAAAGAGTAATTTGGGAGATGTGAATTGTGTATTTGGAATAAAGTCTAAAGGATTAGAGTTAAACTGAAAATTCTAGTTTCTAAGAGATGAGCTGATGACTGGTCCCAATTTTTCAGCGGTCAGAAATAAAAGTAAATATTTTTTTTTCTTTCAGTGAACACATCGCTAGCTGTGATTTTCAAACTGATGCACTAGAATCTCACCGTTTAAGGAAATATTTCTGTCCAAAAACTATACTGAACTTTGAACTTAGTACGTTGTTTTTTTTTTTACTGATATGTTATGTTCAGAGTATAAATATAAAATTGAGTAATTTTATAAACTTGTTGGCTCTTTGTGCAGAAACTCTTGTACTGTGAAAGGTAAAACTTTTCTTTTAATTAAGGCTGACACACCAGGTGCTTTTTAATTTATTCCAAAGTGCAGAACCTAATTGTTTGTTTTGAAATAAACACCAATTCATATTAGAAAATTCTACAAAGAAACTCTTATGTGAACTTTTAAATAAACGTACTACATTTTGACACCCAGATTTTGCAGTGACTCCACCCAGACACAGCAGAAAATAGGAAAATATTGAGTGCTGTTATGTTTTTTTTTTTTAGTAGCAATCAAACAGGTTAAGCCCTTAAAGTGGCCACCAAAAGCTGATTGGTGCATCTCAGATTCGCATTTCTCCATTAAGTGGAAGAAATGCACCTTCGTCTATCGCATGAAATACAGCATCAGCTCAGTTAAATGCTTAATTATATTAACTTGTTAATTTAATACGAAAGCCAAGCTGTTATTTATATTACTTAGAAAATTGCAATGACAGAATTTTCAGTGAAGCACTAAAGAAATAAACATTTCTTTAATAAAATAAAAAAAACCCTCTTTATTCCTTCCCCCTCCCCAAACAGATTGATTCCACTTATTTTATGCAACCAGGGAACTTTAATCTCCATAAATCACTCTGTGGTTATTGAACACAATCAGCGCGAGACACTGGCACACCTTCCCACAGCTGAGGCGGCTGTTCTGTGACAATAAGAAGCAGCTTGACGCACGTTTGTCCACCATCTGCCTTCCTGTCAGCCAGTGTTTTGCTCAGATCAGTGCCGCAGGAGAGGAATGCAGTTTACTGGTGCGACATCTAAACGGTTCAGCCACAAAACGGTTGGACACTCGGACGCCGATGAACACAGAAGACGGGACCAATTGATCTGAACGCTTCAGGACAGATGCAACACCGACTTAAATACTAAATCACACACTACCATTTGCAACAACATTACACTTCTCTAATTTAAGACTATTTTTTTTAATGGTTGTGATGATGGCACGGATTTGGACCACAGAAGGCAAGATTTGGTCTCCATCAGGAAAAGACATGGGTATCATGGGTAAAATACTTCATGACAGAAGTTATCTTAAAAGATTTAAAAAAAGAAACTACTTTCAGCCATCACAGTGCAACAGATTGATCCGCTAACAGTGAAGGGTAGAAAAGGGGGGGGGGGGGGGGGGCGCTCGGCAATCAGCAGGATGTGAAATAAAACAATCTGATAATCGTCTGACCTAAAAGGATCGCAGTGATGTCATTACAACAACTATTAACAATTTCAAGTCATGCTTTAAAACATCAGTACCATAAGGAGGCGACATGGTGCGGTTCTGAAAGATTTGAACGCAAGCGACGTAATAAAACATGCAGTGATTGGATGGAGAGACGATCGGAGTGGAAATCACAGCTTCAGAAGAGAACAGGTGGACACATCACAAACAGGGACAAAGTCTTTCACAAACAGTAGTCAGCTTCCTCCTTTCCGTCACCAACACATTCATCGTAGTTTCAGTGATAGGACTCTAAAGGCACCACACAAGCAGTTTGTAGCCTTGCAGAAAAGTTCAGGAAATACAGACATCTCCAGCTGAATCTGAAGCTAAAAGGTAGTGTTCATTCAAGACTCAAAGCCAGGTTCAGAAACCCTCCCAGCTGGGTTTTCCTTCCCCAAACTGGGCTCGTCTGGCCTGTTCGGCGCTCATCCGGCTGGCTTTGGAGGACCTTTTTGAGGGACCTGGTATGTCAGATCCTGAGTGGGCATGGTCTGACCATTGGCATTTTTAGGTGTGTCATAGACAGACCCCCCAGAATGGCTGCTGTCTGTCCATGTGAGCAGAGAGCTGGGCCCAGAGCCCATAAAATTAAGCACTTTGGAGGGCAGGTGGCAGCCCATGTCCACCACGATGGGAGTCGCGTATTCAGCTCCTGATGACGGCAGCGGCTCTGCGTAGGGGTGGTAAACGTCGGGTGGGATGGGAGCGTCATACAGGTCTGGATCCGAGTAGCCCGGTTCCGGCCCTTCGTCTGGTTTAAAGGTCGACCGTGCACCCAGTGTGGGCACACCGCTCACCAGCGGTTGGGCATACTCTGTAAACAAAATGGAGGAATAAAAGTTATTTTTGGTTTGTTTTGGTGCATTCTCTGTGTTGGAAGTTTAGAGCTGCTCCTATTTTGCAATACAACAAAGGTGCATTCACACCAGCCCAGTTTGGTCTGCTTTAATGGACCTCTACCGCGTTTGTCTACAAGGCCTGGTTGGTTTAGGGACGTGTGAATGCCCTTTGCTTGATTGCCTTCTTCCCGTTCAGCATCTGGTACCATCTATTTCTCAGATAATAGTTATATATGTTTCCAATAGAACAAAAAGTTATACTTAAAGGTTAAAAGAAGAACTTATAAGATGCTTATTTGAGATCACAAACTGCAGTACAATACTGTTTAATCAATGTGGACATAAGGTGATAAATACTCACCCTGTGAAAATCGGTTTGCCCTTTTTTCTGCTTCTAACAATTTTTTTATCAACTAGGTTTAAAAAAAAAATACTGCCAATCTTAATCTTTAGGGAAACAATATAGCTAATGTTCATCACTTTAAATTGATTGAACTTGATTTAAACTGATGATGGTTTAAACTCGCATTGATTCAAATAACACCAGGAGTCTAAAGATTCTTTCTTTTGGACTATTGCGTCAGAGTTAGGATTTTCCTCATGTTGGACAGAAACTGATCGGCTGAATATTTTGCATAAAAACAACCATGATGTGGGACATTTACCCACCTGCGGTACTATGTAATTCTGAAAAAATTAAGGTATCATATTATGCAATCCTTCTCACAGAAAGTGAGGTAGTAATGTGAAAAGATGGCCTCCAGGGGGCAAAGACAGAGGCTGACAAGATATATTCTTGTACAATAGTCTAAGGAAATATTAAGCTTAAACGATGTTAACTTTATAAGAAACTTGTGCCTAGAACATCTAATTAGCCTTAAAAAGGATCAGATTTTGTTTTTCCTTGCAGTGAACAGGGCGTACCTGCAGGTTCAGCGTGCAGTCTGGGAACGGCGCTCCGTCCCGCCAGCCGGCTGACCTCAGGGGTGCTGTAGCGAACCGAATCCTCCGTCTCCATCATCTTGGAGGGCAGCAGCTGCTTCATGCTTTTCCACCAGACTGCAGCACACCAATAATGAGTCGCGGAGCTGCAATATAACCACACGCGCGGCTCGAAGTGACAAAGCGGTGACAATACCTGTCCGATCCCAGTAGGGAATGTCGTATGTTCCTTCTGCGCTCTTTTTCCTATACGGAGAACAAAAGGTCACTAAAGGGGAGATGGCACGTTTAGGAGACGTGAGGAGATACAAAAACGCGCACTTATTCCTCCAGTGGCAAACGCAAGCCACCGTCAAGATCAGAGCAGTCAGAACCACGACTGCCACCGGTACCAGAACTGCCATCAGCACCACATCTGGGAGTGAAAATATAACACTGAAGCTGAAAACAAAGATTTACTACTGTACGGATGGGAGGTCTCACTCTGGTCAAAGCTACCTTACCTTTGCCGCAGTGGGGAGGCATCGTCGTGTTTCTGATGTCTGGCGTGTGCGTGGCTTCGCTGAGGTGAGGCGGGTGCTTCGTCTTCGCAGGAGGTGGAGTGGAACCAGAACCGGAGGTAGTGAACAGTTTTGTAACAGCTGATCTGCCACCTGAGCAAAAGGATGCCCAACAAAATACATCCATGAATTGAACTTTTTTTTTTTACTCGCTGCAAAATTAAGTTTCTGATAGTTTCTGTATCAAATTAAACATGTGGTACTTAAAAATATAAATAAATAAACCTTGGAGTTTTATACATCCTGCTAACAACAGTTTAGTGCATCATTAAAATCCTTAATTAGTCCTAAAACAAGTGATTCATTACAGGGTGGTTCAATTAGAACAAGTTGTTCTTTTTAGCTTTGGAGCCAAAACAAAATAGACAGAATAAAGTTTGGATATGTAGATGTTTCGCCATACTCTCTTTTTAACTAAACTTGCAGTCACTCGCAAAAGTATTCCCACCCCTTAAACTTACTGGCTTTAAGACCACAAATGTCGAGGTATTTTACTAGTATTTTTATGCAATAAAGTAGAACACAATATTGACGTGGAAGAAAAATTCTCCATCGTTTAAAAATGTTCTTCACAAAAAAAAAGTGACTAGTGTCATGGATTTGAATTCAGCAAATGCATGGTGTGTGTGTGTGTGTATTCATACACGTTCACCTGACAATAAATTTGTTGGAAATGTTGAAAAATCAAAATCATTTGATACATTTTCTTCCCATTCAGAACTATACACTACTTTTTGCTTTTATTATTCTTCCTGTAGCACCTTTACTTAACCAGGATGTCTCATTGAGACCAGAAATCTGTAAAATACTTTTGCCGGCTTTTTAACACATTGAAGGGATCGTTGGTGATGAACTAACTTCCTTTACCTCCAGGAAGGCAGCCAAACAACTCCAGCTTTAGAGCAATCCTCTGGTTCCACAAGGTGGGATTTATCCTCACAAAACGAGCCTCGATTGGAGGAATGAAGTTATTCCTCACCTTGTCCTGGTAGTCCATGTTACCTTGGAAAATCTACCACAAATTAAGAAGAAAAAAAACATGACAGCTGAAAGTCGGAGGTGGCGCAACAATGAACAACAGTTATTTCCCCACTGGAAAAGCCGATAGCTACCATCTCCCACACAATGAGGGAGTGTGTGAATTCCCCACAGAGAACCGTCACAGGCAGCAGCTCCGCCACTCAATCCATATCCTTCCATTATTAATACCCGACTCGCCCATTACAGCACTTAACTGCGACCACTGCCTCCTCTCATTTCCTACCATCCACATCTTTTAGTCAATATCAGCTGCTGGGGGAAACAAAGTACTCCTGCCGCTTTAAGAAATTACTTTACCCATTTACTGTAATTTGGAGGGGAGAAAAAAAAAAGAAAACATAAAAGCAAATGACGTAATGGCTGAACAAGCAGGGTTTATCAATTTCTCCTTTTTTTTTTTCTTTTTGTACCTTGTCTTGTGAAGAATTAGTTTCCCTGTGGAAATGCCACTCCTTGCCATCTTTACTGAACAGAACCCGGTATGCCTTCACAAAGTACTGGTACTCGCTCCGGTCGGAACCCGTGGTGACAATAGCTGCAGTGACGGACAGAGAGGAAACAATCAGATTACAGGTGAAGAATAAACAGGGCTGCAAAGTATTAGAAAACCCTCAGATTTTCAAACCTTTGTTAATAAGTAGGATCAATGTATGTGTGTCTGATTAGATTGAACTGAGGTGATGTGTTGTGAATTGGAGCTATATAAATAGCGTTGTAAATATTGCCATGAAGACATCAGCCGTGATCTCCGCCTTCCCTCTCCTATGTGAACATCTGCTTGGGATATATTAGCCAATAATTATTGTCCTTTCCAAACAGTCTGTTGTGATTTAAATAGTTCTGATATATTTGCTATATAAACTGTGCAGCTTTAAGACTAATACTATGTTCTTTATTTGGACTGAAAGCTGAGCTCCATGTCTTTATGGAAGCAGCATTCATACACAACATCAATATGAAACCTTAGCACTAAGCCTTTTGTTTGTTTAACTAGAAAGTTAATGGTCCACAAACAACATATTGAGTTAATAATGCAAACCTTTGCAGGGAGTACTCTCATTTTGTGCTGCTGGATCAGAACCAGGTTTAAAGCAGAGATTCAAAATACATAAAGAAGAATCAGGAGCAAGGGACAAAGTCAATAGAGAAGGCAATATTTTTAAAAAAATCGTATTTGAACTCAAGAAAGCTGTTTATCAAAGTTTTTAGGACCTAAAATGGCTTAATCAGAGAATAAATCAGGTTTGTATGTTATTTTCTGTCATGCTTTTACAGAGTCATAAAACCCCGATGGCAGAAAGGCGTTCTGTCTTTAAACGTAGCAAGACCGTCGAGAAGCGACTCAACGGGACGAGTAATCGTCATGCAAGTTGTGGGTTTGATTCCTGCTTCCTGCCACAAATCAATGTGTTCTACATTAACACATACCGACACATGTTCACTGTGCAAACTCCCATCATTTTATCAAGACAACTTTGTCTGTAGCTCATAAATTAACATTTAAAAAACAATTACATGCATAGTCAACTTAATTCTAACATACTTTATTTAACCCAAAGGAACATTAAATGCTGCAGTAGGTCATTATCAGCCTAGCATCTTCCAAGACACATGGTGAATGGTGATGCGGTGGATTAGGACGGTTCTTTGGTAGCAGTCAGTTTTGCAGCGAATGTGAAGAGGCCTCTGACTGAAGACTGTTGCTGTACGACAGTGTTATGACATGTTAACAGCTCATTATCTGGGGAGCAGAAACAATGTTCCAAGGCAACGTGTCCTTGGGGACACCACTGCTAATCCACCTCATTTGCTTTTGCTGCTTCTATTTAAATCTCTGTCTGACAATATGATTGAAAGTGAGGAAGAGAGATTGTTGAATCGGATATGATCCATGGTTTGAACTGCCTCATTGTCTCTCTGCTCTAACTTCATGGAGCCTCCTTTTCATCTCCTCTGGGATTTGAGGTCATAGTTCAGGTTTTATTTGAGCTTTAAAAGATGCCAATCAGCTGCTCCTATTTGCAAAAACAATACCTTGTTGCTACTGTTCCGCATCGTAGCAAATGTCCGAAATGAAAAGAGCAAAACTCTTTCGAACAGCAAAAAAACCGAAGGGAATAATCAACTAAAATCATTATGACTAAAGATCTTGTTAAAGCCATAGAGAGATGAAGAGCAACAGAACAGAGATGTACCTGTGATCCTCTTCTCCCTCCTGAAGTCAACCTGCAGCCACTGCTGCCGGTCGCTGAGTGAAGGAGCCCAGGGAAGCCCGGGCTTCTTCAGACGAGCTCCCGACTTCCCCCACACGACGTGCTCACCAGCGGTGGTGTTCCAGTCCCACACGGACGAAACGCTGAGCTGAGAGTCCACTACACCACCAGATTCCAAACCCAGAGTCCCGGAGCAGCCTGAGAGGCGTCCATAACACAGAAGGAGGCTTAGTTTAAAACATGCTTTTAATTGGTGTTTGGAAAAGTGCGCACATACTTTTTTTGTGTGTGTGTATTTCTATATGCGTTCTAAGCTCCAAGCTTTCACAAGAAGAAAACAAAAACTCACCATCTGTTTTGAAGGTGAAAAGATTCTTTGATAAAATTCCTCTGAAAGAAGACGAAACATAAACTACGAATGAATAACTGAACAGGAATGAAGACGGTAGAGATACGTTTTCTGGGCTGCGGTGTCTGTATTTCTCACACAGTGGAAGTGACGTTATTAGCCAGTGTTGCCTCGTAGTGAGGAATGCCTGTGCTGCTCACCACGGTGATCTTCCCGCCCGCAGCATTGGACACCGCACCTGCATGGATAGCCGCCACACACAATGGGGACGACTGCAGGGAGGAGCACAGGAAGGGAAGACAGGAGAGACTGTTGCTAGGCACCTTTACAGCACAGATTCGTATCTATTCAACTGTGAAGAGCAAACGAATTACAGTTTTTCAAGCTGGTGGAAAAAAGGGCTTCAGACAGATGACAGATTGTTTTGGGTAAAATATCTCCAAAGCAAAACTAGCACTAAAAGAAAAAGAAAAACATTCTCTCGTTGCCACCACCCTCCATGACTGTTAGCTTCTCAGTCACTGTACAATATGGAGACCAAGTGTAGAACAAGTCCATCCAACTAGCCAGATATGTTATCGTCATGCAGGGTGTTAATGGGCGGCACTACTAAAAGAACAGAACACCAAATACTGAGTACATGCAATTGCTTTTGTGATTCAATATATTGTGAAGTTCTAACCAAAATATTAGATGAATGATGCAGAGCTGAAGCTCGTAATCGTGATTAACCGATTTATTGAAGTAATTGTCAACTAACTTGGTAATCGATCAATTGTTAACTGGACTACACACGCTAAAAAAAAAAAAAAACTGTTGCTCAAAGAACACCAGAGGAGTAGGTAAGACAAAACTGCACAAAAACATATATTTGCAATTAAAAAGAACCTGCTTTGTCTCCCCTTAACTCCTTTAATGTCATAGTTTTAGCTTAACCTTGTTCAAATTCTATAAAGAAACAATAACTATCTCCTGTTAAGCATCTTTTCCTGTCCAATTATAAATCGGCTCATCCAATGCAATTACAGAGTAGTCCTTCACTGTATTGATAAATCAAGCATAAACCTTTATGCCCTTTAGATCCTTTGCTACAACTGATTAAGTGTTTATTTAAGGAATGGTATGTTATGGCAATTTAGGTAATAAAATGTATATTTTAGGTAATAAAATTTACATTTTCTTATTTAAAAAAGGAATTGAATTATTGCTTTGTATGCATTTTATTGTATTTCTCATTTTGTATTAAAAAAAGGGCCATTGTGACAAAGTGAAAAATCAACTGAACGTTGCAAATTTTTTATCTGATTAATCGCCTGTCAAAATAATTGATTACTAAAATAATCGTTAGTTGCCGACTGTGGATTAATTCTAGGATTATTCCACAATCAGCCATACAATCTGAAGAAAACCTTTGACACAAAAAACTGTTGAGGTTTACTTTAATTAAACCCGATGTTCCTGAGTGAAGCAACGACCAATAAGAAGTTTACGTTAGCCGCTACAGCTCCACTGCCAGTTTTATGCAGCGCTGCGGTGTCCGCCCCGCTTTACAGTGTGATCACTTTAACCTTCAGACTCGAGCAGATAAGTGACATCATCCTGATTCATCAGCTTCTCTCTGTGCGAAGGACACCAGGAGCCACTGATGGGAATGAGTCACGGCCGACTGCATTCCTGTCCAAACCTGCTTCCACATCACAAAGCAGCTGAGAAAAACCCAGATTGCCCTGCCACCCCCACCTCTTCCAGAGGAGGAGATCCTCCATAAGAGCAGCTGCTCGAGCAGGAGTGAAATTTTATTACGGGAAAAAAGACCCACAGTGGAATTCACAGCTGAGAAGATTGTGGGAAAACTGGTGACCCGCAGAGTGACGAGTACACATGCAGCATGCTAGGATTTATGCACGAACGCAGCAGTAAAAAGGCTGCCACAAGCCATCAACACCTTCGCCGTGACTCTTAAACTTCCCAAAAGTCGCATGCCACATCCTGGAGAGAGGCTTAGCAAACCGCTGCGACAAGAATCACGGCACCCTGCCTCCAACGGAGAAAACCGCACACTTAAGCGCACACGTAGAAGCGGGAGAGGGTGAAAGACACCTAGAAGAATGAAACGGTAATCTGGGTGGAAAGACTAATACAACGAATTCACAATCACCATTCTGGAATCACACACGCCCTCCAGAAAGCAAACCATGAATGAATCACATGCAAATAAAAACACCCCCGGCGTCCACACGCAACGCGTTCCTCGAGCATTTTAGCAACATTGACTCATTCGGCAGGTTTTTGTCTCTCCAGAAACACTCAACACGCAGCTCTGCTCAGCGCTCTCCTGCAGCTGGACTGGATTACAGGGTTATTATTTTCAGCCAAACTATTATCTAACCTCCCTTTTACCCAGTGACCCTGCCCCTCCTCTGTTCCTGTGGGGCGCCTCGCTCCCTGAAGCGCACGCCCCCGCTCTCCTCCCTGTCTTCCCATCTGTCAGGAACACCCTTCCCTCCATCTTCCAGCAAAAAAAAAAAAGCTCCAAGAAAAATAAAACTAATGAGGTCATCATTAGGAGACTAAGCAACTGTGACCTGCAGCACAGGGGTTCTGTGAGGTCATCAAACCAGGACGTGGCTGTACTCACCTCTCTGTATCCATTTGGTGTCGTTCCAGAAATCTTCTCTGTAGATGTCAAGCAGCCTGCAGGGCAGTATTTACTATAAAGAAACAAAACAAAAACACCATGAGTATCAGTCTGGTCTTTGAACAAAAAACTAAATAAAATCAACGCAAAGCAAAGAGCGTTCACCTGAACTCTGCCTCTGGGAAATCGGATCCTTTGTCGAGGCAAGTGATTAAATCTGCAAAGAAAAAACAAACGGCATCAGAACTGGTTTCTCTGCATGTCGCTGCAAAACGAATGTTCTCTCCTCTACACAAAGCAACCACCGCTGTGTTTTCTGCAATCAATTGTCTGAAAATTATAAAGTACAGCGCTCAAAATAAAAACCATTGTTTTCCTAAACCGGAAGGGGTTTTTAGAGAAACTTCTAAAGCACAGAAGTTTTTTAAATGGATTAAATTTTTCTTGATCACTCGGTAAGTGGAGAGACACAGCACCTCGCAAAAGTATTCACACCTCTAGCTTTTTGTATCTTGTCATGTTAGATCAGGGGTGTCAAACTCCAGTCCTCAAGGGCCGCTGTCCTGCAGCTTTTAGATGTGCCACAGGTACAAAACACTGGAATGAAATGGCTTAATTACCTCCTCCTTGTGTAGATCAGTTCCCCAGAGCCTCGCTAATGATGTAATTTGTCTATTCAGCTGTGGTGCAGCAGAGGCACATCTAAAAGGGCAGTGGCCCTTGAGGACTGGAGTTTGACACCTGTGTGTTAGATCCACAATGGATGGATGGAGAGCCTCTGACCATTAGTTTTGAAGTTTTGCCACACATTGTGAGTTTTTGATTGCGTTGTGATCTAAATCTTTGGATTTACCTCCATCCATCTCCCCATCAAACCCAGTCAGATTCACTGTCATTGCTGAAAGACAGAATTCCCATAGCACCATGTTTCAAAGTGGGACTAGTGTGTTCACGGTAATGTGTGTGTGTGTAAGGGAAAGAGCAACGTTCAATGGCTGACCTCAGGACCTTTGCTGCATGCCTTTCCCATTTTCTTTCACCAGTTCTTGTCTGAACACCATTAACAAAGTTCGGTAGTGTCACAAAATCTCTATAAATATTCAAATTGAGAAATACTATTTTTTTCTCAAAGGGAAAATAAATGTTGTTTAATGTTGTCCATATCATCCTTGTGTCTTCAAAGAGTGGATGGTGACGCTGTGAGCAGGAAGGATCTCTGGTGACAGTCAGTCTTGCAACGTATCTGAATAAGCCTCTGACTAAAGACTGTTGCCATATGACAGCCTCAGGACTGTTATGACATGTTAGCATCTCAATATCTGGGCAACAGAGACAATATTTTGCATTACTGTGTGCAGAATGGAACCATCAGTTGTTGGCAAGCACTGCTAATCCACTTTAAATCTCATATTAATACGGCCATAACAGACAGACAGAGTTTCCAGTCTGGGATATAATTATTAAAACATATACTGTATGTTCAGCATTTGTCTTTATTAACTCAAGTTTATAGTCAGTAACTAATGCTTTAGTTGAAATATGCAGACTATGGGTCCAGGTATAATAAACATGTCCAGTATATCCTACAAATAAAGTTTGCTGTTCACTGGATTATATTTAATATAATCCATGAAAACCTGAGTGGTTTATATAAATTTGACCTCCAATAAGTTTGAATTACCTTCCGATCCATGAGTCCAACAGGTTATAAAAGCATTTAAATGCTTTTCTTTCTATGAATTTGAATGTCATGGAAAGAAAAAGAGGATTTTATAAATATCAGAAAAATTCACTTCTGTCTATAGAAATCTAAATGCGAGGGCCGTACAATTTCAGAAAAATATTTAGATACCATTGCTGAAAATGTTAGCGGTAGAGTCAACGGTCTTGAGTCACAGGACATACTGAAAATGTCTGAGTATGAGTCAAACTTTTGCCTGACCAAAAAGTCCTGCGAAGGAAAAAAAAAAAATCCATACATATACAATGTAAGATTGAATAGTTCTGTCGAGGCAAAATTTAAGACCTGGGAAAAACCTATTAAAGGCCAATTTACTTTTTTGTTACAAAATTTGAGATTTTACAAGGATGCGTGGACAGCATGTGAAATATTATACCCCATCAAACATAGCATCTATTATAATCGAGATATTTTATACATTGATCCTGCGGTTCGACATCTTCAGAGGACTTTATAATGAAATTCTGTGGGAGCCATGTCAAATGTTTCCACATAAGGGAAGCATGTACAAGATGACTCAAGTAGAAAAGTGACTGAATGACCTCTATAAAACATTTTGGATTGGACCTGAAAACTCCCGCAGCTGCTCGCATGTTAAAAACAGACTTGCCAACCAACTTCAGACGTCCTGGATTTGTCCTAATTGTGGCTTCAACTACATCACCCAAAGGAAAATAAATCTGAATCCATAAATCCGAGGAGATTCAATTTGAATTTTGAACCCGACGTGAATCTTTCCATGTAAACTCTGAGAAACAACAAAGTAGCCCTGCGAGCCTGTGGGAGTACAATGGGTGATCAAACACACCAGTCATGTCTCGCAGGATGACGTGGGCTGCTGGGAATGTCGTGTAAACTCTGCGGTGACTTGCAGCCTCCTTCTGTCGTGACCACATTAATATGATCAAAAACGGTACCTCAAAAACAAAGTTAAGATGGAAAAAAAAAAAGAAAGAAAAAAGCCACCTCGCATCGCCATGGTGATTGGTTAACGTTTTGTTCAAGCTGCCCACCCGCACACACCTGAGTGATCATTTTCATGTGAGGAAAACACATGCATCAGCTATGTGGTGGGAAAAATGCCACCCAGTGTGATTCAGTCGAGCCACGATGACCGTTGGATCTAAATAATTGCGGATACTTATTTCTTGAGGCTTCGGCTCGTCTCTTGCCTGTTTTTTTTCCTTCTTCTTAAACCCTAGAATATTTCTGAAACTTACTGACCAACATGTGGACTGAGATAAACAAGATACTTGTTGGTCACAAGTTTTTAAGTTCTCAAGTTTTGGATGCAAAGATGTGGATGTATTTAAAAGAAAAACCTCAAACATTTCCTGATGTGACATTATGGGACAAATCTGAAGACATCAGACAAGATGTCAGGAAGAGAACTGTGGATTTCTACAAGTCTGGTTCATCCTTGGGAACAATTTCTAGAAGATGCCACATTCATCTGTACTAAGAAGGTCTAGCTACCACTCTGTCCAGGAAGGAGGCCAGTAAAAGCTGAAGTTGGTAAGAGAGCTTCCATTATCTAACGAATTCCTAACAGACTTGGACTAAGAGGTCACTCAGAGAGGAAGAAGTCATTACTACAAAAGCAATTTAGAAAGCAAGATTAACGTTTTCAGATGGACTTGGTGCTAAAGAACCTAATCTTTAGAGACATGTTCTAAGTTCTAATGAACTTAAAGTAGAAAAGTTTTGCCCTAATGGTTGTTGTTACATTTGGGGGGAAAAAGGGAGACAGCAGTAAGGATTGGAACCGGGTTTTCTGGAGGTTTCACAAACTCAAATTTAAGACTTTTTAAGACTTCATTGTTAATTTCCACCTGGGATTAATAAAGTATGCTCATATATTCATTAGGATTGAATTTTAAGACTTATATCTCTACAGAAATGTACAAAAGTCTTCCAGCCAACTGGAGATAAATTTGCACTTGGGTGCAAAATAGATATCTAACTAGCAAAGGTATATTAGCAGGTAGTTAATAATAGCCTCAACAATGCAATAAAGATGTCAGCATGCGACTCAAACCTTTGCCTAACAGAAAATCCCACGACAAAAATACCTATAAGAGATTAAATATTACTGCCAGGACATTTTATACCTGTGATTAATAAATTAACTTACTTTCTTAAAGTGAATTTAAGATGTTTTAAGGCCAAACTAGTTTAGTCACAAACTGGCATTAGGAACATAAAATCAATGTTTTCAAGTGAGTATCATAAAAGCCTGATCTGCAAGAGGTGTGTCTGAGTACAGCCGCCTACAACCCTGACCTGGTTATACCAGTCCAGCTTGTGGACGGATACCCAAAACATTTGACCCGTGTCAAAGTTTGAAGGGAAAATTCTGCCAAATAATAAATAAAATTGCAAATCTGAAGCCGTCGTTCTTGCATTCAGGGAAACAGGAATAATCCTGGTCATCCTAACTGATGTAATATAGGAAACCTTCAGTCACAGCTTATGCCAAGAAGTGAGAGAAAATGGTTATATTCCTTTTTACGCAGTGTATGTAAACATCTGGTTTCAACTGCACATCTGATAGTACAGATCAAATGACATACAGAGACAAGAAAAATGCAACAAGCTGCCAGTTTTTAGACAAACCCATATGTTAAAAGATTTGTGTATGAGTGTTTTTTCAGGACACAATACAATTACTTCACAGTCATAAAAATAAAGCTTGGGGTACAGAAAGAAAACAGCTGTGACTAACACAGAAAATCCTAGCAACTCTTACCTCCAGGGCTAAAACAAAAACGGAACCAGGCTCAGTGCTCAGGTCTCTTAATTAAAATGAATGCCACTGGAGAATGAAGACAAAAAAAACAGAATAGTGTAGAGCAAGCCAGCAGCAGCCTGCATACCTGAGTGTTCAGTGGTGGAGTAGGACAGGTAGAATCCACGTCCTGTACGGTGCATCACACTCCTGAACTGGACGGTGACCTGGTTGCCTGAAGACTCGATCAGCTCATCAACCTTCTGATCCAAACCACAGTATTTCACTTTAATGCAAGAAATGAAAAGCACAGTGATTAGTGATTAGAGTATACACAGTATACTCGATAATGTACTTTTTCTTTGTTTTGTTGTAATACAGGCGTAACAAGTGATGCCCTATGTAATCTGGTTAATTAGTTAAGGTATCGCCTCAACTTGCCAGCCTGCATTCACTCAGCTGCTTTACAGACATGATGTCACAATTTTCCAAATGTCATTTTAAAAAACGTTACCGCTCAGCTACCACTCCTTTAGTTTGTTTAGTTTATACACCATGACCAGAGTAACCAGTATCTACACAACAATACGCCTTTATTGCAAGTGAGAAAACTGTAACCCCCTTTCAGCTGTGCAATGCGCAGCAACAAGTGGGGGAAGGGCAGCACCTCACTATGCTATGCTCTATAAAGCTGGAGAAAAAACAGGTCACTCCAGGGCATTTTGCTTGACGACTCATTAAAGTTACTTCAAATTGTAGGAATAGCAGGATGGAAAATATGTATATTTTGTTAAGTGACTTTTTTTTAAAAACCTCAATATTCATAACGAGTCCAAGCTTTCGCCAAGCTGTGTGACAATGTATTCAGCATAATCAAGCAATCTTTTGGGATTTCCTCCAACCACTTCATCCAGTGTGCCATCAACCACAACAAAATGAAATCAAACTTAAGCCTAAGTTTAATTCTCGGCCCAATCCAGATCAAAACTTATAGCAGAATTTGTCCTAAGACAGAAAAAAAAATTATATTAGCACAAATGAGTTCAAACTAAGGAGCAGGACTTTATACATCAGGTTAAGTTGAATAAAAGATGACTGACTTCCAAGTTTCAAAAGCAAGCTCCAACCATGACACTCCCACCACCCAGTATGAGGTGTTCATGCTGGTATGGGGCCAGTAAACATTCCACTGTAACAAAATGAGCAGCGTCACTTTTCCTGTGTCACAGTTTTCTGGTTGATCAGCATATTTTCACAGTTACTTTTCTCTCACTTTTAAAGGATTAAGCCTAGAGGCCTTTTGATAAAACATGAAATGTAAAGAAAGCAAGAACTACACAGCTCGCAATAATCCATTAAGCAACATTAGTAAGTTGTCCGCAACAACAATTCACTGAGACTCTATAAGACCCGAATTTCAACCAGAATATTTATTATCTCCGATCTAGTGTCGTTATTGTTGGCTTGTTGTCTACTCAAAAGTCTGGTGTCAGGTCAGACTGTTGTTTTGAATCCAACGCTCGTCCTACAAAACATCAGTTACTTATAATTAAGAAATAAAAATACATACAGACGTATATTAACTATTAATTAGCTCCATTTCAATTACTTTCCTTTAAGACTGTGTAGCATGTCTCAGAAGTGCAAACACAGACTGCGGTTTATAATTTTAGTCAATGACAGTGACTGTGGACAAAGCTACCTAAATTCAAATGCTTGCATTTCTCTCTGACTGCTACAATCCTCTCATAAATGGCTGCTGCTTTCATCCCTACACACAAAGTGGGCTTCTGTGGTTCTGCTTGTGGAACCGCCGAGAGCCCCATCCATTATGGTTTTTGTGTGTTCTTTAAACAAAGGTGAAAGCAGCTTTAAGTATCAGTATCATGTGTCAAAGTACACCGGGCTGCTTTGGGCTTGAGGTTAGTGGTTTGTTGTCTCTAAGTTAATCTACCCCAGATAAACTTTATAATACATTTAACTAAGAAAGAAAGTAGACTTTCTGTTTAGAAACATGACCAGAGTAAAGGTTGACCACGTTTAGTTGGGTAGCTTCAAATATAACCAGGGCATCGTTCTACTTATTCTTTGCTCAAACCAGTGAGCATCAGCACTGTGCAGTTTGGTTTCTTTAAAATTAAGCTTTGGCTGAAAGTTCACAAGTTTAACAATTAACCAAAAACATTACACTGTGCACACCAAAAGTGCTCATATCTCACGATTTAGTAACGTTGCAAGCTTAAACTTCAATGTAAATTTATATCTATCCATCCAAACATAAAAAGTATGGAGGGAATTTGCATCCATGCCCCTTAACTTTGAAACTTGGGATTGAGAGTAACAAAAATAATACTTTTAGTTATTTTAATGACGGCAGACCAAAAACTGATCATCCCAGTCAAAAATAACTTCAAAACTATTTAATCACCACAGAGAAGCTGCTGAATGTCCCTAAGTGTTTCCATTTTTTGCTTTTTTTCTTGACAAGCACACAAACAAAAATAGCTATACAACTTCACTTACAGCAAACATCAAGATATAGATGCACCACTTTTAAACTAGGACAAAAACCTGCCTGGCCTGAAGCAAAGGGTGGCTTTTAGTCATTCCTAAAAGTCACCCTCTAATCCTAAAACTTGATGGTTAAAAGTCTGTTTCAGAAAACCAGTCAGTATCTTTTTTCTCTCACCAATCTCAGTCTTTTTGGATCCGATGCCGTTGTAGAGGCGGAGATAGTTGACCTGGCAGTCACTGTCTCCTAAGTCCAGCAGAGCAAATCGAAAGTGGATCTTTCCACGCGGCACAGTGATCTCCCACTCACACACAGTGTCACTCGGGTATGTCCTCGGATTGTCCAGAGAGGACAGCGTCCCGCTGCTGGGGCCGAGCACACTGGGGCCGCAGCCATCACCTGCAGTGCAACATAAATACTCACATTTATATTTACAAAGCAAAGTAAAAAGAATATATAATTTTAAGATGCTACATTAACTGCTACAAGCTTAAAGTTTCCTGTTTTTGAGGTCAGCCTTTCTAGTTTTAATCAATCCTTCTACAAGAGAAGAAAGGAGCAGAGGAAATAAAGGAAGGGCAGGCAAAAGCACTAAAACAAATAGTAGAAAAAAGAAACAGGGAAGACAGGCCAAAAGGGAAGGAACAAATGAACAAAGAAGCAAGAAGAAGAAAATTAAAAAAAAATTATGGCCTGATACTGAGTGACAACATTTGGACAATGAGATAGCACATAAGGTGAGGAAATTCCAGTATTTTTCAAGATTCTTGTCTCTCTTTACTGCTCCACATGTGAACAGAAATAAAATCAAATTTCAACTATTTCCTTTTACTGGCAATGTAGGAAACTGGAGACTCCATTATTAGCCCAACAAATCATTGAATTTTCACCTTTTTCCGTCTCTTAAGACCATCCACAGTCCTGACTTCTAATGCAACCCTGGCTTCCCCAGAAGGTCTTCAATGGCCAAAAGTTTTCAGACTGATAAAAACCTTCACTGCTTCAGTTTTTATGGCAACACCTTATGTCATGTCTAAGTTGCAGTTCAGGAAGTTGCTATTCAGAAAAAATACCCTTTTCCCCCAAAATGAATGAAAACTTACTTAATTACAAAAACATAGGCTGCACGCTGTGTTTTGGCCAGACACAAATGACCAGTTATCATCCTTTCTGTGATCTCATGGTCTGCCTCGGAGGAAATTATTAACCACGAGAGCTAAACTGATAGTACTCTGTCATTTTTATTGGATTAGAAGGGCAAAATGGCTCCTTAAAGTGGCTTGAAATCATTTTTCCTATGGTGAACCATGGCTATTTACAAGACATCACATGTTGTAATCAATTTTCATGAAGGTAGTTTGAATATATTGTTACAAGAAAGACTGCACACCCATCAACAAATGATCCAACTGCTAAGAAGCTTCAAAGCGTCCATGTGCAAGAACCGTCGCCTAAACAGGATTCAGCTAAAGGATTTGGTTGCCACCAGTGTAGAGCAATGGCAGCATGCTGGTATGATTGCAATTACACAGAGTAAGGTAGACAATGCTAGGGAAAGCAGACACAGAAGCTGATCTTCTCAAAGTATAACATCAAGGACAGACTGACTTTCTGCACTAAGTACCAGGACTGAACTGCAGAGGACAAAGGTCAAGTTATTTTCTCTTAAAAGTCCCCCCCTTCGGACTGATTGGGACATCTCAGAAATTGAGGAACTTTGCCAGATGAACCAGAAGCAATACAATGACAAACAAAGCTTTTCCAAGCACAATGTATCACCAGGTAGCTCACACTGACATTTTGGGTTCAAGCCCAGGAAACGTCCCAGATGAATCAGAAACCATCTTCCACCCCATCACTTGTGCAATTGTGCAAGACACTTAACCCCAAATTGTCATCAGACCTGCATAGCGCCATAAGAAATTGTGTTTGTTGTAGGTGCACCTGGGAGACTCGGATTCCAATGTAAAGGTCCTTTAAGTGGTCCAAAGGGTTAGAAATGATTAGATCATCTCAGTGCAATTAGATCAGAGGAATCTACTCACACAAACCTTTCAACCTGGAAGTTTTCCTACATGATTTCTCCTTCCGTTCCTTTTATCTTAAGTAATTTCTGAGAAATTAAATGTTTGAAGCATTCTGAAACCTGAACACCCTCTTTTGTACATCTACTCATTATCTTAAAAACCTGATCCAGCTGCCTAGAGAAACCAGGAGCGATAACAGTGCAAATAGTTTGAGACTTTAAACTTTGCACTAGCTCACAAATCTTGACCTCGGTTTTAAGACCAAACAAGAAGACTCAGTTACACATTTCTGCTCAGAACAAACATACTTTACTATTGATGAGGTTAAAAGAGACAGATACACATCCCTACTGTGGCACTCAGTACCATGGATGTTCAATTAAATGAACATAGGATCATACATTTGTATTTTTCAATCTGTAGAATGTAGTTTGTCTTGATATCTTGAATATTTACCATCACTGCTTACGAAAAGAACAATTACTAAGAAGTGGTTACAGCGGTTTGCAGAAATGCCTCTGGTTTCCTGAACCACAACGAGAACAGATCAGAGTACAGAATTTGGGGACAAATCAATATGAAACCTAGTAGCTATAGAAGACTGTTTATCTTTTAGAAAAAATACAAACAAAAAAAACATTTGTGCTTCACTGACATTCAAATGCAAATCTATTAGATCATCGTATGGGAGAATTGCAAGTTCACAACCAAACTTGTTTGTTTAATCATTAAATGTCACGAGGATACCGGTGTCCTCATGGACTTCCATTTAAGTGTAAGTCGATGATTAGGGGTTAATGGACCAGAAAAAAAAACTTGTCTGAAGAGTGAAGTGGAACAAAACATCTTAAAGCTGAAACAACACAGAAAGACTAGTTGTATTTCCCTATCTTCTTAAAAACCAGTTGCAAAAAACATTTCTGCATTTTAAGCCTTGAAAGTTTTCAATCTCATAATCAGACAGCTTATGGTTGCTGGTTCCCCTACTCTCAATCCTATTCGACAAATGAATGAGCTTAATAGTCAAACCTATTTTGTACAGGCAGGAGGATTATGGCTGAAAACCCGAACATCTACAAACAAAACTGAAGAGTTAGTTGGTCCTCAAACAGATGGGAACATTTTTGAAACTTCATGCACACACGCTGGAAGACTATAGTGAAACTTTTGTTCGCTGTTGTTACTGACTTAGGTGGTGTGCTCCATTTCAGTAGATCTGCACAATGCATTGAATGCAAGTCATCATCTCAATATTGATGCAGTTTATATTACAATTGCAAATGACTGCTTTGATGCAGTATTTAGTGGGGTATTACATTTCTATTGAGATGCTTTAATGCTCGGTGTGCCAAAAATATTTCCAGTCGGTTGGATGGACTTTCACTGCCCTTGATGTCGACTTTGATAAAGCGGTGGAGACTTTGTAGTGATGGGAAAAAGAGAAAGAAATGTGGGTTAAGTATATCTGATATCCTTACATTATTCAACAATAATAACAGCCCTATTATGAAGTTGGACGTTTGATCATTTCCAAGAATATAATGTTAAGTGATAAGCTCAGCTGCTAGACTGAATACAATTAGCAGTAAAAGGCTAGTTTATTTGTAGAGCACATTTCAGCAACAGGGCAATTCAAAGTGATTTGCATAATGAAAACATAAAACATCAAATAAAGCATCCCATTGCAGGCCCAGATCAACAAGCTCCTCCTGCCCATGTGTTGCCCTATCATACTCATCTACTTAGCTGGGTTGAAATTTTCTCAATAATAGGATATTTTGATAAGTATTGCTTTTGATCGGTACTGCTTTTAAAGGCCAATTACAAATTTTGCCTTAATATTTAGTATCATCAGCGTTATTGAACGTAGTCTCTCTGTTTGTCAATGTCACAACATTCTGTGTCCTGTCATCCCAACAGTTGCATTTTGAGCCATGAATGTTGAATAAAAATCACTCTTCTATACCACTCAACACCTGTTAACGGCAGCGTTTAGTCCAACCAAATTGTTTAATTTACCCAAAGATGAGTAGAATATTTTTAAACCCAGCTAATTTGCAGTTTAATGTTTTTAACTATTTACTAAAAAAAAACAAAAACTATCTACTGTTTTGATACAGGGGGACATCAAAAAGACTATCAGAAGTAAATTACCTGACTTTTATCATAGCCACCAACAAGATAGAATATTCAGAAAACAATATTAACTGGAACATTTAAGATGACATCTAAAAACAGTTTTGCATTTAGTAAGTGATTTGAATAACAACCTTTCACAAGTTTCAGAATTTGGGCCGTAATCTTTAATCAAAAGAAGATACCATGAGAAATGCTATGGTCTTGAAAATGTATTTTTTTGTAGTTCAAAAGGCTAGAATATTTATGCTTAAGGCTCTTACTATGAGGAATTGCAGCAGTGCCATCTCAGTTTATAATTTAAGAACTTAAATTGCTTTAGGCAAATCACCTATTATTTAGCAAATCCTACTGAGGAAAAACAAGACACCCAGGTACAATGCTAGTAGTCCACCACATTAGCTTTAGCTTATAGGCTGTTTTCACAGGGGTTTCATTTTAAAACTGTATTACAAAATGTACTTTGAGAGATGTTGCTATGGTAATTGTTTGAACCTTATTCTGGATTCCCGGCTGTGTGATAAAACTTTGCAGACACACGCCATGGTGCTAAGTGAATATTATGCGAGCCTTGAGTTATGCAAGAGCCCTCTGAGTGGACATTATCCAGATGAGCAGAACAAAAACACGACAATGACTCAGAAATGTTACTGAAAAACTGCAGAGTGAGCTACATCTCACATTACGCTCTGTAACACCAGTAATCATTCCTGAAGTGAGTGTATATTTAAAAAGATTGCTAAAGTCAATAAATTAATGACAAACTGGGCACACGTGTTTATCCCCACCCCCAAAGTGTTAGGAAAAGCCAATCCATCAGTGTAGTTTAGTTAAACTTGAGTTTAGCCATCCTTTTATTTGGGTCCAGTTTTGTGCTTAACACATAGTCCTCTGTGATGTGTATCAATCATTTCATTTTGTTTATGGCAAAGAAAAGACCATAAACTTTTTAAATGGCGTCATTCTTTAAACCAACCTATAAAGGCCTAACAAATGGTAAACTTTAAATGGTAACCAGTTTATTGGGGGACTAAAATCAGAAACACGTTGCTGCTTTGACAGTAAAATCCTTGAACGCCTGCTGTTCATTTGTTGTAAACATTTGCAAAATGAAAACGTCAAGTTTCAGGAACCGGTTCGCCTGGTTTTTTTCCCCTGAGCAGTTTTCCACCAAAAACACCGACCTCCACAGTGCGCGGCGTGAAGCAGAGCCCACGTACACACACACACACACACACACACACAGACACACGGCCATGTAAGGCAGGTTTCAGTTAGCTGGACAATAACACTTCCTAAAAGCCCCCCACCCCCCAAACAACACCTTAAACCGGGATGCGTTCGTGTATTCGCGGTCACACGGGTCTCCTCCGGTGTGGCACCAACCTTTCTGCCCTCGACAGCCCTCCGCGGTGAGAACGATGAGCACGGACAGGACGAGCACCCCGGCCCCTGTCGGTCCCCTGCCCACCATTACCGCTCTGCCCATAGCAGCCTGCAGTCTGAATGCATACTGCTCGCTTCTGGCCCCAGCTGCTGCTGCACCGCTTCAGCCTGGACGAGAAGGGGGGAGAGAAAAAAGAGGAGAAGACCAAATCTTTATCTCCTGGAAGGCGGGTAAGCGCCTGGTTTCCTCCCGTGGATGTGTTTTTGTTTAGTTGAAAATTTAATGGTGGTTAGCGACACGCTCGCTGTGGAGGAGGTCACTGCTCTACACACACTCAGCCAATCTGTGGAGATACTTCCTACACACACATACTCCGCCTCCGGATCTGGGAATGGGATACCCGAGTCCCCCAAGTGGTCTGAATGATCCCACACAGCCATACAATGCTGGGAGGATTCTCATCCAGCTGAATGGGGGGAAACGAATTATTGTGTTTAAATAGTTGGACTAAATGGAAAAAAAAAAAGTATCATAATTTAAATACAAATATGGCATTCAAATAGCCGGACTATCAAAAAACTAATGAGCCCCTGAAGGAAAATTTAGAAGAAAAAAAAAACTAATCAAAAGCTAAACTATCTAATAAAACTTTTAATAAAAAAAATTGTATTTAAATAACTAGACTGTCTAAAATAATTGAAAATTAAGGAGAATATTGTAGTAGTTGAATCAAATTTAAAAATATTTAAGTACTTCCACTGAAACAATGCAAGTGCTTATACTTAAGTACTTTGTTTTAGATGACAGATTTCACATTTTATTTTCTTTGAAAATGTTTGCCAGTGACCCCACCCCCATTTCAAATTATTTAACCTTTAACGCAATCCTTAAGGATAAATCACACTCGGAACTGATTGTTATTTACTTTGTTTACTTTGTCACAACAACCACAGAATACATTTTATTTTAATGGAAGTATATAATCACGATGTTTAAAGTACAAGAAAAACAAGACCCCCCTCCACACCAGAAAGAGTCTGAAATGTGCATTTGCATTCAATGGTACTACTCAATGGATTTGAGCACCAGATGGCTGAGGGGTGTTCAAACTTTGGGAAATTATTTTATAACCTTACAACTGTTGCTCTTTGGTTTATATGACGCCAATTGTTCACTAATATCCTAAAGCAACCTTCAAATGCCTTCATAGAACAACTGTATCTACATTGACATCAAGTTACATACAGGTAAGTGGACTATTTAGGAAATTTTCGAAGGCATTATTTAGGTAAAGGAATGCACCTAATTAAAACGGTGCATTCCTTTTTATTTAGGGGTATCAGAGTGAAGGAGGCGGCACTCTTCAGATTTCATTTGTAAATCAGTCTAAAAACCATGTACTCTTTTCCATTAAGGTGCTACTGTTATTTTTGTCGGTGTTCCACTTTAACTGGAGCGCTCCTAGTTCCGACTTCCGAGGTGTATGGAACGCAGCAATATAACCAAGACATAGAAAATACAGTAATCTAAATAAAGAGATATAAACATTTCACCCTAATAGATGGTACAAAAAAACCCTGTAGACAGCATTTCTCTCTAATATTTTATTATTTTTTAGACAGCTGGTAGTAGCTGGCTCGTCTTGCTGCTACAAACTACAAACGCTCCCATCATGCTTTGTTCTGCCATGACGTCAGGTCAGCTGACCGTTGCTGTTCTTGGGAGAAAGATGTCGGTGACGACCTGGCGAACGATGAAAGCTGGTTTTACCTTTGCGTTTGCTCTCTGTTGCCTTGCCTTAGCAGGTAGGAAGTGTCCGACGCTAAACAATCGACACTCGTAGTTTCACAAACCTTATTTGTTGTATTTCTAACACCGCGACCTCATGTGTGGCCTCAATATTCAGCTGACTGGTCGCTACTCAGCCCAGGAACATCGTTAGGATGGTCATTTAGCTTTTTTTTCTGTTATTCCCATGTTTTGCTTGATCTGTCAATGAGACTCAGAAAAGTAATCCATCTAAATACCAGTGCTTTTGGAAAACTATTCAGCTCCGGCTACATGAAACTTATCGAATAGCTTAACATAACTCTCGCTTTTTGCTAGTCGCTATGCTAGCGTTAAGGTTAAATGTGTCATTTACTCTTTAAAGTTACAATTATATCCATTGAAAATGTTTATAATAACGTGATGTCTAGTTTCAGGTTATTAATTATTAGCCTGTGCTGTCATGTGACACTCTGTTCTGGGCTACTGGTTCCTCTTTAACTTCCATCTTTGCTGCTGCTCCATGTCACGAGTGTATTTCTCCATCCACGGAGCTGTTAACATTGTTGCCAAGATTTCACATTGTCTTTGGTCTGCAAATGAGGCTACCTATTCTGTTTTGATTATTTTTACTTAAAATTTATGCAGGTAGTGCAGTCATAGAACTATTACAAGGCATGGTAATTTTAAATGGAGCATTAAATATTATTGTGAGAGCTTTGTAGCATATTCTTAGGGATAAAAGTAGCAACTGCTTAGCTAAAATTAAACAATCAGGTTTTGCAAAATCTTTTTAAAAAAGTGTCTTGTTTTGCTTAGGCTGACAAGAATCTCCATTGTTCTCCAGGTGTCCGTGGAGACAGCTTCACGGTCCTTCAGGCTCCCGAGTTTGTGTCGTTCCAGAAAGGAGACTGGCCGGTTTCTGGAGAGAAAGTCCCTGATGTGGTGGCTCTGACTATGGGATTCTCTATTCAAGAGGTATCTTGAATAGAGAAAACATAACTCTTGAGCTTTGCTTTCATAGATGCGTCTTGAGATCACAATGTTGGTAGCCTAAAAAAATGCAATATGTTTTTATTTGCCCAGGATCTGCTGTGGCCTGGCCTCCAGGCTGGTCCATTGTTCCAGCGTCCCCGGGCTAATGTGTTGGTGGTGGTGAGAGGAGCTGACAGCCTGGCTCTTCCTCAGACTGTGGCTTCCTACCCCCTGGAAAATGTGAGTCAAGCAATTCTTGGACGCAAATAGATTAAAATCTACAGTATAATGAGAATACGTTTGCTCAGTGTGCTGCTGGCTTCTCCTCTCTCAGCCAGTACCCTTCACGCTGGACAGCGTTGCAGAGACGGTCCACTCTTTGTTTTCCGAATACACCCCCGTAGTTCTACAACTGGCTCCAAGTGAGGAGGTAAAAAAAAAAACAAAATCAGTTTACACAAAACAGGGAACAATAAATACCTTTAAATATGCTTATTTATTTTTCTATATTTTCGCCTAATATTTTGTCCCCTGCAGCGGCTGTACATGCTTGGCAAGGCCAATGCTGTGTTTGAGGACCTTCCGGTCACCTTACAGCAGATCCGCGCACGCCTATCCCAGGATGGCTCTGTGCTGACTTCTCTTCCCCTCAACTCCCTAAGCAGAAATTCAGAAGTTGGTGTTTAACATTTGCAGTACACGTTAGCTACATCTTGTATAAAAAAATTTTTTTAAAAATACTATAAGAATGATTCGAACCACGGTTGAAACAATTAATCATGTTAAATTGATTATTAAAATAATTGTCAACTACTTTAGTAATTGATTAAGTTATAACTGGGGAATACTGACTCCAGAAAGGCAATTTGCTGAAAGAACAACATACTCAGAGAAGTAAGTCAAAACTGTTATATATATACAGTCTGTATAAAAACCTAAATGTTTTCCACCCAGAAATTCTCAAGTGCCATGATTTTAGCTTCACCTGGTTCAAATTCAGTTAAGAAAAAGAATTCCTATTAAGCACATTTCTATCTAATTATTAATAAGTTAATCCAAAAACCAAATGATTAAACATTCACTAAAGGAATGCTATGCTGCTGCTTTTTAAGCAAAAAACAACAACATTTTTAATTTAAAAAATAAGTAGGATTATTGGTTCATTTGCATTTGTTGTATTTCTGAAATTTTCTAAAAGGGCTTACATGGTCAAATAAAAAAGCTACAGAATGTTCTATTTTTTTTATTCGAATAATCCATTACTAAAATGATCATTAGCTGCAGCCCTAATTTGAACCTGAAAAAGATTTTGTCTGTATGATTATGTTCCAACCAAATGTCACACCATAACCTTTCTACTTATTTTGGTCCTAGGCTGATTTGCTCTTCCTGTCTGAGGTACAAGTACTGCACGATATCACCGCTCTGGTAAGCTGCCCCAAATGTCGCCGACCTCTTTTTTTTCCATTGTAGAAAGGAAACTGGTGAATCAGGTTTGAATCAGATCTCCTCCTCTCGCAGCTCCAGAGGCACAGACATCTAGCCAAGGACTTCTCCCCTGATCTGTACTCTCTGGAGCTGTCCGGCTTGGAGGAGCTGAGTCGTCTTTATGGCAAAGACTCTCCTCAGTACCGCGACGCCACGGCCATTCTTGCTTCTGTCCTCCAGAAGGTAACGAGGAGATCTGAGGGAGTGAAACAACTGTCAACATTATCTTTAATTTACCTCAGTTTTAACCATGTGTTTGCTTTTTATTACAGTTTGGAGAGGACATGTATCGACTCTATGGCAACAGGGCTGTAGTGGAGGTTGTTACTGTGAAAACCTTTGAAGCTCCTTTGACCAGAAAGTCTCGTTCAATCTTGGAATCTAAACAGATTGTAAGTCGGAAAGGCATGCATAAAATTGAAAGCAAAAATTACACAATTGTAATCAATAAGCTACTCCAAACATAAACAAAATATCTGGGAGCATTAGTAGTTATTTATAGTAGCAGCTTTATGCTCTTGCTTGCTTTTTTTATATTTCTGAAGTAACATTAAAGGAAATGTTGTTTTGAATATTAAAATGCATTGATATTTCCTGTCGTCTGTACACAAAAGCACTCTGTATAATTTTACACTGAACAGAGGCGTTTAACACTTAGTTAAACGCCTCCATTTCTTAAAATGGATTTTAAGAAATCCATTTTTTGTTTAAGAAAACATAAAATAGGCTTTGTGCACGGTTTTCTGTGCTTTTGTATCACAACTACATTAAATTAAGAAAAGCTGGAAAGCTACAGTAGGTCAAATCTGGATTTAGTTATTCTGCTACAATAAGAATAATCCAAACACAGTTTATGCTTTGTGAAATTTTTAGTTAATAAAAAATCAAAAGGAATTGCTAATTTTCCCTAAATTATTGACAAGGTATGAGGGTTGTCTTGTGAGCTCATGACCTTGAGCACACCCAATTTAAATTAAAGCTATTTCTTCTTTTTTAAATTTAGTCTCCAGAGTTCTTTGTGTACATCATATGGAAATGTGATATATCATCTGATGTAGCATGTTGTGAAATTTTAATCATCTGTCGATCTTCTCAGTTAATATGTAAGCAGTTTTTATTGCCAATAAGTGCTTGATTAGGTTTACCGAGATAGTGATCTGGGCGTGTCACCAGGTTGGTCTTAGTGGTCACTTTTGTGCATCCAATCAGGATTAACATATTCAGCGACAGCCTGAATAATTTTGTCACATAATAGAATATTGTTTAGTTTGCCGTTATTGATACCTGTGAGTGTTGCAGTTTGAACACAAACTGAATATTATGATTATTATGAGTGGAGGATTTGTTGTAGATTGTTTTGTCAGACTGGATCTCTACCTAGTAAACGCTATAGAGCCAACGGAACTGAATTAGATAAATGTGTCTACATACGCTTTGTGTTTTACTTATTTGACTGGGTTGAATATTTCCAGAGTAACCCGGGCAGCCCCTACAACCTGGCCTACAAGTACAACTTTCAGTACGCTGTGATCTTCAACATTGTGCTCTGGCTGATGATCGCTCTGGCCCTCGCAGTCATCGCCATTGCTTACAACCTGTGGAACATGGACCCGGGATATGACAGCATCATCTACAGGATGACCAATCAGAAGATCAGGTTGGATTAAGTCCTGCCAACACCACCCCTGCTGCATCCTTACAGTTCTCTGGTGAATATTTGTGTTTGTGTTGATGTCTTGTGTTGTAACTGTATCTGTGAAAGTTCGGTGGGAGGAAGAGCACAACACTGAATTGTTTCTGAGTTTACAGCACTGATATAAAATGCTGACAGTAAATTATATCCAATTAAATCATGGCAGCATTAAATTGGTGCCCGTTCAGCCAGTCTTTAGCAATATTATCCCATGGAGTGTACACTGAACAAATATTGCCTTCCTCCTTTCAGCTTCACAGCTCCAATCATTCCTTCCTTTAACTTCAAACATTTTTCTCACTGGTGATTGCAAGTCCATTTTTGTTGTAAAAAAAATATGTTATGGAGAAAGTAGATTTGTCTTTTTGTTTGTTTTGCTGTATGGAACTGTCAAAGGTTTAAGTTAAAGAAAAATCTATGTGTATATATTGAATATGCGAATGTATGAGAAAGTATGGTGTTCTTGTTTTGCTGTGCTTTTTCTTCAAATAACAGGTATTTGTTGGACTGTGTAGAAACTTGACCGAGATGTTTGCCATTATAATTAAAATGGCATAAATGAAGCTCTGTAAACTGCAATAAATGCTTAACAATAAATTATTACATGTATTGTGCTAGTTTGAACTTATTGTAGCAGGTTAAGCTGTGACGGGAGTAAAAAAATAATAAATCAGCACTGTTATTTAATTTTTACATTTCTTATTGATGCAGCATTGTCAGGTGTTTGAGAAAAATGGAACATATTTTTAATTGCCTAACATCTGCAGAAAAGTTAAGATTCATTACAGTTTTTTCAAGTTTTTTTTATTTTTTATTTTGGTAACTGTTTTACAGCTAATGAAATCTCCAGGTTTCTCAGAAAATTAGAATACCACACGACTGAAATGAAATTGATTTAATATGGAAATGTTAACTTGTTCATGGAACAATTTGTTTGAGGCACTTTTGGTATGAATTACTGCAACAATGCAGTGCGGATGGAAACAATTAGCATGCGTCCTTTCTGAGGTGTGAAGGAAAACCACATAGCCTTACCAACAGTTTCAACTCGTCTATATTTTTGGGTTTGATGTCACTCATCTTCACATTGAAAGATTTTCTGTGAATATTAGGTCGTATGCATTGACCACAGTGATGCTAAGCAAATGTAAAATTAAGTATTTCTACATTCAGCAGTGTGGATAGGTGTCAAGTTCTGGTGAAAATGGAAAGCAATATTTCCATAAAGCTTGACAGCAGAGGGAAACTTGGAGTGCTCTGAAATGTCCTGGTAGATGCCTGCTGTGACTTTCATCTTCTAAAACTCAATGGATCAACTCCAGCTCTAACATGGCTCCTCGAATTATCAATGTGGAAACTCCCACTGGAACTAAACCAGTTCGGTTTCTGTGCCCCTTCTCTCTCTCTTCCACCAGATTCTGTGACTTTGATTTTTAAATAAGATGCAAAACGTAATTTGGAATGCTGAGCATGTCAAGTCCATTTTCCATAAATGCCCAGGTAAAACTATTTTGAAGTTGCCTCTGGTTCAGGGGTAACTTAACACAAAGAATTAGACAGTAAAAGAAAAAAGAGAAGAAAACTCACCTCCTCATTTTTTGCTGGTATCACTCTTTGAACAACGATTGTAACGAGTACCAATTAAGTTTTATATATATATATATATATATATATATATATATATATATATATATATATATATATATATATATATATATAAATAATCTTCTAGTTTTTTAGATGCACTAGATAATTATAGAACACGTAGATGTTAACATTGTGTAACAGTTTATATGACTTCCCCACAGAGTCCACGGCTCATCAATGCTGATTATGTATCCATTTATTACGAGTGTATCTCTTTAAATAGCATTGTTGTGTCTTACGTTGCGTAACGGCTCAGCCAATCACAATCATATTGGATTTGTTAAGCTCCGCCTCTAGAGTTATTCTCAGTCTATGATTGGTTGTATTTCTTCTATGAAGCGCTAGTATTTATATTGAGTATTTATATGCTCGGGAAGAGCTGAACTGAAAGAGGGTAAACAAGTCTGACAATTGCGACTCTGAAGTTCATCGAAACTGCAGCGTACAACACCAAAGACTAATGGTCTGACTGCTGGTAAAAGGTATTTTTTTATTATTATTCGTGTATAAATTAATGACCACGCCCGGAAGAAAAGTACAGCTTTCTGTTTACAATTTTTCCTTAGCACCAAAATTTACGTTTTAGAGCTTTTTTTTTTTAGAAGCTAAAATATGTTTAAATTCTTTACAATTCAATTCTGTGTATTTAATATGGTTTAGAATTTGATGAAGTGAAATAAGTTTTGAAGTTGGATTTTCGTGCTGGTAATAGTTTCCTTCTCGGACAATAAAACAAGGAAGCGCTCCTCTCCGTTATCAATTCTAGGATCTTAACATGCTTCCGCTCCCAGTTTGATTTGATGCCCTTTTTAAGCCTGATTTGCTAATCGCATTTTATTTCGACCGTATTAAAGGCTCAATTTAAATGGTTTGCTTACATACAGCTTACTTATATGGTTCGAAATTATCTTAACACATTTTTTTTTTCATTGTGGAGAACAGATATGGGATGACTCAGCTGTTCTCTGTCATATTGTAACCCGAGCACTGGGAGTACAGTGTGTCTCCCTGTTGCTCATTTAGTTTAATTTGTGTATCGAAGTAAGGTGTAGAAATGTTTTGAAAAATAAAATCTCACTGACCTAAGCTGAGTTAATAAAAACTGTGAGCAAAATGTTCATATAAAAAAAAAAGTAAGCCCTGGAAACCTTGCTGACATTTATTGTTTAAATTAGGGGGGAAAAAATGACTGTTTAAAAAAAAAAACATATTTGTACTTCTTACTCTCTAGCTTGCGCCTACGTGGTGAGGAAGATCAGGGCTTCTGTTTCTGAGGGAGAGCAGGAAGAGAAACCCATCCGTACACCATGTAGTGCAAAAGGTAAGAAACTGACATCAAACTTGATTTTCTGTATCCTTCAAAGAAGACAATAATTTTTTAAAATCCTAATCTTAAATGGGCCACTTGTTTAACATGCATGTAAGATTCTTGCCTTATCTTATATGTATATTTTTGAGAAAAAAAAATAGTTTTCTTTGCTATTTTTTATCTGTGGTGACATGTCATATCTCGCTTGTGTTTCACCTGTAGCTCAAAGCAAATCGGGGCGAAGATCAAAGTCTTCCTCAACTGCTGTCCTGAACCTGGGACACGATGAAGGAGTCGACGGCGATGTGGCAGCAGCAGCAGCAGGGACGTCTTCAGGGGCACCTGTGCAGAACTGTGGCTCCTGACGTTAAATTTCTGACTGGATGCTGGGACTGTGGTCAACTCACTCTCAAAAGATAATTTATATATTGGAATTATGTTGGATGCTTCACTGCAATGAAGGAACCACATTAATTGGATGGCTGGTGTTGTTTTTGACACAAATCTATAAACTGAGTACTAAAAGTCTTAATTTGAATACTTTCCAGTTTTTCACAGTTTCCAGTGTCCAGCTCAGAATGTCCCATAAAACGGCCTTTTTCACCGCAGATGTTTTGACACCTCCTGAAAACAAGTGCAATTAGTAGCATTAGTCGTGGGAATTTCCCCTTTGTTGTTCTCAAGCACGACAGAATGTAATGAGGGCATCATGTTGGTTAGAAATGATAGGGTGTGTGGGTAGTTAGTGTATTTCCTGTGAAAAAGGCCTACATTCATGTACTGCAGCGTTTGACGGCTGGCTCACCAACCTCTGCACCCAGAGACTGAACAGGCCTGATGTTCCTGCTGTTACACCAGTCAACATAATTATGTTAAAAAGCTCTATTTGGGTATTTATACCTGTGTAATAGACTTATCCATTATATATTCATGTCAGAATAGGTAATATGCACATCATTGGATAAAGTAAATGGAGTGAGTGAACTAATCTTAAATTTATATTTAAATTTAAGATTTAAATATAAATTTAAATCTTAAATTTATATTTAAGATTTAAATATAAGTCTTATATTTAAGATAAATTTATTTGCAATAAATAAATTTATTGCAAATTTATTTGCAATAAATTTGGAACTGCATTGTCATACACTGTGTAATGCATTTAATTTCTTACAGCTAATCTTAAAAATAAAAGAATACAAAGTCTGTTCTGTTGGCTTGTTTGGTATGAAGCATGCCACGGCACAGAAATGGTTGTTGAACACCGTGCTAGCAAACAACCACCATGAAGCTAGAGAACAACTCCAAAAGCAGACATAAATGAGAGATGATCAAAAACGCTGTGCCAGCTTTGAGATGCAAGATCACACCATGACCCTGCCACCTGATCCTGAAATAGGTAAGATAAAAAGCATGGGTAACCACCAAAGCCATTCTGATTTAGAAAACAAAAAAAAAGATTGCTGGGTTTGTCACGCCATCAGTCTTCTTTTTTTTGTTTGCATTACAGATAAAAAAAACCAAAAAACTTGTACTGCAGAATAATTACGTACTTGGTCTAAATTAAACAAATTTCACTTAGACAAAATGAAAAAAAAATCACATTGTTCTCGTCTTTATGCATGTACTTGGTGAATATTTTGAGACTTAAGTTATCCTTCTCACTTTGATCTTTTTACCAGAACTTCAACACAACTATAATGTAGATACTTTTTTTTGGAAGTGTCTTTTTTGTGTGCACTCTAATTAGTTTGCCTTTATATTCTAGATTTGATGTTGAGAAACTTTATTTTTAGCTGCTTAGACATAATCCCTGTAATGCATACAAAGCACTGAGTAGCACATATCAAAATAACAACCATGTTAGAGTGGCATACTAAAACCAAAACCTATGACAAAATTTCTGGATTTGTTTTATGCTACCATTACATAGAGTGCAATGAAAAATAGCAATACCTTGAAGTCTATTCTTGCACAATTGATTTGAATTTTTTTTTTTTTTAAAGAAAAGATCTAACATTAATTTTTAAAATATGAAGAGTATTTTGTACGTTTGTTAATAAGTTCCCTTTTCTTTCGGTGCAATGTTTTTTGTGTATTCATTTTTATGTCACTCGTCCAAAAATAGAAAAAGATCTTATGGTGTAGGAATAATACCTTTCTTTTCTTTTCTTCGCGAATAAACAGCATTATGAAGAACAAGAGTAAGACAGGATAAAAATAAAGTTCTTGAGAAATTTAAATCATTGTATAAAGGTGCTGTGCAATACAACTATACAAATATGCACTGCACTTTTCAGATTTTCAGTTGTTAAAATTTTTGATAATCAAATATTCTTTCTTTTTAAAAACCTTATCGTATGAAATACCACCGTATGGCCAGGAGGGGCCAGTAGAGCTTTTTTTGGACACCAAATTTATATGTCTGGTCTTTGACCCCCCGACTCAGTTCGACTTTCTGGAGCGACTTAACGCCACTGATAGCTATTTTATTTAGGTTAATTCATTCATTAATTCATTCTTTTACTTACTATTATTAATATTATGGGTTGGCGAATAGTTTTGTTTTCTGGACACAAACCTTTTCGGAATATTTTTCTGGGTGCACTTCCTCCGTTCACCGGATGTTGCTGCAGGAACCAGAAGCGCCTGTTGAGTGCAGAGTCTAGCCCTTTGGAGAGGATGTGTGTCGTCTTTTCAAGGAAGGTGCGACAGGAAAACACTGTTGAAAAAGCTTTTCTCTCTATTCTACTGATATAAAGAAAGACTATCAGAGGAGGCCCTGGCCTGCAGGGTAAGTTTTGTCTCTACTGCAGTTAGCAGCGTGGACAACATTTAGCATGAACGCGGCAAGCTACCTCTGCTAATTTTAGCTTCGAAGAAAAAAAATACACTTTCTGTAGTTTAATTGTGTAGAAAATAAACTATAAAGCACATCACGTAATGGCTGCGAACGTGTGCAGGACTTTAACACTGACGTCCGGTTTTTCAAAAATGTGACACACGTGTTAACTGTGCAACACAAACATGGGCTCCAATGACAAAAGGAACATTGACTTTCCTGGCTAATTTTCATACCATGCGATGTCAAGCAAGCTGGTCATTTCAGATCAATTTTATTGCTTTTGATGGTTTCCCATCTATTCCCGTCCTAGGCTTTTACATTTTTGTATTCATCACATAGGTTTTCATCATACCCTTCTTTACTAAAGTTGTTTACTTTCATGTTATTTGTCCAGTGTAATCTCAAGAGAAGTAGAGGGTAGCATAATTTCCGTATTTTTCTAAATCAAGCATAAGTGTCTTCAGCCATAAAACCAGGCCTACAGAAAATGAAGAACTAGGAACCTTTCATAGGCCTTGTTTTACGTCACTGAGAAGATCTGGTTAAGATATAATATATTAGAATTTCATGTTGAGGCAACAGTGTCAATCTGTTATATCCTTTTTTTCAGAATGAGATCAATTTACACTGGACTTTAACTGAAGAAAAAAAGAGGAACTTCCTCTTTATCTTATGCTAAATCATCTTTTTTTAGTCTGTACCATGTTATAATGTCCTTCCCTCATGAAAGACCTCGCCAAAGTGTTGCATTGACTCTTTCATGCATGTTTGAGAAATCCTGGACTTCTGTGTGGCATCCAGTCGGGGGGTGCCTCACCGCTTGCTTATATTTACCCAAAGCTGAGCTCCATCATAGATCTAAATTCTGCGTTCAAGTTGAAGTCAGAAGTACAAACTTCTGACTTCCCAGTTGGAAAAATCAACTGGAACACCCTCTGAAGTTGGATTTATCTCTGTGACAGTGTGAGCGACTCCCAAAATTGCACTATATGCCTAGAAAATACATAACACCGTTCCTTTAAATCCAGGTTAGAGTATTATTGTTTAAAAGAAGTAGCATCTTTGTCTAATCCAGATGAGAAATAACCAATTGTTCACAGAAGATGCACCTGACCTTCAGATAAAATTTAGACCCTTTAAAGCTTGCAATTGTTTTTCCAAAAAAAAAACACAAAAAAAACAAACAAAGCAAAAAAAAAAGACTGTGGAAATTATCTTTCTATTTCATGTCTTGTAGTCCTTTGGAAAAAAATAATTTGAGCTAGTCAATATCAGGATTGACTGGTCAGATCCTAAAGAAAACTAGAAATCTTTATCCTGAAGAGAAAAAAAACTGATCAGTACATGTCTACATATTTGTGTTTATCTAGTTTTCATAGTAGAACATAGAAATAAAGTGCCTACACAGAGAAAACTTGTAGTTACAAAACTTTCTCTCTAGAAATGTATAAATAATATCATCCAGGATGTTTAATTAAGGCATTTGTTCAAACACACATAAAGAAGATATTCTGTCACTTACATTAAATCAGAAATTTATGATTACTTGGCATAATTAATTGTATTTAATATTAAAATTGCACTGGATAAGTCACAAGAGTTGCATTTAAAGAAACTGCAACAGAGTCAAACATAATTAAGAAACAAAATCTGAATATCTTTGGCATGGATTAGATTGGTAAACAATTATGTATTTTATTGCAACTGTTCTCAAGTCAGATTACAGCTTGACTATTGTAAGTTTAACTACTACATCTTCATTTATTTTCACTCTTTTCTTGCAAGTTATAGCATGGACTTAACCATATCACCTGCAGATTGTTTAATATAAATCGACTTGAACAGAGTAAATATCTGCATAGAAAATAAAGGTTCTCCAATTCTCCACCTCAAACTCTTATTCTCTCTTTGAACTTTTTATTATGTCTTCATGTATCTTTTTACTTTGAGGGTGAGCTAGTTAGTTATTTAGCTAATCAGATCACTGGCAAAGCTACCAAAGTAAAAAACAAAAAAAAACCACAAATCTGATTTTGATCATATTGACAATCACTGCATATCTAATTATACTATTCTATGTTTGCCAGAGGACAGACTTATTTATTATGTCCTTTACGTGTGTCTTGCAGTGCCTTATGAAATCTTGAACGATGATGGAGCGAAGAAGAGCCTTAACTATTCCGTTTGTTGACAAGGAGAAGCTGGTATTTGTTAAATTAGTTCTTGATTTTCAGTTTATTTAGTTGCATGTTACCTTGTCCGTGTATCTGAGCCAGAATGTCCTGCTGGCCTGCTATGTGGCTGTGATTGTCTTATTGTAGTTCTATGTAAATAACCAATCCTACTCACAGTTTGTATCTCTACAAAGTCAATTGCAATGTTATTTCTGTCATCTGGTTAGGTTTGTCAGTGTGCTGTTTGGAAAAAAAAGCTTAAAAACATTACATTCTGCAAAATAAAACATGGAAAGATTTTTGCTCTTAAAGCTAGAACCGTATATCTCCAGTATGACAAAATTAAGTAGAATTAATAGAATTAAGCTGTTATTTATGTATTTACAGATCAAAAGCTAAAGCTCTGTATATTTAGGAAAAAAAAAACATATCGAATATGAGACTGGATTGTAAGTAATTGAAAATAAGTTCAGTCAGAGGACAACTCTAAAGAAAAAAATCTTTATATTACATCTGCAAATAAAAATACAGGAAACTTCGATTTGCAGAGTATTTTTTAATTGCTTATATTGTTGTTGTTTTTTTAACTTTGCTTTGAAAATTTTAATGAAAAATTTCACTATATCGTCACAAAAAACCCTCATAATTTAAAACAGTATGTAGAAAATAATTAGTTTGGGCTTCACATGGAGGCAGCTAATCCTTCCAACATGAGACAAAAATTAGAAAATGTAGAAAACAGACAATCTGTCTTGAAAATCAAATTAAGCAGTATTTGTATGTCATCATCATCCTTATCAGGAATGGATGAGGATGATGATGGCGCATCTGTCCGCTGCTGTTGTGACTGGACCTTCATCTAATTTGTCATCTCCGTTGTTTGTACGTGTTGCATATTTGCTCTTTACGTCATCATGTTGCCGCTTGAGGTGAACTGTTTTTTTCAGTCTCATTTTTATCTTTATACATATTCGGGGTTTTTTTAACCTATGTTTTTCTGCCTTTTTTTATTTTATTATTAAAACACTTCTTAACTTTGCTTTCGCATGTGATTACTTAAATAAAACTTTCTTAACTAATCACTGTCTGTATTTCAGATGGAAAACCCCCTGAAAATATCCGTGGCGTGCCTGTCATCAGAGTGCGGGAAGTTAGAAGCACAGGTACAACAACGCTGCGATTTCTCCGACCACTTCAACATATTTCATTATTGATAGTGGTCAGGAATATTTTCCTATATTTTTTTCTTCTCCTCTTAACAGGTCCCCTGGACTGCATTTTCTGATTGTAAATTAAATTCTTGTAATTCAAGTCACAGAAAAGGGACCAAGATGTTCGATCACACCATTTTAAAATGTTCGGATATTCTGAGGTAAACAAGCCACACAAGTAATATTATGGTTGATTTATTTTAAAGGAAAATTGGATATGCCTACTCTGAAAGATTTCCCTGTTGTATACTTAATATAGTTAATTTTAACACAAGTTGGACAGAAGCCACGAACAAAAAAGAAGAAAGGTTCTCTGTCCAGATGAGATAGTAGAGTTTGGTTTGCATGAAAAAGTTCAAGGAGTTTTTCTTATTTTAAGCAAGGCACTATATATATTCTAATAATCGTATTTTGGTTAATCGATCATTGCCTTTTCAAGTTAGAAAATAAATAAAATATTGGATAATTATTTTCAACTTTAAGTTGGATTCGTTGAAGGAAACATTGTTTGTAAACAACATGACTTCAATGCCATGTTATCATGACAACCCACATGTCTAATCTGCATTTCTCAGCCCCTCCCTGTCCTTTTAGCCGGCACAAATAAGGTTCTTTCTGCCGTAAAGTTGAGCTTAAGCTTGAAAATGTTGATGAGCCACAATGTTGAAGGTGAAAGTTTTAGGAAAACAATTCACTTCTGTGTCCTTTAGGAGGAAGCCACGTCTTATCCTAAGAGATGTCTTAAAGACAGAATTGGGTAAGGATTATATAGAGAGGATAAAAATGAGTAAAAACAATACACGGTGGTCCAGTTCTCAAAAGGATAATGGCCGGCGCAAAGAGGAAGATGTCCCCTGCAGAGAAACTAGGCCCAATCAGTCGGATGACAAGAGCAAGAATGTAACCCCTAAAGGCAAACGGAGAACCTCCACCTCTCAAAGGTAGGCTGATGTTTCAAAAATTATTACCTGAAATGTTTCTAACTTCGGTTCAAGGGGAAGAATCACATTCTGTTAAAAGATGGTTGGCTTTATGCGGCTCAGTGTTAGTCCACATATTCATCAATTCATTTTCACACGTTACCATTTTTTAATAACTTTCTTCCTCTTTGTTCTTCTGAAAAAAAAAATCATACCCATGAACTTAATAATTTATACTTTTGGAATTTAAATATTTTGAGTGAATTGTAGAGACAAATATTCATTAAAAAAAATGTGATGTATAGTCTAATATAAGTCTGTATTTATTGTTAAATATTTAATATTACACCCCATATATTATTGATTTTGGTTTTGATTCCTGTTTGGACCACTTGACTAAATGAAACCTGATCAAACCAGATATAACTCTAATCAATCCTGTGCTGCTTGATGCCATTTATTTAAGGTAAAAAAAAAAAAATCTTCATAAAATCCTCCGTTTTCACTGTGGGTGAGAACTGACACATGATCTGTGTGAAATGCCCCATGGCTGACATCTGCTGTTTGAAACAACTCAAATTGTTTCGTTTCTTCTCTGTTTTGTTTAGTTAATGCGGATGTTCAGCAGGATCATGATGTTTCATAGGGAAAGGTCAAGTTTGTATTTGTTCCCTGAGTAAATATTTTTGTTTTAAGATCATTCCATGTTTGGTCTACACTAGGCATGCGTAGAATGGAGTTTTCCCACAACACACTTGTTTCAAAGGAGTTTATTTCACCATTTGGTACAAAATGTATGGAAACAACAACAACAAAAAGAAAATAATAAGGATTTGAGTTTTGAGATTCTAAAAAAAATGGACAAAAAAAAGTGGAAATTAATCTTTATTCCCTAAACTGGTTCAGTTTTTTATTTACTCACAAGTTTGTGGTAACTTTTAAATCGACTTTGATTGTAATGTGGTGGATAAAATGTGCTGAGGATAATTCTGGATATTTTATCTTTATAGACCAACAACTAGAAACAGAAAACCACAGAACACTGAAGAGGAAGCCAATGAAGAAAACCAAGATATCAAAGAAGTGATAATCGGCAAAGTCAATGAAGAGAAAGACGAGACGTTTGCGGAGGTCGTAGGTGGGTTTACATTATCTGTGTTATGTTAACAGTGTATAGATTTCAAATTGTCATTGTGAAGTGTAGCCTTTAAAATTCCCTACCCTTCCTTGTTGATTATTGACTAAATAAATCCTTAACAAGAGAAACTCACTTTCTCACGGTATGCTGGGCTATAAAAACCACTTAGTGGGCTAATGAGCTTTTCAATATTGAAGCTTTTTCCAATTTCAAAAAGGTGGATCATTTAAGCTGTCTATATGAACTGTGAAATGTGAAACCTGAACAAAATTACAGATGTCAAAGGATATTTTACTTCCAGGAAGATTTTGTTCTGACAAAATAAGATATTAAAGGAGCATCAAATTTGAAATACTATACATTTCAAATATATAGTATTTTTAACCTGTTATTTTTTAAACAGGTTAAAAAAAATAACCTGTTTAAAATTGTTTATACCCTTCCCAATAATCAATTAAATCATCTTTATTGGCTCCAAAAATAAAACACCTTCTTATAATTGCTGAGTAGCTTTTTGCATATTTCCACTGGCATGTTAACTATGTTATAATGAGCATCCTCTGGGTTTATGAGTAAGTTTGGATTTGATGCCTCTAGTTTTATGCGTTCTGTTTATATCCAAGCAGTTAAAGGTGAAAATCATTGTCAGGTTTATTAAGCATTTTGTGTCAGAATAGAACAGAAAACTGCAATGCAGGGGACAATGTGTTGTTCCATTGTTGTTTTTTATTAAAGGGCAGAAGAAATGCAAACATATTTACAAAACAGTGAGAACTAGCTCTTTGGCAAGTAACTGAAAGAGACCGACATCAAGCCTTTTCCAGACAAAGTTGTAAGAAGAAAACTAACCATAAGTTTAACACAGTCATAAAACGTTTGATTGTTGTAAAATTTTCCACTATAGTGCATATTTCTGTCCCTTTTTCTGGCTCTTTCACAGAAACGGAAGCTACAGAAAGAAGTAGTAGCTTCATTTAGTATGTCTTTGTAACAAAGAGCGCGAGAGAAGAGAGATCAGGAAAACACAAAGTTGTCCCCACTGGCGTCATGTGGATAGGATGCAAATGTTTTGCAAATATTCCATGTTTGTTGGTGCAGCTAACCCTTAATGGCGCTGAGCAGCACAGTGAAAACACGTGTTCAGATAAAATTATTGAAAGTGAAGCAAAAGGGAAGACCTCGTTAAAAAGGCAGGTGCTAGAACATCAATTATCTGGACCTGGTTTGGGTTTAAAGTAGGACTGTCAAGGTTAATGCATGCAATTAATCTGATAAGTTTAACATGCTAATATTATATAATGCAGATTAATCACATGCCTTTTTTGACCTAAAAGGCTGTCTCCCACAGAGGGTTACGTAGTTCACAGCATCAAGTTCTTGTACTGCTTTCAGCAATGTGTGCCAATTATTTATCCCTTGCACGACTATACCAACACTACCAGTCTGAATTGTTGTTTATTCCAAATTCTGACTCTATCATTTGAATCTTGGAGCAAAATTCAAGACTCGTAAGACCAGGCAACGGTTTTCCACTCTATCGTTCCAATTTTGTGAGTGTGTGTGAATCAGGAGTGTCCAAAGTCACAAAGTTAAACTCCAGCAAGTCGCCTTCACCACATCTACAGGCTGAATTCAAAGGAGATAAACACATAAATAATACAAAAATCAATTAAACTGGTGTACCTAATAAAGTGGACGGTAAATCTAGTCATCCAGTTAAAATGAAAAACTGCTGGACTACAAAGATCTTTGAAACAAACCATCAAAATTTTTGTTTTGATTTGGTTCAAAAACTGTAACTAATGAGAGAAGCTGCACACTGGATCTACTTAAAGCTAAATCTTTTAAATAAAATCAGAAAAAAAACAAATAAATGCTGACAAGGAGGAAGAGGTGGGCCAAGTCCCAGGAGGAGCTGGGGCATATCATCCTGTCAGAAGACGAGATCCAGGCGTTTTCTGGCCCAATCAGCACCAATTACCTGCTGCTGTGAAACACAACAAATGACATTGGGCCACAAAACCATGTGTATGTTTAACTTGACTTCAGCCAAATCTTTTATTTATTTATTTCTTTTGAATGATCAGAAATGTTATTTTTATGTTCCACCTTAGATGATTGCGTTTCTGTCTCTCATGCAGACTGTGGGTTGTCACTGAGCTGGGAGCCAGCTGGGGATATATCAGCCTCTGAGGAGATTTCTGCAGATTTCACGATGGACAACTTGACTGGACCAGAAGATATGCAGCACAGTTTGGTATGTACAAGTTTTTAAAACTGAAAATAAAACCACTTATACAAGGCTCTCATCAAGTCAGTCTCAGTTTAAGCTAGCTGTTCCCAATGTTTTGGCTCCATATGACAAACAAGGTTGTTTGGTTGAGTCTGTGCTTACTGAGATGTCTGCCTGTGGTATTATTCTGGTGGAAACTAAATGTATTGGAACCTCTGGCTTAATTAGCTAAATAGAAACCACACTTGTGAACCTTAGGCAAATTGTCTGCTGCCAGCTTTGGATGTTACCCTCATGTCTAAGGCCTCACAGAATGTTTTCATACCATTCATGCTATTTTTTTCTTAGTTTTTTTGTTTATCAACTGTCCAGTACAATGTTTTATTTATGGTGTCTGGATATTAAATATTTGAAAACTCTCACCTCAGTCCATGGACCCACAATTGATCAGTCTGTGCTCAACCTAACATTTGTCATACTGATCACAACATGGCTCTGTTTGAGCTCTCTCTGCCATGTGAGAGTATAAAGGCTGCCATTTACTTCTCTGCTGCCATGAAACAACATGAGCAAAGTTCATGTTGTTAATACAGAAGAAGTGATATACTGCTTTTATGCCTCTTGGCAAAAGCATCCTGGACACGGGTTGCCTCTTAAAACCACCTGAACCGTGGTGCGTTTTAACACGTCTCGTGCTGCCAGCAGGTCTGATGGCAAGCGGAAAACAAGTGCAAAGAGAGTCCTGCTAATCCAAGACGGGCATACATATTAGGAAATTATTGGTGGGGAAAATCAAAATATTTGTAATTAATTTCTTTTCTAAAAACAGCTACAGACAGCCCACAAATTGTCGTCATATTTTCCGCTGTTTTCAAGCAGTTTCAGCTAAATTAGTTGTGGGTCATATAAACTCTTCTACCTGGCTCTTAATTGATATTCCCCCATCACCTTGCCAAATCTGAGAGACTACTGGACTATCTGTCCAAATAAATGTTAACACACTTTTAGACTGCGGTGTTGTGAGCTACTTCTAAACTTGGAGTTGAGCAACCGTTGCAATACAGCTAATGTGGAAGCTTCAGACCTTCCAGTCAGATCTAAATTCCAGTTCTTTTCATTATGGAAATAATTTTCTTACTCTAACCTATTACGTCAAGATTTTCCAGACTGATCTTTAAACCCTTTAATGGCACTGAATCTGAACATTTAACAGTTTATAAAGGGCACTAAAGACTTCATTCAAGTGGTTCAGATCCTGATTTTCTGACATATTTGTACTTTTCTCCTGACTGCATCAGGTCTCACTATCCTCCAATACTTTCTTTTTTTTGGTGTTTCGCAGGGATCAGATCTTGGGCTTATTTGTACCTGATGTGTTCTTTCTGTGGTATATTTTGGGAGAAAAACATGGCAATGCATTCCTTTTTTAATGCAGTTAATTCAGATTTATTATAGATTTATTTTTTTAAATATTTTGCGTGACTTGACTCCCACGTTATCCATCAGATGTTTATAAACCTATAGGCCACAGGGTTCAGGTTTGCTTTGCAGGTTCTACATCCTACAGCTTACACTAATGCAAACATTGAAGCTTGGGCGATCAGACCTTGTATTTATTTTTCTAGCCTCTGCATGTTAATCATTAATTCCTGTTTTAATTTTTTGATGCTCTTTTAGTATTTTTTGTGAACTTTCTTCAAGTTAATTTTTAACTTTATTTAGTTAGTGTGAAGAATTGGTTGACCTCTGTTCTAAAATGTAAACAAGTTTACAAACAAGTTTTAGATTTTTATTTTTATTAGAACAATTCTTTTCTGCGTCATTTGCTGTTCGTGCCAGAAAACGTTGAGCGTGTAATTTTATATAATGTCTCTATTATTTTATAGGTGAAACGGTTTATTAAAGTGTTTCTTTATTTCTTTTTTAAATAGTCCTCATTGTTAAAATTGAATAAGTCTTTAATCTCTTACAGAAGCGTAAAAGGAAGGATCCCAGCCTGCAGTGTAATGGGACGAGCAGCCCTAAACGTCAGTGTGACATCGTGCTTTTTCAAACCGAAGAAGCAGGAAAAGATGGAGAACAGATCCCAATGTCTGTTGGTCATTGGGAAGACAGCGAAGACGACGTAGATCTAGAGAATATAGACCGTTGTATTGTACAGTTCACTGTTGGGGGAGAAGATGTGTTGGAGCCCCTGGTTCCAGTCATCCCTGAAGGCATCATTTTCAGCAACAAGCTAAGCCTATTGGCCGCAACTGAGACCAGCACGTCTGATCCCAGTGAGTAAGCAAATATGTTATATGATTCTCAGAACTTGTTGACTTTTTTTTTTTTTTTTTTTTTTTTTGCACCATATGGTTTTAAACAAACGAGTCATTACAGCACCAGGTATTGAGTGGCATTTGGACCAAACTTTCTAAGCATAAGCGGCTTATATTTGTAAGACTTAAGGATGCACGTGTGGATGAGAAGTCAGATTACCGTAGATGCCGACTATCGACTGACTTTTTAAAGTAATCTGGACAAAAGTATTAGTTTTGAATAAAAGGTTAAATATATTTAAGCTTTCTAAAGGCAGTAACCTTAAATGTTTCCATCTGTTAACATTTTAACCTCTTCTGTTTACTTCAATCTGCTGTTTTATTTCTGCATCCAGCCTCTGATTACAAGCGTCTGACTGCATTACAGCTCATTTTCCCAAGATGCCATTTCAAATAAGGGCTTTTATGTGTTCAATTTTAACTTGTAAATGAGTAAAGTAGTAGAAGCCCTAAGGAAATTAATTAAAAATTTTCCCCCCATTTCAGTTGTGTTGTCCAGTGATGACGAAGAGAACAATGACGATTCTAAATGTCGCAGCAAATTGGTCGGAGAAATGGCCTCTGAGGTCGACGCAGTCATATATAGAAACTCCTCTAAGGAAGCTGTGTCCCAGCAGGAGAAGGCTTTAGACGCAGAGGACATGCAGGTTGGTGCAGCAGTTTTCATTCAGTCCATGCTTCCTCTGTACATGAAGGAAACTTCATGTTGTTGACACAGGGCAGGTCTGTTAACTGAGCTAAGTTAATGTACAGCTTAAGATGATTTTGCAATGGTTTTTTTAAAGACTTTACAACTTGAATCAAAAGAAGTTGTATCTGACCTAAGGAGGATCGTGGAGATATTTATATACATATCGGATTTTTTTTTTTTAACACAATCTTGATATTTTGAGGCTGTGATTGTGTCATAAAACAATTGTCTTTAGCCAGGAGGTAAGCAGCAACTTTTCCGATTGTCCCACTGAAGTTTTCCATCTCTTAACATCTGAAGAAATGAGGAACTTATCTGTCCATAGCATTTTTATTTTTTTTATTTTATGGTTGATCTGGATTGCCTATATAGTGCCACAGGGGCTTGATTGCATTGCAAAATTCCCCTCCTCAAATGGACTGAATTAAGGTCGTCACAATTCCTTGAATGACTCGAGTACCTCGTTTATTAAAATTCCTCGAGGAAAAATAATCTGCCTCGAAGCTTCGTTAAATTATGTTTTATAATTTAGCGCACGGTGTTCCGCCCGGGTCATTATTATGGCCGGGTTTTTATCGTTTTCGGGGCAGCAAAAAGCATCCTTAAATTGACTGGCGCGATGCCTGGAGTACAGCAGCCTTTCTCCACCCGGAGCTGCTGGTCCAGAGCAAACGGCGGAGATGAGCGCGGCCGGTATATTTATACAGGCGAGCCGATAGACTGAACACTGCTGTTCTGTAGTTGATGCTTAATTCAAGTGTAGCTTTGCGGACGAACCGATAAATAAATTTCATATCCTCCCGGTCTTAACAAACGAGTGGCAGAGCGCATCGTGGCGGTACATAGATGGATATGTTTCTCTGTGTGTGACGAACGATGGTGTCAAATCCTGACGCTAACATGGACACAAAAGCTGTAAATGGTTGGGCAAAGTGAGAGTTCATCTATTAAACTGACTGAAGATGAATACATAAATTTAAAACTGGATTATAGACATTTTTATAAGCACATCTCTGTGCTTGCCTCTTTATTATAAAATTTAATCTAATTTCAGGTTTTTGTATAATTTTTCTTCAAAAGTGAGCTATTATTTTTACAGGTTAATTTTCCAAACTACAGAAAAGTAACTATTAGGGAAGCTCAAATATGATAAATTGGACTGATGTAATATTGGACCTGCTAATCACTGATTAAAGTCAATCAAGACATTTTGGTGCATAAAGAATTTAGACTGATTGCATCTTCAATCTTCAAACATGTTTGCACAGTACTGTCTGAAATATTAAAATCCCAGTTCCTTTAAAATCATAGCTGTTTATTCACATCATAAAAAGTGTCTCTCTAAAGAGCTGAGATGATGAATTAGACATCAGTGTTTTACTCAAAATTGTACATTCAATTTTCGTCCATAATCTTTGTAAAGTCTACACCATACGCTTTTAAGCAATATCGACTGTGCATTGTGATCTTCTGTCATTTGTGTGTTTACCACTAGATGGCGCCAAAGTAATGAATTAAAGTAGTTTTGGAAAACTGCAATGTTAAAATGCAAACCTAAGTCAGGTCTTTGTGCCTCTGGTAAATCAGGATGTGATAATTATTTGATCATAACTTTGTTTTTTTTGTTGTTGCTCAGGTTTCGCAGCTACTGATTGAAGAGAATCCACCTTCAGCACCAGGTTCTCCTGCCTGTGAGGTGGACTACTCCTCTTTGAGCGTGCCTTTTTTGTCCATGTACTGCGGCTGTTACAAAGTAAAGTCAGCTGGAGGCCTCATGGTAAATCTAGTGGAATAATGCGAGGTTTTTACATTCAGCTTCTGTTTCATAAATTAACGGTTTCTTTCTTTCCCTTCACAGATTTCGAAACATAAGATTATCATCCCACTTAAAGGTAACTATTTTTTTGATCCATGCGTCTGATGGTCTGCTCCTCGTCATTCAAACTTCTTCCCTTAATTCATGACTTGTGCCATGACTCCTTTGTTTGTGTCCCTTTAAGCTGGTTTTATTGGCCTGTGTTCATCAGTCTTACCTGTGACCTTTGCTCCAAATTGTTTCAACCTTGCCAGTAAAGGAACCTGTTTTATCTCCTTCTGGTCAAGCTGTCTGTGTCCCATCTTAGTGGTCTATTTTAGTTAATTGTTTTTGTTCTCGTGGATTAGAACTTTTAAGACCCCACCATCACTTTCAGCTGAATATGAAATTTATAAAAAAAATTTTTAAACTGTATCAGTTAATGCATCTAGGAACATTGCACTGATATGATTAACTATTTAAGGCATTTATTTTGGGGGACAGGGGATCAATCAGAAATCCCCCAATAGGTAAAATTAAGCAACAGTGTTACTGCTTGAATTGGCATTTAAAAGCATTAATTTTTATTTTATTTATTTATTTTTTGAACATCAGGAGGTTTTACCATCTCTATGTAGAATCATGGGTTGCTTGGTGTCTCAGATTTAAAAAAAGGAGTAAAACAACTTGTTTTGTTTTTATTTTACCAAATACTTCTTACAAGTTTCTGCATGTCTATACACTTGTAATTAAGAACTATAAACCAATGTCAAATTGCAAGGCTCGGTAATTGAAATGTTATCTGCACATAATTAGCGGTTCAGTGTTGGTTATATTAAGGTGAAGATGCACATCTTTTACTGATGCATTTGTAAATGCAATACAATGAGGTTATAAGAGTAAAAACGGAAACTTGATATTTTAAAAAGGGTTTGTCTTCGCCAGTTTTTGGAGTCTAACTCCGACAATGAATTGCATTGTGTACTGAGGAGGAACAATCCTATCAGGACGTCTTGTCCCAGACATTGATGTTTAACATTGGGCATCTGCTCAAGATCTTATTAAAGGGAATAAATCAAATGGCATTTATATGCCTGAAAACTCGGTAGCTTTAAAGTTTTATCTGTAATAGACTTAATTAACTTACTAGTTTGTCAGGATTCTGCAGTTTATCCCTTTTGTTTTTCTTTGAGTTTCTGCCTTAAAATGCATCTCCAACACATGGTCAGCAAAGTTAAAATGCTAAAATTACCTCCTGAAATCATGTCGCCTAAAACACAAAAAGCTTATTTATTTTTAAACTTGTCTTACTTGACACATAGAGCTATAGTCTACATCAAACCCATCTCTTGCTTCTGCTGACATCGCTCCCTTGAGTTGGCTATGTGAAGTTCTTGGCTAAAGTTGGCACTTTTTTTTTTTTTTGATAACTCATTGATTATCTTGACATTTTGTTGTAGTTCTAGAAAATAGTTTGGGGAAAACTTACTGAATACAATGTTTTACCACTTTTAAACTTGGTGTTTTGTTTTGAACGTCATAAAATTTTATGAGTAGTGTTTCAGCTGCTCTCGTCACGGCTCTGTTTCCTACCTTGACAACCATGACCGAGCAAAGCAGGTCACATGATGCCGAGTCACTGGCCAACAAATCAACAGGTGTTAGTTAAAGGGATTGTTTAAAATTAATATGTGGATCAGGTTGGGACATACTGTATCTAAAAGATGAGAATTAAACTCTTTTTCTTTCTTGGTTTAACCTAAAGACTGTATTTGTGTGTGATTCAAATTTTAAACTGCATTTAAAATTGATTAATCTGACCTGATTCCTTCCTGTCCTCAGGCACAGGTGAGCAGCTGACTTTTGAGCGCAAAGAGCTGAGGAGGTACAGCGTTTGGGATCAGCAGGAGCTGGAAGCGCGAGAGATCCACTTTGGAGACGAGGATCCTTCACCGCCTGGTGTCATGCTGTTCTTTGTGACTGAAGCTGCTGCTGCTGCTATACACCAGGAACTTTATCAGCTGTGTGTTAGTGAAGATAGACCAATAGATACTGGTGAGAAGGGAAGGAGATGTAAAAAATTTAGTTTATGAACATGCAATATATTCGCTAATATTTTTATTTATTTATTTTTAATTTATTTGATAAATGAATGTTTCATTTTACCAGGAAAAGCCAGCCCCTTCATACTGCTGACTCTCAAAGATCCTTTGGAGGGAATGGAAGGAGCTTTGCTTCGCTCCGTGTTGGACATCGACTGCATCAACAGAATGACGCACGAAAACAGCATCGCAAACAACGGAGTTGGACTGAGCAGTTTATTGGACATAGATGCTCCAGTGCTTTCTATGGATGAAAGTATTAAGCTAATTACAAGAACTGGAGTGGACTCTCATCTGCTCTCCATACTTGGAATTAAGAGCTCAGATTCTGATGTGAGTGTAGGCCTGGACAGTTCTCATTACGAGGACGAAATCCCCACTGCCCACATCTGGATGGATACCAACTGTGAGAAAGATGTGGAGCAGGATCTCGAGATGGCGGCAGAAGATGGAGAGACGGAGGCTGAACCAAAGGAGGACCAGGAAGATGAAGAACCAAACACTCCCTCTGATGCAAGTAGTTTCTAACTTATTTTACTTCACTTCTTTTTGAAATAGTCTGAATTTTTAGAAGATTATTGCACCTGTTAGGTATGGGTCAGGAGGAAGTAGTCATGGTATGATTTCTGAGAAGAAATATGAGATGTTTGCAGGTTATTTGTTTTGAGCTCTGTTTCTTTACACATTTTAACCTTTTAAAATATTTCAACTTGGTCATTTTTGCTTTGACATTTTGAGGCTTAGGTTTTTGCTGCAACTTTTCTTTTTGTCTTAAATGTTTTGTACAGAGGTGATATACCTTTAGATTTGCTTGAAAACTTCAAATCTGCTCAGAACTTGGACACATTCAAAGATTTTAAGCCTTTAAGTACCAGCTTTATGTCACTACAAAAAGGAGGTGAGACTTTAATGGTTATTCTATATGGATTTGTCAAAAATTCCCAACAAAATTGGCTTGGAAATACTTTTGTAGTGTCAAATACTTGTAACATTTTATGGTAAAATGCACCTCTTATGATTGTATTATCATACCATGAATTCTAAAATGTTAGCAATTCATTTTGAAGAAAAGTAGTAAAAACTGGGAATATTCATTGTAGTCCACCAGATTCAACCAGATTAATGAAATTCTTGTAACGTGTCACATCACCAACAGGGTGTCCAGATGGCGTATCTGGCTCTACAGAAGAGCACTACTGCAATTTCTTTTGCGACTGTTGAATGAATTTGAGGGTTTCTCCTGCTACCACTTAAGGCATTGCTTAAAAAGCTCAATATTAAAAGTATAAAAAGAAATTGTAACCATCATGTCCTAAACAAGCTAAAAGATTTGGTATTCGAATGGCTGAAATTACACAAAAATGAAAGTATTAGTGCTAAGATGCCAAAAATGTACAGAAAGGAAATAATTTGGATGTTTTACAGGTTTCTGAAATGAATGAAAGGCATATGTTTCCATGATGTTGTCAAGTTTTTTTTACCTGTTATTTTGAAACAATTCAGCCTAAAGTCATCTTAAGGTTGTAAACACAAGTTTGAAAACCTCTAATTAGATACATTTACTCCCACAGAGCAAAAAGGAGGAAGCCAGGCCTGTGTACACAGTTTGCCATCATAGAAAAAATGGATCCTACTCTGTATCTCTTTGTAAACCTGACTCCAAATGGAGTAAATATAAGCATCGGGGACTGACTCAAAGGTAAGTGACATCACTCCCTTTACATCCTTATGTTGTCTGGTTAAAACAAGTATGTCTGCTGCTGCTTTCTAATTGTAATGTGTGTTAATTTGATTATGAATATAGATGTTACAGCTCTGTAGTCTGAAGTTGTAAAAGCAAACTACTGATCTTTGTTTTTATTCATAGATTAATACAGTTTCCTCCACCGCCGTTGAAAGGGGGAATAACTGTGACATTGGAAGATCTGCAGTGCCTTGATAGTGGGCAGTACCTCAACGATGTCATCATTGATTTTTACCTGAAGTAAGTGATTTACCTTGAAAGTTTGGCCTATCAGGTGATTTTTTATTTTTTTTGTGTGGTGAAAAAAACTTTCTGAATCAGCCATTGCATGAGATACATACATATTTATATAAAAAAATGTTTTAAACAGATACCTTATCCAGAATGCATCTGCTGCTATTTCTGAGCGATCCCACATCTTCAGCAGCTTTTTCTACAAGCAGCTGACGCGCCGGGACAACGCCAGCGAAGGAGGCAACAACGACTCGTAAGGGAACCAGTGTTGCATATTTAGACTAAAAGACTTCTTATGTCTGTAAATTTTAAACATAAGGTATTATAATTCCCTGAAAGATTTTAAGAACTCCTTTTAGGAGTATTTGTTTTTAAGAAGGTAAGAAGTTGCCCAGTTCTTTGCATGGCCAACAATTTCTATAAACTGAATGCCAACTGAAGCTTTTAATTTTATTTTTTATTTTTCTAGCAGCAATTATTTCTTCAAATTGTTTAAATCATCTAGGAACTTTAAATTGGTAATATACCTCATTGTTTAGAATGAGGTATATTATTAAATGGAGAAAGATTTACATTTGTGGCAAACATCATACATGCTACGAATAAAAATCTGGTGGCCTCTGCTAGAAAACCAAAACTCAAGAAATATTTCAGACATAGAATCGAACATCTTTCATGGCCATCTCAGTCCTCTGACCTAAATGCAATAGAAAATCTGTGAGGTTATCTGATGAGGATGTAAGAGTTGCCTCTAGATGATCTGAAGAGATTGTCCAGAGGAATGGGACTCTGTAAGCTCCCAACTGTGTGACAAAACTAAGTGATGCTCTATTGACACAAAGATATCCAAACTTTTACCTTTTAAGTAATTAATTTTCACTACTGAATACATTTAGTCAAGATAAAGGTTGGGGTTTTCTACATAATTTAATTTAAGATTATGCTGCTGCAATAACAAAAATGCCTTTGTTTCAATTCTTGCTATAGATTTAAAGCTTGTATTGTATTTTTTTGGTTTTGCTGCCTAAATGTTTTGTTTTACAAAGCTGTTATAAATAAGAACTGTTTTATAACTTCTGTTTAATATAGACTCAGTTGTCAGAGGCAGAGGCGGCACCAGCGAGTGAAAACGTGGACCCGAAATGTGGACATCTTTGAGAAGGACTTCCTGTTTGTGCCTGTTAATCAAGAGTAAGCACATAACTCATGAAGACATGTGTTTTACATCCATTTGTGTACAATGTGTAACCTGCTGCTTTACTTTTTTCTCTGTCCAGAGCTCACTGGTATTTAGTCGTTGTTTGCTTTCCTGGGCTGGAAGAGCCTCTGCTGAAGGACTGGGTGGGAGAGTCGGAGGGTCAAGATGAGGCCCAACAATGTAAAGACTCTAATAATCATTCAGAAATCCTGGTGAGATTAGACCCCAGTGACAGTATGGAAACAGAAACAGGTAGGCAGGCATACCTGTAATGGGATCAGTATAATAATGAGACAGTGAGTATCTGCTGAAGCCAGATTGATTTTTATTTTTGTTTGTTTTTAGAAAACAGTCAGGATGAAGTGACCAAAGACCCACTGTCTCCTTGTCCAGTTGTAAGAACTAATTTTATTGTGCTCAACAGAAATGCTTTATAATTTCTAAAAAAAAAAAAAAAAATTCACAATTTACCCAATATTGTCTTTCTTTTCTGTGTAGAGTTGCACAGAACATACATGTCTGAGACGGACCGTTTGCAGAAGGTGAGTTTATCAGCCACCTCAGCGATACCTTGATACGCAAACCTCAGAGCAGTTTATCATCCACTTATAAACTATAATGTGTTTAATATTTTCCAGTTTGGTCTTTCTGTCAAGGCTTTTTGTGTCTTTCACTTTTCATATAAATGTCAACTACATTTTGTTTGGGTCAAATATTTTGCATTTTGTTCCTAATGTCGTATTGTACTAAACACTTTTGTTGCTATGCTAACATTAGCTCCTGATTAGGACAATGGAAACATTTTTCATGAAGAAAAGTTCTAAAAAAGTGGCTTGTTTTGGATTTATTGAACAGGTTGACTTTGATTTTGTTCTTTGGTATATTACTATATATAAGAAGAAGCACAGTTAAAAGCTGGATGAGAACTGCGATCACAGGTTTGCACGTCTTTCTCCTGCAGGCCGTGCATTCTCATCATGGATTCTCTCAAACTTTCTTCCCATGAGCGGATCTGCAAACTCTTACGGGAGTAAGTTTAATACTTTAAACCTACAGTGAAGGTGTTTGTGAGTAGATGGGGGAAGGAGGGGAAGCTTTTCTGTTCTACAATCGGACATGAAGAGGTTAACTTTGCTAAACACTGTTGACACTTTAATAAGACTAAAATTGAAGTTTTGATAAAAACACCAAAGGCATCCAATGTAAGTCAAAAAGATTTTCTTTTCACTATGGTGGAGGTTCTGTGATGCGTGGACTGGTTCCTCTACACTGCCTGGCACCGCCAACCCTTTGGGCAACTGTTTTAAACCCTCAGGCAGTTTAAACAAATCTGGTCAAGTTTGTTAAAATGCTAAATAATGGGTCCTTGACATGGTCTTTTATCAGATCGGCACAGAAGTGCTTCACCTGGCATGAAATTTACTTTCATTTGTAACCATCTGGGCACAAACCTGAATAAAATGGCTGAACTTCTTCATCAACATGTGATCCAGCTCTGCAGAGGTCTGAATGAGCCATTCACTTGACTCAGGGATGTTGGAGAAGGGATGTGTGGGGAATCCCTGATCTAGAGAAATTGTAACAAAAGATGGGTTCTTTCTCCCCAGGATATTTTGCTGCAACTACTTCTAAGCATGGTTTTGTTTCATACGGTAAATCTTCTAAAATCAAAGTTTGGGGTTAGGAAAAAAGCCCAGTGTGGGTTTACATTGCTGCAATAAACAATTATAAGGGATATTTGCCAGGAGGTTTGGTTGCTGTGTGTTGAGCTGATAAGTGTGTGTGCTCTCTCCAGGTATTTGCAGTCAGAATGGGAGGTTCGTCGTGGATCATCAAGGGAGTTTGGTTTAGATCAGATGAAAAGCTCACATTGTCAAGTTCCACTACAGGATAACAGCAGTGACTGTGGCCTTTATCTCCTTCAATATGTTGAGTGCTTTTTAAAGGTACAAAGCTTAAGTTTATGGCCCTTAAATTTATTGGATAATCTGATATGCTTTGAGAAGAATATGTCATGCTTTTTGTTTTGTTTTTTTAAGGTGAGCTCATAAAATGATTTGTTGTTCTGCAGGACCCTGTGGTGCATTTTGATTTACCTCTGCAGCTGCAAAAATGGTTCTCCCGCCAGGTGGTTCGGAAGAAACGGGATGAAATCCGAAATCTGATCCTTAACATTTACCGGCATCAAAACCTGGACAGTAAAAACACATGAAGTAGCTCTGCTGCTCAGCGAATCACATTCCTGAAGTCATTATAGAGCATTGCTCATAATGAGCAAAAGACATTTTATTTCAGTGTAAACTGGAACAAGTTCCTCTGAACATGATTATTTCAGCCCATGTCTTTAACCAAACCAATAACCGTAACTCGAAATATTTGGTAAGTAGAAATCAAAAATGTCTGTTCATCCAACCTATTAAGGCCTAAAGATTTGCAAACCCTAACAGGTTGCTGACTATTTTTTTTTTCTTTCGAATTCTCAGTGACTTTTATAAAATTTGTATTGAAGAATTAAACAGAAGCTGCATTTAAATATTAGTTTGAAAGTGAAAACAGGACAATGTTAAAGTGTAACTCATGAAGAAAAATTGAGCGGTTGGACTTAGTTTACCTGGTTTGTTGACCATTGTTACCTTACATGTGTTGGGTTTGTTCAAGTTAAAGATGATCTGATTATTGTGATGGGTTTATTCCATCTGTTTACCAAGATTTAAACCTCTGAATTGTAATAGGAAGGAAACGATTCAGTTGGCAGTCACCTCTGTGCTGTGAAGCAAAACGTTTATTCTGTGCACAAGTCTACAGGAAAAACCAGTACTGGTCCCACATGAAATGGTGCAGTCAATATAAATTATACCCAGTTACCGCTTGGCTTCATTCTCTGTACAGTAGGGTTAAAACTGTATATTTTGGTACAGATTTTAGAATTGACGACTTGGTGAAGTTGAACTTGTTTTCTTGCGGTCAAAAATTGTTAAAAGCATTAAAATCCCAACCTAGAGACATTGGTTCAGTTTGCTTGTTTTGATGAAATGTTTAAGACTTTAGCCCCAGTTTGCTGCTTTTACTGCTGTTCGAATTTGTTGTAGGACATGACTTCTAATTTTATTTTATTTTTTTTCCACATTCTGGCTTCTTGTTTTATATTTATATTTTTAAGTCGGCTTCTGTAATTGAATTAGTTGTTTAGGATGAATGTGTGTGATGAACATCAGTTAGCTCAACCCCTGAATGCAGTTGGTTTCTGTTGTGCATTAAAGCTTCTTGAACAAACTAAATCCGACTGTATGGTATTTTTAATTTGAAATGAGCAAAACCCAGTGAAGATTTAAAGAAATCCACAGATTTAAGAGTATTCTATTGCGTAATAGTTTTTCCAAGCTTTGATAACTTTTATTCCCCAATAGTGTCTGAGAGCTTTTCTTTTTACATGCACTGTACTGTGGCAAATTGAATTCTTTAACTTCCTTTAGCCAAAACGTGTTTACGTTGTAGTGCTTGCTGGAATAATCTGTCAAGTGTTACATGCTCGGGTATATTTAGTCCGTCTGATTTGAAGATCTGCCTACAGAACTGTGCCATCCATTTAACTGAAACATTTGTCTTGCAAAAGTTTTCATACTCAGACATTACTCACATCTTCTAGGACAAACACAAATTCAGTATATTTTATTAAGGTCTTATGTGAAAGATTAATACCCTTTAAATAAAATCTTTCTAAACCAGTTGCCGTGGGAAGCCATGTAACTGGTAGACGCGAACAAGAACAACTAGCGACCCGCTTTATCTCGAGAAGCTGGAGAATCCGTCATCGATTTCAAGGTATCTGTAACTTGTGTGCTCAAAACAATTTGATTATGGGAGAGTGGCAAGAATGTTGAATGTTGAACGTTGCATCTCTTGTACGTTAGACAAAAACTGAGTTGAAAATTGTTACCCTACTTTGAGAGACCATGTTTGGTGAACAGCTCACCACCACGAATGCAGCTGATGGAGTTTGAATAATTTGCGAAGATTGGGTAAATGTCGTTCTTTAGCTGGTTTGAGTATTTGTGTATACACCCATAATAAATCCAAACTTCTACCAGTTATTTTTTGGAGATCTTTGTGCCAATTCAATCCCAGCCCATACTTATCTGCTCTTTTCTTACTTTTTTTTTTTTTAAATTGCTTACATGTGTATGATGATAAAGCCAAGAAGAGACTGATCTGTTTTACACAAGCAGGATAAAATCTCCAAGAAGGGTTAGGCCCAAGTCAGGAGATTTTAGTTATTTTAATTTAGGAAAAAGTGTATTAACTTATAGCTGCTGCTCTCAATTATTCTTGCTTTATTTGTTTTATGATGCGTTTAGATTGAAATATAGTGGATTTAATGTTTTTCCAAAAGGCTCAAACAAGCCTTTATTGAAATAACAGCACCTTACACACACACCTCTCTCATTCTCAAAGATAACCCTCCTGCAGCTTTCCGTTTCATTCCCTCTTTCCCCCTTGCTGTATGTCCTCTCTTCACAGCTTTGCTCCAGTAACTTCTTGACGAGTTTTTCTAACAAGCTTAAAAACAACAGGATTAGAGAGAATTAAAAAATCCCCTTCTCCCTACAGGCCATCTGTCTGTCCACCTGAGCCAGGGGCTGGACTCTTAGCACGGTGACACACACACCTTTCAGCCGCATAGTGAACCAAACCAGGGACGGGCTCTATTGTCAAATGCTTTCTCATCATTATTGGTTTTCCTTTGGCTTTGGAGAGTTTTGAACTATGCAAACTCTTAAGCAGCTATGTCGTCACTTGAGAGGAAAGACATGTCTTCTTGATCCCTTTCCGAGTCCACGGATTTAAACCCAATCACGGATTTAACATGAGCAGCGCTTCCTGGAGAAGTGTTTTCTTTTGTGCTCTCATTAGCCTCACAGTCATAATTTTGAGCAGGCTCTCAGGTAAGGAATTAGTAGTATACCAAATGTTTTCTGCATAGTCATGTGCAGCTTGGAAAAAAAAGAAGGTAAAGGTTTTGAATATTTATTTTTTTCTTCTGTGATTGTACAGATGCCACATTGGAAGGCTCCTCTATGGGATACCTGGGTAAGCCTTTTTCTCAGGAACCAGCGGGGTTTCCTCAAATCATCCGGGTGTCTGATGTGAAGGCATCTCATGACGGCCATGCTGTCACCTCTCGAAGGAAAAGGAATATCTTTTATCAGGGCGGACTCAGACTGTGTGGACAAGAGACTCCTGAGGAGGTCGTTGCAAACCATTTAGGCTATTTTCACCTCAGAGGTACGTTGGCTGGGCTTTGTCTGGATACTGAGAGCTGTTAGATCTAATGATATATACTTTTGGAAAAGTCTATGGTCCACTCACAGGGTCACTTTACCCAAGCGAAACACAAGAGCACACTCAACTTGTGCCATCTTCACAAAATCTGTTCCTCAGAAAGAAGCACACATCAGCAGGTGGCAGCTTTGCCTACTTGCTTTAAACAGTGTGACACATTTTACCCAGATAACATCAAATGGAAACGGGAGCAAAACTTTACAGATAAAGAATCTTCAATAGTTGGCGGCAGTAATGATGTATATGCAACTTAGGGTTTTTGTAATGTATGGATTGCTTTTATATGTTTACAAGGGGGTCTAGAAACAACTATAGGGTGCAGTTATGAAGGTATATAGAGGCCTCATTAAGAGGGGAAAGACAAGAGAGAATGCCCTTCTAGTAATGTAGATATGTGTCTATCTTCATAAATCATGAGATGACTCAAAGCCATAATTAAATGTCTAAGATAAGTAGAAATGTGACTTTATTGCTCCATGAGGCCGAGTTTTGGGCCAACATGCATCATGAGAGGATAACAATCACCGTTTCAGAAGAGGAGCAAAGCAAGGCATCTTGGCCTCTGTGACAATCAAATTTGAGGATTTCTATACATCCTTACCTTGGATGCTAGTAACCATGGAGACAGTTGTATATTCAAGGACGTTTCGAATTTTTATTGTTACTCTTCAAAGGCTCCACAGCTGAGCGCCTGGCAGTTCAGTCTGAGGGGCTGACTGAAAACGTTCAGACTATCAGAGAAACCCTAACATAACAGTGTTCAGTGCTGCAGATGAGTTAAAAACCATACATGAAAATATGAAGCTACATGTCTAAGACAGTAAAGATTTTGTATAGCAGACAATTGGTTCTTTCAATCCTTAAGTTAAGAGAGAGCTGCATGCTGCAGATCGTTATGAATACAGAAATACAGCAAGCATCCACTGTAACTAGACGCATAAAAAATGCAAAAAAAGTTTTTTTTCTAAGAAAGACAATCTTATTTAATGTTATACAATTTTTGGCTGTAGCAATCATTTTTAAAGTTACATCAGTAGTAGAAGTAGATGTAACACTTTATTTGACGGGTTGTGTATAAGACTGTCATGACACCGTCATAAACATGAGTAAGTCTTCATGAATATTTATGACTTGTCATTAAGTGTCATTCGGTAAATCATGACTCTTTTAATACAAAGTTGACATTATTAAAAATGTTTTTGTTGTTACAACTTGACATTAACCAAGAAATCATGATCTGACATAAATTTGTTATAAAAGTATTACTGATTAAACTTTAGTTTACATAATTTTTAAAGTTTAATCAGTAATACTTTTAGAAAAATATAACGTCAGATCCTGATTTCTTGGTTAATGTCAAGTTGTCATAGCAAAGATATTTTGAATAATGTCAACTTTGTATTAAAAGTGTCATGATTTACTGAATGACACTTTATGACAACAGTCATAAATATTTATGAAGACTTACTCATGGTCATGACAGGTGTTATGTCATGTTTATGACAGTCTTATTCACAACCCGTCAAAGTGTTAACGAAGTAGGTAATCAATTACATTATTTTATCAGTTTGATTAAATTTAAAATGTAGAAAAGGATTATGTAATTAAAAGGTAGTGTATTGTTTATGTCTCTAAACCTATGGCAGTGTCCAAAGATTTAACTATTTGCAGCGGTTATATCCACAAAAGCCTGTCAAGCTAACTTAGAATAACATAAATAGAGTGGAGGATAAACATAAAGTCTAACATGACATTTATGCATACTTATGAATTACTAATGGTCTTAGTCACAGTTAATAAGATGAGTATTATATGTTGTGATTCATGATGGTGGAGGAATGCTTTAAGCCATTAAAGCCTTTACTAAGATTTCTGCTCGATGATGAAAATTAAAATAAGACCAGGGTACATCCAGGCCCCAAAACAATTTACAAAGCAACAGAAACAGCTGTTGTCATGGCGTGCCACTGCAGTCATCAAACTCTTTTTAAAGACCCGCTTGATGTTCTTTTAGATGACCTCAGATGAATCAGTCCATTGGAAAATTAAATCACTCCCTCTGGACTCAATTTTACCTTCATTATTTCTTTCTGATTTCAATTTATTCTTTTAACCTGGATGGACAAAACCCCCTCTGTTTTTAGTCTCGACGTGACTCAATCAATAATAATTTACATCACGGCAGTGAGGTGAATTTTTAAGGGAGGAGTATTCACTTTTTTGCTCCTTTACTGTTTCTCCCCAGATTTAAATGGTTATTCATTTACATCCTTGAGAAAAGCAACACGTTGTCGACTTAAAGTTTTGCAAAACGTGTCAGAAAGCGTGTCTTGGTGTGACTCAGTTTTGACAAAATTACCAAAAATGTTAATCCTATTACCAGAAAATAACATGATTTCAGTCAGCCAGCTAAACATAAATGTCTAAATGTCTAAATATGCATCAGAAGTCACCACAGAAATCAGTGGACTTAGCATCTAGGCTCTGACTTTGTCGCTGCATGGCCATGTTGCTCGTCATGGTAACCATCTCCTAGACTGAGCAGACCTCAAAGCCCATAGGTGGATGCCGGATGGTGGACTGACTGAAAGACAGACATGCAGAATGAAGCAGAAAAGCTGCAGCTTGAATAGAGCACCCAAAGTGATGAGAGATGTTTGTTACTTTCTGTGGAGAGCGAGGAAGGTCAGGTCCACTCATTTATACAAATTATTTTTTGACTTATTTCATGATTTATGTGTTATTAAGCTAATAATTCCATTTAAGCAAAATAAAAAATATAAAGGATTTTTTTTCCCCTAAAAACTGAAAATGACTTGTTAAAAAGAATAAAATATGTACTTCCCAGCTGACATAGTAACAATGTAGAATTTCTGCTTTATTTGGCTCATTGAGACTTTAGCAAACGGATGCAAAAGTGGGATCTGCCCACAATATACTGACCGTTTTGACTCGTTAATGCTGCCTGAGTAGCTTCTGTTTGTTTACCTGGCTGTGATAGTAGAAAGTGGAGATTTATTTAGGTTAGGCCCGCAGGCGATGGACTGAACAGCCCTCTGACATTGCAGAAGAGCCCAGCAGGTCAAGTAATGTTGACATTTGTACACCTTGACTTTTCATTGTTTGAATTATTCAAAAATGTTTTTATGAAAAGGTTTACGCTAACATAGAAAGCAGTCAACTTTGTCCCAGTAGCACATTGCCAAATAGAAAGACCTGCAGGTTTGGTTAATCGGCCGATGGCCTCTTTCTCTGGTGACCAGTGTGCCAGGAAACCGTGTGGGAGGCTTTCAAGATCTTCTGGGATCGATTGCCTGAGCAAGACGAGTACCAAAGCTGGATGAACCAGTGCCAGGAAGGCACAGTCACTGTGCAGGATATTGGCAGCTATTTTACCCAGTCAGAGGAGCATCAGGCTCTGGTCAAACAGGTGTGTATGTACTCTACTGACTTTATAGAAGTGGAAATCTGTGTGAAACCAGATTTCTGGCAGGTTGATACTGAAGTTTCTAACACTGTTTTATGTTTTCAGAGAACGTCGCATTCAGTTTTGAAAAGGTAAAGAAAACTGTCCGCTTGTTTAATACGTCACTGAAACATGAATGTTTTCTCACCATGAAGTCTGTGTTTTGGTAAACGTGTCATTCTTCCCACCGTCTGTAGTGAGCCCACCCGGTCCTGGAAGCATATGTGCAGGTAAGGTTGTTTAGGCCATTCAACCTTACCTGTTCATATTCCTACTCATCTGTAATCTAACTCGTCTTTTCATCTCTTACCTTTGAATCCCATGGATTCATAAATCCAATTGACTGGTTGATCATAGGTATACAGCCAGGGGGATAATTATGTGTTCCTCTGATGTTTTTCCGAGTTTGCTCACTGCATATAAATGAACAGTATTTACATTCAACTCAAGGAGAATATCTATCAAAAATACAAAAAAGCACAATACTTGTTAAAAACATATTACAAAACAAATAAAGGAAATTGATTTTGATGTCATTATGTGAAATAAGAGCATGAGTATTTTCTTCCATTAAAACCTTTTGCTGGGGAGGTTCTTGTATATATGGTGCCCTGAAAAATCAGCTACTGTTTTGGCAACCTGACCCCCTGATCCATTTAAAATGCAGGAAATAATCTGACATCCAGAGGTGGGATAAAATACAGTGCAGCCTTGCGCAACACGCATAAGTTGGTATCCCTTATTGAAGCTGGACGCATTGAACGGCTGCTCAGTTCACGTTGGTGGAGCTCCCTGTTGACTCAACTTTTTTAGGGGACAACTAATAGAAAAGTTGCCCATGGCAACTACCCATGTGGCCTAATTGAAAATGTGGCATTAACTTTCTGCCACAACAGGGTTTATTAATTGCAGAGGGAAAAATAAATGTTGTTTTAACTCATTTTACAAGTTTCTTCAAACAGTTTTGTAGATGTTGATGGATGTGGGAAAGAAGGATCTCATGTAGCGGTCAGTGTTACTGTGAATCAAGAGAGGCTTCTGACTGAAGACACTCTGTTATTGTATGACAGTCTAACGGACAGGACGCTAAGCGTTGTCTGTAAAATTCTTACAAGGAGGAAACACAACCCCATGTCCACGATGAAGGCCATGAACCAGCTGCCTTCAATCAGTGACTTTCGGGTCATAGCACCATGCTAGATCTTGCCTGGAGGTATGAATAAGATCTTGAAAAAGCAAGATGTTATTCAATCCATTCCAATTGTGTTAGACTAAGCATTTAATTAATAATAAAAAAAGCAAACTTAGGAGGAAGGCTTGTGGTCACAACACCATCCCACCATTGTAGCTGTTCTTTAGTAGACAGGGTGATGTCAGCATATCAAGAAATCTGTGAACAGGATCATGAACCATAAAATCTGAGATGACAACTCTTTTACCCCATCCACAATGAAGATAACCCTTTGTGGGTTTTGCTCACTGCATGACATTGACCCAAAACATACAACCAGGTGACACAGGAGTGAATAAAGATGAAGCACATAAGGGCCATGGGGCCGAGGACCAGTCGGTTCCCTGACCTCTGTTCTTCTGCACACGTAAAGTTACCAAGAACCGAAATGATTGAGGTAGATAATTTCTTTTTGGATTAGTGGAGCAAACCCCCTCCTGAGTTAGTCAAACAAGGATTAACTGTTAGAATTACATCCTTACCAGTAAATTCTAAATATTTCCACCAATTTCAAAGTCCTTTTTTGCTTATTTCACTTACTGATATGTACATACATTTTTAAGCTTTATCTAACTCACCTTTTCTGGATTCTTGGTAGATATTCTGTCTCTTTGCAAGAACATGTTCAAAATCAGGCTGTTCATTTGTTTGTAGAAACTTTTAAAGATTGGCAGCGGATCAAATAAATATTTCCCTCTCTGTATGCAGGTATTTGTTTGAGTTCCCTTTCTAAAGAATAACATTGTGGCTGTTTTAGCTTGCTCATCTATTAATACAAATTATTTGCAACTAATTAAATGAAAAAACAAACAGACAAAAAAAACCAACTTTTTTTCGGGCCAATTATTCATCAGTGACTACCTAAAACATAATTGCAGGAATTGAATACCCATGTAATCTTTAACATGGTGTAGTTATCAACTAAGTCTATTTTAAGTTTAGCAGAAAATGTATTGTAAAGTACACAAATGTATGAATTTTGAGTGACAAAATGTGTCAGTACATCAAAATGAAAAGAAGTTCAGGGTTTCTTGAATTAACTTCATTGATTCATTTTGTTTGACATTGTAATGTAAATAAAACACTAAAATTGTTAAAATATAAATATACGTATATATATAGTCATATTGGCAGTTGTTTTACATTGACTGCTACATAATTTGAAGTTTTTTTTTAGATTTCAAATATAATTTGGAACAATTTCTCCCATTATCAAATCATACAATTAAGATCAGTGGAATGATAAAATGACATTAATACAATTAAAATTTCATGGTTACAAAAACCCTGTGCAATGAAGTGCTAAAAACTTGATGCTTTTTGCAATGCAAACCTAGCACCCAATGCAAAAATGTTTAAATAAGTGAAAATGCCTCGCAGATTAATACAGAAAGAGGATTGTTAAAGAAAAATAGCTGAAAATGTTTTACATTTTATAATTGTAATTACTAATCTAACAGTCTATTGTCACAGTAATTGATAACATCTTGTGCCATGGTGTTCTAAATGTAAGGGATAAATTTAATTACCTCAGATTGTGGCTTTGCTAGGAGAAAAAAAAATCATTATGTTCTTCTTTGAGATTTACGTTAAAGTGAAATCCACAACGTTATCTTTTAACTTTTGCTCCCATCTTTACCCACAGTCCACATGATGTTGTAATCTAGGATTAACACTGCATAAACATTTCTTCTTCCCCTTTTTACAGCACACCAACACCAGCGAGTTCAGAAACAGTTGAAGCCCCTGAGTTAGGTCAGTGTCACTGCTGATAACACTGCAACATTCTCACATGTTTATTATAAACCTCATCAGGAACCGCTGTGGTTTCAGAGTTTGCTACTTACCTGTCTTGTTGTGTGTTTGATCCATGAACTTCACTTTAGTTTGGCTCAGCATGAGATTCTAAGACAGTTTAGGGTCAACATTTCATCACGTTGCAACCACAAAATTTTATATATTGGGGTTTTATGCGTTGGACCAACACAAAACTTTAAGTGGAAGGAAAATGACGCACATGATTTTTCACCATTACAACTTGAAAATTGTGTCACTCATTTGTATTCAGTGCCTTTAGTAAAGTGTAGCTTTCTGACATTGCCTAATAAGTTAAGAAATTAAATTATTAGTTAAGGTGGAGTGTGTGGAAGTACACACTCCACCTGTGTGTAATTTAATCTCAGTATAAATATGTTACTTTTCTGTGAAGGACAACATTAATGAACAAACAGGATCATGAAGGTCAAGGAACACTGCAGACAGGCCTGGGAGAAAGTTGTGGACAAGTTTAAAACAGAGTTAGGTTATAAAACATTAACAAGCATTATATTAACATTATAAACAGATAATGGAGTACTGTTTGGTCCATCATATCAAAAGGCCATTATCATTATCATAAATACATTTAAGTTTCTGGCTGCAACGCGACAGAATGTGGGATAGTTCATAATGAATACTTTTCCGAAGTGTTGTTGTTTTTTATTTATTCAGTCAATCTGATTTAACACCCTGTTTTTTTTATACATAATAAACAATGCAGAGGAAATAGATAAAAGAAAGGACATCGCAGACGTCATTTCACCAGAGGTGGAAGAGAGTCCAGTGAGTGCACAGAGATTTTGTGTTCATTGTTGTGGCATCACAAATATTTGTGTTTTCCTGCAGGTTGATTACATGTTTTTTTTTTTTATGGTACAGCTGTTCAATGAAATCACCATTCAGCCCACGGCTGCCCCCGTTCTGGAGCAGGTGGTGGAGCTGAGCATCCTCCTGACTGGAGAGGTCTTCAGCAACGAGCTCAGAGATCCAGCCAGCCTCAAGTTCCAGATGCTCAGCAGAGATCTTGCGGAAAAGGTTTGTTTCGGGCTCCATCTGGGTCTGTTTTGCCATGGGAGATTATGGCATTGTCATTGAACATAATCCAATTGCCTAATGCCCTGTGATTCCTTGCATTGTCTGTTTTAAATGCATTTTAACGACAGCAGTAGCTAAGCTTAGCACCATGGACTCAAAGCTTGCAGATTTTATAGTTTGCAGTTGGTAATGGTAAAATACTTACCTCTTGTTCTGAAAACACAGCTTTATAAGATTTCATGGGAGAAGATAAACCTTTGCACATGTAAGTATTTGTACAGATACTATTTGAAGCAACTTTTACAAGCACCTGGAAAATTTAGTAAATGTGTTTGTGAACATCTGTTGCATTAACCACAACTAGGAGCCACAATGTACTCCCAAATACAAACATAACTCATAGACAGCATCTTGGCTAAAAATCAGCATTTCTTTTTACATAACGGTTGTGTTTGTGTTGGTCTGCTTTCTTTGTTTCTGATTTTCTTCTTTTACCTTCTGCGGGGATTTTCAGCATAAATAAATCAGCATTACATACCAGCACCCACCTTGCCTGCATGCAGTCTTGCATACCTTGAAGAGAACATGTGCTTGCAGACTGAATGTGTTTTCAGTCTTTTGCTTTCATCCTTTTGTCTGAAAGTTTTGATAAATTGGTTGAGGGAAGCAATGCATGTAGATTTATTTTATGTTGAGGAGCAAGACCTTTTCTTTGTTAAAGAAGATTATTGGTAACAAAGTGAAGCATCAATTAGAGATTTGTGGCCACTTCACCGCCTTTGTTTTCCTGTAAAGCGTCGACCGGTCACCTCCGATTTTAATAAATTTTTAAGAACTATGATATATTGTAAGTAATTAGAATATTATTCTTTCCTTTCTATTGTGAGCTATCAGAGACAACAGTCACTGTAAAACATAATCTTACTAGTTTTAAAATGATTATTAAATAAATTCATGCTTTGAATAGACTTTGGTATCTTATATTAGCAATTAGCACAGATAACTTGCTTGACATTACGACAACAGCTGTCTCTGTGTTTATGGAGGATGTAGACCCTCACCTTGACTTGGAGATTTACAAGTCTCTTTTATAAGTCCAGCCTTGTCCATAACAAACAGCTTGGAAGTTAAAATGGCTAAAACAGAATACCTTTTTAACCTTCTTGTCAGTCTTGCTTTTTCTCGCTCTTCTGCAGCCTGATTGAGTATAATATAAGAATCACTTCACGCATCCGTTCTCTTCCTCTGATGTAATTTTAAATTTAAAAGAGCTAACTTTGAGTCTTCTCTCAGTAACAACATACCCACTGAAGAGTGTTATCAGTGCAGCCAAAGTCAGGACTGATAGAGGTAAAAATATTTGATGATGGTCACAAACTGATTTCTTTCTGCGTCTTTGCTTTAGTCACAGTATATTGGATTTGTGTCTCTGCAAACGAGTTTGTTACGACACTTTGAGAATTGGAACAAATCGTGAGCAATTGCTTTAATCTCATGCCTGACTGTGTTTGTGCAGATAGAAGATGCTCTAGAGGGGCTTCCCGGCTTTAAGAGTGTGTCTGTAATCGACTTCAGGTTAGTTTCTGATCCCACACCTCATGTTTTGATGCCAATGCCATCTCTGCTGCCAGCAGAAATCTAACAGCTCCTTCCTGTTTATCTAGACCACAGAAGGACACTCAGTGGTGAGTTATTGTACTGTGTTGTTTAACCTTGCATATCTCTTATCGTTCCTCAGGTAGATTTAGATGTATCACTAGTTGCACGTATTAATGATCTTAGTGCGGCCACCCACCTGTTAAGTGGGATCAGGATGGGTCCTACCAAGTAATCAGGTGCTATTATGTGTGAGGTTTATAACCTCATGGAACTGAGTCAGAGAAGAGGTTTATGACATGGAGTGTGGGTCAAAAGAAAAATATCAAAGCTAATATGTTAAAAAGGCAACAGAACAAAAAACATTAAAGCCATCTGGTATACAAACTGAAAAAAAAAGGAAAACAGATTGCATAACTGTTTAAAAAGTTACAAAACCCACCATCTTAAAGCAAAACAACCATATTTTCACCTAATGTATTAATCAGTAGATCAGCACTTGGGGTTCATTATTAAATCTGTGATGAGTTTGAAGACTGCATATTTCCATTATTTATTCAAGATGCAACCTTGAATCAATAATGGAAATTTATCATGTTTTTGCATAACTAAGAAGCAACAATGATTTAAATATTGTAATGTATCTTTAAAAAATAGCTTTATGTTCATCCTAAATATGGACAAAAATGAAGCCATATAATGAGAAATATGTATGAGCTGTTTTGAATACTAATATGTTTTAGTAGTTTATATAATTAACTTTGGTTGCATTAACTTGAAATATTTTTGTACTACTCTTCCACACAATATCTTATTGTGTGGAAGTTCTTTAAATTTGAGAACTTCCACACAATGAAGTTCACAAAGTTCTCTAAATGTGTAGTTCTGTGAAGTTCTTTAAATTTGGTGGGCCTTTTTCCACTGCAGCTCTCCTAAGCCTTTTCCACAGAATTTCCAACACATTTGTTATTTTCTCTTCAGCCATTATTTTGTAGTTTTGTTGCTTTGTTTGGGCTCATTTTGTCACATCAACCCCCTCCATGCTTGAGGAGTTTGTGCTTTTATGTTGCGCTTGGTTCTTGCCACAATTCTGTATTGTTGTTTCATCTGTTCAAAGGATGTTGTTATTAGGAATCTTGTGGTTGATTCAGCTGATCAAACCAACTTGCAACTGCAACTTTTTAAAGATATTTGACATTTAGCATGCTAACTGAGCTCTGTAGCATTTGAGATGGAGCTCTTGGATATCAATTTCTCTGAGTATTACACACTGATTATCATTGATATGTTAGGACATCCCTTCTTGGAGTGACTAGTTGCCATTTTCGAATGTGGAATCCTCTTTATTGAACTTTTATTGGCATCGACATAACCTTAAGGCACTTCCCAGATTGACTGGCAGCAATAATTGCTTCTCTAAACTCATTGCTGATTGTTTTTCCTGCCATGCATTGAGTTAACACTCAAGTCTGTGTGCTGCAACTCACCAGATGACTCAAACCCAGGCTTTATAGCGTGGAGGACTGCTACTGATGTCTTTAGCCTCTATTTTTGCTTCGGTTTTGTTTCACAAATAATTACAGTTCAGGGTCTGGTGTGCCATGTGGAGTTGGTAAAGGCCGGGTCATTTTATTCTAAAATTGTATTCGTGAATAATATCTCCCTCTGAAAGCGGATTTCAGTATTAGACTTAAGTCTGTCGCTGAGACTAAATTGGGAGGGAAACGGGATCTCTGAGTTTGCACATACTCAGCTGTCTGCCAACAGCCTGTTAAGGTGGAGAAATAACAGCAGTCAAATCAAGGCTAATGAATGGCTTTTTCCAGGAGTGGAGGTCTGCTGTGAGGTTTTCACGTTTGTTATGATCATACTGGCATTTCAGCTGACTCGGGGGGGGGGGGTTTCATTCTAGAGACGCATGCTCCTGTGTTACAAGTAGACATAAATCACTGAAGTCGTCGGTGAACCCATTTTTACTGACTCTTAATTAAATCAACGGGTTAGTAATCTTTTCTTGAATACAGTGCCATAATATTGCTTGCGCCCACAAAGATATTATATATATCGTCATGATGTTTTCGCTCTGTCTCAGTGAATTTGCTGTTTCTCTTCTGTATGACAGCATCATATTTGTGTCACCAGGTTGGATGGCATTGTGGTGGATTATGCAGTCACAGTAGCGGTGGACGGAGCCGGAGTGAGCCCTGAACAACTGAACTACCTGACCCTGCAGTCCAACCTGGTGGAGAACTCGTATCGAGAGATCAAGGATCCCCCCACAGTGGTCTACACCATCAGCGAGATTAAAAACATCTTCACCGAACCTCGTCACATCGACGAGCTGGAGAGTGGTAAGACTGCAACCCGCTGCGTTAATTTAGTTACATGTTGAAGCGTGGCTGTTTAGATAACTGTAAATGCTTAGAACTGGTTCGTGAATGCTTTGCAGATTTAAGCTGCATGTACCATTTCAATAAGAAACACAAGGATATCTGTAACCTGCTTAATAAGAGTTGACCACAGAAATGGCAGTGACAACAAACGCTTTAAAAATTATTTTTAGGGTGGTGTGAGGCCTTTCAAAAAAGGTGTGTAGAAGGTAAAATCTTCTTAAATTGAACAAAGTAAGTTATAACACCAATTATCTGTTTTTTGGGAAGGTTTTTTTTAGCCGATTTTTCTTTTGATTTATATTTGATAGTCAAAAGGGCCACAAACATCGAGCGACTTTTCCTAAGAAGCAGATTTGGAGGCAACTATTATTAAACTTGGCTAAAATAGCAAGCGTTCATGAAGAGTGATCCATATCATGCTATTTTAATTAAGAGCACACACAAAGAAATGGTAAAAGAAAACAGAAAACAATCAGCCAAAAATATATATGAATTGTTTTGTTTTTTTAACAGAGCAAATGTGCGACATGCTTTTAATGTTTCGGACAAACAGTTATTTAGCCCTGTCTACATTAATCAGATAACTTTTCATGGATTTTGATTCAAAAATAGGTTAATTTTAAATATGATCAAACACATTCACATCTTCGCATGTTTTTTTTTCTTTCATGTTTGAAAACTAGCATGTACATTTTTAAATTATAAATTGCACACCATTACAAACTCTGGATGTAGTTTGTAATCTAGTTTTGTTATTGCAAAAAAATTTAATCAAAATATAATCTTTAGGTAATGATTAAGAAAATAAAAATGATATATTTTACAAAACATTTGCCAGGGAGTACATAAAGTCTCAGAATGTATAAAATCTGACTTGTAATTTTAGTCAATTTATGCCTAGACCCATTTCTAAGTGGTTTTAGCCCAGTCTACTATTAATAAACCAGTTAACCATCAGCTAGAGAGTAAAAGTAATAGTTTAGACCAATGGCACTTGTCATAATATAACTTTTTATCTTCTTTTTAGGTGACATAGCAGCTCATTTTGAACTGAAATTGAACATGTATGAATGAAATATAGTTCAAAAATCATTTAAAAATTGCTCATGTTTTTATTTCCCTGTACACTAGACTAGACAAATATTTTCTTAAACATTTAAGAGTCATACAGGACCCTGCGCTGTTGTCATTTATCTCTGGTTTTATACTCATTACACTTGCTTCCTGCAGATTTACAAAGCAGAGACTTACAACCACAGGAGTGGCCACCAACAGCAGTTGTTTCAAAAGCATTGGTTAGATTTGGTCGGTAATATTTGGACATCTAATTAAAGGGAAACTGAGCTGAATAATGGGCTTTTCCATAGTTAAACACTTTGTTTTGCTTTACTCTTCTAAGCACATTTAGCTAAGTGCAGACAGAAGATCAAAGGTGTACAACACAGACCTTTTTCACAACATAATGACATGGCAGAGAACCACTTCCGTCTCTGAAAAAACAATCCTTTTTTTTCTTTTTTTTTTAAGAAGACCAGTTGAGAAAATGGCTCTAGCACCAACCCTAGTAAAGTGCCCAACCCCACTTGTAACTTTTGGGATATTTTGCAGACATCACCACGTTTTCTTATCCTCCAGCAAGTGAAACACTCTGGAAAAATGCATGTGTGGTTTACAAATCTGTGGAAACCACTGGGCTTTGATAGCGGTCTGACACTGATTATGTTTGTCTTTGATGTGAATAAAGTTTTGTGCTACAGAGCACACCTGGGATCTGTAATGTCTAATAGTTAAAAGAAACAAGTTTTTTTTAAGAGCTAGTTACAAACATGCACCGACTGACCAGATCAGCTGAGTCAGCTGGAGTTGTAACACGCAAAGGAAAAGCAGAATTGAAAGCTTTGCAGCTAAGCTTTCAAACTTTTGGAGCCACTAAAGAAGGAAGCGCCATTCAGGTTGACATCACAACATGGTTTGTTTCCTTCTCTTTAAAATATTTAATGCTCTCTGGAACATAATATGGCATTAATATCATTTTGTTTCATGGGTGATTAAAGTGAACTGGTTTAAAAGCAAGAATTTGGGCTCATGTAGAGACATTGATGCTTTATCTAATAATGCAGAAGCAGAATAGAAACATTGCATCTTTGAAAATGTTAAGTTAATTTTAGAGTCTCATATGTGCTGAGACTATAACATAAGATAGAGGGAAATAGTACCAATAGTGCATATCTGCATACAGCTCCGCATTTATCAGCACTCAACCATTAGGGCATTAAAATAAAAAAAGTTGTTAATAATACATTTTATTTGGTAAATATGTATTTTAGTCTTGACTTGTTGAAGCTGTACTCTGGTGCAGCAGTCATTGTGATGCGAGCAACACTTCCGGTGCAGGTATAACGCAGCTTAACACCTGTCAGTCTCAGTAGCACAGCTTCTTCTCTGTTTCTCACATTGCTCCTTCTTGTAAAAGCGTAGCGTGACAGTTTGGATGGAGATTAAGATTATGCTATTAGCTCATTAGACCTAATGTCTCTAGCTACTCACCTCAGAGACCTAGTAACTTCTTACTATCTCTACACGACCTGATTCTCATGTTCAACACGCTATATCTAAGTGACGTTCCCTGAGTAAAACAGACTTCGATATGAGGAATTTGTATAATTTTTCCTTTAAAAATGCACAAAATTTATAGTCTACTATGGATTCAAGCAGACTGTAAGTAGGTTAACTGGTTTTTGGGGGTGGGGCAGTGGGGTCTTGAATGATGTGATAATGCCTATCCCATCTCCTTGTCCTGCTTTTAATTTTTTCCATGCTCATATTGTTAAGGCAAGCCTGTCATTCGTTTACTGTGTTTGTGAGATTCTCTGGAGTTCGATGCTTTCTGATGCCTACAGTAGTTATAGACTGTGACATAAAAAAAGGAGGCTAAACACTCATATGGCCAACATATGTGTCTGCAGAACCTAAATGCACAGCTTGATTATATAGTGCAATGATAGGTTTTACTTGCAGTGCCTAATATTTACACCCAGAAAAGCTGAAATGTAAGACGGCAATGGTGAAACAACAACAAACTTTGGCAAACTCTGTCTTGTGAAAATATTTTAACTTTGGCCATGTTCCTTTTTTATGTGACAATGTGTTTGAATATTTTTTTTCTCCACTGGTTCCACAGTGTCTGAGATTCCTGAGCCTGTCAGCGCTGCACACGAAGTGACGGTGAGTGGCCACCTCAACGATCTGCCTGCAGATGGTCTACTTTAGGCTCCACCAACTTGATAAATCATTCATGTTTGAGGTTGCTGACCTTTGCAGCATGACTGATGTTCCGATAACCTGTAAATGGCTTGAGATGTTATCCAGACTTCACTAGCCAGCGGATGAGCTCCCCTGGACGGATGAAGTGAAGGCTTTGAGGATTAGGCTGGCTCTTGCCATACTAATCTACTACTATTCTTGGACAGAAACAACAGTGCAACACCAGAATTAAGTGACGAGTACCATCTAAAATCTTCCATGGTCATATGGGCTTTCTCATGCATATCAACGCTTGTTTTGCACACTTGGTTCATTTTTTATTTTTTTTTATTTTTATAAATAATTGAACTAAAAGCTCTTAATTGCACCAACTAAACCCTTTCTGAATTAAATAAATAATACAAAATAAATAAATAATAAAGTTGATTAAATTGATTTTTGTTTTCATATCTTACTGATATAATTACAGGCTGTCACTGTGTCATTTCATGCTGTATTTAACATTCTTTTAAACATCAATAACAGCAAACAGCAAGCAAGATTTCCATAGGAACAGTAAGCAATCTCAATACTAGCTAAAATCAAATAACTGAAATATTTTGCAATAGTGACTTGGTTATTCAAACCTGTTGTTAAAAAAGCTTAAAACTAACATTTCTAAAATATATATTTTTTGAATGTAAAGCTTTAATTCTACCAATATCTGAAATCTGAAAAGATAAAAATTACAAATATAAAAAATGTGAGCGTTTAAATCATTAGCCAATTAAAGAGAAACACATGCATACGTTTTGTCTGAATGTGTGAACAGATCCCATTCTTTACTATGAGTCCCACCTCGTTAATCCAATATTACTAACAGGATTAGCTCTGTGGTTCCTTACTGACATGTGGCAGGCGAGCTAGCTCTGGCCGTAAGAAGTGTCAAAGCTCTTAGAACCAAATCTGCTGGTAGACAGTTTCCAGCTTTAGACAAATAAAATGTTTTAAATAAAGTAGCTGTTTCCTGAACTACATTAGGACATTTTAATCAAGCCTTTAATTAACAATATTACAAAATTCTGTTTCTTTGACTAAACTAGAGTGGTGTAAGAAAGCATTTTTTGTTAACATGTAACACACCTGAACCTGTTGTCTTCCAGTCCATTTAAAGATAACTGTATAATGTTTAGTTTTGTCTAATGGAAAGAGTGTTTTCCAACCGTCGCATGGCGTTGATTCAGGAAGGAAAAGTTCAGCCCCAAGTAAACAGATTCATCAGAATGAATTATATTATTTGCATGTGACATAGAACAGATGCAAACTATAGATTACAAGATGAGTGATTCTATTATCAGGCTGCTGCTAAAACATCCAACAGTCATTTAAAACAATGAATAAAGATGATCAGAGACTGGGAACAGAATTTGGTTCCAGGTTGTCCAATGCAGAATAGAGATATTGTGATCCAAGCATCATATCTGCACCTAAATGTGTGCAGAACGGGATTCTTGTGGACAAAAGAATCGTCCACACACATATTTGTAAAACACATATTTTACAAATATGTGTAAAATATATCTTTACACATATATACACACATATATTTGTAAAATATGTGTGTATATATGTGTAAAAAGATATTTTACACATATATACACACACATATTTGTAAAATGTGTGTGGACATGTCCTCACATGTTTCTTGTCCATCACTGAGCTACTGACACCCATATGTGCCATGTGCTGGGTATGTAAAAGACTCTATCAAATGCCATCAAAATCTGTTAATGCTTTTAATGTGTCTGAGACATACTATGTCTACTGATCTTCACTAACATAAAGCTGTAAAAGGGATAGAGGTACATATTAAGCGCTTATGTGTTTTGCAATCAGTCTGCAGTATTGTCTTCAGTTTTTCTATTTGTGGATGGATTTAGCAGTTTGCCAATGAAAATAGACCTAATAAAGGAATAATGAGAGGGAATCCAATCAGATTACCTCCACATCTAACTCCCTTTAGTGTGAAGTACGTGGCCAATCTGATCCTTCTGTCTCCAGGAAGGATCCATACATGGACTTGTGTTTAGCTAACAAAGCCTATTTGTGTTGCAGGGCATTGACCTATCAGAAGTCTTGACCCTGGATCATCCTACTGGCGGTGGATCACCACCACCAGTAGGACTCAACACCCTGGCACCAGAAGAGAACATCGTTATTCTGGAGGAGAGTGAACTAGCGTCACCCGAGGCGGCACTGGCCACCAATCCACCTGAAGCTGGTAGTAAGTTATCGATTTTCTTTTCTTGAGCTTTGAAATAGACACCAACTGTTGCTGTAAAACAACATCAAAGAGATTGAGTCTTTTCATCTTTGTTGCAGGCATTAAGGAGGAAGATCTGTTGTCAGAGGATGTTGTGCCAGCTCCGTCTCCAATGACCTTCCCACCTAAAGAGCTCCTACCTGAGCCTCCCTCCCAGGAGACGCCAAAGAGCTCCACATTGCCTGAGCCGCCAATAGAAATGGAGGCTTCTGGGTCAGGGCGAGATAACCTGGACAGTTTAATTGAGCCATCCATTGAAGAAGACCAAATATCTCTTGTAGAGACTGAAGATGTTGAATCAGAACCTGAACAAGAAAAAGTTGATCGTGCTTCAGTTGGAGAGGAATCACTTGCTACAACCTTTGAAGAGGGGCACCAAGATGAGGTTGAGATTACAGAAAAGTCTGAGGTCTCTACAGTTTTAACTAAGACCATAATAGAACAAGGCCAGCCAGCTATTTTACCCCCAACAGAGACTCTGAATATACCAACTGAAGTGTCAGAGCCTGATGTAGCCAAAGCCACGCTGCACTCTGATGTTGATGAACTTGTGGTTCAGGCACCAGAGGACTCTAGCAAATTTGACAAAGTCCCTGACGAGAATGTAGGGATCAATGTGATTTTTACCTATCCTGAGGAACCTGCATTTGATGAAAAAGGCTTTGACGAGACAATTGAGAGTGATGGAAGTAAAGTGAAAGAGGGATCTTTGTCTGAAGCCAAGGATATAGAGGAAGAGGCACCTCTGACACCAGAGATCTTAGCAGGAGATCTTGTGGAGGATGACATTTTGCTCGTCAACAGAGACCATTCGAAGTTACCCGGGACAGACTTCCCACGTCATCCACTGCCAACTGCCCTGTCTCCAGAGAAGGAGTCCCCTTTTACCATCATCTCATCCATTGTCCCAGATTTTGATGCCCTACCTGACAAAGCCATAACTTCAATGGTAAAGGTAAAGTTGATATTAAACAACTTGAATGTTGTTTCTTTACAATGTGGAATAGAATATCTTCTTTAATAATCTTTAACTACGGTAGTTTAAAATGACTTGATTTGAATGCACCATAACATTATGACTGCCAGCCCCATAGTGTGCCAGTCCCCCTTTTGCTACCTGACACGCCAAGTTATAAACTTCCCTAGACCTCTGAAGATGTATTGTAACATCTGGAATCAAGACAGGCTCTAGATCATTTAGTCTCTGTAGGTTGTGACATGACTACGACACAAATCTGACTTGTTTGGATTGAGATCTGGGAAATGTGGAGGTCAGTTCAATGCTCCTCATGCTCCTCAAACATTTCTGACCCATTGTTGTTCTGTGGATTGAGCATTTTTCTATTGAAAGAGAACACAGCTGTCAGATAATTCTGTTTTCATGAGGAGGTGTACATGATCCAAGAAAAGCTTAGTTAGGTGGTATGTTTCAAAGTAACATTCACATGGATAGGGACCCAAGGTTCCCCAACAAGGAATTGCCCAAACCACCCCACTGCTTCCAACATCTTGCCTTCTTCCCTTGGTTCCATAGGTTATACAGGTTTGTAAAACACACACTCACACACAATTCACTTTCCACAAAATGTAAAAGCAAACCTAATTCTTTGTACCAGGCCGACTAGTTCCACTGCTCCTTGATCAGATTCTGATACTGATGTGCCCAATGTGGCTTTTTTCAGCAGCTACCTAACTAATGTGTGACTATGTAGGCTGAAATGAAGTAGAATGATTCACTGTGTATTCTGACTGCTTTCTATAAGAACCAGGAATAAATTATTCAATAATATGATCTACTGACAACACAGGCCAGCTTTTACTTCCCACTTTTGCAAAATTTGGTTCATCACTGTTTCTTCTCTAGGTGGCTTTGTGATAGACACTGATCATTGGAGACAGGGAACACCAGTTTTAGAGATGCTCAGACCAAGTTCTTTAGACATCACAGTTTAATCCATTTCAAATGCAAATGCTTAGGCTTGCCCATTTTTCTGGTGTCTGACACATTTTCATTTTTAAAGACAAAATCTTAATTTCTACCATTTATCTCCTACCCACCCATAGGTGCCACAATAAAGAACTAATCAATGTTGTTCACTTAAGCTGTCAGTGTTCATGCCATTATGCCTGATTACTGTATAATGTTGAGCATTCATAGAACCTTCAAAGATGGGACAATTACTCCTACGACATCCAGTAAAGGACTTCTATTGTAATATGTTTTGAGCCTTACACATCACTTTACATTGAAAAGTATGCCTCTTGCTCCTTTACCCTAGAATCTTTGGAGAAAAAGTTACAATTTAAATTCATTAAAATGCATAGACAATATATGGTATCAATTAGAAGCCTGATTTTTAAGACATTTTTCTGTTTGGTTGAGGTAGACCACTCAGGAGGACCTGGATGCCACCCCTGAAGATCACGGATATGACCTGATTCCTTATGATTATGGCTCGTCAAACCAGACAGAGGAAGGCAGCACTGGATCCCCATTCAGTGTGGCCCAAGGCACAGACCAAGTCAGCATTGCCATGCCTATAAACCCGAGGCGAGCTCTGATAGTCTTCTTCAGCCTGAGAGTGACCAACATGGTATTTTCTGAAGACCTCTTTAACAAGAGCTCCCCAGAGTACAAGGCTTTGGAACAGCGCTTCCTAGAACTGGTAACCACCGACAGTGTTGCATTTGTTTTGGTAAGAATCCACACCGGCATGCAGCTTGCAAAATCCAATTTTTCTATTTTTTCCAAGCTTGTGCCCTATCTTCAGTCCAACCTGAGCCACTTTGAGAATCTGGAGATCTTGAACTTCAGGAATGGGAGCATCGTGGTCAACAGTCGGATGAAGTTTGGGAAGCCGGTGGCCCGGGCCGTCACCACTACTGTGTATCTAATTCTAGAGGACTTCTGTAACACTGCGTACCAGACCATGAATCTAGCCATTGATAAATACTCTCTGGATGTGGAGTCGGGTGAGTTTCTTGCACCAAATAAACTCAATGCTTACACAGCAAACCCATAATTGACAGAGCCCATAATTGTCTTAATGTTAAGCTAAACAGTTTACTTTCATTATTTAATTATTGTCATCCAATCTTCTCCTTTGATACTTGGCATTTCTCAGCCTGTCTAATCAACTGTGAACCAACAATTCATTTTGAGAATAAATGTAATATTTGTCATAAAGTTAATCACTGAAAAAGTTCATGTTAAACATAGTGATGGAAAACAATACCTCTGAATCACATTATGCACTAATAATATAGCTGAACTAAAATGAATGGATGGCAATGTTTTTATGTGAAAAAGATTTATGCCTGTTTTAATATAGCCAAATGTGCTTCTAAAGACCCTTATTGTGCTGAAAGCTACCACAAATGTGCTTTTGAAGACTTTGGCAGATTTGTTTGTCTGTTTCTACCCAATAAAACAACAGACAGATATTATCGAAGTGAGCCTGTCTGGAAATACAAACATAAATCACATGCCAATAATGCAATTACAAAGCCTGTTATAGAGCGCCCTTAAGCTGTTTCTTTGTTGGGAGGGAAGGAATCCAATCCCAAAATCTGTATTCTGATGTTTCCTAATTCAGAATCTCTTTAGTATTTTATATTGCTTTGGCTGCAAGTGTTTTATACGTCTACATGAATAAACCACACAGGAACTATGCAGATGCACTTTATGCCAATTGTTGTTCTATTCACAAGACTGATTTCAGAAGCATTAGAATGATCATTTGATGTCTGTACTTACAGTCTTGTCTGATGTAGACCTGCTAAATCTGAACTACAAAACAGTGAGATGGAGAGTGTGGAATAATGGGCTCAGGAACAACATAACATAAAAATGGTGCTGCTGTAAACTTTAAGGCTTTTTGACTCAATTACCTGGTAATTGAGTAATTTAGAAAGTGTTATTTTGAACTTTAATCAGAGGTGGGTAGAATAGCCAAAATATTAGACAAGTAAGAGTAAAAAAGTATTGTGTAAAAACGCTACTTAAGCCCTGAGTACTTGAGTAGTACTGTTCAATCTATACAATTATGTGCTGGTTCCGGTACTTTATGATGAAATAAAATATGTAAATCTCATTGCTTAAAAATAACAAACACAGGCAGAAAGTAGTCGGATCAAATAACTTTATTCTACTTTACCATGGAGGCACATGGAGTCTCCCATGTGCCTTTTGGCAAACTTTAGTCGAGCCTTGATATGAGTTTTCTTCAGCAGTGTTTTTTTTTTTTTTTTTTCATTGCCGCTCTCTCATAAAGCATCGACTGGTGAAAAAACCCTGGCAACAGCAGCTGCGTGCAAAGTCTCTCCCATCTGAGCTGCTGAAGCTTATAACTCCTGGTGTCCTAGTCCACCAGACTCCTCCCTGCATGGTCACTCAGTTTGTGAGGATGGCCTGATAGTCAGATTTACACATTTGACATTTTCCTTCCACTTCTGGAAGGAAAAGAGATTTACCTGAACTCCAGGGGAATTTGTTCATAGCCAGTTTATACTTTTCAATAACTTTTTCTCTGACTTGGTTGGAGTGTTCTTTTATCTTCATGCTGTAATGGTAGCCAGAAATACATTTTAAGCAGTTAATGGTTTTTCCAGACACAGGTGTTTTTATGCCACATTCATTGGAGATGCACTCACTACACTCAGGTGATCTCCATTCCACTCATTGAGAGACTACTAGCACCAGTTGTCTAGACCTCTGTTGATTAAGGTCAAAACAGATGAATATATTTTGTAGAATAATTTTTACTTTAGCTTTAAAATGGTGTTTTGTATTTTTTTGTCTTCAAAAAGCCAAATTGTGTAGATCCTTATTGATTTGTAAAAGCAAGAAAAAGAGTAAAACATTCAAGGGTTGAACACTTTTTATAGGTGGAGGAAACAATCCAATGCAACTTTAACTGCTCTACATTTTTGCACAAAACAGAACAGCTAGGATCTCACCCTTTTCACTAAAATAACTCCAAAGAAGGCAATACTGAGTAGCAGAGTTCTCATTGTGCACCAGGCAGAGGTAACATTGTATCAATAATGATGTATACTGGTGTATTGATATATATAAAATGTGTTTTTAAACAGTTTGTTTTGCTGTGAGTTTGTAAATTTGTGTTGTTTTTGCAATTTAATCCAACTTTTTTTTTTTCTTCCAATATCTTAAGAGCTGTAAAAGTGACAAATAGCACTTTCAGAACTTTGGGGAAAATGTAAACATATTCTTTAGAAATGCATAATATTATTGAACAGGCACGAGCAGCTTTATGATAATAATTTTTTGTATATTTTTTTTGAAACATGTTCTATCAAAACAGAAATACCAACAAGCACATAAAATTAGCCTTTGCATGTAGCTAAATTCTAAACTTAAAAAAGCACAAAATAGGGTTTTCAAACTAAAAATAAATTAGTCATTTAGAATCGAATAAAAATAAATTGACGTTCAGCATACATCTAAAGTTTTATTTTTAGTCAAGTAAATCTGAATACCTTTAAATGTTATACTTCATTGAGATTAGTGGCTGACATAGACCAACTTGCAACATAAAAAGCAACCACTGATTCATCCACAAAGATATAATCCAAAGTTGTTGTTTTTTTTTTACGTTGGATCATAAGATAAAAAAGCAGCTGAATAGAAATCCCTTTGCACCTGTTATAATTAAAGTATATGTTTTCTTATCAATTGCTTTTAATTTCCAGGTGACCAAGCCGATCCCTGCAAGTTCCAGGCGTGCAACGAGTACGCAGAATGTAAAGTGAACAAGTGGTCAGGGGAAGCGGAGTGTGTCTGTAATGCGGGCTACTTCAGTGTTGACGGCCTTCCGTGTCAAAGCATCTGTGAGCTGCAGACAGACTTTTGCCTCAATGACGGCAAGTGTGACATCATCCCTGGCCAGGGAGCCATCTGCAGGTGGGCGAGGGATTAAGACTGGGTTTGTGTGTGGGGAACAAGTCTTCAGTTCTAGAAGGCTGCAGTGACTAAACAGATTTTCCAAGTCGGTAGAGTTTAGAAGGAAGAAGTGTAAATACAATTATTTATTTCACTGATTTTAGAGCTATTTTGCTTCTTGTGCTGATTTTCAAGATTGCACACCAGATTTAGGTGTGCTTTAAACAAGGTTTTAAATGAAAGAATGTGAGGATTTACACTTTTGCAAAAGTTTAAGCCCTCAAATGTAGAAGTAAAATTATTTTTTCTGTCAAAGTTGCCTAATTTGTGATTGTAGAAAAAAGTTATTATCCCACTGAAGTCAGATAAATTTTTTCTCTCACAATATTGTGCATAAGCAACAAATGTTATGACGTTCTCTACCTCATATAGTTAAATTTCTTATTTGAAATTAATATTTTATCATTTTCACATCTTTAGGTTTGTAGCTCACAATAGTTATTTTCATTTTCAACCACTGAGAAATATATATATATATATAAAAGTTCTAAAATTGCTCTGAAGAGTCACTCAGCCTGTAGTTTACCATGGTGCCAATTAGACCTTGTGACAAAAAAAAAAGTAATATAAACCTCTGAAATCCTGGCAGCATCCAGATTGAAGCCATAGCTTCTGCTGTGGTTCTGACCAACATCATTAGGCTGCTTTCACATGAAAGGCCCCTGGCTGATTTATCGCTTGACAGCAGACTGAGGCGGTGGTATGCTGAGTTGAGCGACGCACAGTTTAACCTTGTGGTCAGGTTCAGTAATTTGTGCATCATCTGTTTGCCTCAAAGTAGAGACAAACTGGCGTATGTCCATGAAGACCAAAGCTTAGGAGAAGCTTGCAGTGTGTTCACACAACATTAATAGACACTTGGAGATCTAAACAAGAAACCTTATATCCAACAATTTGGAAGTAAAGTTTGAGTTTAAAATATTATAAAAGCTGTCAACTAATATAGTCTTTACTAAGACAATTAAATCTGGTTGTGACTTTGAATAATGTCGCTACTTGTTACCTTTATGATGTATTGAGGTTATTTTGTACCCTGCCCTGTGCTTTTCTCCCATGCTTCAGGCTTCAGCCCTGCAATTGGAGCACTTTATGCTGCTTTCTTTGTGAAAGGAATCTTACCTTTTGCAAACTATCCCCACCACCAAGTCACCTGAATACGTTACATTACCAAGCCACACAGTGGTGGTGCAAGAATAAAACATAATCATCAATGTTTTATTCGTAAGGGTTTAATTTGCACATCAGAATGTTTTTCAGAGAACATAGCTTCTGCAATTCAAACTCTAGTTTTTCTATCTTAGCTGTAAAATGTCTCATCTAGCTAAGGCTATAAATGTGATGAATGAAAGGAAAAATAAAATACTGATTTGCGTTCACTCTGTAGCTAAAGTCGAATACTCTGATTCACTTTGCTCAGATACAAAGAAAAAAGTCACAGCTGAAGCTAATTACCGGGGATAAACATGCTGGAGGAAGGTTTGGAGAGAGTCGCTATTAATTTAATGTTATTTCTTACAAACAACAGATTTAGTCACGTTGGTTATCTAGCTGTTTACTTCCTGTTTTAGCTTTCTGCATTGCTGGCATTAACTAATTTGTTTCCTCAACACTCCGGGGTTGTTCCTTCCCTTAAATTCAGGATTCTAGTTGTTTAATATTCCCAACACAGCATGTTTTTTCCAACAGAAAGTCAGACTTTGGTGGGTGCAGAGGAACTTGTCATCACCACCTGTGTTTACTTCCATAAAGCTAATCCATGTTTTCTGCATAAATGATCTTTGTTTCGAAAGAGCACACTATGTAACTTGTTTCTGCCACCATTTAGCAGCCAAAGATCCATTTGACACATTTTCCTACAACACAAAAACAGTCTGTGCTTTGATTACTGTCAAAGATTTCCAAACAGAGTAGGTTGTGCATTTTGTTTGGAGAGCATGGTTCAAATGACTTATTTCATTTCAAAAAAGTGATTAAAATAACGTAAAAATAAATTTGTGTTAATGAGCACCACTGGTCAATACAGATACCAGCAGATCTCATTTTTAATATGTATGCAGGTTACATGTTTTGGTCATGATGAGCGAGCTTTTTACCAATTCACTTGCACACATGAGAGGCAGTTTGTTGTCAATTGCTCAACACAAGCTCGTCTGTCAAGAAGAAACACAATAAATAAACAGTTTGTGTTTTGTTTATGTTTCATACTTTTGAGATTTTTAGAATATCTTGCTCTTCAATATGATATTTGCCCTTCACGGTTTCCCACAGGCCTACTTTGATGTCTGCAATGTGTCTTCTTTTATCAGAACTTATGTTTGCATGTGCAACAGATTTATGCATGTGTGCTGAAGATGAAAAGCCAGCATTGGAAATAAGTGACAGGAACTTTTTGTTAGCCCTGCTCAGACTTTGATATGCAAGTTTTTTTTTTAGCACTCTAGTAATTATGAGCAGACTTGGGGAAGACAAGCCAAGATGACTGCTAACCTCTGTTTCACACCCACTACAGCATTATAACACATGAAGGCAGTGCCACGTGCCGCAGGATTCTCATTAACTTCCAGCTAAAAGTGTTGCATTCCTCCATGGAGACAGAAAACAAGATTTTCTTCCACAACAAGGAATCAGTGATTTTTTATGACACAGGCAGAATTAAAATGAATTTATCATCTTTGTCGTGACAAAAAACAGGAACAGCTTTCACCTGATTTATTTGCCAAAACATTTGGATTCTGCTGCTCAAAAATACTGAAGTTGATTTTTTTTTTTTAAATTCAGTCCACAGTTTTACAAATAAATTTCAGACTGACATTTTCCATCTCCAGGTGTCGTGTTGGAGAGAACTGGTGGTACAGAGGTGAACACTGTGAGGAGTATGTGTCTGAGCCTCTGGTGGTTGGCATAGCCATAGCCTCTGTTGCTGGTTTCCTGTTTGTGGCGGCCGGAGTGTTGTTCTTCCTGGCCAGGACACTTCGGGATCAGTACGACAAGGAAGAGTCAGAGGATCCCGTACGGTGAGGATCGGAGCTAAAATACTGCCCACCCAAAAACATCTGTAATTTGACAACAGACAACATTTCTTTTACCTACAAAACTGAGACAGCTTTTCTATGTCCATCTGTCATTGGGTGAGTAACGGGTTGCACCCTGAACCACCAAAGGGGAACATAATTGATGTGCCGAATGCTAAGAAATTAATTCAAGAACATTTCTTTTAACCCTTTATGACCTAAATTTCAAATGTCCGCCTGGATATATTTTTGCTTATTTTAATTGTACGTAGTTCTTTAAATGTCCTGTGAGTAAATATATGTTGCCAATTTATCCATAACAACTGGAACTTTCAATATCTATCAAGTTATTTTCACAATTTACCGTCTATTAAAAAAAGCGCCCTCAGATTAATTTCACTCTCTGCTGCGATGGGGGTGAAAATTACCGTAATAACCCAACACTGACTGGAAAGCGCAACGTCTCCCCTCTCAGAAACCGTTGGAGTTTTTCAGGTAGCACAAAATGTGGCGGAATTACGAAACTGCAAATTTGACTGAGTCGTCGGCGCCACATTAGATCTGGAAGGGTTAAATAAAAAAAAACTTGAGTCATTTTTTTGTCCATTTATATTTCTGATTCACTTTCTACGAAGCCCTCCATAGGACATGGGGAATTTTTTTTCTTTTGCGTTCCCTCGCAATACTGTACTGATCAGTTCATGCGGCATAATTTAATACTGTAAGCCTTTCTTTCGGTGGACGCCGTACTTTCTGCTTTAATATAAGGTTATGTAAGGTTTTTCCATGAACGTTAATATCTCTTTGTGAAATATCTGAAGTTTTATATCTTTTTCTTTAGGATAGAAAGGCACCACAAACCTATGATATAAACAGAAAGTTTCCGTAAGTAGGATAGAAATAAAAATACATCCTAATTTGGACTATTAGCATACTTGGAAAACCTTACATAACCTTGTATTAAGGCAGAAAGTACAGTGGCCACTATAAGAAGGGCTTGCAGTATTCAATTATGCCGCATGAACTGATCAGTAGATTATTGCGAGGGAATGTAAAAGAAAAAAAAATCCCATGTCCCTAGAGGGCTCCGTAACTTTCAAATTTGGAAATAAACAAAATAAATAATTTAGTGTGCCAAAATGCACATTTTAATAAAAGAGAGTGGGTTAGTTATTTAATTTGAGGCTCAGTTTCTCTCCTTGCCTTTACATCTCGACTAATTGTTTTCTTTATTTCTCTGGGTCTTCAGGCGGGTGGAAAGTCTTCCATCATTGGAAAGGGCAACCAAATACAACCCTATGTATGAAAGTGAAGCCACAACAGGCTACAGCCACTATTACCGTCGTTATCCCGAAGCGCCTATGTACAGCAGTGCCAGCGCCGAGGCATCCACCGACTTTAGCAGCGAGGAGATACGGCACATCTATGAAAACAGTGAGCTGACCAAAGAGGTAAGTATCTATTTTCCTCCCTGCCTCCATTTCCTTTAAATTGTAATTAAAAGATTGATCATGTCAATCTGAAGTTTTGTTGAAGGATATAAAAGTGAGAGTAACAGAGCATGGCAGGTCTTCTTTGCTCTGTATGTTGTAAAGTGAGTCATCATTGAGACAATATGGGAAAGCAGCTCAGATAAAGATGGAGAACATTTCAGTTCTAAAGTTCAGTTTCTCATCATGTCAGACGCCCAGATACTTATAATCTCAAAGAAAATCCGCATCAAACGCATGACAAGAAAATAATCCCGTATTATTTCCTACTCGTCGACTCATGTTGGACGTGTGTGACCTGCTGCAGACAATACGAGGAGCAGCGTCCAATTGTCCTTTTGAACCTGTTCTATTTAAGAGCTGATAAAACTGTCCACAGCTGGAGTCCAGTATTCTACCCTCCTCCAGCATGACGCAGCTAATATGTATGTATTAAAGGCGAGAACTGATGTGACTTAATTGACGAGACGCACCAAAGCACACGTGCGCTCCCAGTGGCGTCGACAAAAGGGATTCCAGATTTTAATATGTCAACATAAATATGGAATCTTAAAAAAATGTATAATGAAGACGTTGTAGACGTAAACGGTGAACAGAACTTGTCCTTGGACAGAACCCAGGGGGACACCATTAGAAATATGGAGAAAAGAATCCACCAGCTTTTAAAAGATAGGCAACTATTTTTGGTCCAAACCTCAAGATGACAACAGTAATAAGAAAACCCAAGTGGTCACTGGTGTCAAATCTCTTTTTAGTTCATGAAATAAAGGCGCACAGCAGCTTATCTTTTGCATAGAAACCATGTCAGTGGTTGGTGTTAAATGATGTCCACATTGAGTAAGAGACTGTACACGACTGTGTTGTAAAAATCAAAACTAATTTATCAAAACACAGATTTTTTTGTTTTTGCACAGTAACAGTAGATATGTCTGGTATAGGTACATAATATCTTTGTTGGGAGAAGACTTCCATACAAATAGTGAGTTATGCTGTTGGAAGTGTTGTGTTAGTGGTTGCTTAGCTGCCTCTGCGACTGGGCAGCTTTTCAGTGACTGACTCAGCAATGAGTTCTGGATCCTATCAAACAGGGCCGGAGATAACATGGGTCCATCTGTCAGGAAATTAAAATTGAACTCAAAATGGACCTTTCAGCAAGATAATGATCCTCAGTTTGTTCCAAGTTATTTCCAAGTAAAGTAAAGATGCTGGAAAGTCAAGATAAAATTCTTAAAAGAGTTTTAGTATAAACAATAGATTCAAAACAGGCAAAAGATTGCTTTAAGTATAATTTCATATGCAAACAGTGGAAAGGGGTTTTGCACAAAGGGATCCGGATGTCATGCATCAAACTGAGCATAGTTATTTTCTTTTTTACGTTCCACATCCATATCAGTCCTGTGTGCAATTTCTCTGTTTTTGCTGCGATATCCCTTATCGAGTGAAATCCTGTTTTTCTGCAGGAAATCCAAGACAGGATACGCATCATTGAACTCTACGCTAAGGACCGGCAGTTTGCAGACTTTGTGCGGCAACATCAAGCGTGAGTTCACTTGTTTGCAGCTTTTAGACCTCAATGAGATAATGTACTAAATAAACCTGGATTTGAGGGACGAAAAAGGGGAAGTGGGTTTGAGATACAGAGAGACTAACAAGACTAAAGAGACAAAGCGTTTGTTTGTTAGTCAAGAGCTTCAAGAGACGAAAAGTCCAGGCCATGCCAAACCAAACCAGTGTGGAGACAGATTTATCTTTCGTAAGTTTTAGCCAAATGGTTGAAGCCACAGATACAGACAACAACAGTCAGATTCAGACATTATTTTAACTGCCTTTAACTTGATGTGATGTGTGTAGTGATGTCTCCCATTTTTCTGTTGCTTGTTGCATTGTTCTGTGTCGCATTGATGTTGATTGTGCTGAGTTTAGTCTAGCGCTTTTTTTTTTCTATAAAGTACAAAATGTAACATACTTTTGCAGGAAGATAACATTGTTACACTTGTTCCTGAATCTGTTTCAGAGTTCTGGATACCCAGAGAGAAAGCTCCTCTATGCACACATAGAACTGTAATGAACAAGATACTGTAAGTAATGTTTAATTTAATTTGAAAAACTAACATAAAAAGTTGAATCACCACTGTATATCATCATGATGATGTTTAATATTCCTTATTTTGTGAGTTGCCTCATGTACCTGTATGAATCTCAGTTTTAAACCTGAAAAACATATCAAATCAGCTTTTATAATTTACTGAACGGTCAAAAAATCTTATGGTTCTTCAAAGTGATGACATGTAATCCATGTTGAACCATTTTACTGATAAGCTTCTTCTGTTTCACAGAAACACGCTTCCTGATCAAAAATGAAGCTTCCTGTCAAGATGTTTCTATGATCGCCATGTTCCTCGTAGTACGGACTGTGTTTAGATTATTTTCAGCACTTTTGTAACAGAAACAGTAAGTCTACATCTATTGCTCTTTGCATAAGTGGGTGTTGACCATTCATTCATAAACCTCTGTGCCTTCTGATTGGGTGAGTCTCCTGTGATGCTGCGGCCCGTTTCTGCTCATGTTTTTGCTGCTTAACTACCAAACCTTTGGGAAAACCGGGCCGCATCCTGTTATTTGAACAGAAACGCAACGACCAAACCAACAAGTAACTATTGTTTTGTGGGATAACTGTTTATTTGCATTATCTTCTATCTGCCTTCTCTTAAAGGGGAAGAACATATATTGTGATATGTTTGTATAGTTAAACTGACATTTGTCCATCTGAGATATATGTCGTTTTTTGATCTATGTCATGTTCAGATGTATTTCTTAGCTCTATCGAAGAGCTATCAAAACTTAGGTAACTTTTAGTTGTTGGTGCTATTCTAATTTTAAAAACTCCTTGAGATGTATAATGTCGTCGTTGAGTCATTTACAGTTTGAAGCCGGCACCAATGGATGGACTCTTTTGTAGAGTACAAGTATAAGTCAACATTTTGGGAAATGCAGAAAAGGCCAAATTATAGTTTGTCTCTGTGTTCACTGATGTTTGAAGCAGTCAGCGGTAAAGATATGTCGTGTCATGTCTCCCACCTTACCTACATGAGAAAAAAAAAAAATACTTCTCTAGATGTTTATTTAATAGAACAAAGACCTTCAATGGAATCATTTAAATCAAACCACATGCATGTGCTTAAATGGCCCAGTCAAAGTCCAGACAGTTTTTAGTTTTGTGGTGGTCATAGATGTTCTCCATCTCTAAATCTGCCAAAAACCTCAGGGACATTTTCCAATTAATCGACTCAGTGATGCTCAATACTTATCAACAACAAACAGATTTTTGTTTGGAAAAATTTCTCTTAAGCATTTAGTGTCTTTATTGTACTCCACAGTTTCTCTTCACTTTGTGTTGGATGTCCGTCTCTAATATCTCCCTGAAATACCCTGGTTTGTAATTGTAGTGTGAAAAAGTTCAAGAGGTATGAATATCTTTGCAAAGCACTTTAGTCTTGACTGATTGCCTATTTCTTGGAAAATATAAAGCAGGAAAAAGCTGCACTGTTCTGAAGAGTAAAAGCAACAGTTTACTGTCTCAATTTTTCACCTCTCCAGTTGATTTATTTGCCTTTTTTTAATGGATATTTGTAGGTAATAATAAACTTTACCTGAGTGAAGTTGGTGCCACCCTCACCTTCTTCAAATTAAACAAAATTGGTATTGAACGTTTGTGCTGGTTTGCGCTGCTCTCATTTTAAAGTTGCTAATAAATGCTCCCAGGGGTCAATGAAGGTCAACCAGACAGTCCACAGTTACAAAATCAAATGAAATCTGGTGTCAATCAACAGTACTAAAGTTGTGCTGTTTTGAGCAGAAACATTTTTTTTGTTTCTTGACGTCCTCGGAAATCATCCTACCCTCCTCCCTACATTAACAAAATCAAACAAAACTGGTATAAATTAGTTGTGTTATGTTTGTGCTGGTTTGTGTTAACATCTTCTTAGCGCTGTTGTTTGACACCAAACCTGCTTGATTTTGTAAATGTGGTTGACATCTGATCGTCTCTGGAAACATTTATTAGAATCTTTAAAATGATAGCAACACAAACTACCATTTTTACTGCACAAACCTTTGGCACCAATTTTGTTTGATTTGAAGAAGGTGTGGGGGTGCAGCTTCACTCAGGTATAAGCATTTGGGCCTCCAAATGCCTAACAAGGCAGATAAAATGTATTTAGATGGAAGTCATGAAGACATTCAGCCCCTGGATTTGAATCCTGCTTTCACTTTCACATTGAGACGATTGAGAGTCCCGGAAAAGCAGAAAGCAAAACATGACAAACAACAGATGCTCTCAGTAAAGATATACATAGAAACTTCTGTACTGCTGTCTGTCTTTTCAATCTGAAACTTTCTAGATGACTAATTCCAGTGTTTCCTATGGTATCCATACACTTTCCTCTGGATTTGTTATCCTTGACCCCACTCGTTCATGGTGTGGCCCTTCACATCTGCACCTGGTTATGTTCTGCTTGTGTACGCTGTCAGAAAGCATGAGCGTCGGTTCTCTCTGGAGGTCACAGCTCCACACATAGATCATGCTTCAGATTTTTTGTCAGGAATAAATTGTTCTCTTAGTCATCTACCCGAGTGGAAAAAAAAAAAAATACATTTTCGAAGCAGACCCCTGTGTCACTGTCATGCCTTTTGCAATCTGTCAGTTCAGTTTTATTGTCTTGTTTTTGTGCATGTATCGAGTTATCACTATCCTTCAGCATCTGCCACCTTGTTAAACGGCCAGAAATCAAACACAGTGCTCATTCATGTAAATAACTCTGTCACTGCAACATAGGGTATTAATCTTGCAAGTCTCCTGTGTCTCTTTGTTTTATATTGATGACTGTAACCAGTGCTATCATCTTGTGCAGCTGTAACAGGTTAAAAAAAAATAATTAAACGCTTTATATATACTGCTGAATCTGGTACTGTGATTGGGATATTCTTTACCACAACATAACGCAGCTAAAGGAAAAAAAAAATCCCACAAGTTTAATGGTGTAGCACTTTGAGGAAGGACAGTTTTGCTTAAATCACTTAAAAAAAAAAAAAGAAGTAAAACTAAAATAATCACCTGCATTCTTGCATTGCTCAATGCCACAGTTTTCCTTTTCCACTGGAAGCATGAGAGCACACTTTGTCCTTTCACTGTGAGCCATAATGTTGGAGACGATTATCTCCTCTCCGGATAATCCGAAGATGAGATTAGCCTCAGAAAGTATGGATTACAGGTTCATCTGCAGCCACAACGGTTTCCAAAAGAGTGCACACCAGTAATCAGCCTGCACATGCAGTATGATCTCATGCGCCAGGGTTTGTCTCACCATGCACACGAGCAAGCCCTTGTGTAAACAAAGCATTGACCTGGGGAAACAGTGTTTCTTTGTGCTGTATGAGGGAAATATTGGATCCAGGTGCTGCTTGTCGTGCCTCGATGTTGACGATAGGCACAGCTGGAAACGTGATATTTGGGTAATTCAGCCATGAAATTTTTGAAGTGCAATTTCTCAAAAACATCATAACGCTAATTATTTTTATATTTAGTACAAACGATTACTCTGAATAAATAAAATCTTGGGGAATAGTAGCTCACGATACCAAACTACCATTCAGCCCAGACTGCAGCTGAAAGCTGTCAAAGAATGGTGACGTTGCGTATGGATCACCAAACTCGGGCCATTAAATCAAACCGTAGCGTCCGCTGCAAGCAGAAAGTTGGAATATCCTAGTCCCCTACTCAAATTTAAATCACGGGAAGTTTCATATGCTTATTTGTCCATTGATGAGAACAAAGTCGAGGCAAACTCTGCGTAGGAGCGGTATCTTGGAGACCTAACAAACTGGCACCCAATCCAGGGATTTAAAGGTCCTTGACTTAGCCCAGGATGGACGTGTTGTAATGAAAACTGTAATTCAAAAAGCAATAAATTTAATATCATTCAGATAGATGTAAGTTTTGCTTCAACAGAATTTTTACCCAGATGCTCAACAATTGAATGACCTAAATTAATCACCTATGAGTGATTATATGAGTAGAAGGTTATAACTCATCTCAAAAGCATCTCAAAACATATAGTGAGCCTGTATGAAGTTTGCATGTTTTCTCTCTCAACGCAGGCAGCTGAAAAACTAGTTATGAAATCTTATTATACTCAAATCAAACCACTAACTTTATTAACCAGGTCACCAAACTTCCTGTACGTTTTGTCTGCATGCTTTTAGAGGGAGCTGCAAATATTTGACATAAGCCGCATTATCAACAGGTACTATCACAATTTAGAGGATACATCCTAACTTTAGTTACCATTTCAGTAAATTGCTTCACATGAAAATAAGCCAGAGTTTTGCTGAAGATTGTAGAAGTAGGCATCAAGTAAAGTGCACCTTTAGAAACACAAATTGTTCTACAAAACCTCCTGTTACTATGTCACTGTAAAAAAAAAAAACTGATATTGAAGAAGTAGTGAGCTAAGTGGGACACCATCACAATACTAATGCAGATTATAACACAGACAAAAGGCAATGAGTTCTGTGCTTGTAAGACAAAAACAAATGAGTTTTCAACCAAACATGGGATTGATTTTCATAAAGTATGAGACTCAGTATTACCAAACGCCTATTCCTGCATGATCCCAGATGGACGAACATTTCTGTGTATGTCTACATTCCGATATATGTGTCAGATTTGTTGAAAACTGTCTGACCTGGAACCGTCATCCAGAGGAGCTCCAACCGTCAACTTTATTCAAAATACCTCTCCTGTCTCGAATACCACGACATCTGACCCCGACAACTTCAAGCTATGCAGACCTCTGGAGATGCATTCAACATAACGTGGTGTGGATTTCAACCTGCTGCAGCATTCTTCATTTTTATAGCCAACTTCTGCTTCTCATCCACAAATCCATCTCTGAGCATAATTTCAGTGATTCTGGCAATTAAAAGTAATGTGTTGCCATTTGTCCCTGTTAAGGTCCCCGGTCTTGCTCAGGGGCCGGTGCCAGGAGCTCCTTTTTCACTCATCCTGAGACCTGATGACTTTGAGCTCTCTTCTTTGAGTGTGATTTATTCCACACAGATGTTTTGCAATGAACAATTATGTCTGTGGAGTCAGTACTGTATATATATTTATTTTATGTGGAGATTTTTTTATTTATTTTTCCTCTACAGAGGAACCTGAGTCTGTTGTTTAAATATCTGCTTAAAAAGTCCCATTTTCATAGTTTTGGACATTAGATAAAGTGGACGGTGATGATACTGTTGCTGGATGCCTTTTTAGTTTTCCAGTCAGAGCTCATGCATGCGTCATGCTTTTTTATTTTATTTATTTATTTATTTTTTTAGCAGTTCAGTGTTTGCAAAATTTTGCAGCTCCTGACACTTTACACGTCTTAACAGTTCCTTATTCGACTTATGAAAGCAAGAGGTTTTATGTTACTATAAATGTCATCTTCCTTTTATTGGGGCAGCGTCTGATTATGTTCCTTAGCAACGAGTCAATACCATTCGTAAATTTTCACTCTTTTGTTTTGACCCTATTGCTTTGGTGACTGTCGTTGTGTTGTACAAACAGACAGGGAAAAGACGCTGTGAAATCTGTGTCAAAAAACCCATTTTGATTTGATGAGGCAATTGTTCCCAATTAAAAAAAAAGAGAGATTTTCCTACACTCAGTGACTTTATTTATGGCTGCCCTGGAAACAATATATCAGGAGTGTGAAAAACATGATTTTGTCTGTCTTTTTGAAATCTTTCTGTCAGCAGTGGCTTCAGTTTGGATGGATGAAGGCAAACAGTCGTCTAATGCAAAGGTGCATTTATGATTTCTCTGGTTTCAGTAAGAACTGGCCAAACAAACTGTGTTCACGAGTTATATTTTATAAGTCCAGTGTAAAAACACACAGGGCATTAATACTGATATGTTGCTGGTGATTCATTTTCATCATCTTTCTTGCTTTGCGTTCAGTCTGGTCGTTCTTTCTTTGCTGGTTCTGTTGCACAATAAATATAACTTTACGTGAGCCTCTGTGGGGCATCAAGGCTCTTCGCACTTTGATTCATCATCTACTGAGCAAACAAAATCATCACAAAACAAAAACCTTTAATAGCTTAAGTGTAAATCTTTGCTGCCTAGTCTCTAAAAAAAAAAGTCTAAAATCAGTTCTGATAAAAACAGCTCACGCTTTCGCCATGTGTTCCGTATTTCTAGCATGTGGTAGGTTTTTCTGTAAGCCGAAGCCTAAGTTAAATTAACTAAATGTGGGAAAACAAAAAATAAAATAAAGGAGTAAAACCAAATAAAAGCCACAATGATTCTGTCTGAGATCGAAAACTTCTTTTATCAGATGAAAGAGAAGTGCTTTCTTTGCCTTTTTTTCCTGATTGCTTACCATGTTTTATTTTTTTGGTTGCTTCCTCCTGAAAAATTAAACAAACACTTCCAAATGTATTTATTCGTAATCCTAATCTGACCCTAAAAGAAGCGTAAGCAACATTTTATACATCTCTTGAACTTTGGCTTTGAGGTAAATTCTTATGTGCAAATTTCCCAAAAATTGGGATGATATTTAAGTTCAAGTTCATTATTATTTCTGACACTCTTAACCATCACCACTTTTTGGGGATTTGACAATTTAACAACTTTCCAAAACACAGACATTTGTTTTAAATATTTAGAATTATTTTTATTCATAATTTTAAACAACCCAAACCTGTGTTGCACTCAAGCTGCAAAAAAAAAAAAAAAAAAAAATCCATATTGAGTGTACTGTTATGCTAAATCTAAGCCTCTGACCTTTCACCTCAGTCTCTTGTGCTCTTTGTCTTCCTAAGTTGCACACCTGATGCACAAAGTAAATAGAACAGTAGCTCTTCAGTCGACCATTTGATAGTATTTTTCCCCTCCTTTTATTTAGTTCGATCACAGTTGCTCTTGCTTTGCAATATAAACCTGACTTTTTCTGGCATTTTCCAGAATAAAAAAGGGAAACTATGTACTTTACCGTAATTACGTTATGTTCTTTTAACTTATGTAAAAGAATTGACCTTGGTTTCTGCATCCTCTCCCTGCAGCATCATGTCTTTCCTTTCTGTCACTGCAGCACCCAGTTTAATGTTCATCGCTGAGAACAATTCCTGTTAATGGATTAAACTTATTTGAATCCTGCACTGAGGCAATCTCCAATCGTACCCGATTTATGAGACTGTTACTTACTTACTGCTTCTGTGCCAGCTTCTAGGAGGCGGTAAATATTTCTCTCTGAGTACTTGTTGTGATCGGCACTCAGAATTCAGAATCACACACTTTTTCAGATTTTACATAAACCTAATATTCTCATGAACACAAGCATAATGGCTCACCCGAGAGCTGGCAACGGAGAAATATTCTGCTGGGCAGCAAAATTTGAGGGGAAAAAAAAAATTCTTGCAAAGATTTGTTGAGATTGACGGATTTCCAAATTATTGCACATGGTGTTTTTTATTTGAAAAATATTATTGAATCAGTAATTGCCGTCTCTGTAAAAGCTAGTATAAAACTAATATTAATTTCAGAACATCAGGTAAAACTACAAATGAAAATATTTTGTAATTTTGAGAAAATGTAAGACAAATGCAAACACAAACATTGTAGTAGCTCTGGAAGAATTGATACTCTAAACTTCCTGCATTCAGGATTTGTATTGTTTTAGCAAGAGCAGATTAGGAAAGCTCAACCAGGTTAACTGAAGTAAGAGCAAATAGAAATAGTGCTGTGGCTGTGAGATATACATGTTTTTCATATCCAGTTTTGTAGAATTTTACGTGGTTCATGATTTATTTTTAAGTGCCATGCACCTCTGAGTTTATAAGACACCCTATATAAAAAAAAATCATACAAAACAAGATGGCCGCATCCAGGTCACATGCAGCCCAAAAACATTACATTCTGACTCAACCAGGATCCAGCACTCATTTTCTTTTTCATGTTTTACAAACAAAAGCAACAAATGTAAAAGAAAAAAATAAATAATTCTACCATGCATCCAACTTAAAAATTTATCCTCAGATTAGTAAAATACACGTTCATTTGTAAATAAAATCAGTATACAGAGGACAGTAAAAGAACAAAGTGGTCCTCGTCTTCCAAGATATTAAAGTCACAACAAACACAGACTGGTTCAGGTTCAGGTTCAGGTTCAGCTCGTGGGAATCCAACCCAGTCATGTAGGCAGATTCACGTCAAGTTACACACAGCCCAGTTCATCTTCAGAGTTATGACAGCCGATCATCCAGCCTCGCTTTATCTCCTCATATTTGACGAGGATGCAATGCCTGAAAACTAAAGCCCACTTTTGTACCATCTTATTGTAAATTACAAGCATAGAGCAATTATCTATGAGTCTTAAAAGAACAGACACTGAGCTGTCCTCCATGTTCAATTTGGTTTAACAAGAGCAATAAAACCATCCAATAAAACACTGCCTGAAACAGATGAAAACAACTTCCAGCCGAAGATACTGCAGACCCAAGTCATAACAGACTTTTGTCAACCTTTGACTTCTGTCAACAAGCGAAGAACACGTTTTAACCAAACGAGTGAATCAAATTGTTGCGCATTATGTGTTCACTGTGGATATATAGGAAACAGTTTCTTAAAGCTGCAATGTCATTAGATAATAAACATAATAGAAAATACATAACTTAAGATTACAAAGCTTTTTTGTCGTGACTCCAGGGGTTCACATAATATTTATTTAGCTTTTTTGTTTTTCTGTTTTTAGTTTTTGTGTGTTTTTTTTAGTGTACTCAATCATTTCATAGTTCAGTTTTTTATTCTGTCCTCCATCTTTGATGGAAAGCATTTCAACCTCTAAGCTCGTTTTGTCAGAGTAATGACTGACTGACTGACTGACGGAAACTGTTGCGTACATAAACACATGAAGCAGCACGTATAAATGAAATATTGTCTCACTAAGACAATGTTTCACTTGTCTTAGTGAGGGTGTGTGAATTATTTGGGCTTTTAAATATAACCACAGAGAAGCAAAAAATGCCTCCTCCATTACTCTCTGCTCTGTGACTTAATTGCAAAGTGACAGCGCTGCTGTTGTTACAGGCTTGGATTGCATGGAATGCAGCATTTAATGAAATGCATGTTTGAAACTACGCTTTGTGTTCGATAAAAAGTCTGTTTCTTTTTGGTTTTGTGAGAAATTAAAGTCTCCATGTTCTGTTCAGACATCTAGAGGCCTTTTGACCAATTGTTGATGTTATTATTGCCAAACTAGATGAAGTTGTCATACTAATTTCACCTACACTGTAACCAGAGAGTTTAATCAAAAGATTAAAATTATTGCAGTTGATTTGCATCCACCCTGACCAAACCTGATACCTCAAAATAATACACAAGGAAGAAGATGCTCTGTTTTTCTGCTTTGGAGAGTAAACTTCCCAGATGAATATTACTACAGAGCTCCACCATCTAAAATATAAAACCAGAGAATTTCTGTGGAGGGATGAGGCATTGAGAAGAGAGAGAAAAAAAGCTGAACACGTGTCGGTATCGCTGTGCCAGCACACCACTGGTGGTTGAAGCGCTAAGAAAAACAAATTTCATGTGGACAACAGAAAAAATAGTTGAATAACATGATCAACATCCAGCCGTTGGCCTAATGCCAAACAGTACTAGGACAATCAATCTTCTCATTTAAAACAACAGCAGAATGGAGTTCCAACAAAGTTAAACATAAGTCAGGAAAATACTTTGTATGGAAACAAAAGAAAACATTTTAAACAAACTGATATGAATATTTGGGATGAATATATCAGGAAACAAAAGGTCACATTTTTGTGACATTTGGTGAGTAATAGAAATAGGAGGACATGACAATGTTTTTGGTACTTCTATTGGTTTTACATTTTCTCTTTTCAGTTGAAATCTTATTACCTGCGTATCTACTCAGTATGTTCTTTTTTTGAACATTTCCTTGTGTAATATCTGTTTTGGACGTCAGTGGCTGCATGTGGAAATGAGCTTTTGGAGCTTTCATCTGGTATTAAACATGTTTCCTTTTTAGATTAATGCACCATATGCATGGTCCCCATTTAATAAGTAAAAAAAAACAAACAAATAAAACAACATTCCAGTTCTCATTAATTATAATAGAAATTGTATGTTTTTATTTATTCTGTCACTAACGTACTGTGCCTGTTGTGTAAAATATTCCTCAGGAATAATAACTTACAAAGTCTCTAATGAATTATAATCATCTTTCTAATTGCATGCCACCATTATGTTTGAAGCAATCTTAAATTTTACCAACATTTTTTTCTTACAGGAAACATTATTGCTTTAGAAAGGGTGTGGAGCGCACTAAGGATTTGGGTGATGGCAAAATCAAACTTCTTCATTGAACTGAAAATATTTTAAATATACATCTAACAAGATTTATATTTGGTCCAAACGGTGGAAGAGAACATGTTAGATGCTGAAAACGATTTGAGATTGAGGTTGGGGTTCACGAATGATTAAAACAATAACCTCGAACGCAGTAAATGGTTTAGAAAAGCAGATTCATGTGTACGACTGGCCCAGTCAAAGTCCACAAAGAGAGTGAACACATTTTCATAACTACAGATTTGTCTGCAAGAGAGACTAGAGCAGCTATTTCAGATAATACACTTGTTCAGTTATCCATCTGAAATAAACGTGTACAGTCACTCAGTTAATGATTATAAAGCTCAAATCAGGGGAAGGCAACTTTGTCAAATAGACAAGTTTTGTTAAAGAAAAAAAACCACATTGACAAAGCTCTATAAATTGAAAGAAATAAGATAAATAAGGAAATATTTGGAACCCCCCCCCCAACAATCATACGTTTTATGGCTAAGACAATATACACACAGTACATTCTCATCAGTACAAAAATTATGGATCAGATCAGAAGGAAATGTATTTTTTTCCCTTTTAAAATACTTCCCCAGACACACACACAACTTAGATTCCAGATGGCTTTTTGAAGAACTATTCGTCCTAGTTACTAAAGGAGATCAGTGGAAGAATGAAGGTTAAACATCACTTCAGTTTGACTTGGGTTAGGATTCAGCGTAACTCGGCACATTGCATTTGTCTAAACTAGGACGCAAGGCAAAAAGCACGCTCTCCAACGACAACAGTAGCCACGACTAATTGCACTGAACACAGAGCTATTGCATTTGTGTGTTTGCTTTTAGATTAATAAAATGGGTACAATGAAACTTAATGTGGCTGAAAAGTACAAAATTGTTTGGAAAACTAAACATTAGAAGCACAGCCCCTGCAGCTCCAAAAGCCATTACCTGAGGCTGGCCGTGTGTTTTCAGCAGCTGGAAACTATTTTAATGGGAAACACAGGGATGAGCAATAATTAAAAAAAAAAAAGTTAAGAGCTACAACTTCCCTCCTCTCCAAGTCCAATTAGGTGGTGGCCTGTTTCTGTCTTTCAGCAAGTTCCCACTGATTCATGGTTTATCACTGCAGCAATACCAACTCTCCACTAAGCAGAGAAACCTCAACAAGTCGGTCATCAGGAACTGACACTTGTGTTTGACGCGACATGCCAACTCGTGGTGAGCTGAAGCATTATGGTTTAACTGCTTCTGGTAAATTGCAGAATAATGTGCTCGTTTGTAGCTAATGAAACGCGGCGAAGCATTAAGTCGATGGCTGGAGACGTGGCTCTGACTTGACTGCAGCTGCGCGTGCAATGTATCCACCATGTTTTGAGGACACTTCTGGGCTCGTGCAGGTTGAAGTTTGGGCCTGTGGCAAAAATTCTCAGATGTGTATCACTTGTGTTTATTTCCTCCTGACAATAATTCACAGAAGACGAGGATGTGTGATTGCATCCATAGGAACAAGGCCTGAAAGAGGAACGCTGCCGATAAACACCGGTAACTGCGAAACAGATGTGCGAGCGAACTTGTCTGTCTTTTAATTTACTGTGTGTGTGTGAGTCATGCAGCTACTGCATTAAAGGATCAATCCCTTTTCCGAGGCTTAGTTTGACTACCTTCGCACCAGGAGCACCTGTTTCTCCAGCTGTGGTTTTCCCCGTTTTTTGCTTCTTTTTTTTTTAAAGTCGGATGTCAGGATCTGGGTTGAAATAGATTTAAGGGCTGGCCTATTTATGGAACTTCACCAGGTAAAAAGTTGTTTTGGACTGAAAGCGTCACACAGAAATTTGTTCTGTTTTTCAATCTCGCTGGAATCTGAGGTGGTTTAGAAAATAGAATAGTTTCTGTAAATATGTTGTTGTTTTTTTTTTTATCCTATTGTTCCTCAGCTATGTGGCCTCCTCCGCCAAATGGCTTGTGGTAAATTACCAACAGAATTTCTCATGGCTGTCTTCAAATAATGACTTTTCTTTCACAGGTTTGTGGAGTGCTCAAAAGAATAGTTGTACTGTCAACAGATTCTCACACCCAACCTGCTCTGCTCTCCCAGAGCTTAAGTTTAGGTACATCCTCATGTCTTTATAGATTGAAATTGTGCCATATTCTTTCCTTTTTTCCCATGATGGGTTGAACAGCGAGATGTTTCAAAGCTTGCCATATGACATGCAAACCTTGTTTCAAACAAGGTAATTAAATGGCGACATGTACATGGTTAAAACTGCACAAACGTGGAGCTTTTGTTGTTAGAGCCTCTTGGAAGTTAAAGCCTCATGAGCATGACTAACTATTTCCACAGACATTCATTTGCATTTTTTAAGTATTCCTGCAAGTACTTGATGGTTCTCATTAATCATAACTTTGAACATTTTCCAGTTTCTGATGTTTTGCAAATCAGTTTTTTTTTTTTTTCGTTTTTCTTTTTCATAAGTCTCCCCAGCAGAGCAGAGTTTCCTTCTCACTGTGAAGGACTCAGTGTTGTTGTGATCAGAATAGATGGGAAACATGGTAAACAACTGCTGGCCAATCCATGCCGAGTCTTCCTGGTTCAGTTTGAGGACGTCCTTGGTCCAAAAGTACTCCGACGTGTCCTGGACTCTGGCTGATCACCGTTTGAGGACGAGAGTTTGACGCTAAAAGCAAGACACCTCTTTGAAGACGCGTGTCTCATGACGACTGTGAACAAACACTGTTGTTAGCCCTAAAGATGTGTACAGCAGAAACAGCTGAGATATGTGCATTACACAGCAGTCACCCAGACCTGGGATTGCTGAGCCACTTAAATACAAATCTGAGTCACTAAACAAGCATCAGATTTTCACCAACTTCAACCTCGTAAATTTCAATTTCAAGTGAACATTAAATTGCTTCAATGTAGTCAGCATCATATTTGCGTCAGACAGACATTAATTATGTCACTGCATGTGGTTAAACAAAGAACACAGCGTTCTTCACACAGCTCTGTGTTGTAACACCTAAACAAATATCTTTTGAATCGGTCTGAATATCTGAATGATTTATTCTTTTATTGTACGAGTTGTGAGTAGTTTCTACGTCAGACGATTCCTCATATCTCTCTTTATTTCTTGGCAGGACCCACATGTAATTTGAAATTGTGCAATCATAAAGTTCACTAAATGCCCGCCAAAACACTATTACGAGCTTGTCTTGCGGTTTTATGGCGTTTAACAGTTATGGACTTGAAGTAAATGATGCTCCAGCAGCATCACTGTTCTGCCCGTCTGTGACTGCAGCACCAGTGGGTTTATTTCCAGCTAAGCCAAGCTACAGCTGAGATACTGGACGTGTTGAAACTTCTGTGGCATGTTGGAGAAATGACTTGATAACAAGACGTTGTCTCATGTTACAACATACAGATGTTCTGTCTGCGCTAATGAAGATGCACTTACCTCAGAATGGTGAATGTGACTTCAAAGGCAGACCAGTTTGACCTTTTTAGGTACTGAGTTTTACAAGTAGCCTTTTGAGCACCCAGAGAGGGCACAGAGCAGTAACCTTTACAAACCACTCAACCATGAAAAAAGAACTTTTTAAAAAAAATTTTGATTAAACAGAACAAAGTTTATTTGGAGCCCATAAACCTTAGAAGAGGAAATTCTTGTAAAATAAAAAGATTGATTGATTTATATTATGTAGAATCATTTTATTGTGAAATTAGAGAAACCATAATAGATTGTAAAACACTATCTTCTTATCTGCATATATGAAATAGTCATAACATTTGATTATCATCTGATTAATTCTGTTGTGAAAATAAAAAATATATATGTTAATAAATAAAACAAAATACCATTGCCTTAGTCTACCTATTTCCATTAACATTTTGTTGGTAACGTATTATGTAAAATCAACATTTTGGGAGCTTTTTATAATATTACATTATTATCACATCAAAAATATTTCTGGAGTGCTGCTCTATTTTTTTCATTCATGTCTGAGAAATCCATCAGGTGCATTTACAAAGCACAACCTAAAGCTTCTCCAAATAGAGTTTGTTTGTTTTTATTATCTTTCTTAAAGAGACGCAGGCAAATTTGAAGGTGTCAAATTGCAAAGTGAAATTTCTTAAGTCATCTTTGATATGCACAGCATTTTTATAACCACTGAAGGTAACATAGTTACTTGATTGTGCTATAAAATGGCACTGAGTGCCTGGAAAACACATAATACCGCCCCTTTAAGAGCCTCTGTGGACTGAGTAAATAGCCACAGGTGGCTCTGGAGCTGCAGCTTGCATGCCGCTGGTGTTGAGGATTGATGTCTGAGCTCAGATGGTTTGGTGATTCTTAAGACTGAAAAGTTCTCCTGGTGCAGCAGCAGCACACGGCCAACTTTACACTCCACACCTAAATGTGTATGATCCATGCAAAATGGGAACACGTCAAAAGCAACACTCGTATGTAAAAATGTATTTTTGAGCTTCCTTTCTTTATGCTCAGACTCAGATTATTTGGTGGGCTGTGTTCATTATAATAAATGTTATTCCACAATAGCCTACAAATTTCATTCTGATTGTGCAAGGCTGTATTTATGCTTGTAGTCCCTTTAAAAGTCATATTTTTTTATGGTTTTGTTTTACTTTCCCGTGATTTATTTATAAATAAACAGTCCCTGCTCCTGCAGCGGCCTTCCATCTACAGACGAAAGGACAGACAGATGAACCTCTTTGGACACCTGGATAGAGTTAGATTCATAAATATATGTCTTACGAGGTGAAACAAGGACTGCTCACTAAGCTGAAACAGCTTAGAGTCTTTTTGTCATCTATCACATACTGATTTACTCTGGATGCTGTCCATGGAAATTCTCCATCGTTCCAGTTTGACTTCACCTTCAAGCTCGCAAAGGACTGATAGGAAAACGAAAAGCAGAACCGATACAGTATAGTAAAGTTAATTTTTACGATCAGGGGTGAACTGCATTAACAGTGTCAAAATCTTTGCCTTTTCTTTGCATTTTTATCTAAAACTGTTCATTTTATTCTGTTCAATCCAAGTTGTATTTTCAGTCATACAACAATAAATAGCAGAAGTTTCTCTAACGACATAGGGTGAGATGAACCTTATCAGACTGAACCCACCTGGTTATTTTTGAGTCATCTCCAAACATTAAATTATATCCAACTCACGCAAATTATCATTATAAATAAAATACTAGCATACTCTGTGCACAAAGACATCAAAACAATTTGTGTTTCCACTGTGTTCCTCCTGATTTACTCTGCATACCTGATGCTCCAATATAAGCCTTTATTTCCGTGTGCATCTACAAAATCTGTTTTTCTCAAGTTGAATAGTTTCCAACATGCTGAAGTACAAAAAATGATTCTAGCACAATGATTTGTGATTTTAGGAGTACATGTGTTATGTAAAGCATTCCTGTTTAAATCATTGGTAAAGCTGTAGCTTCCTCTGCACCTTGTACTTGAATATGCTGTGTTTTAAATTCAGATAGTTAATAGGCTTTTGGAACCGTGGCGAATCCAGCCAATAATGGAAAATATGGATGGTTAATAAAACACCTTGTTATTTATATCTACCTAAAGAGAATGGTGACTCACTGTTTGATGAGTGAGTCCTTTGGTAATACAATATATAAACTAAACTAGCCATTTCTTGATCACAAATCTTCAGCTATTGCTCTTTTTTGTCAGTTGTTGAAAATATAGTTAGGTGAAACGCAAAACAAATTATATAAAAAGTGACAATTATGAGAAGCTGAAATATGTGTTATGTATTCTTGTGAAATTTCCGGATTATTACTTCAATTCTGGGGATTTGTTTGGGATCCTTTAAGCTGTCAGCTTTAGGCTGCTGGCTTCATCCTCCCATTTAATGTGGTAATTTATCTCTCTGAAAACTCCAATGTCAAAAATATGTGAACTCTTGCACAGAAAGCATGCACACTTCTACAGTCAAGCACACAAAATGAGAACCACATTGGACATTCGGCATCTCTGTCATGCCCTCTGAAACAGATTTAAAATGGGTGATATATGATTCCTGCTCTTTTCCTGTCCTGTTGTCTTTCTAAATGGCCTTGCTTTATCACTGCATCCCCCACTGCCTTCCAGAAAATGACTGCTCATTACCACATGGAGGCTGGCAAAAACTCTCTTTTTTGCAGAGTGTGGTGGGGATCTTGACAATAGGGCTGAGGGTCTTGTGTTTTTAAAGGATTTGTGGTTAACACTTTGACCTCATGACAAGACAGCTTTTGATTTTGGCTGTGCAGACTTTTTGTCTGAATACGTTCTGTCATTTGTCAAGAGAGAATATTAGGTCAACTTATGATTCCAAACGTGTTTTTTCCGCTGCATTATCTCATGTCTTTTTTGTTATGATGGACACTGTTGCTTTGTCCCTGCAACAGCTAGTACCCCATGCAAGCTAATTTTGCTTGAAAAATAGAATATGTGGTGGAAAACTAACAGTGTGCATGTCCTTAAAGACGCCATCTTGACAGCAATATGTGACGGTGGCAGCATCATTGTATGGGAATGTTTTTCTTTAGCAAGGAAAGTGATGCTAGTCAGAGTTAATGGGAAGATGGATAGAGCTAAACATGAGGCAACATTGGAGCAAAACCTCAAAGAAGCAACAAGGGACTTAACACTGAGGATGGAGGTTCGCCTTTCAGCTGGACAATGACCATAAACATGCAGCCGGAGCTGCAACTAAACTACTTAGAGCCATGTATATTCATGTGATACTAGTAAACCCTTTTGGCACTTAGCCTCAAAACTCCACCTGGATATTTTTGCTTTTTTTAAATTGTAAACATTTCTTTAAATATCCTGTGAGTAAATCATTTTTCCCATTTCTCCATAACAACTGGAACTTTCAATATCTAGCAGCTATTTACAATTTACAGTCTATTACAGTCTGAAACCAATTGCAGACAAATTGTACAAATGATTTCCAATTGTCTTGAACAAATCTGTTCAGTGATGCTACTTATTCAACTTGAGCTAATTTACTAAGGAAATTATCAAAAACATGGGGCTCTGTAAACCTAGTTGGGACTAATGACAAACAAGCATGGTGCTGTGGTTGCAGAGAAAGATAAACCTACAAACTACTGATTCAAGGAAAATGAATATAAATTCATTCCAAACTTCCAGAAAATTTTTTTTAATTAGAAAATCTTTTTCTCCTCCACTTCACTATTACAACTTTGTGATTGTCCATCCTGCTGGAGCAATTTTTTTTTTTTTTTTCCTCATACATCCTCTATCTCGCCACTGCTGCTGTAGAGCACTGGTACCATGCAAGGATTTCACAATTTTAATTTAAAACAATAAGCACCCTCCTCTGAGTCATCATTACCAGCAGTTCTTACATTGCTTTGGTGCGGAGAGCCTCAAATAATTCTTTCAGCTGCTCACGTTTTGTCCTGGGATTTAACAAGAAGCAATGAAACAAAACGCCTGGGTCGTCTGAATAAGACATCTGTGAACAATTGTGTGATTTCATCTGGTTGGGAAATCTGTCCAGCTTGATATAAACATGAACCGTTACGCCAATCAAGTATCCTTGAATTAGAACGTTTTTGGAGCATTTGTCCATGTATCATGTACAGAACTGAGAACCTACATACTGTACTTTAATGAGGTTTCATATGTTCTAACCTGAAAACAACAAGAACTAAACACAGTTAAAAGTTCAGTCATTTGCCTCAAAAGTTGCTAATGACCAAACAGTGTGACAACAGGAAAGTGGTTGCCATGGAGTAGCATGATATTGGAAAAAAAAAAGAGCATCCATATTTTAAAGTCTGAAGCAGTTTTCTCTTCAGCTGACATTCAGTTAATGATCTCATTGTTTTGAAAAGTAAAAAAATATTCTCCGTATTCAAAGTGACTGTCTGTCTAAATGAAGAATCAAGACTGAGCTGGGAGTAACCTGCTGCTCTTGGCTTCAACCAGACACATTTTCCAGCTTCCTGCACAGACTGAATGCAAACGTTACAGAGAAAAAGTCATGATCCTACAGTTTTACTATGTCTGCTATATAATGGGGATTGATCGGAGAGGTCCCCTTTGACAGAATTGTTCCATCTTAAGATTGTAGATTGGGATTTTTGGATAAGCCACATAAAGTTATCCCCTTCATTGTTTTCAAACCGAATGCAAAAACATTTGAGTTTTTGGGACTACTGCCTTTTTCCCTATTTCTGATACAGTTTTCTGGCTGACTGGTCTACATGTTGGCAGATTCTCATGAGTGTGTGTCAAAAATGTATCCCATGGAGAAAAGGGAGAGCAGATCAGTGATGAGAAAAGCAGAAAGAGAATAACTTCCCTGATCCATTCCCCTAAAACCTACTCCCACCTGACTATTCATGGACAGAAGGAGAAGAACAAATAGATTCATTATCAGGTCCTTCCCTTAATTGCAAATCACTTATACATACACAGTTTAATAGAATGCCAGAGAAAACATCAACCAAATTGAAACCAAACATCAAGATTTTGCTTTTCTCTATTGTGGGAAAGCTCATGAGAAAATTCCCACCACGTAGGATAACTAGTGACTTTCTATCTTTTCTTCTTCACATGTACTCAGGCGTATCGCTCATGACAATATTTATTTCCATGACTGAACTTGAGAAATGTATAAAAAAAAAGATAAATGAAATCTGACATAAGTGCATAACACTACAACCACCAAGGTAAAAGTACTAATAGGAAAATCACACACTCACAATACACTTCATAAGGTGAAGAGCTACATGCTGATTTGTCCAGTGAGGATGAGGAGAAGTGTTGTAGAGCTCTAACTTGACAAACCTAAATTGTCCGTAGTTCACCAAACTGCTGAATAACCACTTGTGACAAAAATTAAAATGGTGAAAACTAAAATCGCTGTAATTTCCCTAGATGTTGTAAATATTCTTCGCATCACTACTCTAACGTGTTAGCATTCTCATTTTTCCCCACATAAACGTTTCCGAAATACCTGTCAGTTGGGAGCCAAGCAGGGATTGTGTGAAATATGACAACAATAAATGGCAGGAGCTGAAAGTCTCACTTTCCAACACATGAGGCAATATTTTATACAAGGCAATATTTTATACGAGGCAATATTTTACGTTATGTTTTTATGAAGTCACAGTCCATCTGTCCGTTTTCATACGACAGGATTTTTGTTCCAAAATAAAGCTACACAGTAGGTAGCAGGGAGGAGTTAAAATACTGATGTGACTGTAATCAAAGACTCATTCATTTGGCTCATACACTGAGCAAAAACAAATTGTAGCTGCTGCTAAATATACGGAGAAAAATCCATCCATCCTTTTTCTAACACCAATTCATCCTTGGGTATCATTGGATGCCTCCACACATTCCCATTGTGACAGAAAAGTTTGTTTTAAAGTAACCTGCATCAAAAACAGTAAAATAACTGATTATTATTTAAAAGCTGTCAACATTTTGAGGTTTTCTAACACCAACATGAGACGAAATATGCCTGTTAGGGTGACTCGGTTCATAATTATGGACGGCATGCATTTGTTTGTGAATGCTGATGTTTTTATGTTTTTAGAGTCATGTTATCCTAGACACCAATTATTCATAAATCACCATTTACCACGCCTGTCAAAGCGATTTTTTCATAACGTATGTTTTGGGGCAAGAAAGTTGAGCAGTGGCCTGGGAATGACTCCAACAGTAAATGTTTACCAAAATGTCATAAAATCTTTTCGCTAATGAAAGATGACATGATGACTACAATAAACAAAAAAGGATGCAAAAAAGAGAAGAGGAATTACATCAGTGGAAACACAACGGTGATTTAGAAGGAGACCTGAGAGAAAAATACTATGAAATATGGATGAAGCAAGTTATAGATTGGTAAATAAGTTAATTAAATTACAAAGTAAAGAGTTTTCTGGTAATAAAATAAATGTTTTAAAGTACATGTTTTGATTCGATTATTTTCAAATAGCCTATGATTGATGTTATCAAAAAGCATTCTTTGAATATTTTTTTAGAATAAAATAAAAAGCCAAATGAGTTTGAGACTCAAAGCGAGACTGTCAAGAAGTTTCAATATTTGAACAAAGCTTATACATGGGAAGGCAGTCAATATTGTAACCAAAACAGAAAAGCCCAAAAACCAATAAAAAGAAAAAAAAACTGAACAAGAGACTTTCTAAAATATTCTCCAAAACTTAAAAAAACAAAATAAATGTCAGAAAAAATACACATAACCTACAGTATATCCATTTAAAAGATTATTTTTAAATCTGGCACAACAATAATTATGTGCTTGAAAACTCGGCAACCTTAAGTCATACATACACTTCACTTTTATGTCTCGCTATGAAACATTTAAAAACTGCGGTGCATTCGTAAGATTTGCTCTAAAAATACAAAACTGTACACTCAACTTCCAAAAAGTTTGAGCTCACTGACTACTTTCTTCTCCAAGGTCTGGGGATCATCTAGATGCTTTTTGGGAAATGTGAGACGAGTCGTGGTGGTCCATTTCCCCCAGCCTCTGTCATATTGTTGAATCATGACACGAAACACTAATTTTAACTGAGGCAAGTGAAGTCTGCAGAGCTTCAGATGTTATCCTTGGCACTTTGTTGATCTACTGGGTTGTCATTGATGCACTTAGGTAGTAATTTTGACAGGCTGGCTTCTCCTGGGAAGGTTCATCACCTTTGTGGATAATGGCTCTCACTGTGGTTGAAAGGAATCCTAAAGCATTAGAATTTTTTTTTAACTCTTTCCAGACTCAAGAGTAACAGATAATATATAAGTGCCTTTATATATTATCTGTTTTTGAATTTTATTTTTTATATTACAGGTTTTGTAGCAAACAGAAAGAGAGCTCACTTATTGTACAAGCTTCCATGGAGCATAAAACAATTGCTTTTTGTATTTACGCAGGTTAACCTTGGCTCATTTGTTTAATAATCGAAAGATTATTTGATCAAAGATCAAAAACTCTTGAAATCAACAAGGGGCAAATACTTTTACAGTGTACCATATGTCATTGAAATTCAACTTCAGAAAATACATAGAGCTATTTTGCTGCTTCATAAACTCAGCACGTCAGAATATCGGAAACTGTAATATATATCCCTTAATATATATATATATATATATAAGTGCTATTAAGTGCTATATATAAGTGCTATTAAGTATATATATATATATATATATATATATATATATATATATATATATATATATATATATATATATAAAGGGAGCACTTCAGTTTATATATATATATACATATGACAAACCAGGTTTGAAAAATAACATTTAGCTAAATTAATAAACGTTGCCAACCAATGTGACACTTTTACTCCAACAGCATGCTTCGCAAATATAAATAAAATTACGGCACAAAAGACAAGGAGGTAATTCTATAGCAGAAATAACACTGGTTGTAGGTTAGTTTTGGAGGAATTTTCAAACTGAAATTTTATTTTATCAGGAACTAATTTGTCTGCATGAAGTAATGTAAAGTCTTTCATCAGTGGAGTAAAACATCTGCCATGTTTCCCCTCATCTCAAACAAAACCCAGTCAGCAGTGCAGTCATTGCTTGTCACAAGTGAAACGTTTCATTGTTTTCCTTGTGTACAGTCTATGATTCATCTGTAACAATAGACTCTGGCATGATGGAGGTTGGAATACAAACACTCCGTTCAGGGACTTCCCTGGGAAACACAGCTCCTTTGGTAGATGACATCATTTCTTGTCTCGTGTGATAACATGTGAAACACGGCGTGGAAGGGTGGAGATATTAAGCATCCGACGAAACACACATGCAAGCAGACGTGTGTGTCCTTGAGACCTCGCTCAGGGAGAAATTTTTGGCAGACAATAAGAAAACGATAACACGTCGTATACACACAAACGTGAGCGGCTGTTAGAGGGGATTACATATTAACACATGGAAGCTGAAGAAAGATCATGATGCAGTGCTGTCATCATGAGACTGCAAGGCACCTAGTGATGTCTGGTGCAAAAAGTACTTATTTTTAAGTAATGCAATGCATGTGATGTTAATGTGATTATCATTACCTTTTACTTACTGAATGGACGATGAAAAGTAGGCTTCACAGTGTTGCACAGAAAGAAGGTGTTGGGTCTAAATCTCATCGGTGTCTTTCCAGTGTGATGTTTGTATGAATCTCTCCGTGCAAATACGAAGAGATTCTTCTTTGGGTCCTCCAGCTTCATCCCATGTTGCAAAAACATGCATGTTTAAATGATTGGACTGTTTTTTGCACCTAATCCTAGCAAGTTCAGAGTGGGGTGGATGATGAGTGTGTAGAAAAAGTTCCATAGCATCAATTAGGAAGAGTCTCACGATAATACTGGAGTAGCTGCAGATATCCACAACGCAGATGGAAGAATCTGTTGTGCACTACAAATCTCAATCCTTTCTGGAAGAATGACTAGCCAGCTTTCAAAGAATGCCATAAGAGTTTCGTTCAACTCGTATGGAACTTTCTTTACCACAAGTCAAAACAGGAAACAGCAAATGTATTAGAAGTTGCTCTGTTCAGATGAATAAAAAAATATATATATCTTGATTTTCGTCTTATGAAATGAATCTTTGTCTGGTGAAAAACTAACAAAAACCTTTAAAACATCATTTGGTGAAACATGAAGGCGGTAGCATCATGCTGAGATAATCCTCTTAGGCTAAATACATCCGCACACAACAATTTCTAGATTTTCATCCATAGACGTTTTGAAAACCATCTACAGTTTTCCTCCATATCAAGATTATGTTGGCCTTTCAGAATGAAGTTTGAGTTTGTAGTGTGACAAAATGAGAAAAACTTATTCAGGGGTGAATACTTTTGCAAGGCACTGTGGGCATTGGTGGAAGCAGGTTGTGAGAAGTTGCTCAGTTTATAGAAATAGAGCTGGCAAACTGGTGTTGGGACGACTTTGTCAGGATTATGCTTTATTAATGCACAAAAGTGACACAGCTATTGGTGTACTGAGCAACATGTACAAGGATAAAACAGCTTTCTCAACTTCCAATTATCACACTCAGAGTTAACGAACTGTAACCATAGATGGCACATGGTGTGTGACAAGCAATGAAATTAAAAAGGAAAGAGGGAGAAAAGAGGAGATAGGAGTGTGAGGACAGTGGGTGTGTCTTGTTTTGCACGTTCCCTCCCTCCATCAGAGAGTTATAGATGTAGCAGAAGCAGCCTGCAGCATCCACACCTCCTGGTCCTGAGAGCGCCACTCGTACTGAGAGCATCCAAAGAAGTCCAGCTGCTCAGAAAAGCCACCTGGATTCCTGTGGCTGAACCGTAAACTTCTCACAGCGTCTGTCTTTTGGAGTCAACCCCTGATCTCATTCACGTCACCGCAGGCCGTTTCCACCAGAGACTGATAAAGATGCCGCAGCAGCACTCACACTGCTTTCTGCTCCTTTTCCTCACGGCTTTCCTCATCGGGATGGCTCTGTCTCTTCCATCAATTTCTCACAGGCGCAGGGGTGAGTGAGAGCTGCACTGGTTTCGTCATATGATTCATCTGCATCGGGGGACACACATGATGTGATGAAGTTGATGTATTTATCTTGGTTCTCGTAAACTTCTTGAGCAACAAATGTCCATCTGCTGCCTAAGATGAATGGATAAGAAATCTGTTTTTCTCATAAGTGGGTTGGCAACATATCTGCACCACTTAAGAGAATTTAAGACTGCATAAAATTTATTGTAGGATAAGCTGGGAAAATGGCATAATGTGGTCAGCAAGATTGGTCACTTAAAAATGCCGAAAAATTGATTATGTTTCCAAACACTGAAGGTATGCATAGAGAAATGGATGATATATTAAATTTAATTACAAAATTAATTACATGTAGCCATATTTATATAAGAAAAACAAAGATGATCTGTTTGTAAGTCATGCATAGTTTTTTGATTGTCTTCTTCCCAAACCAAAACCAAAAAAAGTGGATTTGATTCAGTTTTCTGATTCTCTTCAATGTTGCCAAACTCAATTTCCGAAGGAGAAACTTTATTTAAAGTATGTAATTAAACCACTTTGATGAAAGTATGATTACAGGATATTTGGGACAGTCAAAACTAATTTATCCACTTTTTTATGCATTGTAATCAGAGTGAAATAGTTTCCATGTTAGTGGTCAATTGACATGTGAAACAAACTAGTTTGATTGCTTTTATTGGAACAAATCTTACCCGTGTTTGCATTTTAGGTTTGTTTTGTTCCATAATCATTTTGGAAACTGTAATCTTTATTGTGAGGGGATTTTTTTCTACAATGAAATAAATATGACAGGAAGAAACAAATAGTTTTAACAAAGTAAAAATAACCATAACGGAGGCATTTTTAACATATACATTTGAAGTTGATCAAAGTGTGTATGAAGTTCTGTTGAGTTTCCCAGGATTACAAATGAAAGGTGTCATGGCCGCTTTTCAAAATGAGAAAGACAACAGAACATACAATACACATAAAGTGTGTTGAGCTTCATAAAATCAAGACATTTCCATAAAAATGTACCTGTCTGACTGAACTCCCCGACTCACTGCGGCAATTAAAAAGCTTAAAACAACCAAACCACGTGATTTTGAGCAGTTGAATGAGTAAGATTAAATTTTATGGCAACAAATACTGCAGTCAGGTCTGGCAAGAAACAAAGGATAAAAATGGCTACACATGGTGGATGGTCTGTAATGCTGTGGGTTTGTTTCGTTGCTAAAGGCTATGCAGTGCTACACAGTGGTGGTTTGAAACTTTGAAATATCATGAGCCTTTTAAACAGAAATCTTGTGTCCTCTTCTAGAAAACGCAATGTATAAATGGAAAAATGGAAAACAGAAGTAGATCACCAGACACACACCCTGTCTCATTGCCATCAGTCCCAGAGCTAAATGTTGGAGAAATCCTCTGAGGCGAGTTGAAGAGAGGAGAGCATAAAACAGGATGAGGAGTCTGGATGATTTAGCAAGATTGTGCAAAGAGGAACAATCAAACATCCTCCTCTCTGTACACTCCCACCTCGACAAACATTACAGAGGAAGACTGAGTGCTAGCTGTCCTGTTGGGAAGAGGGAACCATAGAAGATATGGGTGCTAATAATTAACACTTGTAAATAAATGTGCCCAAACTACTGGCTGATCTCAGAGGTGTTAGTATTTTTGGAAGACAACAACACAGCTGTGGGTAAATATGATTAAACTTTCAGTCTGTGTTTGACTACTAAAGGCTTTCTCGGCTTTTATATTCTATTTTTTGTACTCTATTACTATTGCTAGTAATTTAAGTAAATTAAAAAGGTTGTTTATTTGTGTTTTGCAGTTGTTGGAAAAGGAACCCAAGCATGAAACATAAGAACATCAAAAGTGCATTACAGCGTATTAAACCTTCTCAGCCTGATTAGGATTCTTGCTACATTCTTGGAAAGGAGATGAAGTTTCCACAAATGTTTTCCATATTGTCTCATTGTCCTCTTACTGTAGTTTTTCAGTTCTCACATGTGAATTCTTGTGATAATGATTTCCATTTCCAACTCTGTTCTCCGCAGCCCTTTAAAGGCATTATTGGCAGTAACAGTCATTCTAGCTGAGGTGGTACAAAGCATTCAGAACAGCTGACTAAGGTTTGCTGGTGTTTTTTCTGGCTGCTGTACTCAAGAAGTTTTTTTTGTGTTGCTGCTCTCTGACCAGAGTCAAATGTCTTTGCTTTTGACAGTAAGAAAAGAACATTATTGTTAAAGTATTCTGGATTTTGGGATGAACTTGCAGCAAGGCGGTCCTGGGTTTGAATCTCAGCCTTCTGTCTTTCTACACGGAGTTTTGAATGTCCTCTCTGTGCATGCATCGGTTCTCTCTGGGTACTCCGACTTCCTCCCACAGTCCAAAAACATGTTAGGTTGACTGGCTTCTCTAACTTTTCCATCTAATCTAAATTTACATGCCAGTTATAGTACTTAGAATAAAACAATTATTTTAAAAATAGTAAAACAAATGTGAAGAAGAAACTTTACATCTTACTTTCCCGCAGTATAAACCCTTCAAAACCAGTACTCACAGTAGGACATGTATATAGGCGACTGCAGCTGGATGCGAAAGGTTTGTCTGAAAGTTGTGGGTTCAGTTCCAGATTCCTACTGCCACATGTCGAGGTGCCATTGAGCAAAGTATTTATCACTAACTTGCCTATCGAGCTGCATATCAGTGTTTGTGAGTGCAAATGGGTGAATACTTAAAGCACTGAGGGGCCAGATACCTAGAGAAGCACTATAAATCTGGTCCAGTTATATGTTAGGACAGTGCAAAGTAATTCCAGTGACAATATCTACCATTTGCTATATGTTCACTTTAGCACAATTAAACTTGTTTACAAAACAGTCTCAGCAGACATTGAACATTATTGGTGAAAATGTCTTTGTTCTTCATCCAGTGAAGTGATCTTAGAAATTGTATTAAAATATGAGTAGGATAAATTGAAAATAATATTTCTCAAGTAGAATTGAAAAGAACAGAGCTATGAAACTGCTCCTTGCCATAATTATTTTTCAAAAAGTCACTCAAGGAAATGCAAACAGTTACTAGACACCTCTGACTATCACTATTTCAAGCATCACTGTGATTTCCATGGCTTTATTTAATTAGTTTAAACACATATCTGTATCTTAATGAGTTTCTTCACCTGGAAAAAGTGAAATGAAAATCTCAACATTCGTGCGCCTTGAACTTTTTTACATTTTGTCAAGACGTAACAAAACATCAGCAATTGTGGATAATTGTGTAGGTGGGAATTTGTGTCCGTCCCCCTTTACTTTAAGACCCCTAAGTCAAATCCAATTGGCACCACCTACTTAGTAACAGAAGTGCATTTTTTAAGTAATTTAGTCCAAGCATAAATAGATCTGCTATTACACTACACATCACTTTAAACACACCATGCCTCCAGTGAAACATGGTGGTGGCTGCATCATGCTGTGGGGTTCCTTTCATAGTGGACTCTCACCTGTCCACTATGATTGAGCTGTTACATAAGGAAGAATGCCTAAATTGTATCTAAATTTCCTCCCTAAATTTACGCTTGCCTTCCACGTCTATGTAAATGAAATCGCAACAAAATATATTTAAGGTTGTGGTTTTATGATGAACGAATACAATAAAAGTTCAACAGGTTTTTGCAGAGTATGATTGACACAGTTTAGCACAAAATACAATCCACAAACTAGAGTCATGCCAGACAAAGCAGAATCTCTTGTCATCACTAGACTAATAAAGTGGTGAGTCTGGCATGAGAGATGAAAGCATGAGATTCATTATTTGGAAAGTTGAGGCGAGATCAGGTTAAAAGTACGATGCGGATGACACATGTAGGGCAGCAGAGATGAAGTGAAGAAGGAGAAGGATAAAGCAGCCATATGAGAAAAAGAAGAAACAGCTGCTGCTCATAGGGGAGTCTGACACTGAGGTGGTGATGTAGTGTGAGAGAGGAGAGACCCACATGGGAGCAGCATGACTGTTTGGGGTAAAATATGAAAATTGCAGGCACGACTTTCTGCAGCCAGGCAGGATTTAAGGTGACGCCCGCATTCAGGCCCAGATATGTGACTATTGATGGATGTGGCCAGAGAGACGTGTGCTGAGTCAAAGGAGATATTCTTGGTAGTGAATTTAACTGGTCTCCAGTTATTCCCATTAGAGCTTATGTAGGTCAGGTCCCGTGTCGTTAAAACACCCGCTAAATTATTTCAAAACCTCCTCCGTCTGACTCACGTGAGGCTCTGAGGGATTTTCCCTCTTCATTTCCTTAACTGGATGGAACTGCTACACCAAACAATACAGTCAAACATCTGTCTTTATCTTCACAATGAAGAGATCCAAGTTTTGCTTCACCTCCTCACTTCCAGAGACCTGAGGCGCATCTCTCCATGACTAAACCCTGCAGTTAAATACAGGCTGGGTACAAATGTGTATCTACAAAATGTATCAGCTTTTTCAGATTTTTTCACATGTCAACCACAAACATTAGCATATTAAATTGGAACTTTTAGCGGACCAACACAAAATTACATATATTTGTAAAGTAAAAAAGAATGCTGCCACCATCGTGATTCAACATGAAGATAGTTTGTTTTCAGAGCGCAAACTTTTTTTTCATCACAAATTACATTTTGCATTTTCAGTATTTAGCACACCTGAGTCAACACAACCCTTTTCTGCAGTTACAGCTGTAGGTTTTGTTGAATGTGCCAACGACACATCGGACTAAAACTTTTAGGGTTTCGTCCCCTGACTATAACCAAAAAAGGTCCAGTTTGTAGCTTAGGCTCTATTTATTGCTAAGCCTAAAAATATATTAGGCTCAGTCAGATTGGTAGATTACATCCTGTAATGTTAACTTTCAAATCTTGCCACAGATTTATGTTTGGACTTTGACTGGGCCATTGTAACACATGAATTTTCTTTACCAGATCTAACTCTGCTGGAAAATGAACAACAGCTCCATCTTCCTTAAACTATCACCTCCCATCAGGTCTGATGAATTTCCTTATCCAATCTCAAAATAAGCATTTCTACATCATGACACTGCCACCAGCATTTATTATGGTGAGATAATCGTTAGTGAACTAATGTTCTCCAATAAATATTGGAGATTTTCAATACATTATTTTTCCTGCTATCTCTCAGTTACGCCCCATTTTGTGTAGATCTATTCTTTAAAATATCAGCAAAATTAGAAAAATAAGTACACGTGATAATCCTCCTTCAACCGCTGTCACCAGAGCTGCAGATTGAGACACAACACATTTTAAGTGATCTTGATAATTACTTGCATTTATTCTTATTTCTATGCATATTTGTTGCATTTTTAACTTGACACCATTGTTTTATTCCCTGTTCAATTGGATTTTGTTAGAAAAATTATCTAAGTTCATTTACTTGTGAGTTTATTTGAAAGGTTATGTTTTCATATTATTATTTTGTGTGTAGTTTACTTGACTCCTTTTCTTCTGTGAAACACTATTAATCATTTTTAGGATGTTTGCCTGGAGGCTAGAGACTTTGCACATTCCTGTGTTATCAGCTCCATGTGTAATTGATTAGTTGTGGTCAGCCATGCCCTTTTAAGGGCATGCCCACAGAAGGTTCCAGAGCACCCTGTAGAAAAAGGTCATTGGTCAAATTCTTTGTGTGACTATGTGAGAAGGCCCAACCTCCTTCCTTGTATTTTCTAATAAAGCCAAATGCAGAGAAAGATCTGGCAGAGTTGATCCCAGACAGTGTTTTACAGCGATTCTTCGCGTCTGCTTTCAATTTCTCCTTTTCTGCAGAAAAGACAATTATGACTCGGTTGAATCTTTGCTAGATAGGAATTAAAAGAAACCTATCAGATTTTGTGTCAGTTTGTGGAGAGATCGACTTTCTAAAGAAAACATTGCAGCTTTTGTCCAACCAGTGAAACCCAAAGTAACTTCAGTCAGTTTTATGGCAACAAACCGGTCACATGAAGTTACATCTCTTATACCCATCGACAAATCGTTGAATTCTCTTCTTAAATTTTAACACACTATAATCTTGTTGGTTTTTTATTTTTGTTATTTACAACACACAGGTCATCTTCATATTTTACTTCTTTCCAGGACTCTGCATTCATTCAAAAATATACATTAAATGTAGTTTGGAAGCCCCCATATGTCAAAATAGACCCTAAATGCTAAGTTGGCCAAAAGACAAAGCGTTCAACAGCTTGTCATAGGACAGATCCAGTGTGTGTTTGCCAGCTAGTTTAGAATTAGCTGGCAGTCATTTCTGTGTGTCAGTTGTTTTGAGTTCCTCATCCTAAGAAACAGTCCCTTTTGGGTTTCAATGGAAAAAATAAATTGATGGGTGTGGGGGATCGGAATGAATTCAGTGTTGATAGGAAACAAAAAATGATGGTATTTTTCAAATCCAGGGCTTCCCCCTCTTTCGCTGTCAGTGCTTGAGCTGGCGTCCTGCAGCGTCTGGCACCGCCGCTAACCCAAAGTTCCACTATTTCATTCAGAGCTGCAGCCTGAGCCAAAGACATGTGCTGAGGAGAGCACAGTGCAGGTCCTCACCCAGTCAAACACCCCATTGTTTAAAGAGTGGAGGTTTTAGGCAGACACTTGGGATTTCCACCACGAAATAATAATAAAACAAGATCAAAATAAATAGAAACAGAAGTGATGGAAATACAATTAACAAAATACCTTTAAATATAAAACTCACCATTTCACATCCAAGCCTTCCTGCGTGGTTATTGTTTTCCAGCTGCCGCAGCCAGCTCTCGGTTATAACTCTCACCCCTTGTCAAATCCAGTTTGTCTCAGTGCTTGGGCTTTCAGCAGCACATCTGGTATGAAGTGACGGTTTTTCTATCGCATTCTATGGCAAAGGAGACTTACTTTTTCTCATTTTGTGCCAGTAAAGATGGGGGGGATTCAGGTCAATTTATTGTCCATACTGATTGAATGCGTGCACAGTAAAAAAAATTGTTTGCTAAGGTGACTGTGTTGTTAGTAATAACAGTATGCTATTTGATATTTCAGAATCAGAGTTTGGTTCATGCATTAACAAACATGAACCTGTATATGATGTTTTCAGTAAGGGCTCATTTCATGCTCAGTCAAAACTTTATCAGCTGGAAACATTCAGCCTATTAGCGTTTCTGTGTCTCCAGAATGTTACCAGAAGCAACGTTTTGTCCCTTGGAGGATAGTAGAGACATTATTGTCCTGCTGCAGTGGGAGTTGGGGAGAGGCTGTTCTGTAGATTATCAATTAGGAGACTTCTCAGACTTCATGTTCAAATGTTCAAATCTGATTTCTAGATAGGTTTGAAGGAAAAAAAACATCCAGTTATGATCAAACCTTTCTGTCTTGATTTAAAACTTTTCTGCAGATAGCCACTAGCTTGCATTCTCTGCCTGATAATCTAGCTCATAATTGTTTTGGCATTGGTCGCTGGTCTCTCCTGAGCTACGCCTCAGCTGAGTGGACTGGGCCCAAACTCACTGGCCATTCAGTCAAGATTTGTCTTCCAGACTTTGGGAATCTCTGATGCACTGTGTGGTGAGAGTCTCCTGACTCTGCTTCGTCTGGCACATCTCACCTTCACATGATAGGAAAACATGTGTGGGACATCAGACAGATTCAGCAGCTTCGCCTGGTTTTGTTGCTTCCTCTTGCAGTTCAAAAACATTCATGTTAAAGTAATTGTTCTCCCTAAATTCATGTGTTCATGGTTATCTGTCATGTTTATGTCTCTGTTTTTGTATGTCATTACATAAATGCTGTGAAAATGGATGTCCCTTTACAGATTTCTTCTGTTATTTTGCTTATTTGCCGCACTCAAAATCAAACTAATTTCAATAACGGACAAAGATCATCTGAGTGAACAGAAAAAGCAGTGGAAAATTGCTGATTTAATTTAGCCAACAGGGCACTTTGTGAAAATGTAATATGCCCCCTGCCATTATTTTTCAACTTTTATTCTCACCAGTCAAACCCAGTCTTGATTTCTGCCAGACATTTAATATCAAGAAGTCACCTATAAAGAACTTGGCTGGCAACGTAAAGTAGGCTAAAACTTGCACATAACGCTCTGATCCAAAGAAATTCAAGATTCAAAGTCATTGTTTTCTGTCAGTCATGAAAAGTTAAAAAACAAACAAACAAAAAAACATTTGTAATCCTTTAGGACTGAAGTGAACCACAGCAAGAGTCATCAGGGGGAAATGAAGAGGAAATAGAACAGTGCTAAACCTTCCCAGGCGAAGCTAACCCTCCAAAAGTTAACCTGGGAGCTCATTGACGGGTTATCCAGCTCAGTGATGTGCTCATTTAAAGCACTGAATCACTTGACTCAGTTAAGATTATTGTTTATAATTGAATAATACAAAGATTATTGAATGAGTCAATGAACAAAAATTACTTCAATCAGAGAGTTTGAGGGGGACGCTCATACATACCAAAGAGGTCGGTCTCGTTTCTCCCAAATAACATCTTGGTGATCCCTGAGATATTTGCGAAAATGTTTTATGTACTGATGAGGAAACATAAATGGAACTTTCTGTAAGGTGTGTATCCTGTTTCATCTGAAATAAAGCTATTATTTTACAAAGATAACATCATACAGAGACAGATACTGCTTTCCTGGACAGTTTTCTTTACCTGATGTAACCATCCATTCTACTCCCCACAGTACTTATTATTTAATTGCCTTGACAAAGTGAACAAAAAATAAAACTACGATTTTTAGGTTTCCGTCCACTTTCAATCCATTCTCTAGTTCTTGTCATCATCTGACATCTGTTAGCATATTCTTCTTATTTGTACTTTTTTCTGAATAAGTAATTTTCAGCAGTAATGTGGTGTAACTCTGTTTCTGTCACCTCATGATGTTTTCATTCAGCTGCTCATGAGAGCAATGCTTCCACTCTCACCTCATATTTTAATAGCAAGTATTTATTTGTCTTTATTTCACCTTCGAGAAGATTTCATCACACCAGTTTTATTCCCAAACTCATCATCTGCATGTCTCGAGGTGTGATGGTGAAATCAGGACGATTTGATTTTAAAGTGAATATTCTTCTTTATCTCTGCATTCAGTATGAATGATTGTCTTACTCTCTGAGGAATCTGACAAAATGAGCTCTTATTTCTCCTATACTTGCAGCTGCTTTGACTGCATGCACTCCTTTACTGCATAGGAAGTGATAAAATGCAGAACTTAAGTTTTAAGAATATAGCTTTAAAACAGCTTCCTTCTCCTACATTATTAAAGTGATAGTTTATTGTTCTTGATATTTATGTGTGAAGATTAATTGTGTGTTTTGTGTTTTTGGAAAGTACCCTGCCAGTTTGTGGAACAATATACCCCATTAAAGTTAGCTCGTAATACAGCTATCTTGAAAGTTAATGGAAAGTTCCAAAAAAAGGTCATGGAAAGTGTTGAAAAGTGCCTGGTAAGTTCTTAAAAATACATATTACTGAAAAGCAATTGGTAAGTTCTGAAAGTTATTTGTACCTTCAGGGAAGTACCTGGTAAGAAAAAATTGGGAGGGTACTTGACAAATTCTGTAAAGTTCTTGACTCAGTCAGAGAAAGTATTTGTTAACCTCTGAAAAGTATCTGGTAAATTTCTGAAATCTGTAAATTCAGATTTCACAGGGAGTATTGGTGTAATTTATCCTTCTGCCATGATACGTTGTTTTTTATGGCTCATTCAATAGTTTTCAGTATAAAAAAAGTTTGTTTTAAATTGTTGATTGTTGATCTGATCAATGGTTCCCGTCCTGCTTCAACAGTGAGACGTCAGAATATGAAAGTCCGCATCAGCGCCTCAGGAGACACCATTGTGATGAAGTTCCTGCATCCTATCACCGACACCAAGCTTGAGGGCTACATCCTGGGATACGGCAGCAGCATGTTCTCTAAACAGTTCATCCAGCTGCCTGAGAACGGACAGCCATATGAGACTGAGTTTGGTAAGATTGGAGGGGTGTTTGTCCACAATCAGGTAATCTGCCTGGATTGTTTGAGTCTAAGCTAAAAGAGTGAATTATATCTGCGGAGCCTAAGAGCACATTCACACCCAACCTCACATTTCCCTTGTGGTTAGATGCTGAACCAAAGTACCTTGTAGCTGTCCAGCCAATCCCAGCCAATGAGGTGAAAAAACAGTGCAAAGGTTTGTTTAGAAAAAAAAGAATCATCACCAAAACTACACAGCAAGATTTATTTCCAAGCTAAATCTGAGTGACTTAAGTATAAAAGTAAAATCCTGCTTTGTTTTTTCAGGTAAAGTGGAACTGCAAAAGCCTCTACATTTGGTCATCGGGTCTGTGACGCCCACCTCTGTCCTTCTCTCCTGGGGGATGCTTCTGAAAACACCCTTTGAAGGGAATGTCATGAATGACTGCTTAGAAGATGGGTGAGTGTAGATAAAGTTTATTTTCTAAAATGCACCATGACACGCAGACGCAACACATAAATCCAACCTGGATGCTATTGTCATGATTAACAACATTGTTTTTTTATTTTTTATTTTTAATAAACATAATGTGTCAGTCACAAAGGAAAATTTGATTTCTACAAAACGGTGACGAATAAATAAAAATATTGAACATAAAATAAGGGACTGCACATATATTCATCTCCTTTTTTTGCAAAATTTTGTCAAGGAGTGAAACTTTTTGTAAGTACAGTAAACGGTTTAAAATAGACACTGTGTGGCTTTTAGAAAACCGGGTAGATAACTCTTAAATTGCATACCTCATGTGAGAGTTGTCCCTTTTTCCAAGGAAGAGGGAAAATAAACGTCTGTATATCTTTTACATCTTGAATACGTTACCTGAACTACAGTATATAAGTAATTCGGATGTGTTTGAGTGAAAACAATCCATGGTAAGTGTGATGCAGATGTCTTGGCCAGTTACAGTAAAAGACTCCCTGAAGTCTCTCGGGTTACCTAGCATTGGATCCAGTGCAGCTGGGTGTTTGAGAGAAGAGTCCTCCCACATGACATGCAGCATGTGTACAATATTTAGTCTAAAATTGGAAAAACAAAACTGTACTAGTGTCATTCTTCTAGTAATATTTTCACATTTAACGAGGAAAGAATTAAAGAAAAGTCTCTGCTGCACAGTCAAAGACTAGCATGACATCGCTAAGCAGCACAGAAAAGAATCTGTTCAAAAATGTTAGTTTTAGTTTGTTCTTCACCAATTTAAACTTCTTACTCCATACATTTACGCGTTCTTTACTCAGACACTATACGGTTCGTTACCGTGAGAAGAACAGGAAGTGGAACTACCAGACCTGCCCAACGAGTGACACGGTCATTGACAATCTGAAGCCCCATGCCGTCTATGAGTTTGGAGTCCAGCCTAATTCTAAAGATGGCGTTGGAGCCTGGAGCAAACCCGTGCTTCACAACATCAGCACTGCAGGCATCCAGGGTATGTAGGATTTCTTTGTGTTGCTCAAATACCTCAAAGTTAATCCGTTTTCAATGATCATTCAATTCTTTTTTTTTTTTAGTCCAGAAATAAAGACTCACCTGTGAGTCATATAGGCATGCAAAGGATCCTGAACTTAATGGATGAACCAATGTTGTGTTGACTAGTTTTACATTTACCTTAGGTATTTACTTAGTCTGTTATAATAACCATTGTTGATCCATTTGATTTGTTTGCATTTCTTAAAGTTAATGACTCTAGTGTTTGACGAAGTAGGATGGTGTCTACCAGCAACATGCAGATTAGCAGTAAAAATGACATAATGTGGATTGAATAAGTGTAATCTGGGAAGCATAAAGCACTGCTCTAACTCATTACTTCAAGTTTTTGTAAAGTAGCAGGAGAAGTGTTCTGATTCAAATCTTTTTGTCAATGTTAGCATTCTTATCTCTACTTGTCAGCCTCACATCCCAAAATGTATAAAGTGCTTCAAGTGTCGTGAGTTCACTAGGAGCACATCTAAGAAAAAAACATCAGGTTCAACGTGATCATTAAACATGAACAAACGTGACCAAAGCGCTGTCTTAGGATTGATGGACAGATGGATGGATGGGTAGATTTAATGACTGACTGAGTCAGGGACTCTGCTACAAATAGTTTTTTAAATATCTTAAGATGGGACACTGGTCCCATAACATAGAGGGGATCCCAACATTTCTATCTGTCACAGTTTTTTTTGTTTTTTTTAAAAGTTTTTCTGGATTTTCTTTAATTAGCTGATGGGTTGATGAGAAGATCACAAAATATATGGTGTAGCCATGGTAGTTATAGGTGCAAATGGGTTATGTACAGACTCATTCTATAAATTAAAATATTACTGAAAAGGCCATTTATTTCAGGAACTTTTTCAGTAAGTGAAACACATTATATAGATGAATTACCCACAGATGGTTGTTTGAAAGCCTTTAATTCCGTTAATTATGATGATTTTCCACTTACAGGTAATGAAAATATGACATTTAAATTAGGATATCACATCAGCATAAGACCAGTGAAGAACATATTTAATACAGACATGTGGGCTTAATTAAAAGAATGTTTAATACCTTGCCTACTAAAGGTTATTTTCAAAAAGTGCTTTTAATCTGACAAATGGATATTCAAATGCACTGGAGATGACTTATTATTAGATTAAATAAAGTAATTTTGCTTCATGAAGTTGCAGTGTTATTACTGAATTGACTTCTTTTCTTTTTTGTGACTTTAGAAAAGGTCATCAGAAGAATCTTAAAGTATCCCATCAACCCTGTGGTATGTAATAAAAATGTTTTATACTCCCTAAAAACTAAATATTTTATCATTTTCTTTTTAATTAAGCTTTTCCTGGTCCAGTGTGTGGCTATTCTGAACTAACGCCAAATGTAGACAAAAAAAAAAAGAAAACAAATGGAGTTTGAAATCAGGTTCACCTTTTCTTCTGCAAATATTAAGCAAATAAATGACATTTGAAAACTGGGTGTGTATGTTGAGCAGATGTTCTCGCTGTGGAGTCCGTGTTATAAACTTTAGTGAGCCCATGCTATTCTTGGGCTTGTTGGCTTGTTGATTTTCCATGGAACTGCTAAATGGAAATGACATCAGTGCAGCCAGGACTAGCCAAGCCACAGAGCATGGTCTGTATCTCACTCTGCAGTACAAAGAGAGGAAATCAGCAGATAGGTCTAAGAGGAAATTTGAAAGGGGACCACATAGTACTTGTGACCAAGCTCAGTGAGAAACCTTTGAACACCCTGCTTCTCTCCAGTCTTGATAAGCTATGCACTGCAGACAAAGAGACAGTTGACCATAAATACTCACATACTGGAGTCTTTAAAAACAAATAGCCTCTTCTATCCTTTCTTTTCTTCAGAAAACCTTCACTCCTGCTCCTCCGTCCTTCCAGTTTCCTCTTCAGCACGGTAAGCCAAGAGAAAAGTGGTGTTCTTACGGTCTAAAGCACTGAATGTTTAATCCATTGACGGTGTGTCTTCTGTTATACATTTCTGTTTCGGGTCTTCTCCATTTCCCTTTGTTTTTAGGCTGAGCTCTAATATGTGATTTGTTGTGCTGCAGACCAGATCATTTCCTCCTGAATTACTTTTTCATGTGTGCTCTTTGCAGCAGATGGCTGCTAGATATTCCAAAGCATCATTAGGATGTTGACACACCTCTGTGGATTTTGGATGCTTTTAAGGTTTAATGTCTCATCAGGCAATCTCAAACCGATTCAATGACTCAAGTTCATCGACCTGTGAGAGCCGGACCATCTGTTGCAAGTTGCAGAATAACTTTGGCGAGTGATCATTTATCAATAAGATATAAATAAGCAATTAAAGAATAAACTCAACTCTGTTGACATGGCGTGTTTGCTTCAGTTAATCAGTCACGTTTAACATTGTTTAAGAGCAGCCTTAATTAGCACTTCTTCATCTAGAAATATTTTAAGACAGTGGGCTTGAGCTGCTATGAGGTTCTCATTGCATGTTTACTCCTAGTAACAATACAATTGCAACATTTTGTTATAGTAAAATAAAAAAAATCTGGCATGATGTAACTGCTTTTCTTTGAAAATGGAAAAGCAGCAATTATTCCTTCTGCTGCAAGAAATGACATAATATATTGAAGGATTACTTATGAGAAAACTACATGGATGTTTTGATTTTGATGCACAGGTTTATGCACAAATGCACAATGAACACCCACTACACTGAGCAGTAGTCTTCAAGTGCTTATTGCAGAAAATATGATTATGATGTACAAAATAGTGGATATTTTTTTCTGATTTTTGAACATTTTCATCTTGACTAATTGCTTTCATAAAAGTTATAATGGCTCTCCTTTAGTTTCTGCAACAAGGCTTTGTTTTTTCAAGTGTAAACCCATCTGAACTGGTCTTTCTTGCATATGACTAGCTACGAGCCAGCTGACTGGCAGTGTGTACCACTGGGGAGGAGAAGAGTCCTGTACTGCTTTTTTCTTCAAAAAGCTAGTGAAAAGTCTCCATGCGGCTAAAGAAAATGACTTTTTAGCATCTCATCAAAAGGATTTTAAATCTGAGGAATGCTATGATGATAAATCATTGGGTTTTTGAAATCCTAACTTTTTAAAACTTTCACATACCTTGAGGCTGACAACCAGACCTTTCTTCATGGGCATAAGTGATTGCTGGCATTTGTATATGTGTTTGCATAAAAAGGTATAAACATTGGGGCCGACATTTGTAAAATTTGGCACAATTGAAGCAAAAGGTGAGGCATATCGTCCAGATACCTTCATGCCAGCTACACTGTAGCTAGATGAAGGCTGCTGCTTTTATTTGAGGACCTCAAACATCCTACTTCAAACCTAAGCAGCTGACCGCCAGTGTCTTGATAGGAAAAGCTGAACATGACTTAGTGACTTAAAAGATTTTCCAGATACTTTAGCATATGATGATTCAAGCAGAGGTTTGAGGTCACCAAGCCTGGCAGCATTTTAGTTGCAGTATTTGAATTTTGTATCATTAAACATTTTGAAAATTGATTTGTCAGAATGTGCTTTACTATTCTATAGTTTATGCAAAGTAATTATGATGCAGTAATTTGCTGTTTTGGACTAGTTAAATGTCGCATAGCTCCTTAACATAATACATTATTTTCTCCTGCTGATTCTGTGCTGTTTCTTTTGTCCCTGTCAGCTTCTAAAAACAGGACCCGGACCAGAGTGTTCACCTCCAGAATCAAAACCTCACAAACAACTCCCGGTAAAGACTTTTCTGGACCAATTCAGTGGTCAGAAACAACCCTGAATATTTGAACCGACAACTTTACTTGAATTCTACATATTTTCTTGCAGGAAATCCTAACTCATTGCTTGCTCTTCGTGCAGGGCACAATAAGTATGTTTTTACACAGGTCTACTAACGCTCACTGTATTTCTCAGTTCCCACAACAGCTGCTAAACAGAAAATTCTGCCAACACCTGGACCAAAACTACCTGTGATCAACAAGCAGCCTATCGGTAAAAAGCTCCTGTTGTTTTTTTTAAAATATTTCATTCTCACTGTTGTTATGGACAGTCACAGGAATAATGATGACAGGCAAGATACTGGAGGCTTATGGATGCTTTTGTTTTTTGAAACTGTTGCTTGAACAAGCACAACTTTCTCTGACTGGGTAGAGTACTTCAACTGTCCTGTGGATCCGATCTGACTCTAGTGAGTCATTTCAGCTGTGTGACAAAACAAAAATTACAGTATAAGCAAACTTTTGGTGTTGCTCTCAATGTTTTACTTTTTATGCTGATTTATGTAACTTAAATTAAAACCCACAATCTAAGCCTATAAACCAGATTTTTAACAATAACTGATAAAGAATGGGAGCTGCTTTATTTCTGCATTTCCTGTATTGTTTTTGCTCTATCCTAACTTATATCTCAATGTTTCTTGTCCATTTTTTAGGATCTACAGTTTAATGTTTGCAACTGATTTGTTTTCCTTTAGTAATTTGCAAGCAGTGGCTGTTTGATTTATGCAAAGTCAAGAAAACATCTGCTGCTGTACTTCCAGTGGAATAATTCTCCATTTCTTCTGCCTCTGACCAAACTAACACAGATATTTTTGGGTTTTTTTATCTCATCAAAGAGATATTTTTGGACATCAAAGACTACTTTTTGAATAGCCACTATTATTTGGTGAAATAAGCATGCACTAAAAGCGACAACAATTGTACAGATTTTGCCCTGCGCTGAAACAATTAATAACTGTGGGCGCATGGTGAAAAAGTAAAATAAAACTTGAGCAATTATTCAGCTGAGCAATTCTTCATCTATAAACCAACCAAAGTGGGTCTCTATGTCATTGTTTCTCAATATTTATTCTGCCTATATAGGCCGCAAACAAATTTTAAAAGAAAAATTTGGAAACATTTGGAAAGATTTCTTTTTACAGTCTCACTGCCCATTCTTTCTTTAAGATCTACTTTGTGTTTCTCTATACCCTCCATTCTTTCAACAAGGCCTACATATCACCAGATGGACTAACCAAGAAGTGATCAGTCAGAAATTATTACTACCTCATATGTCACAGCATTTCAGGGGCATAGCTAATGGATTTCAATGGCGATCACTCATCAGCAACCAGGCCTCTTGCTGAATATATGTGCAATAGCATGGCTCTTAAACTTCAAATACCTTCAAATGCTTTGCCTACTCTTGAAACTGGACCAATCAAGTTTTTGTGTTTCTGTCCTCTGTGTGACATGTCAGGCCAAAGGTTGACACTAGAGCTTAATTAATTGCAACTACCTTTATTGTTTTTTATTTTACTAGGCCATCTCTGCCAGTTATCTTGTCTTACATGTTTCAGCTTGATAGCTTCATGGCTACATTTTCTCTCTCAGTCACACACAAACCAGGAAGAGAAGAACTATCCAGACCTGTCTTTACTCCTCTCCCAGAGGCTCCTACGACTCCAAAGGGCCACCCTGAAGGATTAGGTGAAGTTACCATAGCATCTGTGCCAGGATACCAAGACAAACAGGAATACCATGAAGACTATCCAAAAGAAATCCCCCATCTTGAACTTAAAACTCAGACTGAACCAAACTCAAATCCCCTGCAGCACCCACCCCAGCCAACAAACAAACTTCTCCAGACTACACTGAAACCACTTGATGAAAGTATATCACAGCCACATACAACATCCCCAAGTGACTTCCAAACCAAACTAGAACCTCAAGTTACAATTCAGCCTGTGCAACAGACTGACTTAATTTCACAACCTAATAAAGAACCAAATTTCCAATCAGTTCCTTGGATAACACCAATGATTCACTCTGAACCAAAGTCACAACCATCACTCAAGACCAAACCACAGAACGAGCTGCTAATCCAACTGCAGCCAAAGACCCAGACCAAACTGCAAGCGAAACTTCAAACAACCACTCTTCCCCTCCCGGTGACGCATCATGAAACCACGCAGTCAGCACCTCTGTACGTACAGTATGAAGAACCGGCACCAACAGAGGTCCGTCCCGAGCGTCCGCTTCACACGGATACTAATTTGTTTAAAAATCCACAAACCCCACCGCCACATTCACCAACAACACCTCAAACACAACCTCAGTTAATCCAACCAACACATAAACCAAAGGCAATATTTCACCAATCCAAGTCCACCCCACAACATCAGCCCAAGAATCTGGGAAAAAAGCATCAGAAACCTTCAATAAAGCCCAGAATTAAGAACCAACGTGGTGTGGCAAACCTTCAATCACACCCTCAGACACAGTTTCCAAAAAAGGATCCATTTCGACCCAAAGATCTACCTAAGGAGCACCAGCCAGGATTTCAGACTCAGCCTCAGACCAGGACCAAGACTGATCACTCCAAGGGTTCGTCAAGGAAGACAATTCATAGGGGTAAAGACCCATTGACAGCACTCCTCTATTAAACACAAATACTAATAAAATACTAATACACAATGAAGGGGGCATGCCAATCTATATTTGTTTTTGATTTCTGATTATTATTTATAATTAGAATTGTATTAACATCTCCAATTCATATGGACAAGACAAGATGAGATTTTAGCTATTCTAAATCAATATTTTTAACAACTCAAAGATGTAGCTTTTAGGTTAGGAAGAGCTGAAGCAAACCAAGTCAGCAGCTAACTATTAGCTAGTCAGAGCATTCTTGATGTGCTAACAAATTTTTTGTAGATCATTCATCACTCTGTGTACCAAGTGTCAAAAATGCTGCAACATTTGCAAAATGCCGCAACATAAACACGTGCTGTTGGCCAGCCTGACAAGAAGCCTTTGCAGGGTGTTTGCAATAGCATGTCAGATAACTTCTCTTCTGGAGGACATAGACAAGAGCAGTAACCAGAAACTCCTACTTGTGAGGTTTTAGAACATCTCCAACAGTGCTTGGGCTAGAGCTAGGCTTATCTAGTATTTTTACAGACTTGAACTGGGCTTCTACTTTTCAAAAATATGTTCTTAGTCAATGTACATACATTTGCAAAGCAAAACTCTAAGCCAGGGGTTTTTAAATTTGGGCTCTGGATGGCTTGACTGCATACCGAGGAGGCAATTCAACCATTTCATTCAGAAGTGTTGGACCAGGGATACATCTAAACGTTGAAGACCGCAGGTTCGGTGTTTCCCAAACCTGGTCCTCAAGGAACACTGACCTGCATGTTTTAGATGTTTCCCTGCTTCAACACACATCATTCAGATGATTGCATTTCAGCGAGAGCCTGTTAAGCAGCCGTCAATTGAAATAATTTGTGCTGAAGCAGGGAAATCCCTGAAGCAGGCAGGGCATTGTGCTTTGAGGACTGGGGATTAAAAACATTGGTCTAGACTGTCAGTTTTTGTACATTAGGTAGCCTGGGTAGATTTTGAAATCAGGCTTATTGCACTTACATATGAGTTGAAGATTTTTTAAATTAAAAGCTGGTGGATATTAGTATTTGTCAATAATACTAAAAAAAAACTTTTATTTTGCCAGTAACAACAGCTTTGTTTTCCTTTACGTAGTCTACAGACACATTTCTTGCCAAACGGTAAACCAGTCATATGCTTCATTGACAACAGCGAGTAGTTGCCCATACCAAACATTTCATGTACCATAATTACTCCTATTTCAGACTGTATTTACTGGTTGGCCTCCGGTATGGATCTAGTCCATCTAAAAGTTGAAAATGTCTCCTAAAAATCACCTTTTCTTCTTTTGAGATGTGTTTTGAATACTTTATTTCTGTGATGTATGTTCTCATGGTTAGGCTTGCTCTTTGCCTTCCAAATTTTCTCATTATAAACACCCAGTTAGGTCACTCAGTCACTAGAGCAAGCCAAATCAAGTATCCACATCTTGTTACACACTATGAAACTAATCATTTGGTTTTGTTACACAAAGACACATAGGGTATGCCCCCTTTAGAATGTGTTGCAATACATACCAATGTCATCCAAGATAAATTAGTACGTTTTCTTTCATACAGCTCCTAGTCATCCAGAAGAGGGCAAACCTCTATCAAGACCCGGCCTGGCCAAAGAGAAGGCTGGTAGTTACAATCTTGGTAAAGTGCCATGCCAAGTTCATGTCTCATCACCATTTCAGCTTTTTTGTCACGTCACGGAGCACTGTTTCCTTGCCTCCATCTCCATCCTGCCAGCCCACACACCCCACCCCATTATTGTGAATGTTTCCATGTTTGTGTCCATTTGCAGCAAGGTTGTTTCACACTTGATCTCTCTTAACCACACCAGTCTGGCAAGCTTTGGATCTTGTTTTTTTGCCTTTCTGTCATTTCCTCCGCTGTCCACAGGGCCATAATTGATTTTCATCTTAGCAATTTGAATATTTGTTGAAGTTTTCATGATTTAAGGTAGATCCTCTGTAATTTTCTCTCTGATCCTCTAGGTTCTGGCTCCACCCGATCATCCACTGCTGAAGTTCCCCATTCTCCCATTAGCTCATCGGTTCCCACAGGAGGGAGAAATGCCACGGTGACTCGCAACCGTGTTCCTTCTCATTCCAGTAATCCTGGTGTCAGATCATTTTCTCCATCCAAGCCAGCCACCTCCTCTCACACGTCCAACAAACCTGGCGGTAATGCTTGTTCCCCTTTTCCCCAAGCAGCTTCTTTGTCTACAACTGAGCATACAGAGGAAAAATAATCTCTTTTCTATTTATTTAGCCGCACAAACTGCTTTGAACAACTCTCTTCTTGTCTTAATCTCTTCTGCTTCACCTTTTCTCAAAAATATAAATGCTCTCAAAGCTCAACATGTGATTGCTATGCTTTTCTGAGCTTCTCTAGAACTGTCAAAGAGCTTGTGGTCATTAACATGATTTATGGTTTCTTTTTGTTCAAGTTGGAAGTCTGGCCACCACAACTGGCCTGGCCACACCACATCTTACAGTCACTATGCCAAGTCCAACACTGTGCAGACATTACAGTTGCCACAGCTCTTACTCCCATCTATTATTGTGCTCTTTCTCTTTGCAAGTTGCGGGCAATTGAGCAAAGAATGTAAAATTACAAGAACTTCAAGCTTTGACACCTTGGCTTTTCCATTTGTACATCCAGTAAAAAGAGACTGAAAGCACAAATCTATCAAGTTTTTTCAATTTGCCTTTTAACACCAGTAGAACACAAAGTATTTTCTTCCTTTTTTGACTTTCTTTTTACTTGTTTTGTCATAACCAATATTTCTCTCCCTTCAACAGCCAGTGGGGCACATCATAGGGGCAATGCTCTTCCTAAACCTGTCGCATGGTCAAGAGAAAAACCTGGTAAAGATACACCTTAAAAATTACCAAAAGAGACAATTATATTTTGTCAGAGGGCCACGCTGATCTGTGCTTTTGCACCAGCTGTCTCGTGCTTTGCTATTTCTGTGTTTGAATCACCATCTATGTTTGTGTAATTGCTGCAGTTTAGACTTGACTGGGACTGAAGCCATTTATAATTTTAACCGGAACCCACTATTTATTTACATGCAAAATGTGAAAAGACTCAAAAGTTTTTTTGTCATTAAGTCAGAGTACACTTTTCCGTTTTAGTTTAACAACAATTGCTAAACACCAGAATAATGAGAGAGAGGATTTTCATAACATTTCTTTTCACCTATTTGAAATTCAGAAGTTTACATACATTGATTACTATGTCGCTAAACAGTTTGTGAAAGAACAGGCCATGTCATGTCTCTGTAAGCTTCTTATAGATTAATTCACAACATCTGAGTTAAGTGGAGGGACATCTGGAGTAAGTATTTTAATGCAATACTACAAATGCACTGCTTTCTTGTGCGACAAATAAACAAAAAACAAAAAGAAATCAACCAAGATAATAGGAAAAGAATTGTGGACCTCCACAAGTCTGCATACAATGTCCAGATGCCCAAAGATTAATCAAGTATAATCAAGGATATACAGTATGCAATCATATGGCGGTATTCTGGGGAATCAAGCAGATTGGTTCTGTGTCTGTCTTTTAGTGCTAACTGTGTGCAATAGTCCTAAAATAAAGATAAATAATCTTGTGAAATTGCTGAAGCTGGTAATAAAGTGTTATTATCCAACAGTGGAATGAGTTCCTCACCAGCATATAGGTAGCAAGAAGCCATTGCAGTTGAAAATGCTCTCAGAAACAAATATCTTAATATTTGGAGAGATGTCCTGTGCTTTGTACTAAAATTGTAACATTTGATCATAGTGATCATTGTTACATTTGGAGGAAAAAGAAAGAAGCTTTTTACCTTAAATTAAATCTTGGGCACAAATCACTCACCCTAAGCCTAAAAGCAAAACAGGTTTTGGAGTGGCCATCACAGATACCTGATCTTAATACCCTAATTTGTGAGCACATCCGAGAGGGATGTGTGGGATTCAAACCTCACTCAGCAGCACCAGTTCTGTCAGGGGGAATTGGACAAAACTGCGGCTAAATATTTTGAGAAGCTTGGAAGCTTGGAAAAAGAAAAAAAAGAACTTCAACCCAAGTTACACTGAAATGTATGTAAAATTCTGACTTTGAAGAAAATGTAAACACATTTGCTGAAAAAAATCTGCTTAGCAAATGAAAATGAACAATGTAATCCTAACTAGCCTGAAAGAGAAAATGAATGCTTGTTTTTAACTCTACTCTGGCCATTTTAGTGTCTTGTCCACCTTTTATGATTATCCTGAAAATCTTTGAAGATGTTTTCAAAATAACCCTTTATTTGGTCAATCACATAGTTTCCATTCTGCCAGACAGGCTCTGGTAATTAGTCTTACTGAATTTAGCACGTCAGTACAAATTGTGTTAATGGTTACGCCTTACTATTAACACAATTTGGAGCTGCAGAGAGAGATTGTGCTTCAGTCCTGGATCGAATCACAGCTGGTGTGTGTTATTGCTGGAAACTTGGACAGTTTCAGAGGTCTTCAAGGAGTCGAAAGGCTCTCTGGAAGCAGTTCTACAGAAAGAAAAGGTTTTTTGTTTTTTTTTCCCCTGCAAGTCCTGCACATGCAAGTGACTGTTTACGCACTAAAAGTCTGGGCACCCAACTTCTTTAATATTAAAAGCAAACGTGTTCATCTTGTCAATTGAAGAGTTTCTAATCCTCACTAAGACTTGCATTTAGAAACTCATGCTTTGGGAAGTTAGTAGCTTGCTTTAGATTCTTTAGGTTTGGCTTTGGTTTATTTATTTCAGTTTTTTTTACATTTTTGAGTCCTCTTGGATCTATTGTGCTTCAGTACGTTGTTCATTTTCAGTCCTGGCAGCATCCTCTTTGGGAAATTTATTTTGGTGTTGAAGCTATTATCATTTAATCCAGAACTTCCTTTTTTTGATATGAAGTTCAAAAAACTTTTATTTGGACACATTATTTTATTAATGTGTCCAAATAAAATAACATGTCAATATTTTGTCATGCCAAAGACAATTGATAATATGTACAACAACCCCCAAAAATATTATCTTAATACCATAATTGTCCATATGAAACGATTTTAAAGGCAACATCACTTTAAATTTATTCAAAACTCTCTCCTTATGCTTGTGTATTGGTGTGTTTCATAGTCAGAAGAATACACTAAAAATCTCTGCTTTTGGACCGAATATGTGTTTTAGAGCTAACTGTAAATTGAGTAGATCTTCTGAGAGAAACCAGTGCTTCCATCATCATCATTGCTGTTTTAACTCTGAACCTAAAGTCTTTGACGCTTCACATGTCCAGTCCACTCATTCAGAGCTACCGCAAACCAAGTACCATTTGCTGCAGAAACTATATACCAGTTGTTGCCGCATACTATGGAGCTGTGTCACTGGCGTCACATTTTCTGCACCACAGAGGCTACATTTTACCAGACTGATCATGACATCACACACTGAGATGCTTTTGACCGTGCTGGTTTTGTTTATTTCTGGGCTGGAATTTAAATTGCTGCATGACTATACGACTGGACTTCATATGCAAGCAGATGGTTGCCATCAGCTGAGAGCTGGCAGCTGTTGCTCAGTTTTCATCGACGTTATCAAACCTTTTGTCCTGGCAGTCGGCTGCAGAGAAGATAAAACAGATCCAAGAAAAATATGCAGAGGCCTCACTATATACTTTCGTATCTTGTCAACTTCCTGACATTTAACGAATCTCCAAGATATGAAATGATAAGTTATAAAAGGAGTGCAAGCTCTCGAAGCAAATGTAAACTCTGCTCTCTTTGACTAATTTAGAACATGTAACATGTCAAGCACCCTTGTGGCTTTATGCCTCTTATGGGGTTCTGCACTAATTTGGTATAATTCTGCTCTTTTAAAAAAACAAAACAACGACTCACTGACTTTAATGAGGCCAACATTTTTATTGTTGTACGTTTTCTGTGAAACTGGGGCTATTATTCATTTCTTGCTTGTTCTTCTGAGTCACGTTGAAAATGTGTTTACATTCTGTTTTATGGTTTTATAGCTTAAGGTAATTTTAATGAGTCAAAGGTTACAGTGGTGCTTTGTCGTTATTTAATGCAAAGTAGCTTTTAACATATGTTGTGCCTGGTTGCTTCCTTGTTGCTTCTTGTGTGTGTTATGCACTTGTTTTTTCAGCTCAGAGTACTTCTGAAGACTTCTGCCTGTTTACATGCCCTCCTCTTTCCCTTCTTTTATCATTATTGCCCTTTTTAGACTTTAACAACACTTCTTTTCAGATTCTCTGTGTTGGCCATCTGTTACTCTGCTTCCTTTGTGACTTTAGCCTCAAACAAGCTCTTGTTTCCCACAATTTCCTGCAGTTCAGAGACCCCCTGTTCCTGGCAACAAGAAACCAAACCTGGTGGGAAAAACAAGTGATCATGGTGAGGACTTTAAAAAAATGTTTTCTTCATTTTGCTTTGTTCAAGCTCAAACCCCCCATGCACAGGGTTCAGAGAGGGACAGAAAGTGAAAACCCTTACTGACTCTGTCCACAGTTCCTGGACAGGAACAACATGCAATTTAACAACATGCAAAAATGACAAAGATTTCTAAACAATGCACTCAGTTGTGTTTGATAATGTGTTGGACTTATGTTGCAGTAATGTAAAAATTCCCTGCACTGGAATGAAAGTTGCAGACGTGTAAGGGGTAGTTGAATGAGCACCATAGTTTTAAAGAGTGTCTTACGAAAGCATTTATACTATTTGAATGTTTCCACATTTTCTACTTTTCGAATTCGGTGTACTAGGATTTCATCAACATACAGTTTCCTATAGCTATAAAGTGGAAGTGAAACGACACATTATTATTTTTTTTTACCACTAAAAAATTTAAAAGTTTGTGTTTGCCAACCTGAAGCCATAGTTTGTAGAACTTTTTCTTGCAATGAAAACAGTTATAGACTCAAATGGTTGCACTTTAGATACCTTCTTGGCTTAACATCTAGAGATCAATACGGATAGATTAGGAGTGTCTGACAACACTAATTGCTATTCATTCTCTGTTGAATTTAAACCCAGACTTTGATTGAGCCATTTAAACATGCTTTGATCTAAACCATTCCCTTGTAGCTCAGGCATTATGATTAGGGACACTGTCCTGCAGAAGGCTGCCTCTAACAGCTTTTCTTTCAAATTTGCCCTATATTTTGCTCCATTCATCTTCCCTTCAACTGTGATTAACATCTTTTCCCCAGGTAAAGACAATCATCCTCACAGCATGATGTTGCCACCTCCATAACACAGACACTGAAAGTCTTTAATTTACCTTGTAGACAACTTCAGTGTGCTGTGAGAAAGACATGTCTTCCACATGGTTCCTCTTTGGCCTTTGAAATGTTGACCTCTAAGGAATGCTGAGCAAACATTGGGATCAGATTATTAACAGGCTGCTTGTAAGGGGTCGGAACATCACGACCTTTAAGGTGTTCAGCCAGAGCAATGTAGTGTGTGTTGTTGAAAAGTGCCATACTTGAGCTGGTTTGAAAATGTATTAGTGTCAGCAGAAAAGAGAAAGAAGTCACTGTAAAACAAAGCCCTGGAAGAGAACTGTATTTAAAACAAGAGGTGAGTGGAATAGTCCAAATCTGAACTCAAGTAAGAGTAGCAATACTTCACCATATTTTTACTCAAGTAAAGATAAAAAAGTAGTCATGCAAGAAGTCACTTCGGTAAAAAAAAAGAAATTGTAAAAAGGCTGCTTAGATACTAAGTGATCAAAACACCAATAATTTAATATTTAAAAGTTACATCATCAGTATTGGTATTTTAAAGATCAAAATGAAATGAATTGATATACATAACATAATCACAACATTAGGAAAAAGGGAAAAAAAATCAAATTCAGTTTCTTTCCATATAAAACCAACAAAGACTGCAGATGTGTGTCTGCGACAAGTAAAGTTTGGCTAAAATAAACTTGTTCTTCTTTCTGTGAAGGTACTCAGTGGGTTGAGTATCAATAAGTTCTACTCAAGTAAGAGTAGCGATACTTGTGTTTACATTACTCAAGTAAAAGTATAAAGTACCGCATAGTAAAAATACTCCCAGAAGTACTTTTTCTCAAAAGGTTATTCAAGTAAATGTAACTAGTTACTGCCCAACTCTGTTTAAAACCAGAGCTACCTAACTTTATATTACTGAAAACACCTGTTGTAGTTTAGAGATTAAGATGTAGGCTACTCCTAAAAGTTGGAGAGGTTATGTAACAGATCATTAAAAGTTTAAATGCTGGTGTGTGAATGCTGCTATTCATGTATTTGGCAACCATATCAAGAAGTGTGAGGCTTGTTTCCTCTAAGAATTGCTTTGCCTTATGGGTAAACAGAAGTCGATCCAGTTTGTCTGACATCAGGCCCGATACACAATATTCTTTCGCCACATTTGGAAAGCATAGTCAATATAGCCACTGATCTTTAATCACTCAGGTCCTACGCAGGACACTTACTTTTTTGGGGGGTTGGAATTATTTTGAAGTCTTTCTATTACCAGATGAAGCAAGAGTCCAAAAGGCGATGGAACAGCCTGGTGACAACTCCACGTACCTGAGCGGAGTGGAGATTGGCTCTGTGCGAGATGGCAGTCACCAGCTGTTCATCGATAGTGAGAACCTGGAGATTGGAGATTGATTAGGAGGAGTCTACGTGGTTGATGTGTTGCCAATATCCAAAGTTTTAACCCCTCTGTGATAGATGTAATTTGAAAACATAAGGTTTTATGGTTGTCCTCTTGTCTTTTGATTTTGCTCTTAGTCCTCCAGGTAGAAAAATCTGTATTTTCAGTCTTTTCTTAAAGATACTGGCTGAACTTAAATTACAATCAGCCTCAGATAGTAACGCTAGTTATTCCCACTGACATTCACTCTTTAAATGACCCAAAGTTCAGATTTTTACCAGTCTAAACCACAGTATCTCTCTACATGTTGCGCCGTTTGAAACTACCCTCTCTTGAAGTAGTTTTCAAATTAGTACTAAGTGTTAGCTGATGGAAACAAGGCATTTATCTTCAAATCACAGTTCCTGTTGACCATTTTTCTATGCCTATGGGCAACAAAGCAAGTGTAACTGGGTTTGTATTAATGGATCTACGCATGCTTTGTTTCAGAAGAAAATTTCAACCAGGTATCTTCCTCAAGGCGTCCGAGGGACCATGACTCAACTCTTTATCTTTTCATCCCAGGAATGGGCCACTGATTGGCTCACTGAGGACGGCCAGAGCAGATGGATCACAACTGTGCTTGGCTGCGAGTCACATGACGTGGGAGAAAAACTGATCTGTTTCCCTCTTCCTGCACTCTGTCCTCAGATAAACCTATGGATCTGAAGCAAGGAGGCAAGGAGTCCACCTTAAAGTCATTCCTGCCAGTCACACCGAAGCCAAAGCTCAAACACCAGCAGCAGACAACCACAGTGCTCCCAGTAGTTAACAGTAAGTGCTACGTAGTTTTTAAACGATTCGCATGAACCGTAGCATGTACAAAACACGATACAGAGAGTTTCATGTTTGCCCATTTAAATATAGCCGTGAGCAACAGAAAAAAAGAAACACATTTGAATTTCGAAGATCTGAGTGTAGACCATAGCAGGTGTTGTGCTGGGTGGTTGTAGACAAAGGCCAAGGTTGTAAAATAGGAGGACACAAAGAGCTGCCAGAGACTGCTGGCTGACCCCAACTAACCCCACCTCCCATCTGTTGTTGTCTTTCTAGGCAGTCGTTTTGATCTAAATGAAAACTCCTCCATATTCAGCTCCTTGCCTGCATCTGAGGTAGACATCATGGGCAAGAAGCGCTTTATAGGTAAAGCTTTATCAAGTCTGTTTTACAGCTTTACCGGCATGAAAAAGGACACCCAATACTCTTCCTGTTCCTGTTCACAGCTCCTCATGTCATCTACAAGACGGACAAGAAGCCAGATGAACCATGCTCCATCACCTCCTCTATGGCTTATTTCCCTGATGAGGAAGGCAGTGATCTGAACGTCACTGGTCCTCCTCGCACACCACCGTCCAACCTCACTGTGGTTACTGTGGAGGGCTGCCCATCCTTCGTCATTCTGGACTGGGAGAAATCTGATAACGAAACCAGAGGTACACAGAAGGAACTGTCTTGGATATTTAGCAATTTAGTGACAATGCGAAATATGGAAAGTAACAGAGCAAAAGGACAGGCAAAGTATTCAGCTCTGTTGAGTGAATACATTTCTAGAACCATCTTTCACAGCAGTCAAAGCTCCAAGTTGTGATACATCTATACCAGCCTTGCAAAAATAGAGACTGAAAAAGGTCCTAATTATTCTTTCTAAAATAGCCCAGGATCAGTAGAGGGACTCTGTGAACATTAATCTTTGTTGTCAAAGATAATTAATTTGATTTACTTCTGGACTTTCACTTGGCCATTCTAATACATGCTTCAACTCCATTGTAACTCTGGCTCTACTTTTAGGGTTGTTGACCCATCAACTTTAAACAGCCTTATTTCCCTTGCTGAAAAAATGTAACCCATAGAATGATGCTGCCATTACCTTGTTTTACTCTACAGATGGGGTGAGATGTTCAGTGTCACTTTACGTCCATGCAGTGTTTCATATTGTCACATTTCAACAACATGGTTCTGTTCTGGAGACGACTAAGGAACCACTCGGGATGATATCGGAAAGAAAAATTTCACATGAAATCAAGAAAATTACGGCCAACCTTGACCATCCTCTTCACTAGACTGAAAAACGTCACCTTCAGTCGGAGGCTTCTTCATATTTCCCTCTACTCTCCCAAAACCATCACTATCTACAATAATTCTCTGAAGAATCTTGGGTTACAACATTTAATTTCCTCTTGGGATCAATGAAGTATTTTTTTAATTGAATTGAATTTGAATGTAGGCCAGGATGTTCTGTTCCCCTCATCTGGCCAGAATGTGTATTTCCACATGTTTACTTCATCCTCAACGTGGGTTGTGGCAGACTATAAAGTTGACTTATTTCTTTCTCATAATTAGTCTTTGTTATATTTAGACAAAAACAGGAACCTAAGATTTATATTCGAGAAAGGATGAGGAAATCAACTTGTTGAGAAAAGTGTTGTATCAGTAAACACGATAGTTTAGTTTGCGATTTGACTTTTGACAAGTGATTTTAGATTACCAAAACATCCCACTACAAGTCACTTGCAACTATTTCTAACTGGTTAAAAGTGATTTCTGTCTTACTTGAATACACATTTTGACATGTAAAGAAAATTTAATAATAGAAATATATGAATCACTTCATCAAGTGAAGGAAATGTTTGTATGCGCGTGAGAAATTCATTCTTTGATTCAGACCCTCACACCATTTTCTATCCTCCTTCAAATTCTTGGTTGAAATTGACAACATCTGACATGTTAAAACTGTTTCTTTGACTTGTTTATCAGAGTATGAGGTAGTATCAACAACCACCGGGCCGAGTGGACAGAAAGTGTCCAAACTGACAACCAATCAGACTCACACAGCCGTTGAGAATCTCACGCCAGACAGCAGGTATGCTGCAGACACTTCATGCATCATCCATCCTACGTCTGGTCAGTTTTAAATACAGTCAAGAATTACACTGACGATTGTAACTCAAAAGAAATCCAAACGCTTTGTTTGCATTGAACCATATTAGGCCTGCACACAGACCAAATATGTTCTCAGTCACCTCAAAGCCGAGGAAACACATGGCGATAAAGTGGGTCACTGAGTTTTAAACTAAATCCTAGAATCTCTGGATGCTCACCAGAACCCGTCTGGGTTGGGTTAGTTTGGCAGGTCGTTGCCAATACATCTGAATGCAGCATGTGGAATAACCACATGTATGGGTGTATGTGTGTGTGCTGGTTAAAGAGTAAACTCATACTCATCTGTCGAAGACATTTAAACCTGCTACCTCCCAGCTTAGGAGATGGATTGGTTTCAGATGAAAGAAGGCTCACAGTTTAGATTAGGCTGTTTCATTCTTTTTATCTGTGTAGATGTCTAATTTATTTCATTTTTCCCATTTATTTTTGCTCCATTTCAGCTACGAATTCAAAGTTACACCAAAAAATGAGCTTGGAGTTGGACCATCTAGTGATCCTGTCACTTTTAGCACAGAATCAGGTGGGCTCTAAAAAAACATCTGATTTTATTGTCACATAAGAGGAAGAACAATTTCCTATAATTTTGAGTTGTTGTATTGTAGTTTAGTGATGATAAATGCTTTTTCTTGGTATTCAACAAGGTTTACTAACCTACGCAGTTAATTTTACCCCTCCTTTGGGTTTCAGTCATTAACACTCAAGTCTTTGTAAACTCAGTAGCTATTTAAAGACTGCTTTCCAAATGTCTGGAGTTTTGCAGCACATTTTATTACCGTACTTTGATTTGCACTCCATCTTGTTTGCAGCCGATCCACGCGTAAGCGAGCAGGCATCAGGTGAATGTTTTGTTCGTTTTTTCTGAGTAATTCAGTTCTCTTTGTACAGTGTGTTAAAGTCTTGCATCTTGTCACAGGAAAAGATGCCATCTGGACTCAGTTCCCATTTAAATCCGATGCCTACTCTGAATGTAATGGAAAGCAGTACATAAAAAGGACCTGGTACAGGAAGTTTGTGGGAATCCAGCTCTGCAACTCCTTGAGATACAAGATCTACTTGAGTGACTCCCTCAATGGTATTTATACATAATATGAACAACTGCTTGAAAAAAATTGAAAAACAAGCTCCAAATTTAAATTAGAACTGATCTGAGAAAGCGAAACAGCCTTACTGTTGCAAACAAATGGTAACTCTTCCAATTCCAGGAAAGTTTTACAACATCGGGGATCAGACGGGGTATGGTGAAGACCACTGTCAGTTTGTGGATTCCTTCCTGGACGGTCGAACTGGAACCCAAATGTTGGCTGACCAGTTACCAAGCAGGCAAGGTACGGTTCATAAGCATCTGACAGGAGTAATATTTTGCTCATTCATTACCAGTTTGTCTTGTGATGAGGATACTCATCTCCTTTGACAGGGTTCTTCAGAGCGTTGAGGCAGGAACCGGTCAACTTTGGACAGATCGGAGGAAAGTCTCATGTGACATACGTTGGCTGGTATGAGTGCGGCACACCCATACCTGGAAAGTGGTAAAATTCCCCCCTGGCTGCTTTGGATGATGACTTTAGCAGCGGTGAGAAGGAAGACCTCACCGGACTTAAACCCGTCTTCTTGGACGGCAATATCTGCTTGATTTCTTTCCCTCCAACCTTTCAGGTGTGAACTTTTAAAGGACTATTGGGGTCACATACGTAAAACCTAACTAGATTTCTATATTTATGGGGGGAAAAAAATAAAAAATCTCACAATGGATGACAGAACCACAATAACATACAGCATTCATAAAGATACTGTTGGGAAGCTGGCTCCCAAACAGTATTAACTTGTGTAATAATATTTATCGAAGGGTTATTAATGAACAGTCTGTATGCAGTTAGACGTTTGAGATGTTAAAGGAGAAAAAAATAGTCAACACTTCTCTGTCAGAGAGCACGTACTGTGGTCATAGGTGTACAGAAAATACTGCTTTCACGGTACATGTACAGTGCAAATACATAAACATGCAGAACTGAGCTTCTGCAGCCACTAAGGGACTAAAATCAGCTGCAGATTGCACAATGTTAAACTTCTGTTCATATATGTATATGGTGTCAAAAATGATATGCTTCTCTGCTTTAATACATTTCTGTGGCTTTTACAAATCTTAACCTTAAATGTAGACCAGCCAAAAGTTTAGAAGCAGCATTTGAGATTTTTTTTGTTTTGTTTTAAAGGCAAGTACATGTCAAATTTATGTATATCTAAAACATATTTGTTTATTTTAAATCATTATGCAAAATGTAAATAACTTGATATTGCTCATAATTTTCTTTCCTGATTTTACTTTATTGTGCAATTTATAATTCCAGCAATAAATCTTGTTTTTGTACATGGTTTGCTGTTTTCCTTATTGTGAAAGCATTGGGGCAGTTTTAGATACAGACGTCTAACACTTTTAATACCAGTAGAAGCGACTTGTTCCCCCCTCAAACAGCTGAGTTTACACGTGTTAGTACTAGGCTACAAATCTGATTTACTGTTAGATTTACAGCATAATCAAGCTTTGACAAATATTACTTTTATTTTGATTTCTGAAGAAGGTGTCTAGACTCTGTACTCTTTGATTTGCAACACTCAGCAGGGCCTCGATCCCTGGTTTGATAAAATGAAGTTGTATCATTGACTTTTTAAGCTGCAATACTGGGAAATTCTCTGGAATTACATCACTTATGGCCCCAGTATTTCTGGAGTAGCTCTGTTACATTAGTTAGAACTTGTTCTAATAATATTTTTTTGGTTTAAGAATTGCTTTTTCAGACAACCACTCCCCCTGGTTTTGGATGGTGTGCAGCTAGAAGGATTTCTACTCTCACTCCTACTCAGCCTTTGGAGACAGACAAGCCGTTTACCAACTTCATACTAATTTTACCCGAGTTATTTACCCCGACTACTTACATTTTAAATAAAACTGACTGCTCCAAACTAGCAGACATGAACAGAGAACTAAAAGTTATAGTTTCTTGTATTTATAAGAGGATCTGTAAACGGCATTTAAAGGAAAAGGAACAGACAGTGGTGTGAAAAAGTGCTTGCCCACTTCCAAATTTCCTTTCTTTTTTCTTTCGTTAGCAGGTTTCTCACACTTAAGTGTTTCAGAGCATCAAGACTTTGGGATGGCCTAGTCAAAGTCCTAACCTGAATCCAATTGAGATGCTGTGGCATGATCTTAAACGGTTGTTCATCTCCAATCACTATACTTTAGACTGTTTTTAATTTTTAAATGCAACATTACAATTAGAATGGGCTACATGGGATTTATTAGAAAATGCTTCAGGTGTTTTTTTTTTTATTATTTTATTTTTTGCTAATGTCTCCAGGGTAAAACAGGCTACAGCGATGTCAGCCGAGATCAGGAAAATGTTTATTTTAATATTTTTAATAGTTGCCCTTCACACTTCAGGGTTCATCAGGACTTCTCAAGGTTATGATAAAGATTTAAATGTGTTGATCTGTAACAAAATAGCAAAAATAGGTGTATAGCAAAAACACGCCAAGTTGAAGAACTTTACATTTTTTTAGTGCGTGGTGGAGCACATGAATACAAACATAACATTCAGCTAGCAGCTGCTAAGAGATTTCAACGCTTTACTAAATTATTAACTTTGTGTATTCAGACGGTTTCACATGGTAGACCAAACCACATATTCCCATGTCACAAGTCCCAGCCAAGCACAACCCACAGGCAGGAAAAACAAAGCAGAAATAAGCAGCATTACTGCAGTTTTTCCAAAGCAGTGAGGAGAGGGAACGGTCCAAACCATACTTAACAGACGTGAACTCAGAAACCACAGAAAAAAAGATTAAGAAAAACCCTGAATAAAAAGCTGCAAAACATTAAGAAAAGACAAATGACTCAAACTGGGTCTCAATTCTTTATTAGATTCAAGAAGAAAAAAAAAAAGTTAACATTTATACATAAACAACAAATCTCATTTGAGAGAGGAATTTGATTTGATATAATTAGTAAAAACCAGTGAGAAGAAAGAAAGGAATACAAGCTGTGCTGGAGGTGACCGATGGTAAGAAACTAAACAATAGAAGCCTTCATTACCTAAACCTGTAGCTATAGTGTTCCCAACATGGGGCAGACACATTATTAATACCAACATGGTGGTGAAGTTAATCAAAAAAAAAAACAAAACAAAAAAAACAAACAGGGCTAGCTTTTGTCGTGATAGTGTCCTATATAGAGTAAACTCAAAGTTGTTGAAGAATTTTATCACAAATTCTGATCCCACTCGCAAAACAACACCTTATCATGAAAAGGACGAAGAACAGTTTGTGCAACAGCATGTTTTGGTCTCCCAGGTGTGCGCATACAGACTGGGTCTGTTGTTACGACGACAGACACAGGAGGGCAGAACACCTGGTGGAGGTGGCAGGAGAACAGAGGGAGGGGTAAATAAGGTGAGGAGCAAACATCAGGACCAGAACAGAGAGGTGTGTACGAACACTAACCATCAGACAGGGAGGGAGGGGTTGCCTGTTTATCTTATATTTGGACTTGATATTTGTAGAGCAGTAGACCTTTTCTCCTGCACACACCTTAAACAGTTGGAGCCACATAACGGGGGGAATGGGGCGAGGGATTATTATCTCCTGCTACTGCCCTTTTTTACCGGTACCCAGGTCCTGGCTGAGTGTAGCCCTGACCATAATGGGGGCGGTTGCGGGCGTAGGGATTAGCGGCGCCGGGTGGAGGAGTGACGGCAGTGCCTGGCGGCGGGGTGAAGCCCGGGCGGGGTTGAAACCCTGAGCCAGGCTGGGAGCTCGGCGGCATGCTGTAGTTGGCAGGCTGGGAACCCTGGGAGGTATAGTTTTGGGGAGGGAAGGCTCCGGGTGGATACTGCTGAGCTCCCTGAGGCTGATGAGGCTGCTGCTGCCCGGTCTGGAAGCCAGGAGTTGGGGCCGGACCGGGGCCAGGAGCCTGAGAGGAGGGCGGAGGGTAGTTCTGAAACTGCTGCTGAGGCTGTGGAGGGCCAGGCTGAGGGGCTCCAGGCTGAGAACTGTATCCAGCTGAAAAGTAGGATGACATCTTATGAATTTTCTTTAATGATTAAATTTTAATTTGTTATTGGTCAACATTAAAACAACCATGGAAATATGCCAGACTTAGCCCGTCAGTCCTCTGACAGGTTGATGGTAAGAGAAACAAAAAAAACCCATTGACACACACATGATTAATCATGGTGCAAATTAGCAATTATAAAAAAGAAGTCACACCCAGAAAAAAAAAATGTTTTTAAATGGAATTCTGGACAAAAAACTTATTTTTAGAAAAACAAAAACATGGAACTCCCCTCCATCTGTTTCAAATGTAATAATTGCCAAAGCTTTTAGTCATCCATCCATCTTCTAACACCCTTGTCCCTAATGGGGTCAGGAGGTATTGGTGTCTATCTCCAGCTAACGTTCCGGGCGAGAGGCGGGGTCACCCTGGACAGGTCACCAGTCTGTCACAGGGCAACACAGAAACAGACAGGACAAACAACCATGCACACACACACACACACTCACACCTAGGGAGAATTTAGAGATCAATTTAGCTAACAGTCATGTTTTTGAACTGTGGGAGGAAGCCGGAGTACCCAGAGAGAACCCACGCATGCACAGGGAGAACATGCAAACTCCGTGCAGAAAGACCCTGGGTCGGGAATCGAACCCAGGACCTTCTTGCTGCAAGGCAACAGTGCTACCAACTGTGTCACTGCGCCACTTTGTGGCCACTTTCAAGTGTTAAGATTGTACATTTATGAATCAATATGCTATGCCACTAATGTTATATTAAGTGTGAATAACTGGGGGTTTTTTTTATGATGTGGGCCCCAGGAAGAGTAGTCATTGTCACGGCAACGGGTAGTGGGGATCCAAATAAACAACAACAAAAAAAAACATTTGGTAATGCAAATACAAAGATATTAATTTAAAAACATGAATGCATTTTTGATTTTTTAGAAGCTGATGTTTGAATGATTTTCTAAAAGAATTTTTCTGGAATTATATTTTACAATCCCTTCCTACTAGCTGCTCTTGCTATTTGATTGTAATTGAACAGTCTTTTAAAGGTGGTTCCTGCTCCCCTGGAACCAGCTCCTCACACGATAGATTATATGAGGAAGAATTGTAGCATTTGAGTAGAAATTTGAGGCTTCTACTGCCAGATTATTTCTAAATTAAATGAATACAGAAGCATTTTTCCTATAATCCTGCCCAGTTTCCATCTTACCAGGATACTGCATGGCGTACTGCTGCTGCGGTGGCGCACCTGGCTGCTGAGGAGGGTATCCACCTGGAGCCTGGTACTGCTGATACACCTGACCTGAGGAGGCAGCGACAAACAGTATCGTTACAAACACTCCAAATATAAAACAACTACTTCTCCCTAACTGCATTACCTAATCTATACACCAGATAGGCTAAACATGGCATAAATCTATAAATCATGCCCTATATTTTTGAAGTAAAAACCAGATATCTAGCTTAATTTTCAGGTTTCTTCTTGAAAGGCCTTCTCAGTTCCTCTTCAGAGCTCGCTATTCCAGATGGAAACGCAGCACTTCAGTCAACAATTAAAAATCTAATTAGCACAATTAGTGGGCTAACAACCCTCCATAAAACGACTCGAGTATGGCGCATAAATTACACTTATGGATGACAGGGCGAGAAAGGTTTTATAGGCCCTGCTTGTTCCAGCTCATCCCCACAGATCAGTCAGCTTGTATAATGACCAATTTCTGACGGTGTCATAGCTTTCGGTGAAATTACAGTTAACCGAGCTTCTCCAATTAAGAAGCTCATTACCAAATATATCAGAGACAGATTTACATCTTTGTGACATCATGATTTCTTTGGCTCCCTTACATATTTTTTTTTTTTTTTTTTTTTTTTGTGATGTGTGCTCAAATCGTCATGGAAACAGTCTAATTCTCAGTAAGGGAGCAGAATGCAGGTGCGCGAATAGCTAAAAATGCAGAAGGAAAACACCTTTTTGATGTCTCACAGCAAATGAACAGCTTTGGTTTGCAAATACATGAACAAAGCAACTTCTTCTTCAAACTGAGACTTCATTGTTTAGCATCATCACATCTTGAAGTGACCCGAATATTTCTCAAGAGGCATCCGACTTTCTAATACATTTACTTTTTTTGCAAAAGAACAGAAATATATAATTTATTGCTTAACCACTACACAGCCACATGATTTTATCCCAAGATATGAAAAAAAACACACACACAATACATTCTTCTTTTTCATCAGGTTTTCCATCAAAGGTTCAAGTGTGGAACACACATGCAGAGACTTGGCAAGTCAGTGTTTTCCATAAACAAGGTCACAATTTTACTTCCAGATCTCACACTGGGTATGTAAATATGGTGATGACACAAGCAGCTAGAGAACAGAGCACAGTACCGGTTGAAAAAATAAAAAAAAGCTAGATAACGATCAGAGATTTTATGGCTCGTTTCTTACCAATAGAGCAGAAAAGGAGGGAATTTCAGATTTCACTCCATTTCTCTTTAGGTTCTGTGAATAAAATATATTTTCTACAATCAAATGTGAATAGTTTGAAAACCTGCCCAAAATTACAGAGCTATGCAGTATGCTCCTCTTGGTCATGACGCACAAGTAAACTCCAACAAAACCCATCAAAAACAATAATAGCACATTTACTCCTGTACTGCAAAAATTATTTTTTAACAACTGACACCATTGGAGAATCACAAATTATTCATCTTTGTCCAATAAAATCCATTCAAAAATAAAAGCTGCCAAAAAATTCAGAGAAAAAAGCTAAACTATACAAATGGAGCCTGTCCGTTATGATCATGCCTATTTGTGAATTTGTTTTGTGTGTGGGTTGTTACTCCAAACTATTTGCAATAAATTTGGTTATTTGTGGATTTTTTCATAGATCATATCTAAAGTATTTGTAAGAAAATGCAGCTTGGGAAGTACTTGACTCGCTATTGGCTGTGCAAAGCAACCAATCCTGGAGCGCCATTCCTTTTCCTTGGCACTGATTGGCTGCACTCTCAAGAGCGAAAATAAGGAAGTTAGGTTCTGCGGTAGCGCCAAGACGGTTGGCACTGTGCGTAATAATGCATATTAAGATATATTTGGTATTTCAACTATTAAAATAGGCAATTATCAGTGTACCCTCAACAATAACTTCCAATAAGACCAAGTTAGTATGCTGTGTTCACTGACTGAAAATAGAGTGGATATTTAGTTCCTGATTGGCCAACAAATAGACAAAAAGTGCTTAATTCAAGGCAAAAGATTATTCTTTTTGATGCATCTCTAACAACATGTCAAAGATGATCCATAATTCAATAGGTACAGTGTTTTTTCATGCATGTCATTTAAGCCAAGTATTCACTTATATCTTCCCACAATGCTCTGCATTAGAAACACCTCAACTAAATATTTGGCTGCACTATCCTGTCGCCACATGAACATCCACACAGTGGTCTTTACTGTAAGAGGAGCCATGTGTGTGAAAATGGTTTTTTTTCTTGTGTTGCCATCATCTGTTGTCCATTATGAGCAATGTTTTGTAAGATTGATGGGCAGATCTGAATGTTGATTTCACTGAAACTTAAGAACATTTTCTCTTTAATCATAGAAACTCGTTAAAACTGATACTTTGGGAATCATCAAAACAAAATCCTGTTTTGCAACGAGTATTTTACACAAATAAGACATCTGTACATTTGATCAATACACGTCTAGTTTTTTTTTAGTGGGTGCGGGGGGTTGCACAGATTGAAATTATTACCACAGTTCAATCAGAATCAGAAAAAAAAAAAACGGCAAATTTTTTACCATTTGTTCACAAATTGTTTTAGCAGCATTCTGAAGTTAACAAGCAGTCCAAGGCTCCATTCAAAATGACTTCTGGCTAACACAAGTGCTCTGTTGGCATTCGAACTCTCATATTTTACTATATAAAATATTGTGCTCAGACTGGCTGGTCTGATTTGCCTCAAGGCTGTCAGACTGCAACCACAGAAAGTAGTAAGAGGGTGAAGAGTGAAGAAACCACAATGTAAAAGAGCCGTCTGTACAGGGGCGGGTTTATGGTCTTTGTGTGCCAACCATCTGCAGCCTTGGAAGTGAGGAGAATAAAACCATGGGACAGATATGAAGACAAAATACTTGTTACCATATTGGACATAAGAGATGTATTTAGAAAGAAAATTGAAAAAAAGATCTATCCAATCACAGCTGAAAATGTATAATAGGAAAACAATGATTCTGCACTGACTTATAGGAGAAAATGTTTGCCTACACACAAAGAGGTTGGTTCTGCTCCATGGATGATAACCAAAACTTATTGAAATACAAGCAAAGCAACATTACGGCCAGGTTTAAGAAAGAGAGCCAACCTCAACCATGATGCTTTTCTCCCCAGCACTTAATTCACCAGAACCTTTAGTTTTACCCTACTTTTTCTTCTGTGGCACGCAGAATGGGACGTCGTCACAAATTACATCCACCGATGCTGACAGGGCCATTGCGTTCAGAGAACAACGATCCATACAACAGCAGTGACAATAAACGAGATTAACAATGGTGAAATCAGATTAATATGACATTATTTCCAATTTTTTTTTACAGCCAAGTAATTCCATAATTTACAGTAATGTTGAAATATATAGAATTTTAAATAAGCTGTGCTGAAAAAGGGAAGGAGTTCCACATTTTAAAAAGTTGTGGTTTTAAGGTATGGAACTACAGCCCGGCGATTTCACCATACAGCCTTTGTAGCATCACTTCCAACCACTTGGAAACGTGTAACCACAACAAACTTTAAATAACTTTCTCTATATTTTTTACTTGCCTGTAAACATAAGAGAGAGCTTCTTGGTCACAAATAGTTTGTATTACTCCACAGATTTTTAATAAATAAAACCTGTGCAATCCATACCAAGAGAACATTGACCACATAAAGCAGCAGCTGCAGCCTATCTGCTTCTTTCAAGCTCGGTGAACAAAACCTGGACCTTATTGTTGCAACGTGTATCTTAGGACATAAACACCTGAAGACTTTCTAACAATAACAGTTGAAATCCCTAAAAATGCCTTTGAAGAGAGCATCTACACAGACGTAAAAACAAAACATCATTTGATTGATTTTCCCACAACATTTAGCTGTTTCTACTCGCATAATCGAAAGTAATAAAGACTATTCCTGTTTTATAACTTAAAGTTAAAAAAATTGGAACTGCAGAGATGACTGAAACAAATGTGAATAGAGTAACACTTCAGCAGAACCACACACAAAGTTAAAAACTAATGGGTATTGTTTTTTTTTTTCTAGTAAAGACGTATCCTTCATTGGCCTATATGAATCAGGCTTTTGGCTTGGGCCAAACATGTAGGAGTCTCAGATTACACACTGAGAAGAGTAATGGTCAAACCTCTGACTAGTGAGATAACTTCCTTGGATACTTTTGTTTATATTTTGTTTAGGATTGCGGTGGTGATTTTTCATTCAAAAACACTTATGACATCACAAATGTGAGTTCCAAAGAAAAAGAAAACAAGTCTAGAAAGTATGAAGTTATGAGTAAGTGAGAAATAAAAATATGTCGATGTGAACTAGAATGAATAAAGTGCACTTTAAATTTGCTATAAATTTCAGTTACTTTTTCCCTGATAGGGTTCATTCAATTTCCCAAATCTAAACTATTATTGATCAGACAATCTATTTCTGCAACTAAAAGCAAATATAACTACACCCATAAAAAATTGTAAGCCGAGGACAGATTATAAACACTCATCCATGAAAATCCTATATTACTCAGCTATTTTATTTGCATCACATTAGCCAGGCATTTGGTTTCTAGTTTTTAGCTCTAATGCAGTCTTTCTCAAACTGTGGTCCCCAGACCACCTCTCGTCCACGCGCACCCCCTAGTGGTCTACAAGGTACTGCATTTAAATGACCGTTTATATGCAGCTCAGCTCAATGCGATATGTACAGTTAGCTTGTCAAAGGCTTGTGGTTAAAAATAATAATGAGTAAGTGGCTTTTAAGTTAGGTGGTCTTTGAAAGTTTATTAAATGATCCTCAGCCTGAAAAAGTTTGAGAAACACTGCTCTAGAGTAGCTTCTACAAATGTTAGCAAAAATTCCAATTAGGAGTATAAAAAAAAGACAAGATTTCTCAAGCTACACAACCTGAAGATAGTGTTTATAAGGATAAGTTAGTGATAACTTTGAAATAATGTGCCATCACAGCTGTAAAACAAAGGACCACTCTTCTTTCTCTATTGGGATGTTTCTTAGCATTGAGGAAGTATGTCTTTTTTCCCCTCCATTAATCAAGGGGATCTTTGTGGGACAGTTTCTTACCATCAACTCCAGCAGGGGGTCCCTGTTGTACCCCAACATAAGGAGCCTGTGGCTGAGGGGGCACTCCTGGCTGAGGCGCTGCAGAAGAGGAGGAAGCAATGCTGTCAGGAGTCCCTGAGCGCTCCTCTGTTGCAACAGCAGGGGGAGCAACTAAATTTTTTGTTTTGTTTAAAAGAAAAAAAAAAAAAGACAGAAGCACGTTAGAGACAAAACTGAATACTTTCCAAGGGAAATGTCACAGTTGCGTAGTGTGCCATACCTGGGGCCTGGTCCTCGCTCAGGCCAAAAGCAGAAATGACGTTCTTGTTGACCTCGTCCTGGTTTTTTAAAGGGTCAAAGGCCGACATGCTGGCTGCGCTGACTGGAGGAGCTTGTTTCGCTGTTGAGTCTGCTGTCAGAACCTTGCCTTCACGCCCATCCACTGATTCTAGAAGAAAGCAATTTTAAGACGGAACCTTTTGAAGACTTAAATGCAAGTAATAAAAAATATTTAAAAGCGTCAAGAGAGAATTACAAAAATAGTCAGAAAATAGATTCATACAAAATCTTTGGTCACTGCTCTGATGTGGTAAGAACCCATTTCTGCTCCTATACTGCTTCAGTCGAAATTAATTGTGCATAAGACGTTCAGAGAGCTGCTGCTGACCAATATGCTGCTAAAATAATCAAATGCATGTTTTAATAGAGACTTGTATAAACTGCCTCAGTCTGGTGTCAGAGTCTATGTCAGACACATTTCCTTCAGTTCTGCTTGCAAAATAAGTGAAATACAAGCAGCTGCTACTTTTGGGGAGTTCATTCAAACTATTCTGGTAAGTCCTAACAAAAAGGGGGAAACAAAGAGAAGTCTCTCTTCTGTTAGTTGAAGATGTATCAAGTTAAGGTGAGTCGCTCACCATTTTCAGGCGCTGTGGAAGTCATTCCAGGCTCTGAGGGCGGCTCCAGGCTGTCAAGGAGGTTGTTGACTTTATTCCTGAGCTCAATGAGCTCCCTGCGCAGATACTTCACTTGACTGGATTCCAAAGGCCGCGGCTGACCATTCACTGCAAATAAAAACAATCACAACATTAAAAATCATTAAAGAATCAGTCATATGCTGGCAGGATTATCCTGCACATAATCCAATGTTTCTTTGCACAACAATTATCTTCAACCCTCGTCTTCCCACTCTGAACTGACAGAGAAAAATAGGAAAGAATAAATAAAGTAGACATTTTTCCATATCAGTTCCTCATATCAGCTTCCCGGTGTTTGTGGAAACAGCTCAGGGCACAACGCCCTAGTTCTAAATGTTGGCCATTCTGAGATCACAGGCATGATCTACGCCTTCCAAACTTGGCACAAGTTCAAGGCAGTAATCTGCAGATGAGGTCATAGAATTTGATCCAAAGCTCGGGCTTGTACCGATTCACCCTTGTTTCAAAGAAGAAAAACATCTTTCCCAATTTTCCCACAGTAAAATTCAAGCACTTTCCAAAAGTTGGAAAAGTTTTTAAACTTTTCCAGCACCACACTTTGGAGTTAAAATCAATACAAATGAAGTAAAGAAGACATTTTTAATTCACTATTACATTATATAATTCATAAATAATGTCTTGTGATGGTATTGTACATAGCATGGACAAACTAAAATGCAACAAAAGTTTATGTTTTGATAATTCTCTCACATACCCTATCCATATGACTAGTCTGAGAACAAAACACTAATTTAAAGAAAACAAAATCCTCCAATTTCAATTATTTTAATATCTCCTTTATTTCAATTACACAGATCATTAAGCTATTAGGCATAATAAATATTATATTGAACAAAAAGATTTGTGTTAAGGTAAATGAACCTCCTGCTCACATAATGCTTGAACACTAAATAATCAGCTGGCTTTCTGTAAAGAGTCTTTTCTCATCAAACTGTGCAGATGGAATATCAAGCACTTTAATGGACTTTATATAGAAATCAAACACTTTCCAAAAAATAAACTTCCTTACTAGACACTGGAAAATCTGTAGTAAAACAGAAAACTCATTGTTAATGAATTATGAATATTAAATGTACAGTTACTAAAAACTACTGGCAGAAACCTTGACTGACATGACAGGGAGGGCATTACAGGTATTATGAAATAGTAACACTTCTAAGAGCTACGGCTAAAATGAACAGGGCCAGTGCACAATTTAAATTAGGCTTTATAACCCGGTCTAACTGCCACGACTGGGTTTTGTGATAAATCTGACCGTGATTTGTTATTATTTGTTTGCTCATCCAATGCTAGGAAACACAGTGAAATTCCACAGACACTGAGTCACAGGGCAGAGCATCGAGAAAACAAAAGCTCGACTGCCCTCCAGTGACCAGCTGATGGAACAGCATAAGGAATGAAAATTTGATAGCTTTTTGTGAACATGTGAAAAAAAAGATAATAGCTTACCAAATAATGTCAGTTTGAGTATTCTACTACACTGGATTGCAAAGGAGAGGTCAGAGCTGTCAAAAATGGTGATGAGGTCATCATCTGGAAATAGAAAAAAGACAAACAAAATGAAAAAAAAAAAAAATGTGCTGAAGTTATATGATACAACTGAGGTAAACACGCTTTGCATTCAGTTCAGAAGAGAGGGACACACCTTCATCTTTGTATTTAATGGTAACTTCATCGTTACTCTGCAGCTTGCCTCTGAAGACACGCTGCATCATCAGCACCAGCTCATCGTATGTGATGTCTTCATTATGGATAGGGATGCGTCGAATGTCGTCACCCAGCTGGGCTTTGATGATCAGCTTGCCGCTCAGGTCCAGCTGGCCGTTCATGGTGTCGTCTGATCTCTGCTGTTCCCTCTGCCTTACCAAGGAACAAGAGGGGCACGTTTAAAAACACTTCATCTTCCCTTAGTTTACAGCTCAAAATTTAAGTTTAAACTTTTAAAACACCTGAAATAAGAATTCCAAAAAAGTTGGACATAACTACGTTAACTTTTTTTAATCAATTTCTTTGTTGAGATTGACATTTACTTTATTAAACCACTGAGGTAAAGTAAGGTAAGGTAATTTAATTTATATAGCACATTTTCAGCAACAAGGCAGTTCAAAGTGATTTACATAAATTAGAAGGAAATACAAACAAAACAAAACCAAAAGAAAGACAAACAGATACAAGTATATAGCTACATATTGGTTCCCCATGGTTCATAAGAATAAGTAGTTCATAATTTATAAACTAGTAGGGGTTTCTCTGGATGATTCTTCTAATAAAACTAAATGTTGGTTCTCCATCTTTGGTTCTAGTAAGTATAAAACTACATGTTGGTTCCAGTTGTTCTGGGTTGAGTTCTAGATTTGTACAATATAAAGCTAAATGTTAGCACTCAGGTTAGTGAATACATTTATTAGACAAGCTCAAAAAAATAAATAAACTGGGTAAGACAGTGGGTCTGTGTGTTGTAAATGGATCATTATGTTTAGGTCATGACTGAGCATGAATAGATTTGCTGTTTATTCTGCCACTCCACAGTGACAAAGAAAATATGCCTCTGTGAATCAACTAGTAGCAAAAGTAGAGTCCTAGTGAAGTATGTCACCTTATGTAAAGGCCCAACTGCACTGCTTCACAATATAACCGTTGCTATTGTCAGATATTTTAAATTGATTGTGACATTTTGCAATAAATATCCCTTCTGTATTGAGCTGATCATATGCCTGAAAAAAAAGGAAAAAACATGAGCCATCAGGCTCTACTCTGGCGACTGTCCTGGTTGATGAACACCACTTTCTCTCTGTGAGGCAGCTTTACAAAAATCTGTGCGATGCCAGTCATGAGGCCAACAGAATCAGGCAGGAATTCCTCAAAAGTATGTCAGCAGATCAGGTGGGTGGCTGCAGTAATAACCATGCAGGACTACAATATGTTACAGTAAAAAAGGTCAATGCTATTGTATTTAGCAGTTCTTTATTAAGCTTACTTAAGCTGATCATATTTGCTTTGAGGAGTTCCAGGTGGACTCTGATTATTTGAAAAGTCTAACCAAAATAATAATATCAGAGATTCAATGAACAGAAGAGTCTAAGGGTCAAACATCAGCCTGTGAAGTGGCAAAGACAGCGTCCATGTTGACTTTGACCAGAAAGCTCAAATCGTATTGATAAGAACGGTCTTTCACCTTAATTTAACATTATCCATGACAATTTATTGCAATCATCAGGATTTATTTTATTTTTTATCTAAACCTCTCTACATTCCCATTCCTACTCCATCAGCTTTTAATTCATATAATTTTCTTATAACAGCCTCTCCATTGCTGGTTGTGTTTTATATGATTGGATTTTGATTAGCTATAAAGATATTAAAGAAATAACTTGGGTTTAGATTTAAACAGAAAAAAATACATTTTCTGTTCATTGAATAAATAAATAAACATTAGACTCAAATGTTTTGAGTCTAATCTCAGTAGACTCAAAACAGAGTGGAGAAAACAACTACATTTTTTGTCACTAGTGAACTCAACTTAAATCAATTTTAATTATAATCTGATTTTGGGGGGAAAACAATCCAGTAACGTACACAATTTATTTGACAAGGCAGAAAAGCAAAGCAAAAATCTATTTTTTTTTTTTTACACATTAACATTACAGAAGGGGTACAATCATTATTAATACTGTGGAAAAAAGAAATTTAAAGAGAGGTAATGATAAACTACAACTGATGATGTTTGCAACCCCCCAAATAATGAAGCTATATATCATTTGGGAATAATGAATCATCAATTAGTGTTACTGTTTTAGTGAAGTAACCTTTTGTGATGAGGTTTAGGTTGCATTTTCAGAGCAGCATTTATATTTGTAAGGCTTCATGCAGCCTCAAATCTCTGTATGCAAATTTTCTTTAAAACAAAAAAAAAGAGAAGGGTTTATCAAACATGTTTCAGTGTGACTTCTGACACATTAAATACTACGATTATGTCAATCTTGCACAGTTAACATCAGCTGTGATCTAACATGTCAGTTATTATCTTCCTATAGATTCAGTATCTGAGAGGTTTGTGCAAAACAAAGCCCCACTGTGGGATTTATTTGCAGAAATCCTACTGCTCTGGCAGTCCTGGCCAGATGAGTAATTGGCTAGATGCTAAGGATTGTGTTGTTGCTAACCTTTAGCACACAAGCAGATCAAATGGCGACACCGGGAAACTGATTTCTTCTGTGATTTCATGGAGCAAAAATCTCTGGAATTTAATGAATAAAATAAATGGTGCATACCAACTTTGCGTTTATTGGTCGCAAAAAAAAAAGAGTCGCCCAACTTAACAACAACGCACTGTGACTGGTTAAGTTTGACAATCCAGGCCTTTTCAGTACTAGACACATGGGCTACGCAAGCCGAACATAACACACAATCACTTTAGGAAATATATCTATAACAGTATGCAAATGTAATAAATTATTTAGTTCAATTTCAGTTTACACCAAAGGTCAGTAAGAATCGACTTAGATGTGTTTCTACAATTAACAAGCATATATAGCCAAGTAAAAGTTTATTTTATAACCCAACAGTGTATTGACGCAATACACTGTTGGGTTATAAATAATAGCATATGTGGGTAACTGAAAACTGAAATTTTGCTGAATCAGTCTCTGGGTGAACCAACGCACCGTTAGCTACATAGTTAGCAAACGAAACATTAGCCAGATCCCGCTAAGTACTAGCAGCTAACAGACAGTGATGGCATAGAAACTGCTGAGTGATTACAGCTAAACATCCAAACCAATGCGGTATCTTACCTGAATCAGACGACTTCACCACGCTGTATTTTCACAGGTTTCCCCGAACCGTGAAGTTCTAGTTTGTTAGCTGGCCTAGCTAAGTCCAGGAACCAGCATCAGGAAGTGTCATCCAGTCTGTCAACGTCAACCAGTACGTGGCATTCTCTCCGCGCAGCCGCAGACCGTCTGGAACAAAGTGTGTTAGGACTACTCCCCTCTTAATAGAAGAGATGAACAGGATTAAATTTCTTTTATAATCAATGTCTTGAATAGCTTGAAACCCAACCCATTGCACTGCACAAAGAGGCATCTATAATAATTAGAATATCACTGTATGGGATTCCACCCTGTTCAAAAGAGATGAACCCACCAATGTCTACATATCTAAACAGAATATTTAAGTAACTAAAAAGCCTGTGACCAACTAAAGTACTCCCTGAACAAAATGTAAAAAAAATTTAAGCATCTGTGAAAGTGTATAAAACACAGCACTGCTGTTTCTGTAAATGATAGAATTATTGTAACTGATTTCAGAATTTGTCAAAATCTTGTTACACAGTTGACCACCATTTTGTGGTAAAGACACATCACACTGCTTGTTTGCAAGTCCTTTGAGTTGGTTTTCAAATTAATTGTCCAATGCAGTGGGCACCACGCAAGCTTAAGGTGACAAAATATTCTCACCTCAAGAAATTTTGATGCTTTTTATTTATAGCAAGCATACTTTGTATTTTAAATTAAGCCAGCTGTGCTATATTGATGCACTGTGCTACATTTTTTTTTTGATTAGTTTTAATACAATAGTTTTGGAGACATAAACTAAATGTAATCAAGAAAACATACAATACATATTTTTTGCTTCTACAAGTCAAAATGAAGTAGTGTCATTAGGGTGCTTAGAATAACAGAGCAGACAGAGGTTGTGATGATTTTATTTCTTCTTTAATAGTTTTTTTCTCACTAAAAATAGACATATAATCATAATTTACATAACATAATCAAACGAGACCAAATAAACCACCTAATATGAACAAACACTGGGAGTTTAGGAGCAAAATGTATACACTGACACAGCTTGTGTCTTTGTTGTGTAAGCATGAGCAAAATGAAATCACTGTAACCTGAGATCTTTTTAGAGAAAAGCAGAAGCCTGCTTAATACTGAAGAAGGTGCAAAGATTTCATTGGTTACTGCAGACACAAGATGCAAGCAAACCTGCTACTTATTACTGTTCTAGGATCTTAAATATGTTATGCGGTGGGATTTTTCTGACCTAATAAATGCAACTGAATGAAACTAACAACATAAACATACATTTTCCAGAAGCAATCCTTTTTATACATTCATTTCTTTTTCTTTTCCTGAGTGGCATCAAACCATGAATCTAAAAGTTTCTTCATGTAGTATATTTGCCATGCATGCACTTGAACAGCAACAACCATGATGAGGTACATAACAGTCACAGCAGAGAAGCCAAAAATGAAGCGGTAAGCTTTTCCATGGCGATAGAGCTGCTGAGCTACGGGAAACATCTCCATGCCACCATAAATGAGAGGCGCCACAGAGAAAAGCCCTGCACTGATCATGGATATAACCAGGTAGCTGATGTTATTGTTTGGGAGTGACAGGCTGCTGCAGAGAAGGGGTATGAGGCTGAGCAGGTAGGGGTATTCCCACTGGTACGGTATGGATACTGTGTCGTGTGACACCAGGTCAAAGTGGCTCACAATCACTTGTGCAGCCACTAGCAACCAGATCAGAAGGTGGACCCAGTTCAGCTTCCGAACCTCTGACTTCAGGGAAGCACTGCGATATAGAAAGTCAACATTCAGATTGTTGTTTGGATATTTAAAAAAGTAAATATTATCAATAGAAACTGTATGCTTGCCTCATCTGGTAATGTGGGGCCACCTTTTCTCTGGGTTTGAAGTCACTTCCATTTGTACTGGCTGTTCTGGGGCCAACACGGGATGTCATGTTCGGACGATCCTGTTCCATACGAAATACACAACTTTACACAAAATAAGCTGCAAATATTTCTATTGATTGTTTAGATAGAAAATATAAACAGGTCAAACGCAGATAATTACCTCCTACAATAATAATGACTTTAGGTGTTAGATAGATTTTTAAAAGGTCAGTGTGTTGTGAAGTGCCTTGCAAAAGTGTTGCGTTGTATAATTGTAAAGTGGAAGAAAAAAGAAAATACAGCATATATAATGTTTGTTGACCTGCATAAAGACAAATCTTTACAGATTTTCTTCTAGGAAGGTCTTATATTTCACTGTTTGCATCGGGCCACAAACTCTGACTAGCTTCTCTCCCCACAGCATGATGCTGCCAATGCTGCCATCATCACATAATATTGGGAACAGTGTGTTAGATTTTCTCCAAATGTAGGGACTTTCATGTTGAGCTAAAAGTTCATGAAAGTCATGTTGAGAACTTGACTTTTATGATCTCAAAGAACATGAAAGTCTTCATATTTTTTGAGATCCAGTTTAGATCCAAGCAGATTCTTCTTGAATCTAGATGACTGATAGAACAGAGCTCTGCAAGAGCAGATAGATAGATAGATAGATAGATAGATAGATAGATAGATAGATAGATAGATAGATAGATAGATAGATAGATAGATAGATAGATAGATAGATAGATAGATAGATATTGAACCTTTCCATAATCTATTCATGTGTGTTCGTGAATAAAAACAAGCCACATGCCTCGCAGAACAGCTGTATTTAGATTAAGATTATAATAGATTATTAAATAATCTACCGATGTCAAGTTGAAGCGTTGCCTTCTCAAGACCTCAGTGAATTTATATTGTTGTTTAGTAACTAAATGTTATTTAGTAAAGGGAATTGAATACCAATGAATGCCAAACTTTTCAAACTTTCACAAAAAATGAAAATAATTTTATTTCCGAGCTGCAGTGACGTAAAGCTTTTTGCTGGTTTACAACATTCCAATAAAATACGCTGAGGTTTTTTGCATCATGGCAAAATGAGAAAAGGGTTACTAAGTGTAAATACTCTGCTGCATTTATACAATGGTATAAACAGTTGTTTAGATACAAACCGAAAACTTAAGACCGAGAATAACGACGATGGCGGAAAGCAGGGAGCGCGTTAGCTGCTGAGCCGCACTATTTCCTGTATTTACTTAATTTGAGCAGGTGCGTATTAAACACTAGACTGGCTTCGAGTTAGCGTCCTCAACAATGCTTAAATATCAATTCATGTTATGATTCATTATACCGCTGAGTATTTACCTACCTCTGGACAAGCTCGATGGTTGAATGCGTTGTACAGTAACACAAAAGATGTGACGAAATACAGGACATGGCAACGCGCATGCGCACAGTCGGATCGCAGCATCAGCATCCCCACTCCGACCCCACCCAAGATTTGACATGTGTTCTGATGAGCAGCTCTGATAAAGCGAGGCGCAGTTACAAGGATTTCAGTCATTTCAAAAATACTTATGACTTTAACTGGGTTGGAGATTGCATTTGACATTTTACTTTCAATTCATATGAATTCAATTCTGTTCTATTCAATTATTTTACCCACAGAATCCCCAATGGAAATTAGATAAATAAATAAATAAAAACAGTGTTATTTCAAACTTTTGTCTTAAATTTTATTTTGATATCAAATTATTGAATTCAACAGAAGGTTTAGAAAAATATTTACTGATAATTCAGCCATTGAACAAAGAAGACAAACTTCTTCACCAGTGCAAAGTTTCTTATTATAAAGTTCCTGTTATCTTTCAAACCCTTTTTTAAGGCCATCTTCTCCATTGTTTTTTTTTTTTATTGCAATCTCTTTTTCCTGATTTTCTTCTATTTCCCTTTCAACTGAACATATTGACATTCCTGGTGGAAAATACAGTAGTTTCTAATCCTTTTGGAGCATAAAATAACCTCTATAGTCTATTGCACAACAACTATGTGTCCTGTGTTGCTGCTGCACACAGGGGACATAGTTGCCCAGGACATGTTGGGAAAAAGTATTTAATTTAATTTAATTTAATTTACAGATTTCTTTCCAAATAATTCACCAGTGTCAATTGAGTATGTTATTCCTGCTAATATTTAAGCAGGATATGCTTAAATATCCTGCTTAAATGTCCTTGGTTGTATTTTCTGTAATATACTGTCACAAGCAGAGCTGCTTCTTTTATAAATGCTGCCCTGAGCAAATAGACATAAACAACAAGCTGCAAGTATGCATAATATTATGCATGCAGCTTACTGTAAAAGGAAAGAATCACTCAGATACAATTTTAATAAACTTTTTTTTTTTTTTAAATGGTCACAACAAAGTTTAAACACCAACACAATTCGATTACAGGGACTCCTTTTAAACTCATCATACTTTATTTTTTCATCATAATCCATTATATGGGAAATGGATTGTGAATGATGTGCTTCTAATATGAAATTGTGTCCTACATCCTAGTTTTGAAACAGTGAATTTTGAATTAAACCTGTTAAATAAAAAAAAGAAACATTCATTTCAGTCAAACAAAATTAAGTAGCCCAAACAAAGTTATTATTCCCAAAAGAGATGAGCCTTCCCATAGAGGGACAATTAAAAACATCACATTTTTCTTAAGAATTAATGTTCTTTAAAAAACTGAATGAATACCATTCCTCACTAAAAGTTGCTTGCAAACAAGAATAGTATACTTGTATGGTACTTGTAACAATATTTTATGTCATTGTTATTCATTGTGGTGAAATGGTCTCTTGTAGTCTGTTGAGTGGCTTTATAGATCAGAGCAATAATGTGTCTAGAGTTTATGGGTTTTTCACAGCAGCAGATTCACAAAATTATCAGCAAACAATTCAAAACAAAAATAACATTACATTGTTTTCTAATCTCCTCCATAAAAGCTCAATATTCCTTGTAAAGCTGTCATGTTCGTCTTTACCGTCTAAGGTTTGTGTTCTTCTACGCAAGAGTAGAATAATCAACATACACTTGTATAAATATAGTCAGTTCCTTCATACATATTGTTTTACAGTCATGTAGTTAGTTAGCCCTTGTGTTCTTCTCACTGAATTTTTCTATTCAATTTTTTTTCCCCAGAACCGAGACATTTTCAGCCTGCACAATAATACAGGATAACTTTAATGACAGACGAAAATAAAATAGAAAATTATCTGTATTTAGATTTTTGCATTAATACCCCAAGAGGCAGGAAGTATAGATGTAGTAATAAATAACAATTTACTGTCAGAATTGGTGCACATTGTTATAGTGGGGGTTTTTTCCACATTACCTGCTAGATGCCAATTTTGATGTTGTACAGGGACTGACGTTGACTAGCTGTAACAGTGTAATGAACAGAGAGGAGTTAATCTTACTATCTTGTTAATACACTCCATGTTTATGTTTATTAGAAAAAAGAAAAAAAAAACAAGTCTTAGGTCTCCCACTTGAATTGATTTTCAGGTTATACAGTACAAATTCTGTGCTTTCATCTCCGTTGACGAGAGCAACGTTTTTTTGTTGTTTTTTTTACTTTATATTAAGGAATGCTCAGTCTAAGATAAGTTATAATACCATCATTCATTATTCAACGAAAAGCTTCCCCCTTTCCTTGCTCATAAAGTATGTGACTTTACATTGGATAGAGCAAATACCCAGTAAAGGAGGATTGCACATACTGTCCAGCATAAAGTCCTGAGGCTTGATCTGATGGCATTTGAATATACACAGTGTCCCCAGGTTGGAGAGGCAGGACTGCACTTCCAGAGGCTTGGTCTAAGGTACCTTTTTTGTATTCATCGTATGTATACATCACAGGCTCATTGTTTCTCATCAAAGCCACCCACACGTTCTCTCCCTTGCAATGAATGTGGTAGACAAAGTAGTAAATGCCGGGGATGTCACAGGTGAAGATTCCTGTCTGAGGATTGTAGTTTTGGCGGCCATTGTACAACAGCTTATCAAAAACAACCGGACTCCCCACAGGTGGGAAGGGAGTGGATGCTACAGCCGTAAATGCTGGCATTTCAAGCCCACTGGAACCCATTACTTCAGCCCCATAACCACCGTATTTGCTCTTTTTGCCATAACTTCCAGCTTTAACACCATCTAGTCCTGGTCCCATCTCAGAAAGAACCCCAGCCATTTCTGGAGAAAAAACAGGTTCACCAGGTGGTCCGGGTGGTCCAGGTGGACCAGGTTGACCTGGCTGTCCTGGGAGTCCAGATGGTCCCTCTCTTCCTTGGGGTCCTGCAGGACCAGGCAGGCCTGGACTCGAAATGACTGCAGTGCCTGGTGGACCAGGTAGTCCATTTTCTCCTTTAGGTCCCGTGGGACCTGGAGATCCCATTGGTCCAGCTGTACCATCTATTCCAGGGATTCCTTGAGGTCCTTGAATACCCTTTTCCCCAGGTAATCCAGCCACTCCTCTTAAACCAGGAGTTCCGGGGGGACCAGCAATACCAGGTAGACCTTTATACCCATCAGCACCTTTAGGACCATTTGATCCAGGTTGACCTCTAGGACCTGGTTCCCCAATTTCCCCAGTTAGACCAGTCTTACCAGGTAGCCCTGGAGGACCAAGGTCACCTTTGGCTCCATCCAGCCCTTTAGGTCCTCCGTCTCCACAATCTCCTTTAGCACCAGGTGCACCTCCGCTTCCAGGTCGTCCAATCGGTCCTGGAGGACCTGGTGGACCACTTGGTCCAGGAGATCCAAGCATTCCAGGTAATCCGTCATGGCCCTTATCTCCTTTAAGTCCTGGAGGTCCAGGTGGTCCATTCATTCCTTTATCGCCTTTTGGTCCTGAAAGTCCTTGTTTACCAAATCCTGGAAGTCCTGGTTTACCTGGCAATCCTGGTGGTCCTGGAGGGCCCTTTTCACCTGTCTTTCCTGGTTCTCCAGGCAGACCATTTTGACCTGGCTTTCCTTGACCAGGTAGACCTGGTGGGCCAGGTGGTCCTCCTTTCCCAGCTGGCCCAGGAATCCCAGATTCTCCAGGATGTCCTTTATGTCCTGGTGGCCCTTGTGGACCTGGCAAGCCATTCAACCCTGGTTTTCCAAAACCTGGCAGCCCTCTTGGGCCAGTTGGTCCAGGGGGCCCAGGAAGTCCTTTGTGACCAGGCTGTCCTGGCAGGCCCAGTCCTTTGTCTCCTTTTGGTCCCGGTAATCCCGGCAGTCCTGGCAGGCCCTTGTGACCTGGTTCTCCTTTGCCACCTGGTTGTCCTGGTAATCCCTGCATCCCTGGTTTACCTATTCCAGGAAGCCCAGGTGGGCCCAATGGTCCCTGAGGACCTGGTTGACCAGTGGGGCCTTCTTCACCTCTTGGTCCCATTTGTCCCTGTGGCCCAGGCTCACCAATTACACCTGGTTTTCCTGGCACTCCAGGTAAGCCTAGTTTCCCTATTCCAGGCAATCCTGGTGGACCTGGAGGTCCCAGTTGGCCTTCAGGACCAGGCAGACCATCTCCTGGAGGCCCAGGAGGTCCTGGAGGTCCCTCTGGTCCAGGTGGTCCAGCTGGGCCTTGTTCTCCCAGGGCAGCTCCTTCTACTGCACTAGGAATTGTTAGACCTGTGAGTAATTACACAGATGTTAAATACAGAAAGTGCATATTTACAAAAATACAGAAAAGCATTTAGTCCCCAAATTATCACCTGCAACAGCACATTCCTCTACAAACAGTGATTCAATCTGACCTCCAATGACATTATGATCAAGCCGTTAAGCTTTCTATACTGACCGAAAATGTTTATGCCCAATCAGGGAATAAACAGTGAACACATGAAGCTGTCCAGATATGTTTGGTTCTGAGACATCAGCAAAAATAATCGCTGTACTCAGTGGACTATACTAAATACTCTCTAGATTGGGATCCATATAGAATAACGACCTGTATGTACTTCACAACAACAGAGAAATTTGTATCTGAGGTTGGAAGAATGAGACCAAAGTTATTTCAATCAAGGCATTTCAAATTTAAAGAAGAAATCAAGTTCAAAACTACTGGAGATTCTCATATGTGCTACATTGCGTTGGTCAGTGCATAAACCATTGCAAATTTCTGATATATTCTGGACAACATACAAGCAAAAGTTCTGCCTCCAAGGCATGACACATTTGTTTATGTATCATAAACAAACAACAGGAACTCCCAAACCAAAAATTGAAGAACAAAAATTACATCAATCTGTAGTTTCACCCAGAGAGAGCAAATTTCTTTGTTCCTTAAGTTCTTATCAGTTTTTTAGGGGACCTCAACTGTCCCGCTGAAGGGCACTGTCAAAGTTTTTCATGAAAGGTTGTGGGACTGGTTTACTAAATAGTTGTTTAGTATGCAGTAATTGTCAAATTAACAATTTTTCCAAAAATGAGGAATATTCCACAATCAACTTCTCAGGGGCCATATCGCTAGGCTAATCAGAGTAAGGGTGTCAGGGTGTGAAAACACTTCTAAAAAATATGTTTAACTATACTCTGTACTATAATGCAACTTGAACTTTACCATGCTGCGAAGAACAAAAAGTATTTATATTTTTCACATTTCTGCAAATTTTGCCATGTACAGTACAGACCAAAAGTTTGGACACACCTTTCTAATTCAATGGGTTTTCTTTATTTTCATGACTATTTATAAGGCAAGAAATCCCACTTATTAACCTGACAGGGCACACCTATGAAGTGAAAACCATTTCAGGTGACTACCTCTTGAAGCTCATCAAGAAAATGCAGAGTGTGTGCAAAGCAGTAATCACAGCAAAAGGTTGCTACTTTGAAGAAACTAGAATATAAGGGCTATTTTCAGTTGTTTTACACTTTTTTGTTTAGTGCATATTTCCACATGTGTTATTCATAGTTTTGATGCCTTCAGTGTGAATCTACAATGTCAATAGTCATGAAAATAAAGGAAACTCATTGAATTAAAAGGTGTGTCCAAACTTTTGGTCTGTACTGTATATATCAACGTATATGCACATTGTCAATGTGTTGCTGTGTTCAGAATTTCTAACCTTTGTCTTTGCCAGCATTGTAGTTTCCCCCTTTCCGAGGATTTTCTTTGCCTTTGAGGGGCATCTGGGGAAGCTCCTTCCTGTAGTGTGGAAACTGCATGTAGGGCACTTCTTTGCCAAGGTACTGTTGCTGAGGAAAACCTCCCTTGCCCATATTAATGTGCTGAAGGTGGTGCATTGGCTGGTATGGCTGAGGGTGTTGCATGTGTCCGTAGTACGCACCACCAGTCACAGATATGAAGACGACAAGCTGGAGCAAAACAGTGGCGAGGGGCCCTATAAGGGGAGGCATGACCAAAGCCTGTAGAGAGAGTGAATAATTAATAATATTATATGGGACACAGCTGATATATCTCTTGCAGCTGAACATCGCATTTCTAATGTTTTATCTTCAGACAGGAAGCAACAACAACACTCTGTCTCCCTCCCCTGGACATTTCTAACAATTACACCTGTAATTTGCTACTGAGACAGTCGGAATTTGGGAATTAATTATGTTATTTTATATAAACAGGTAACATCAACGAATGAATAGCTTTCTTGGTATTTTCCTTTAGCATAAATCCAGATTAGCTGGTCTTCGAGATCAAGTAAAGTGAACTTCTATTGTCTTTAAATGCCTCTAACCTCAAAAACATCAAGCTGATTTATGTAAATGTTATTTAATGCATCTGTTGCCACAGTTATTTACTCTGGGACTGGTGATCATAGACACATGAAATAATCAGGGCTCCATAAGCACAAAGATTGCTACATATGCACTGTTTCTAGTCAGAGTAACAACCTGATGCAAAAGAAAGGTTGTCTATAAACACCCAAAATGGCACTTGGAATTGAATTTAGCTTTTTTACACAGCTTTACTTCCCACAGGAAAGCTGTATGTGGCCTTCATTTTCTATGCCAAAAACGGTGATTAGTCTATCCAAGAAACTGAAGCGGCAAGTGCAACAGAGGCCAAGACCAAGGCCCCTCTTTGTCAAGCCATTATCTTTACCCTCCAGGACATCCTAATCTGGAAGAGACTCAGCCACTGCATAACTATTTAGAACCTTTTCACAGAACTTTGAAAAATTCTGAACTGGCTCACACAATGATTGTGTTTAGTTGTTGCAAAAAAGAATCTCAGAGCTTTTTGTGACAAAAATAATTTCTACAGACATTGCAGAAAATAAAGGCTACTCATTATAAACTAAAAAAGCTGTTTTTGAATAAGGTAAAAAGAAAGTATATAAACTGTACATGCATATGATATACAATAAACATGAAAACACAGAAAAAAGCATTTTTTAATCAGAACAAGTGGGACTCTGAGAAAGTTACCAAGGACAAATTCCTGGTATGTGTGAACATACTTGACAACAAAAGCTTGATTCTGATTCCTTTTCCTTTTTCCAAGCTTATTATTTTGCCAGACACTGAGAGATACCTCAGTGTCTGTGTTAAGGCAACTTTCATTTGAAACCCACACAATTCATCAATTTCCATGTTTATACAGTTTAAGACTGGAGTGCAGATAGGTGTAGGTTGGTTGGGTGTTACAGAATATTCCACTTCATAATATTTGGTTGAGTTTATATTGTAACACTTCACAGCCAGAGTCTACCCGTGGTACTTTGCATTAAAACAAACAGGCCAAATTCAAATCCTGTTTCATACAATGAGGATCAGTCTGTTCAATACAAGTAATTACAATCCAGCTGTCATGATAATGGAAACCACCACTTTTCTATATGAAAGAGATGTTGTTGACTAAGTTTATTATTGCTGTGCTCGGTATGCCTGGACTCTAAGGCACCAAAAGAAGCATCACTCCTTCAAAGGCTACTTCTCATGGAAACAGACAGTGACACGGCTATGTCAAAATTACCAGAAACATGAGAAAAGCTCAAAGTAGGAGAATAGCACAACATCTCCTAAAGTTTAATCATGCCTCACTCTCTGTTTCACTGCTTTTCAACAGTTTTCCAGCTGCTCTACCAGAGAAAACAAGATGTTGAATTTGTTTTATTTTCCAAATCAAGATATCCTTTCGAAAAATAAGATGAGCAGCTCTGTATATTCTGCAGCTCTTCAAACTTAGCTTGACTTAAGAAAAGATTATGTTGATGTGGAAGACATCCTGCCTGGTTCTGGGACTGAAGAAAACTTGTCCATCTTCATCAGCATTTATAAACCTGTTGCCCTGACATCCCACATCATGAAGGTCCCAGAGAGACTCCTGTTGGCCCACCTGAAGCAAAGAAGCACTTATCTGGACTTCCTGCAGTTTGCTTTTCAGAGTGAAGTTGGTGTTGACAGCATCATACAACTGCTTCCACAAAACCATTGTCATCTGGAAAAAGCAGGCAGCACTGTGAGGATCATGTTCTTTGTTTTTTCTAGTGCATTAATAACAATTTAGCTTGATCTGCTTTGTCAGAAACTCCAGAAGACACAAGTGGAGAATCTCAAGAAAAACCTGGATCTAAGGCTACCTCACAAACAGACCTCAGTTTGTAAGACTGAAACGTTATGATGATGCAAAAAATATATACAGTATACTGTATGTATATAGAAAATCAAGAAGACTAAGGACAACCCTGACCATGGTCTTCATATGACTAGAAAAACGAGTTTCTTCAGTCAGAGGCTTCTTAATATTTGAGATCTTTCCTGCTAACAGCCATCATTATTAACAATAAGTTTTTGAAGAATTTGAATGAATACATTACAACATTTAATTTCCCATTGGGATCAAGAAAGGATTTGTGAATTTAAATGTTAAAAATCAGTGTGAGCTTTAGGCATTCACAAATAAAAATAGTTTTTCACAACTGAAACCAAATGTTTGTAGCCTCATGGTATTTCTTAGTGCAATGATAGGGACTGAAACCAGACTGATGTACTAGTACAACATATTAGCATGAGCATGCAGTCGATGACCTTCAGAAGAGGCCTTTCAAACTCTACCCTGTTAAAATGCCAAGTTTTGGTGATGAAAAAAAAAGATACTTTGATAAATAATTTCTAAATGTATTTCATATATAATGCACATTTAGCCTTTTTAAACTGAAAAGTTTAAAATATTAAAGGAAACCAGATTTTTTTTTAAAAAACCCTCTGGAATAACTCTGCTGCATAAGTCCCCACAACCTTAGCATTCATTTGTATTTTTTCTGAATCTTTACCCCCAAACCAAAAAATAAAATGACAGCCAATCAACATTTTATTCAAGTGTGTTGGTAGCTCTTGTAAACTGAACCTGGCACCCCTGATGTAGGCCTTACATGCTTACAGTTTCTTTAAGCATTGTGCAGCTAATCTTGGGAAATTTTAGATACCTGCTCCTGAGAAAACTGAAAACTGCTTTAACCCGCACTGGACCCTTGAGTGCTGGGGGGAGGAGGGGGCGGACAGTTGAGGGCGGACGGACAGCGTATTGCAAGAAGGGGGAGGAGGTCTGACTGTACGCTAATCCCCCTCTCCCCAACATATGCTATTTTATTTATATAATTATAAATAATTTCTATCAGTAATAATGTGTCTATCTGAGGATTCCTCTGGTCATTATCTTTCATTAGAGCCTCATTGATGACTGTATGTTGAAGCACTGAGGAGTTACAGTCATTTGAAGTTTGTATATCAGGTGTTGTCCAAGTGTGCCATTTGGAGACGCCAAATGGAGACTCCAAATGGCACACTTGGACAACATCTGTACATCCTCAAAAATAAACATGTCCAAAATGACATTTTTGTGCTATTTTGATCAGTTTTGAAATCCACGAGGAGAATACTTTATTCTACAGATTTATTGCATTTTCCAGTCCATACATTCAACACTCAATGTGCATTTACAAGAAATAAAAATGAAAAATCTGGGCAAAGCAAAATTGTTCTTTTTTGTGTGTGTGTGTTGCAAATGTAATAGCTACAAACTACTTACAGTTCAAGTATTTTTGACTGCAAAAATAGAAAATTTAGCTTGTCATCTTCATAAAGAGACCAAGCTTTTGCATGTACTCCAAATTGTTCAAGAACAGCAGCTAATTTAATTTGGATATACCTTTTCAGCCGTTTTTGGTGATTTAGGGGGTGAGGGTTAAGGGGTTAAGAGGTTAAGACATTTTTCACTAGAGAATAATCGTTCTCACAGCAGCATGATGGACTTCAAAATCTTTGAGTATGGCCTTTTCAACCCTTCATAAATTAATTGACAGCAACAATTGCTTGCCTTGGCTTTGTATTAATAAGCACCTGAATACTGCAAATTAGCCAAATCAATAAAGGTCAGCTTCTGTTACTATTTATTAGTTAACCAAGCTTATTTTCAGGGCAGCATGTGAGGAAGCTAATTATATTCTGTTTTTCCTGTTTATAAGTCAGTTCGTGTAGATTTAAGTTGGATTCTCTGAATAACATTTAGCAAACAATGAAGGTTAAAGTTCAGATACTCTGTTCCAAATATTGATACTGCAAGAATATATTCTCTTAAGTCACTAAAACAGTTAAAAATGTAGCGCAGAGGTTGAAGCTTCAGCAAAATATCACCTATCTTCTGACTAGGTCACATGAATGTGCTGTGAGTGAACAAAAAGGAGTTAGAAAGTTATGTTATAAAACAAGGGGAAGGGGGAAAGTAAGAAATAATGCTTATTAAAGCACTGAAAACATTAGCAGCTCAGTAGAACCATAATGATTCATGACCTTGTGACTATAATGGTTAATATAGAAATGCAAAGCAACCAATCTAACAGTTACAACGGTCTCTCACCAGGATCAAAAATACAGATGTTTCCTTCAAAAACAGTAATGCCTAAAAAAAAGTCCTCTCTAAAATGTTTCTCTGATACCATCATGTAACTTTGCACAGAGAAGGTTTATTTTGTCAGGTTTGGGATGTACATTTTCTGAAATGAGTAGTTGTAGCTAAAATAATTGAAAGGCTTCATTCCTCATCACTTAGCTCTTAGCATGACACAGTGAAAATATCCATTTAAATCGAATTAAGGTGTTTCACATCAGATCTCAGCGGATGAAAGTGACAGTCATGTACACACGAGACAGTGGAGTTCAACAATGGAAATATATATTAAGCACAGCTTCCATTTGTCTCCAGACTGTTCTCCCTCTCTCTGTGTTTCCCATATGCTAGCTCAGAGTTGCGAATGTCTGGTTCTTGCCCTCCATGGCCTTTTCTGCTTTTAAAAATCCTCTGGATAAGTGACTAACTCACCAATGCCACCGGAGGTCACAGGTCACAGCTCGGTTTGCAAACAGACGAGGAAAAGGTCTCAAAAATCCAGAGGTGATCAGATGTGAGCACAGAAATGTTTTCTTATGGAAGTACTGAGTCTACACTGTTTGTGTAAAAAAAAAAAAAAAAAGCTATTTATTATTTAACTTAAGTTGAATATAGTTAGAAATTAAAATCTATTTGAAGGTACAGTTCAGGGTCTTTGTGGCTCTTTGTAGCTTAGTAAATATCCCTTGGTGTCTTCCTTTAGCATAGATTCAGAAGGGATGGTCCTGGTAGATGAAGCGAACATGTTGACAAACAGAGGGGCAAGACTGAAGCAGACTTTTAACATCTTAATACAACTTCAATTTAACAAACCATCATGGTTCTTCTTCCAAATGACTCCCCTAAGCAAACAAGGTTGGAGCCTCTGTGCTCCAAACTCAGTTGGAGCACACAATAATCAATAAGCGGTCATCTTCCTGTGTGAAACATGTACTGAAAACTATAAAATAAAAAGAGTTTCTGGTCAGATTAACTACCCAATAACAACATAGCAGTTTTGGTAAATGCTTATGTATGAATTTTTACTTTGTCCTGTTTTTTTTTTCTGACAGTTGCTGTGAAAGAAAACATTTGACATGTTCTGTTCTCAATAGATGTTTCAAACAGGAAGTTTATTGGTGCTGCACCACCTCCATCCCCCATTTCCTTTGTAAATGATCATTGGCTTCTTTCTAAAAAAAAAAAAAAAAGCAGTCCAATGTAAACGTGATGATAATCTCTAGATTAATAGAATATTGTCTGCCAATGCTTCTGGTCAGAGTAAATACCCAATTGAAATGTAAGGCAATGTAAAAAATTTATAAAATAACACTTTCATAAATTGATGTAATATTTTTGCTTTTCATACCACTTTACTTATATGGTAGACAGATAATCTGGCCAAAAACAGGTTTACTAATAAGAAGCAATGATATTTTTGAGACTGAAGTTGGTTTAGCACAGTGGTGCAGTTGGTAGAACTGTTGCCTTGCAGCAAGAAGGTCCTGGGTTTGAATCCCGGTCCGGGGTCTTTCTGCATGTTCTTCCTGTGCCTGTGTGTGTTCTCTCCAGGTACTCTGGCTTCCTCCCACAGTCCAAAATCATGACTGTCAGGTTGATTGATTTCTCTAAATTCTCCTTGGGTGTGTGTGTCCTGTCTGTCTCTGTGTTGCCCAGTGATGGACTGACGACCTGTCCAGAGTGTACCCTGACTCTTGCCCGTTGACCGCTAGAGGTAGATGCCAGCATGGATGGATAGAAGTTGTTTTAAATTCACAAAACTCTGCTTTGATGTTGGTTATGCTTCAACTTAGGGGACCAACTAATCTTGATTTACACTAAATGAAGACACAAGGTTTCTTTTCTAGTACAGGTGAAATATCAAATCCTCTTGACTTTTTAACAAAACGTCACTTCAAAAGTGCTGTGCTATCCCTTATCCGTATCATCCAAACCACCCGATGTCCTCTCTGCACCAACAACTATTTGTCATGTTTTTGTTTTCTTTTGTTAAAACTCTTAATCTCAAGTGACCTTTGGTTGTGGTTACTTGGTGAAAGGAAAAATACATTTGTAGCCCCTTATCTCCTTGAACGCAGCTTTTAGCACAGAGTACCTCATAAAATTAACACATGCCCAAGTCACGTCAGAAACTTTCTCACTCAAACAAATACTGTGCACATACTATTGGAATGCAGCTCCTCCAAACACACTGTGACAGCTGTGCATTAAATGAGCTAAGTGTTTGCCTCCCTTTCTCCCCCCATCCTTTCCCTGCCATCAGTCTTGGTCTTTATGGCATTCTTTAGGCCCTTTGTGCGTTTCTGGTTGCTATTGAATAATGCAAACATGGGGGTTGCAATGTTGTACAAGCAAATAATCAGTTTCAAAGGTTATGTGTTCTTGAAAATAAGCAGTAGAACAATTTAAGGTCCCACTCCCTGCAGGATGGTTCATATATCCAGATTAATACACACATCAGTCCATAATACATTGACTGGAAATTACCAGAATGGATTAATTTAGTCATTTTAGAGGATAGTTTAAGACTATTTTTCCATATAACCTTCCCATGCATCAACAAGTATACAGGAGCATCTAAATAACTTAAAAATGTTATTGAAATGTTAATTTGTTCCAGTAATTAATCTTAAAAAGTGAAACTTATATATTGGATAGATTCATTACACACAAAAACATCTTCAAATATGATGGAAAAAAAAGTTGTCACATAAAAAGTTGATCCTTTCGAAATCGAATAACATAGAAAGGGTCAATTTCAATACAGAAAATTACATAGCCAGTTATGCCAGGCAATTTCCTCCCAATATCAAATCAATACAGTTATAAAGGTCCTTAGATATTAACTGAAGTCACCAATATCTATTAATTTTATTTATTTATTTATTTATTACATTCAAGGTTGTCATACTATAGCAGGACAGGCATAGCCAGCCATGTGGGTTTGAAGAAATTTTTCATAAATGTGGTCGGCCAGTAGGAGGCAGACCCATTCTCCGTTAGGACAAGTTTCCAATCAATGTGTATTTTAATTATCCCAAAAACTGGAAAAGAACACCATCAGCCCTTAGGTCTCAGTCGGTGCGTTCTATCTTAAATCTGAAGCCTTCAATAGGAATCTAACCCTGTCATGAAGGATTTGGGAAGCTGTGACTGACAAAAAAGTAAGACATGCCAGAGAAAGAGAACATTATGCAGCATATCGGTTGGAAGAGACAGAGATCCTGCAGGCTAGCGGCGCTGTTTACTCTGCAGTTTTTCTCACCAAACTGCTGCTCTCGCCCCCGTCGCATTCATCTGTCAGTTTGGCTTCAACTTTCTGCACACATGCACGCATGCGTCGGGACTGAATGAATATTTGCCTTCAAGCACAGCTTCTCTCTCTCTCTTTGACACACAGACATGGATGCATATAGTTGTTTGTGTCATGCAGCAGCCAGAAAGACTCCAGTCTGGGTTAGGAAATGTTCTGCCTTCGTCTCTGCATGATGATGTGGAGACTTAGTGCTGCACAGATCAAATTTCTAAAGTCTTTCAGAGCTTTTTGTTTGGAAAATAGATCAAATAGCAGAAGTAAATTCTTAAAAGTTGTTCATTTTGATGTAGCTATATTGTATGGATTATTCCTCTTTAGAAAGATAAAGTGAATGTAGCAGTATTAAAGTTTAACCTTCACCGGTTAATGCAAGGTGATTCCAAAGAATATGCATTTAAATGAGAAAAACAAAAATTGAATTTAAACTGTGACTAAATATGAGACAGACATGTAGTTATAATCAATCTGAAAGTTAAATTTATTAAAGCCAACATTCATACAGCCCAATTAAATATACCACACAAAAAAAAATCAGAACAAACAAGAGATGAACTGAATAAGGTGAAGAGCCTACCTTCTGAGGAACCCGTTTATGGGGAAATAACCACTCCAATCACACTAACAGAGAATACTGCAGCCTGAGAGAGCCTCTCCTGGTGGATGTGCCAATAAGAAACACTCACCTTGTGGACAGAGCTTTTATCTGCTGCAGGGTGGAGTCTCTGGGGTGGGTGGGAGAGAAGAGAAGAGACACATCGGACAAGAGTAAATACAATATCCCCAAAAATACGCTGGACCATAATTTATGGTGACAAAACATGTTCACGTCTGCTTGGTAAGCAAACACAAATGATGACAATGATGAATCATGAGTATTTTCTTGTTAACTATGTATTAAGTTGAACGTTGAATGCAGTGGAAGAAAAGTCTAGAAAAGCTGGGGATACAAATAAAGAAAAAAAAACACAAATAGCAGAAGAATTGCACAGCATCTGAATAATTTTATCAAATTCAAAAATACTTTATTGAACCCAAAGGAAGATTAAATGTTGCGTTTACTCATTTAATTAAAGGGCTTCTGTAGATGGGGATGGCTGTGGGCAGAAAACATTTCCTGAAGCAGACTGTATTACAACAAATTAAATGGTGAATATATACCTGTATGTATATGCAAGAAACATATCCATTAAATTACATATAATAATAGTCTGTACTTCTACCTGGTGATCAAAGCTGTAATTAATCATTTGTAACAGTAAAGGATAATTCCAACAAACAATTAGCATGCTATTTTTATTAAATATAGCATGACCTTAATGAAAAACACTGAATGCAGTCGTATAATAATTTTCTTTTGTTGTTGTTTTGCATATTTTACTTTTCACTCCAAGACTATGAATCTACAGTACATTAGAATTAATGTCGAGTTTTTGATTGGATGAGATTTGTAAGACGTTTCAATCACATTGATATAAAAATAGGAATAAGTCAATGGGAAACTTGTGTCCTTGTGTGAAAAAAAGTCAATCAGCATCATCTTGGTGGAACATTCAGCCTCAGCCTCAGCCTGAAAATATACTTCTCCTCTGAGGGTCTTTGTCATCCTCTGACGATAGTCTTTCCAGGGCAGGCGTTAACACCTGGGTACAACGACTCCCTTTTGACATCTCTCTAACTCTGACGTGTCAGACAGACTAAATATATACAGTCTCAATGTGCATGAGGTGTGGCTTATGTACTGCTTTTCTGTTTCACGTATACACACTCTTATTTTAAAGCTTTTTAAGAGATAGCGTCTTTGTCTTAATTTTTATGCCTAATTTAAGGTCCTGGTTGTGTCTCAGTGTGTGTGTGAAATGGACAGTGAATACAAGAGGCTCCAAACTCACGCCAGAGTGTAAAAGGGCGACTGTCTAGTTGCATCACCAAACGCCAGCCACCACTGCATCAATACCAGCAACCAGCATCCATTAACTTCCAAATCACCAGCTTAGTCAGAAGATTGGAAGTTAATGGATGCTAATGTAACAGATCATTTTATTGGTAAACATTTGTCTTCTTCTTGATGAAATAAGCAAAAACAATTGTATGGGAATGATTGGTTTGGTTATAATTGGTCCAACAGCATTGATTGTGTAAATTTTTAGAATCAAGTTTCCATATGAAGCTAAATAGAGCAGTGCAGTTCTTATTTCGGTTCTACCTGCAAGCACAAAGCTCAAAGAAATGTTATAAATGGTCTTCTATGAGACACTTGCAGACGTACATTTTGAGGTGCTGTGTGAAAGGTACACGGCAGACAGGGGGTAATGAGCTGTGTGTGTGTGTTTGTCCTCGTGCTTCAGTCCTCTTCCTGTTCTCCTAATGAAGCCTCAATGGGCCTAAAAACAGCCTCACACCATCCGTCCTGCAGCACATGAAAGAAAACCTGAACCAGTTCAGAGCTGCCTAATCATGTGACTTCCTTAGGCTTAAGTCTTCATACGTCTGTATTTCAACAGTGGTGATTAACCGGCTTTGTCCTCTACTCAACAATTTTAGCAGAACAAAAGAAAAAGGTTCTTAAATAAGTAATAGATATCTTGTATCTTCCCCAACACGGAACAGTTTATTTCCAATAGGAAGAATGAAATTTATTATGCTATTGCTTTGTTAACCTTGCTTTACCAAATCAAACATATCTTCTTGTTTCTACCTGTACTATCTATTTTTATCACACAATCTAAAATGAAACAATAAGTTGGAAAAACATCCATTTGTTTTGAGGTAAACAAAAACTGTGATTTCTGAAATATAAATTATTTAGAATAGCCTATTGGTGTTTTCAGATCAGTCATCACCATTTAAACAAAAGAATAAAAAGTCTAAAAATGTAGACTTTCTTGTACACATATGGATAAATCTGTCTGTCAACTTGTTTTATTTTTTTGCAAAAACAAAATTGTGAGGCTTATTGTTAAAACTGGTATATATAAGCGGTTAATTATTTTTGAAAACTCCTAAATATTTGTAAGGACTGGGGTTAATTGATATTATTTCAGAAAATTGCAAAAAGATAAGTTAGGCAGTCTTTAAAAGTTGTGCAATAGCAAGTAGACAATAATAAATGCAATTTCTTCTGAAATATTGACATGGATCTACAGTGTGCAGTCCTCAATAACATTCGCAGTTACTTATATGGCCCCGCCCAGACAGCTGCCCTATTCTAAACGGGCAAACAATGTTTTAAAATTTACTTTTCTGACACAACAAGAAGCATAAAATATGCTTTCATGTTGTTTGGAATAGTTCCTGTGAAACAGGAACTATTTTGAGTTTTGCTCGCCAGGTCCGATTGACTTATTGATTCTAGTTTCATTATTATTCTGTGTTCCTTAGTTTCTCTCTTTAAGCAGACCAGGTGCGTTTCCTTGCTGGTTCCTCATGTTAAATCCCATTACTTCCCTGCTGACTTTTTGCTCCTGGATTCATGTTTTTGTTCATTGTTTTTCATTAAACATTCTTCATCTACTTGCTCTCTCTGCTTCTCTGCATTTGGGTCACCACACCTCATCATGGCACTTATACATGATCACCTTGTTATACAGGTAAATACAAAATCTCAATGGTACAAAACCTAAAACTGTTATTAAGATGAAGGGAGCTGTGGATATTAGGCAATATAATGCAGTGTGCCATGATATTTGTTTTTGTGTATGCAAAAGCGTTCATTCGACCCATTGCTTTACTATTTAACCCATAGGAAAGCAACGCTGAGTTTTTTTGTAGCAGTTTATGAGTTGTCGAACTGTCGCTTGGTCACATTTTCGGATGAGTTTATGTTGGGGAGCTGGTAAGGCTCCAGCATTCCTTGCTCCGTTCTTCTTTACCATGAGGCAATGCTGGAATTTGCCTGGTAAACAGAAGCAAACATCTAAAAGTGTCTGTGTCACCTCATCTTCAGGCACAGAGAGTTGTGGAATTTAGACGTCCTATAATACTTGTGAATGATAAACCTTATCAGCCTGGATCATTAACCTTTAATTAGCCATTTATTTATATGCTCTGTGATGAAACACAAGTTTATCTTTTCAAAGAGTGAGCTATTATTTATGTCTGTATGATGTCACTCAGCCAGTAGAGAACATTTTCAAGAACAAGTACATTGTTGAGGTCATATTATGCTTTTCAACTAATCAGCTCCGTTCTTATTCCACTTTTGGTATTTTAACTCCTTGCGCCTTTGCAAAGCTACAATGAAAATTTCAAGGCATTCAATTTATATAATGTAATATTCACATTAATATCCTCTTTTTCAAGAGAGACATGATTAGGAAGGCAACAAGACCCAAGCGATGTCGTGACGTCGGACCACTTTTTTTCAGTAACGAGTAATCTAACGCGTTGCTATTTCAAATCCAGTAGTCAGTTACTTATCGAAATCACTTTGCTTTGCTGTGCGTTAAAATTTTCCTTTGTCATTTAATTTTATTTCCTCTACGCGTCTTGGGGAGTGACCGCCTTTTCTATGTGACAGTATCAGCAGCGACAGAAACATAAACAATGGAGGGAAGAGGGAGATGCGCATGTTGTTGCTGATAAAACAGGAACTATTTTGAGTTTCGCTCGCCAAGTCCAATTATTATAAGCAGCTTTGGGCAACTAACCAACTACCTTACCAAGCACCAACTAACTTACAATCTAATGCATTGTAATCTGCTTACCAAAACAATGAGGTCTATTGTGTCAAAAGATTTTGACAGACCAAGAAAGTAGAAAATATGCTTTAAAAAATCTGGTGCATGAATAATATTCACCGCGCTAAGAGCAGCGGTAAATGTTCCATGTTCTACATTCTGTATTTTCTGGGAATGTGGGAGATCCTGATACTTGCTTTTCTAACTCAGCTGTTGCCATATATTAAGTATTAATACTTTGACCTCATGATTAGCATAGTAACATTTTCAAAGGAGTGCCAAACGATGGAGGAAATAGTAAGGCTGGACAATCAGATGCAAATGTTATAAGAAATCAGTGACAGATGTTTTGGGCTTCTTCAAGGCAGTGAAGGCATACATGTCGAAGGGCAGTGGTCTAGAATAACACAGAATATATTTTACAGTTCCACTGCTGTAAGCCGGGCTCCATTTTGGTGAGAGTTGGACTCCGTCAAGGTCATCATTGTTACCGATTCTGTTGATAACCTTTATGGACAGAATTTCTAGGCACAGCCTGTTGATTAGATCCATTTTGGTGGCCTCAGGATCTCGTCTTTGCTTTTTGAAGATGATGTGATCCTATTGGCTTCATCAGGTTGTGATTTTGCCATATTTAGTTTCATGTCTTAGTCATGTCTTCGGAGTGTGGGATGAAGCCAGAGTGCCCACAGAGAATCCCGTCCATGCAATAGGAGAACAAGAAAACTCCATGCAGAAAGAATGGACCGTGTTGCTTCATGGCATCAGGGCTACCAACTGCACTACTGTGACTCAAGGAATGTGCACGGTGAAAGCTTGTGACCCATATAAAGAGGCCGTGGCAGGTTCAAGTCCCGGCTTGTTGACCTTTGCAACATGTCTTATGACTGATTCTACTCAAAACCTCAAACTTAAACTTCCGTAATTCTCAGGGTGTGAAAAACTTTATTGAGGGTAAGTTTTGAAAGAGTCAAAAATATGTTCTAATACTCTGCTTCTATTTTGAGGTACATAGTATCCAACCATACATTTGTTTTAATTTACCAAACAATGTAACATTTAGTCTAGCTATTTTACATGATTATTAAGTCATTTACCACCATTTCCATTTCTTCACTGACTGGGATGACTTCACCTCAAACCTGTTATGTGCTGTAAGGATATTTCTTATTCTTCGGTCTTCAGTATGTTTAAAAGACATAAATAATTTGCTTAAAGAGTCTCCTGTGTCATGTAAAAATGTCCACCTCAATGTCAAAAAGGCCAGAGGTTTGTTGCTCCATTTTTTAAGAAAACAGTGTTGCCGCTCACACTATTGGCCTCCCAGGACTTATACCACAGTATCCCTCTCTCTTGCAGACCTCCACACCATCTGTGGGAGGCATTCCATTGAGGTCAGCATCCCAAGACCCTCAATTTTCCCCTTGAAGACCAAACATGTAGCAAATATTGCCCAGTTTTCACTTTAAATGGGCATCATGCATCACACCAGCCTTTCAATTACATTTAATTTAGCAAAATCTGCTTCAACTTCAAACAACAACTCAGACATGAAAACTCCCTTTCCTTAGAGACGGACACATTGAGCAGGGACGTCTCCTCTTAGTCTGCTGGGCCTGACTGCACAAATGTTCTTAAGAGGGTCATAATGTACATGTATGCGTGTCTCTGTGTGTAAACGCCGTGTTTAGCTCAGAAAGTTTGCTCTTAATGGATGGGGGTGCACTTTCTCACTCAGATGGTCTGAATGGAGACGAGTCTTCACACAGTAGTGGCACACAAAACCTTACACACATTCAGTGCAGTACACCACCTCATGTTCAAACATGTTCAGTGTGTTTCCTCCATGAACTCTCTACTTTCCATACCATATGCATCACCTGGCTAACAATCCTTCAGTCAGTCACATTACTGTCTGACCCTGGGCTGTCCGGTGATGACGTCAGTGATGTGAGAGAGATGGGTTTGCATGGTACGAGGAGGTCGTGACTCATTGAAAAGATTCATTATCTGGAGGACCATATTAAAAAGTGGTTTATCTCAGTTAAATGTTTTCTCAAACCTTACAGAATTAATTATGCTTTTGTAACTAGGGAGAAAAATAAATCAATCAATCAATGCCGGTGTGATGTCTATTAACAGTGGTGGGTCTTGTAATCTGCACCTTCTGCTACCTCCGAGCCAAATAAAATGCAAAAAAAATATTGTAATTGCACAAAGCACATGACCTCGTCTTCCTATTCTCAGCAGCAAGCAGCGGCTGTTTGTTCAGTATGCAGGGATGCCAACTCCCACTGACTGCACATACATAAAGAAATAGGAAATTTGTTTCGAAAATAACTAACATGTTTTATTTAATTGTCTGGTATTTATTGCTGGGCAAAAGAGGAATCAATCACAGCAAAAGTCAAACGGCACGACGTTCCGAGAAAATAGCGGATACTCCTTGAAATTTGACATTGGACGGCTTTGGTTGTGGGAGCTAAATCAGCAGGTGCTGCTGCTCTCAACCTGAAAGACCACAAACCTCTGAATCAAGCTCGCAACCAGAGATTTTCTTTCACTAGAGAAGATTTTTCCCATGATGGCAGATAATCACACAGTTTAAAATGAGAATTATGAAGATCTTTTTAAAAAGCTAATTCTGTCATCTGACCATCAGAGAATGACTATTCTGAGTCCTCCAGTCCTTGAAATTAGGTTCTTATTTGTTCTCATCTCTATATTACCAGTGGACATGTTTATCAAATACCCCACCTCTCGCCCAAAAGGTTCGCTGGAGATAGGCACCAGCACCCCTCCCAACCCCGCTCAGGACAAGGGTGTACAGAAAAGGGATGGACGGATGTTCATCAAATTAGCAACCCAGCAATTTGGCACAAAATAATACACCTTCTAAGTTATCCATGAACATTTTTTAAGCTGCATGCCTGGATGAATGTCTTATTAAAGTTTTTAAAGGGAGTTCTTGCTGGTGACTATTTTACACATTGTTCCTTATAGAGACATGGCATAGCTAACATACTAATGTTTCTTTCTATGTTCTTTTCACAAATTTTCTGCTAGTGCAAGTGATCAGCTGGGAAGTGGAAAGTTAAATTTACAAAACTGTTTCTAAGATCCAAAAGATACTGTAGTAGCAACAATGTGCATCCATCTTACTACCTCTCCTTTCTATGCATGACTGCCTTGTCTTGCTTTTCTCAGCATTTGTAGCTCAGGAAAAAGCATTCTGTGAGGGATATGCCAAACAGAGGCAGACAGTCTGTCGATTCCTGTCACCTGTGATTCATGTACTTATTTTTGTAGGATTTTTTGGTAAGTGGAAGAAAGAAGTGACTGGCAGACAAACATATTTGAGGTTGTTGCAGAGGGTTGAGCAGGAGTGACAAGGTCGCACAGAACGATAAATAGAACCAAGTACATTTTCTTAATATGTGGTGGTTTTTAATTCTCTTTTACGTCTCCCTCTAATCCAAATCAAAGTTGCTGTATCATATGTGTGACTGTAAACAGCTGCTTCCATTTTGAAATACTGAAGTGATCATAAATACTTATGTTCTCGTCTCCTTCTGTGTTGCAAATGAAAAGTTTATTATCTGGCACTACAGCTGCAAATTAACCAGGATCACGACATAGGTGACCCAGACATGAGCACCAACAAAAACACAAATGGACTTCACATGGACATTTTTTCTGCTGGCATTGTGTGATTAATAGTTCTCATAGCTTTGTGTCAATTCTTGCACATTGTTTTCAGCTCCAACAACCCACATGTTGACATTGTGTTTGCTTGAGTTTAAGTCTACTGTCTATGATGAATCTAAAGACAAGATGATGTTGCATGTCTGAGTCACGAAAGAACAATATTTATCTGCGCTTCATGCTGGTCATAAAACGTGATGGACAACATAACATGTTTATTTTGTATTGCACCATAATAAAAGAGACAGAATAAATAGATTTTTGCTGTGTGGGTGGTAGGCTATTTAAACCATACATTTATGTTACAACACAAACTTTAGTGCGTTTTGCTGAGAATATTAATGACGGAAGAACACAAAGTGGCATGTAATGATGAAGTGAAAGGACATGGCACCCTTTTTGCTAATTCTCATTTATAAAATATTGCAAGATGAATCCGATTGAACAAAGAGTGAATTTTTCATTCTACAGCGGTCATTTGGCGAGAGGCATGGTATATCCTGGACAGGTCACCATTTCATCAAATGTGTGCAAAACTTTTTAGATGTTCTGTGGATGTAAAAAAAAAAAAAAACACAACACCATTTAGTAAATTCTGAGGGACAAAATTAAATATTTGGGTTTATTTTGGTTCATCAGAACCAGAACGTCAAGGTTCTCATTGTTGAGTGTGCCTTGCAGCTGTGGTCAGAGAACTCCTAGATCTAAATCATATTGACCAGTGGTTTCTAGTATTTTGTCTAAATGGAGGAGTTAGTTCTGGATAACTCTCTTGGGTTAGCAACTACAGTTTTGAAAAGTGTTTTCAGCTTAAGAATAGTGGATTTTGTTCTCCAAAATTATTTAAAGATAAATGTGGAATTGGGGAGCTGCGGTGGCGCAGGGGTTATGTCTTCCTCCCTTTCCTGTCAATTCACTATCAAATAAAGGCCACTAGAGCCAATAAAACCTGAAAAAAATAAACATAGAATGTGTTTGAGATTCAAAATAGCTTATTTTCTTAGCGATAAACCTACAAACTCCATCTTGGATAAAGAGTTTCTTATGCCAAAGTTCTTATTGCTTTTTTTAGTCATAATATTAGCAAAGTGGCAGAAATATCTGAGTTGGAGGGTATTGTATGAATCGTTGTAACACAGTTGCTTTTTGTTGTGCATTATGGGTAGGGTATTCTGCAGGAACGTGATAGTATGTGTGGAATGCTGATGGGATTCTTTGTTGACCTGAGACAAACAGAGAGCATTCTGGTGATTTACACATCCCAAAAAAACTGTCTTTCCCTTCCCCATTTCTGGAATTACAAACAATTTATAACTTGCCTCACTTTATACATGCACCTGTAATTAGACTATGTCTTCCATTCAACAACTTAATATATACTGGAAATGGTGACAAAGAGTTATTTTAAATCTTGGTGACACCATGTGTTTCTTACCAGCTGGGAGAATAGTAAATATACAGTCCACAGCTCAAAATGTACCAAATACAGTAATAGACATTCAATATCTCATTTTGTACAGCACAAAAAAAAAAGTCCCAAATTCAATGGAAGTAGCCCACTTTAAACACCTGATTTCACAAATATGTCAGAATTTAAACAACTTCAGAAAATATTCAGTCGATAATTATCATGACAAATATTAAAATGCAGCTGCAGAGATGTTATATTCATATACAGCTGTGTGAAATATGCTGGGACCGATGAATCCAAAGATTGAATGCAAGTCAGAGTCTCAATACTCAGAGTTTGAATGCATCATTAGACAGCAGCTTTAAAGTCAAAGCTAATAGCCATAGAATAACCCAGATTTAAGGGTCATCAAAACCTTGGATCTTAATGGATACTCCACGTTAGAGCAAAGGTTGTGCTCTAAACCCTTCCAGAATTTAAGACAGAGTCAAGCGTTACTCCAGTTTAAAAGATTCGTGTTAAACAGTGACAGAGGATGACACGTTGTGGGAGGCATTGGTCTATGGCACCAGTACTTCCACTTTATTGGTTTCCCACTTTGTGTAAATAAATGTTAAGAGCTAGTCAACGGAAATTGAAATGAAATCTTGGAAAGTTCAGAAATGACTTTTTACATTAGGGGCAATCATATTAGGTGGTTCTCATACTTAGTATTTGGGACCCATAATCCTCATCCCAAGTCCTTGATGTCCAAGACCAAATGCGGTTGAGTCCAAGATGAGACCATCAAATAGGGTCTCGAGTATTACAACACTGTGCTAAAGATTGTATCGTCAAAATTTTCATGAGGTTTGCCAAGCATTAGTCCACTATCCTTCTGCAACATGAAGGATAGTGGACCAATTCTTCAGAACCACTGGTCCACACAATTAGGTTGTCAAAGCAGTCATTTTCATAGCAAGCAACTATTTTAGAAAACCTCCATTTACCTCCTTTTGTATGGTGCTGCGACATGGGATCCATTGACTGGAGAGAGGACACACTCTTCATGTAATTTACCAAGACTGAAAGCATAAAGACACCTTAGTACTGCAAACCTCACAAGTTGCATTGAGTTTTTTCTTCCACACTTAGCTTACTGCTGGTCCATTGGTCATCAGATCCCCTGTTTATGTCCTCAATGGGAAAACCTAACCCTGCAACCAGGAAACTGCATTCAGAGTGGTTTTTTGTTCATCAAAGCCATAGAAACCGTTGTTTAGCAGAACTGCCACCAAACTTAAAACCCACAACCACACCACCTCCCATGATGCCTTCCACAACCTGAAGCTACAACCAAATCCCAAGGTTTAAATAATACAGTCTGCAAGTGGTACAGCTGCAGCACATAGACTCTAATTGTCTCTCCTCTCAGAAAGTCCCTCAGTCTGTATACCTACTTAGTCTGAAGCCTTGCTGAATAAATTTAATGAAGCAACTGTTTTTTCTCTCGCTTTTCACTACGGCTCTGTAGTACAAGAGGAATTTATTAAAACGCTTTCCACAAATTGTTACCAAGAAGTAAATAATTGGGATACCTCTGATTTCGTTATAGCTATACTTTTCAGTGGTAGGCTTTCTTCACCATTGAATAAATGTGCTTAATTGTTTTCAAAGTGTTTTCAGTGAAACATTTTTGTGCTGCAATAAATTGTATTTAATTGTATTTAATTTATTCATTGAACAATACAAGATTATATTACAATTATGTAATATAATATATATATTTTATATTTTTTAATGTTTTTTTAGGGGTGCCAAACAGTTAATCTGATTAATCACAAGGTTGCTGTGAATCCTGTTTAATTAATTGTTAATAAAAAATTTTATTAATTAATAAATTCATTCTAAATGTTTTTGTTGGAGCCGTTAGTTGATTAAAACAGGATGTAACAGCCATAAGGTGGGATATCATTTCTCATGTCTTTGATGCTTAAATCATTGTTTATGTTTTTTACTTGTCCATAGCAATTTAGTGTTGCTTAAGAAATGCTGCAAGACATGAGCACATAAAATTATCAGAGACTTCCAGCATGACCTATCTGCTGGTCTATAGGAAGAGGTGCTTAAGGGGAACATCAAGATTATTAAACTTTTTCTGTTCTTGGTCAACTCTTCTCCACCAATTTACACATTTTTTGAAATGCACAGTAGACTACCTGACATACGTATAAGTTACAACAATGTAATATTATATTCTAACACAACCATGGTGCAATATTTGGCTTTTCTGTTGCTTTTCTGATCTATCACGTCTCTGTGAAAACCTGCATGTAATTTGAAAATCAACCAATTGATGGTGCTGTTGTCCCAACAGCAACCGCAATTAAAATCAGGGTAAAGAAAATGTATCTATCTTTGCTTATATGTTTTAATATAATATGCTTTTTAAATTGCAAAGGTTGAATTTAACAACCATCTTTAGAGGGTCAAACTACAAACTTTAAATTGATATGTTACAACTTTTAACTTCTTGAAACAGACATTCAGATTATGTAGCTGCAAGAATAAAACCGAAGCAATTGAAAACACAATGGCTGAAAATGTTCTCACTAGCTGTCCGGTAGCTGTTGGAGCTAACAGACAGCACTCAGCTGAAATGTTTGATACCGTGCCTAGATTTCTCTTTCTGTTTTGTTGTTGTTATTTATCAGACAAAATACATGACCCGTGTGTCTGGCTGTGTCTCCTTCGTAGAAGGGGCTATTGACTGAGTTACAGCTGCTAATATTGCAATGTTATCTCTAATTTTTGTCATATAGGATAGAATTGAATCAATAATTGTGACTTTGACCTTGTTGCTTTCCTACAAAGAGCAATTGAAGGAGCTACTGCAATGTGTAGTCTCAGCTCTTCCTCTTATAAATGAATTGTACAGTTTCTGCAACTCAGGCTTTCAAATAGAAAATATTTGTAGGCTGTAAAAAGTCGTTTTTTATTAAAAACACAAAACATTTTTACTTAGATTCTTTTTTTTTTACCTATCTAAATCAAACTTAATAGGCAAAGTAGTCAGATTCTTGTACAAAAAAAAAATCTGTAGCTCATTGTACATCAGAAATATTGAAAGGGTTTTTGCCTCAATAAAAGAAAGCTGATTTCCTAAGATGTGGAATAATTGTTTTCCAGAAAAAATGTTTTAGCTTGTTACTTTCTTTGAAAAGTCTTGCTGAGTTTAGTGAATGGGTGTTACCAAGTTTGCCTGAGGAAAATTTTCTACTAGCCGTTTGTGGTCCTATTTAATATGAAACTAATAAAAGACATGATTTTTATAAGAAATAATTTGTACTGTACCTAACATTTCTAGTAAAATCTCAACTTGAAAGACATTTTAAACAAAAGTCCATCTGCATCTGGCATCTGTGGTAATGGGTAAATTAGTACCATTGTTGAATTTTGCTCAGGGTCCACACAAACTCACCCCATGTAGCCTTTCTGGCAAAGGCTACATTGAAACAAAAACAATGAAAAGAAACTGTTTTTGTTTCTGTCGACTCTGAAATTATTGTCTAGAGACTAGACATTCAGACACTAGCACCAGAATAGGAACCACCATCCAGTTTGAGGATGGCGAACAACAGCTGGTTGTCTAGATCTACACCTGCTGACATAAGGTAGCTCACTTAGAGTTTATTTCTCCTTTTTCCTCATTCAAACATTCCTCCAGAATTCAGTGTTCAAGTATTAAAAATGCAAACTTTTGCACAAAAACCTTTGTGCTTCATTTTTAGAAAGAGAGAGAGAGAGAAAGAGACAGTAAAATGTTTTTCCTACAGTTAGATTGTTTCTAGATTCCATTTTTCCAGTGAGAAAAGCCTGTTGTCAGTATATGTCCCTATTCAGTGGTCTACTGCCATCTTGTGGGGACGTACAACTTTTCCACTTCTGGCAAAGGGTACATTGAAAAAAGTAAAACGATAACGATTTTCTGGTACAGCATTTAGTTTTATGTACTTTTGTTTTTAGATTTTAATTGTTGATTAAAAACAAAGTTGAAACAAGGATAATAAAAAAAGACAACACAAATCAAACCCAAACCTTTGAGGTTTAGAGCAGACCTCAAAGAAAACTAGGAACCTCCATCTGACTGGTGCACCTTTAAATACTTGTTAGATTTTTTATGGATATTAAATTTAGGATCTGTGAGATCTCTGCAACTCATCCAAACTAGCTCTTTAATTTACGTGCAGAACACATTTCAGTGAAAGATTTGAACTTCACATCCCCTAAATACTGAATCACAACCCTGAGGCAGAAGATGTGTGATGGCCAAACTCAGCAATGAGAGTTTCACTAAAACCAACTTCCCTTTTTAACGAACAACAACAGATTATTGCAGATTTATGGTTTCTGAATACACATAATCAAAGTGATTAAACTGCATTCTACTTTTACTGATACACTTCACACAGTGGTACTTTTTGTTGTGATGGAGAAATTAAAGAAAGATTGTTTCACATGTACAGCATAAGATGTCTTCAAATTTTTGATGAATACACAGAAGTTTCTCTGATGATTTTGGAAACATAAGTGTTTGATTGTTATTATTTAAACACGAATATACTCAAAGATTACTACCAAACTTGTGTCAAGAGGCGCCATGTTGATTCAAGATGCTCACGGTAAAAATCCTAATTCTTTGGATATTAAAGGTTTGTAAAAGTAAAGAATTGAAAGGGAATTTTCTCTCAGGTAGAAGTAGTGGTGTCATGGACAGACGCCTCCCGCAACGCGTCAACTGACCCATTTAGCGCAATCTGGAAGTTCAGGGGAAGCCTAAAGTAACATGCCTGTTTACTATCAAAGGTATTTACTGTGAACCAGCCCTTCAGAGGGGATTGTGTCTCTGATGGGGTAGTTTCAGGAAACCTCTCTACCAAATGTTTGAAGTAGTGAAATGGCATCTGTCTTTGTACTTATGGCTGGTCTTGCAGGAGGGTCTGTACATTTTTGTTCTCTGAGGCTGACTGAGGAGTTCAGCAACAGCCGTAATGTACGTATGCACATATTTGAAATGGAGCGCAGCTGTTGGTCCGCCCTGTCCCCACCCATAAATGCATATGTAAATTAGAAATACATGGAAGTTTGCAACCACTTGCAGCAATAACCATGGCATCGTCCTTATTTGTAGCAGTATAAATATTTATATTTTATTCAAAATGTGCTCTCGGGGCAAACAAGGTCACCTCACAAAAAATACATTTTACAGGAAAAATTCCAAATAATAATAAAAAAAGAGATTCAAACGTGCAGATGCCTGTTTGAACTGTAGAGACAGACAGCGCGTCGGAGTCCTTTGAGTGGGGAATGTGGACGTTTATTCTAAATGGAGAAATCATGTGCATGAGTTGTATTTTCAGAGCAGAGATGCTTTCGGTCCATAAAGGCGCATTCACAGAGCGGGCAAGGTTGACTGCAGTTGCACCGGTAACGCACAGCTCCTTAAGTTTTGCTCAGTTTCCAGGATGATCAGCGTGGGCAATTTAAGCGATGATAAATCAACATTTCCCAGCAGATCAACATGGTCTCTGAACACGTGCTCCCTCTGAATCCCTAGACTGGCAATGTTCTCCATCAGAGAAAAAGCGCTCCACAATTACGCAGCACACCTTTGCGCAACTACAGAAGAAGAAGAAGAAGAATTACTTTATTCATCCCAGCAGGGAAATTATTTCGCAGTTACAGCACACGACAGGAGCTGCGTCTGCAGGCAGCCAGCTGAGCCGGCGCCATTTTTGTAGGAGGACATGCCGGCAAAGGTCGTCGGGACCGGGAGTCCGCGGGTCCAAATGTGGGGCATGCTAACCCCCTGCGCCACCACAGCACGCCCCATACAGTACTTGTATCTGTGTGATTGTACACACACCTTGATCACCTTACATATAATCAAACCTGCTTTTTCCAATTATCTCCTACCCGCCTTTTCTTTTTCAGACAGAATGAAATTAGCCCGCAGATGCTTTTCATGCGCTTCGGCGCACGTTACATCTTTATGTAACGCAGACAAACTGAAAATTATTACACTCGTAATAAAAAGCACTGAATGTAGTCAGACTTCGGTGTATTTAGGTGAGCTTTAACGCTTTGTAGTTTGTTAACAGAAAAAGTTTGCATGGCTGCCGCACATTTTCACAGCAGGTCAAAAGTTTGCGTATATTTACGCAAATTTTCACTCCACGTTCATTTTCATACATGCCGACTTCAACGCAAAGTATATAAATACTTTAGTTCATATCATTTATTTAGTATTCAGTGTTGTAGAACTAGACTATATGACCACATTTTTAGGCAATTTGTAACATCCACTGATATCTGAAAAGAAGGTTGAAATGGGTTTGGACATGGGAGTAAATCCCATCTCATTATTGGGGCGTGGGGGACAATAAACGGGCATTTTTGAAGAGTGATTTTGGGGGGTCGGCAAAGTTGCAGTCAAATGTAACGTAAAATGTGGTTTATATTTTGTGTGTGTATGTGTGTGTGTGGGGGTGGGTGTGTGTGTGTGTGTGTGGGTGTGTGCGTGTGTGTGTGTGTGTGTTCAAGCTGCAGGACCAAAATTACTAGTATGTAGCAATGCATATCAAATGTGTTTTTCTCAGTAAACAACCGGAGACCCATAGAAGTCAAACTAAGATTCAAACGTCGCTCAGATACGAGTTTGGTTCGGTGTCACTAATCTTGTCTCTGCTACATCATTACAAAAATTTAAGGCTCTAACTAAAGAAAAGTCTTAATGAGTGACTCCACTTAATAAAATTGCTCAAATATTGATTTATTGCAGTGGTTCTCAATACTACTGAAGAGGATTAGGGCCACCGAAAAAAAAAAAAAAAAAGAATTCTGAGATTAAAGTCAGAATTCTGAGTTTAAAGTCAGAATTCTGAGATTAAAGTCAGAATTCTGAGATTAAAGTCAGAATTCTGAGATTAAAGTCAGAATTCTGAGTTTAAAGTCAGAATTCTGAGATTAAAGTCAGAATTCTGAGTTTAAAGTCAGAATTCTGAGATTAAAGTCAGAATTCTGAGATTAAAGTCAGAATTCTGACTTTCTGACTTTAATCTCAGAATTCTAACTTTTTTTTGTCGGTGGCCCTAATCCTCTTCCGTACAATACATGTTATGTGTTATTGAAATTTAACTTAAGTTGCTTTAAACTTTTTTTGTTTTGTTTTGTCCCCCCGCATGTCCTGGATGGCTGGGCACCAGGTCAGCACCAGAGTTTTCTAGAAACAAAATCAGATTTTATTGGTTTTAAAGGCTCTACATTGAAGATAAGAAATAAAGACATACTTTATGTTTTGTCAGCTGCAATAGCCCCTCTGCTCCCGTACAGAGTTGTCAGCTAGTGGTAATGCTCAGCCGCTCTCTCCCATTTCAAACTCCCATTAAAATAAGAGTTAGAGAGCTAAATATAATTGAAATATTGGCTACCTTCGACAGAAAAAGGAACCAAGTCTATGAAAGCAATGTAGCCAGTTTTGCTAGTTTTGATTTCCAAAGCATAACAAGGCAGTTCATCATGATTCAGCCAAAGTAATAAAATGACGAACTGCAGTCTGATTTTTACTGTTAATGTGCTTCTTCCTTTGGAGCAGTGAAAACAAATAGGAGGTGTTTACATGTCTTTTGCTTTAAGTATTTACTTACAGGAGGGTTGTTAGTTGTGCTGTATAGCCACAGCTAACTCCTCACTTGAGCGGCTCCAGGAGCCTGCTGTTGCTCCTCCTACACTTCAGACTGAACCATTGTTCTAACAATGGTGGGGCCTAAAAATAATTTATTTTTTTTTCTTAGAGAAATGGCAGATTTACTTTGTTCTTTGTTTCTATTGCATTTTTATATTGATATTGTTTTAAAAACAAAAGTTTGTTTTATGATTTCTTTGAGGGGGTCCAGACCCCCGAACTCCCCTTGATTTACGCCCATGGGTTTGGATTCTAACCACTTCATTTGAGTGACGGTACACTACTCAAAGGTTTTTCAGTGTTGCAACCTTTGACCTAAAGTCATGACAGAGGAAAACAGATTACTCAAGATGTGCAGCCAATCACTGTTAGATAAATCCAGAGTGGATTATTGGATGAAGTCCAATGAACCCATGAGTAGTTCACAAAGCTCTTCACCTTCAAGGATTTCAGGGATTTTATTTTTTTAATTGTCATACCAGCTTGGATTTGTGGTACGAAATTTGTACTCAGGTTCCAGAAAAATAAATAAATTAACAATAAAGTAATTTAAGTGAAATATATGTATTTATATGTGTGTGTGTGGGTGTGTGTGTGTGTGTATGTATGTATGTCTATGTGGAGAAGCTGCATTTGGTTCAACCAACTGAATGAACCAAAAACAGTCTGTGATGAGTCCTTCTTAGGAGGTACCACTAAACCATCCAACCATTTTCTTACATCCTTATCCCATGTGCTTTCTATAAACACAAAGGGTCAGGAGGGGTGCTGGTGCCTATCTCCAGTGAGACATTTTGGGCAAGAGGCAGGTACAACCTGGACAGGTTGCCAGTCCATCACAGGGCAACAGAGACAGACAGAACCATGGTACCAGGAATCCCTGCAAGGAAAAGATGCTCCTTATCTGGCGTTTCCAATTACCTCATCTTTGCTTTTTTAAAAAAATAAAGATGCAAAAAATAAAATAGTCACAGTAGCAGCATGTGTTGGATTATTTACTGTGTTAAATGACAAATTTAAAAAGGTTTAAAACATTTTGTTTTATCCTGTGCTTGAGTCAAGTTGTAGAAACAAAACAGACAAGAAAATGGTAACGATTTAAAATGGAAAATTACTGCATGACACTTACTCAGGCCCAGGTAAAAAATAAAATTAAATCCTACAGCATCAAGCATATTTTTTAAGTCAAATCTTTGTGGAGTAAGTCAGGAAAAGGCCCCAAATCTTCATACATTTGCCACTTTGATTCAGAAGAAAGCAATTAATATATTTAACTCAGGCAAGACATGCGAAAGGTATTTAGGAGTCTTCTATCTCAAAATAGCAAACACAGGACATGAGAGATTTAAAAACCTCTTTCACAATACAGGTGAAGACACAACATGCTCCTTTGTTTTCTTTAAGATGCTATTGTTGGGTCCAAATTAAAGGCTATTATTATAAACTTCAACTCTGGAGACCGGATTTTCCACTAGTCTCATTTATAATTTGTTTTCGGTTCTGTCCACCAGAGGGCGCTTTGAGACTAACAGATTCCGCTTCTAGTCGAAAGAGGGGCGGCAGTGGTCTTTCAAGGCCGCGGCAATAAGTTGCCAGGCATCCATTTTCCAAGAGGGGGCAATATAGCACCGTGTTCACACCGCGGTCACATGCTGGGTAATTAGGCATGAAAAGCGGTTTTGACACGCATCAGAAGCTGACATCTGAGATTAATGAATGACACAAAAACTGGGAGTTTGGTTCAACTTGCAGTTTGTATATTTATTTTAAAGCAACTTCTTTTGTAAAATATAAATACAAATTATGGGATATTTTAATTACAAAGTTAAAACAAAACAAAAAAAAAAATGAACACGCTGAGAAAAAAAATAAAATAAAAAAATGACCGTACTGCAGTAGCCTTCCCCGTTATATACAAGCTCTGTGCCACAGGGGGAATATCAACACCATCTTAAAACTTTATTATACAAACAGTTTTGCAGTTTCGAACGTTTAAATTACAGCCTGAAAAGAAAACTTAAAAGGAAAAAAAAAAAAAAATTACAACAAAGTAGCCCCTGAGGCTCAAGCGAGCACTAAAGTTTGAGAACTAGGGGAGGAAAAAAAATGGACATCATGTGCTTTCTATAAACACAAATATCAGACTGAACAGCACAGCCTCAAAACTATTCTGTACAATGAAACATGCACAGTGCGCTGTACATTCACACACTCTGTTCAGTCGCTGAAAGCACGACTGCTCAATTAAAAAAAAGGAAAAAAAAGCTTTCAGAGGAGCAGTGAGCAACGTCACAAAGGGGGGGAAAAAGCTCTCCATATCATATATACTGTATATATTTATTTATACATATATTAATTTATAAAAATAAGACCATTATTAAGTCTCTTGAGTCAGAAATGTGTCGATCCTTAGTTAACGGAGAGAAATGTTTCCGCCGCCCAGTCAGCCGGTGGGTCAGTCTGTCTGTACAGTGCACCAGTGCTGGTCCAGGACCGGGCCGAAGCCGAGAGAACTAAGGGTCACGCTAAGGCATATCTGTAACCTCTGATTGGTTCTAAAGCAAACGCCACTCGGTGAGGAACAAGGTCAGGATGAGGCCAGCCTGCCCGCCGCCTTCATTTTATCCTTGAGTTTGTCCGCCTGGTGGTCCCAGCGGTCGTCCAGACACTCCAGTGTTGAGCCCAGCAGAGCGGCCAGCTCCGCGCTGTCTTCCACCAGGTCCAGCAGGTCCTTGCTGTCCGGGTGGAAGCCCTCCAGCTCCTCCGGGCAGGAGAAGAGCTGCGACAGGGACGCCTGCCGGTAGAACTCGGCCTCGGCCACCGTCACGACCTCCATGTGGGGGAAGGCTTGTCGGAAGGCGCGGGCGGACATGCGCAGGCGCCGGAGCACGTCGGACAGCAGCAGCCAGTTTCTTGGTCTGAAAGAGGGGCGGGAGGGAGAAGTTGAGGAATGAGAGCGGGCGGAGGCTATAAAAAATAAGTAGTGATGTCTGCTTCAGAGATCAAAGCTCACCCCTGGGAGAGGGACACCTGGATGTTGTAGCACGGCAACAGAGGTCGGTCAGAGAACTCAAACTCAAACACCTCCCTTTTCTCGTCCTCGTCCTCGTTGTCTGGGCCGGGGGCGTCTGCCAGGATGTTGTAAACACCGCCTTCTTCGGCAGATTCTGACATGCAAACAACAACATGAGTTGGCATCGTGATTATTGATGTCGTAAAGAAGCTGCCTTGATTAGAAGAGGTTTGCTGACGGAGCAAACGGTGTGTTCCTACTGCAAGAACCTTTTCCAGCTCCCCCGGTAGTTTCTGGTGATGTTTTAGTTTCTAAATTAAGCCCCAAAGAGATTACCAGATTATACTTTTGAGTATACTGAACTACAAGTTGAGTTTTTTGGGGGGTTTTTTTCAGAAATCTTTCATCTTTTTGTTTACATTCATAAATAATTTCAGATATCTTTAAAAAAAATGCTATGGGAGTAATTGCTATTTTTTGCTTGCAAGTAGTACTTAAACCCAGAAGCTCATTTTAAACAAGAGTTTATGTTAATAAGATCAGCCAAAAAATATCGATCAATAAGTTCAATGAAGCGTGGATCATCTGAGACTTCAAAGAGAGTAAACGTTGCACTCAGATCAGTTTTAGGGACTTAAACCAGTAACGTACAATGTTTTACTCTGTTTATGTTCCAGGCCCAAATAAAAACAACTAAAACTCCCACAAATATGAAAGCTACACATGGTTAATTGCCTCAGGTTTTTAAGAGATTTTAATTCTGTTTCACAGCGTAATTACTGCCTCGGAAGACTGCATCTGAATAGACGAATCTTTCGATGAGTTTTCAAGTTACTCCGCGTAAGTTGTAGAGTGTAATCGCTTTAAACCATCCATCGGTTTTAGTGCTGAAAATTGTAGATTTTTATTTCCAAAAACAGAAGAGTCTTTCTGTAGTCTCACACTCGGTAGTTGAGATCGGCCCAGTTTTAGTTTGAAGTGACTTTACTCAGGTTTTAAACCATAACTGCTGTACATCTGAGATGAAGGCTGGTCTAGTTTCACAGTTTTGGAACAAAACTGAAGCAGCAACATCCCTGCAGACAGAGTGGAAACGCACTCAACCCAAGGCCAGGGGGAGATAAAAGGTTCCTCGCGGTAGAACTACACCGTTTTTAAGCATTACAGGACAGACAGAGCGCTGATCAGTACTCACCACACACAGCACTGCCATAGAACTCCCAATAAAGCCCTGGGTCGTCATCTGAGCGGCCCTGAAGGTCAGCAAAATAATCTGTGGAGAGAGGAGAAGCCTGTTATTCAAGAGCCGGGCGCCTGGGGACAGGCAACGAGGCAAATACAATTGCCCTTGGAGACTACAGAAGACAAATGGATAAAGAGCACAGTAAAACAGAGGGGGAGAGGGAGCGTCAAGAGAGAGAAAGAAAGAGAGAGAGAGAGAGAGTGAAAAGAAAAACAAACAGAGAAATGTTTTGAGGTGGTGATGGTCAGAGGCCAGGGGCTGTACGGCGGGGGAGGAGAACGACCGTCTCTGCTGGGTTAGAGCCGGCTCAGTTCAGAGCGGGGCCACAGACGGCTGCCAGGAATCAAACAAGAACCACACACAGTCGCTCAGAGCAAGAGCGCACACACACAGCAGAGAGAGAGAGAGAGAGAAACAAACAAGCAGAGGGAGCTGGATAAGCAACGTGGTGTGTATTCAGCACGCGCGCGCACATTTGCAGAGCGAGAGCCAGGCTCTGTGCCAGCGCTGAGGCGTGGGGCGTCTGGCGTGTGTTTGGAGGGATTAACAGCCTCCAGATGAGTGGGACCAGGTGGAGGGAGGGCGGCGCGCAGCTCGCTCCATCTTCTCCAGCTCTCCCGACATCGATCCGTCCCGTCGCCTCAAAATTCAACGCCGACCGCCACCTGTCCGTTTTCTCCCTCGCGCGACGGGTCGTAACTAGTTCGGCGCTCAGGCGGCGAGAGGCAGCTGAGCATGATTTCATTTCCCTCTCCTCCCGCACACAGAGCCGTGTTGACTCAACTTAACTATAAACATCCAGACGAGCCCTCGCAACACACACACACACACACACACACACACACACACACACTCCAAACACAGAGCGTGTCAGACTCCAGCGAGGCTGCCGTGCGAAACGACAGGCGCTCTCCAGCCAGAGCGAAGCCTTTTTTTTTTTCCCCCCCCTCCGCACGTACGCCGAGCAAACACAGTGGCCGTTGCTTGGTAACCAGATAGAGGAGCCGAGAGGCGGCGGCAGCACGCACCCCGGCGAGCCGAGAATCCCTGTCTAACAGGTGGCCGAGGGAGGGGAGAGGAGTGCGGAGCGGAGGAGGCGGGCGCCTGAGGGGAGATGAGATGACAGAGATGGACGTGTGGAGCTGCTGCTGCTCCGAGGTGGAAGAGGAGGATTTACAGAGAGGGAGTCCTGCCAGCAGGTTGAGCAGAGGTCAGTGCAGTGAAAGAACAGCAAACAGAGGGAGCAGGCATGGGGGGGGCACTGGGAACAGGGTTGGTGACCAAGCTTTTAAACCGTTTACCCCCGGCCCTAACCCTGATCGCCACTCTTCTGAGCTTCTTCTCTCAGCAGCTGAAATTACTATTATTCTCATTTAAATGAAATTAAAGGTATTTGATTTCTAATCCCAGTCTGTTCAGACCAGAGAAAAAGAAAAGTCCGGAAACATTTTGATTTTGGTTAAGTTTCCACTTTTTGAAATTTTTGAGAAAGCTATGTTTTTGTGCCGATCACGTGCAACTCTCTCTCTCTGGATTTGTTGCCACTCAATACAACAAGGTCCGTTTAGAAAAATGTCCACATACATGTTTGTGTGCTCCCTTTTTCTTGGAACCTTAATAACCTTACACTAGAGTTTTGTTTGAAAATGTAAACAACACTCACCGGTGAGGAAACGCTCCATGCCGTCGCTGCGGGTCATTTTCAGCAGGCTGCGGCCAGAGTACGTGGCCAGAGTGGGGTCGGCTCCGTACGACAGCAGGACCCGCACTACGTCCAGGTGGTCGTTCTCCACAGCGTCGTGGATGGGTCTAAACACACGCACGATGATGCACAGACAGAGGTTACACGGGATCAGGGGGGGCTTGGTGAGAAATTACAGCATGTGTCATTAATATTTATGCTCCTTTAACCTGCCTTGCCCCCATAACATACACCTTATTTATTCCAGTTTAAAACGATTTAATCTGAAAATTACAGTTGCTTTTAATAAGCCTTGTCCTTTCCTGCATTTTGTCTTTGCCCCACTTTACTCAGATACCCTTAAATATAATGGAGATGCACCAATCCACTTTTTTCATTTCCGATACCGATACGGATATCTGAGGTTTAGTATTGCCCGATACCAATCCGATACAGAAAAACAGTGCTGAATTTACTTAAAATGTTTCTTTTTTAAAACACAGACTTAGATGGACTGCATTACAAATTTATTTGACAACTCTGACCCAGTACAGCACACCTAAATACACAAATAGCTCCACAAGCTTGGTCAACATGTAAAAACAACTTTTATAGTACAATAACGAGTATAACAGCCAATGAAAAACATTTTTCCCACCAAGATAGGGACCGATACAAATATTAATATCGGATCAGTGCATCTCTAAAATGTAACATGACCCTGGAAACATGGTGGCGGTTGCATCATGCTGTGGGAATACTTTTCTTCAGCTCTAATAAGGATGATATTTACTGCGAAGATGGGAAATGCAGGACAACAAACTTGAAGGAGGAAAGAGGTTCATGACCTTTAACTGTAGCTACAGCTACATCAAAATAGTCTTAATCAAAATGTATGCATCCAATGAAATAGCCCAGTTAAAGTCTAGAACTATATATAATTCTGTGGCAACAATTGAAATTTGTTATATACAAAAGCTCAGCATCTACTCTGACAGAGCTACAGCTGTTTTTACATAGAAGAATAGGCACTGAATACACTGGAGGGGAATGAGTGGGGGGGTGGGGGGGGGAGCGTTTCTTTTTTAATTTACCTGGTCCCGTCCTGTGCGCTGCAGTTGATGTCGGCACCATAATCCAGCAGATGTTGAACGATGCTGAGCCAGCCCCGGGCGCACGCCTCGTGGAGTGCGCAGTAGCCCGCGTAGTCTCTGTGGTTGACCTCGCAGACTCGGTTCTCCAGGCAGTACAGCACCACCTCCTGAGAGAGACGGCAAAACAAAACGGTGAGCCGCTTTTCAGCGCGAGAGGGTGTTTCTCTACGCGTGATGACAATGAGTACGCACGAGCAGTCGCAGCCTTTCCCCTTTACGGTTCCTGTGGGAGAGGAATGACGGGAGAGGAAGAACTGAGTGTGCTCTTGTGCCGGACAAACATACGCAGAGGCGCACAAACGCTCCATAATACCGGAGCTGGCGCCAAACGCATCGAGGAGCCCGAGAGTGACTCAACTGCGCTCTGCCTGCCAGATTCTGCTCGCGCACGCACGAGTGAGTGTGTGTGCGCGCGCGCGCCTTTGTGTTTGTGTGTGCAGCGTGATTGGGGCCCGGACGCCGCCGTGGCAGCCAGCTACAATGGCTGGGCTCCGAGCGCGGCATAATGGAAGCGGAACAAAGAGATTTGATGGAGGCGCTTAAGAGCTGGAAGCGTTTTCTCTGGTCTAAGGCTGTGACAGTTGGGCGTCCGGCGCTAAGTAGTCAGAATGGTCTTTATTGGACGGGAGCAGCGTCTGCCGCCATTAGGCAGAGAGGAAACAGAGACAGGAAGCTTCTGGGCAGCGTGTGGATACAAGGTCTGCTTGGGTCAGACGGAGAATTTCTACGCTATTAACATGCAGCATGCGGAGAAGCACATGCTTAAAGTGATTTCAATAAGCATAAATGCTGTTTTTTTTTGTTTGTTTGTTTGTTTTGGATTAGACATGTAAAGTCATACATTAAACTCCCAAATCAAAGCTTCAAAAAATTCAAGCAGACTTGCACGAATTTTCTCTGTTTTCCATACAATCAAAGATCCTCTCCACAAACCATTGAATAGGCCTGCGCCAAAGACCAGCGTTTTTTGTGCACCGTGAAAGCGCAAACGCATTTATACACGGCCATTGATTAGCTTAGGAGTTACAAGTAAGTTAAGATGGGTTTTTTTTGTTTGTTTTTTTTCTGTGAGGCAGAGACGTGCAGCTGAGGCTGGTGGTGGGGAAAACGGAACCTTCTGCTGCTGCAGTTCCAGCCGAGCTGCTTCCTGAACAAATCCGTGTCGACTGAAAGGACAGATCATGGTTCCTGCGAATTTTCCACTGTGAAATGACACGTTTCTCATAAGTTTTTACACCCCTCTCGTAAAAATAAAAAATAAAAATCCACACTAGTCGTGAGACAACAAGCTGGATTCCTGTTCGGCGGTAGGGTGCAGGGCTATTCCACTGATCTTTGCAGGCATCTGGATCAACTTAGCTCAGGTCAGTTTCAAAACCCATAACAAACTGTTAGGGTTAAATCTGGAGCGGATTATTCAACAATAAACAGATTCTTTGAAGCACACTTTGTGATCTGTGACGCCTTTATATTGTTTGTAATAACTTAAAATAGAGGCTTAAGTACTCTGAACTACAGGTTTAGAGTAAAACCTTGATCTGAGAAGGTCTGGAGGCCAAAAGCAGATAAATTACCCTTTTTTATTTTTTAAATGAGTGCAAATGTATGTGTCTTCTGTCAGTATCTGTAACAATTGATAAAGGAAAACAAACAAAAAAAAAGTTATTATGTGAGAAATGAAGCAAAGATATTATCCAGACGTAAAACTTCATAACCAAAGGACTTGGAAAACAATCAGACAAAAGTTAAGACAGTTGGTAACATAATGTTCATCTGACGTCATCGTTTAAAATAAAACAGTGAGAACATTTTTATTTAGAGCAGATGAGTAAAATAAAAAAAATAAAAAACAGCGAATTTGGGGGTGGAAGGAATCTGGTTTTTACGTGTTTTTCTTTTAACTCACCTCGGAAATTACATTTTTACACGAAAGTACTAAAAAAGATGCGAAAATCCAACTATTTCTAAATGGCCTTCCCCCGCACCCCCGTCGTGTTTCAGGATCCTAAAAAAAACCCCGCTCCGTTATTAAATATTTATATATGCATGTGAATGCAAGGCTCGTTTATCCAGATGCATTCATACTCCGTTCTGCAAGCGGTCCTGTTGCCGTGGGGAGCCAAAGCGGCTCATCTGAACCTGGGTAGACGACACCAAGCCTCCATTTCTATGCTAATTCTGGCCAGCCATCTAAGTCCAAGTGTTTATCGCGCTCCCTCTCCCCACCCTTTCAGCGCTTGGAGGGTGGAGAAGAAAAAAAAAAACGGCAGTGGAGAGAGAAAACAGGCCGATGGACGGGAGGGACGAGCAGAGGACGGAGGGGACGAGAGGCAGCACAACCCGGCAGATGACAGATGAATGAATCCGTGGAGGAAATCTGCCGGGGCCGTCCTTCGGGGCCACAGCTGATAATAACAAGAGATGAAAGGGTGGGGTGTGCGTGCGTGTGTGTGTGTGGGTGTGTGTGCGTGTGTGAGGGGAGTGAAACCAGGGCGGAGAGATGATGCCGAAGAAGAGGAGGTAGAAGTGGAAATCCGGAGTGGGAGAAAATAGTGAGCGAGTGAGAGTGAACGTGGAGAAACGAGGGGAGGGTGGGAAGACGCTCCAACTGGTTTTCTCTCGCTGCCAACACTCTGTTTGCCTGCTGGAGAGAGATTCAGGAGCGCTGTGCCGAAGCTCCCCTCTGGGGGATTCCACTCGCTCTATGCATGTGTTGTGTGTTGTGTGTGTGTGTAAGAGTGAGAGCAAGTGTTAGAGAGACTGACGGTTAGGGAGTGTTGATATGCAGCGTGCCAAAGTGTGTGTGTGTGTGTGTGTGTTTCTGTGCTGCTGACGCGTGTGGCTGTGGAGGAGGCGCAGCGCTAAACCTCCGGAGCCGTGTTTAATATCGCTGGGAGAGAGCGAGGAGCTTAGCACGAAAGCCCCGGCTTCCCGCCAGACGCGAGCACACATACACACACACACACACACTCCTCCGCAGTAAAACGAGACAACCTCCCCCCTCCACCTCCCCTCCGCTCCACTGCTTCCTCTATTCTCTTCTCTCGCGCTCCGTCCTCTAATCTCCCACTCTAGAATGCTTCCCCGCGCTCCCCTGCAATCAATGCATCACTCAGACGTTTAACCCCTTCCGGCGCTGCCTGCGTTGGATGCGTGTCACATGTGTAGGTGATGCATGAGCGAATCTGCCAGACTGGAGTTTTCCGGCGAAAAGGAAAGTTGGTGCGTGCTCGGAAAAGTGAAACGTGTGGGTGGGGTGAGGATTCAGTGAGACTGAAGGCGCTGCCGCCGCTGATGATGATCTCACAGTTAATTAATCTAACACTGAGCCACTCAGATTCTATTAACAAAGCTGAGAAGAAAAAGGGGAGAAAAGTGTGTGTGGAGGGAGGGTTGGGGGGGGGCATGGGGTGTTGGAGGGGGGGAAGGGAGAGAGAGAAAAGTCACCTCTGGCTGCCGTGATAAATGCCCTCCTTTTCAAGCAGTAATTTGCGCCACGTATTCCCCCTCATCCAAATGCAAAACGAGTGATTCAAGGGGCCTAATATGAGTCACTGTCTGTTCTGGTGGCACGTCAGACAGCCACTGAGGCAAAAAATAAAACAAAAAAAACAAAACAAAAAGAAGTTGGTGAAAGCTCGGGATGACGGCTTGCTGACTGCTAAACCTGGTTGCTCGCCAACTTTCCAGCTCCCAGGTATAAGCCTGTTTGGACGTTTCCATGTCGACGCTCGGCGGCGACTTCGGGGTAATGAAAGCGAAGCAAACACCAAAGTGGAGAAAGAAAAAAAATCCATTTAAGTTCCTTGAATGGCCTCTTGAGCCCGGCTCTGAAAACAAATTAATCTGCGCAGCCTCGTTGTTCAAAGGGCTTGCTTTAGTCCAAATAAAATCATTTGCAGATTTTTAAAAAAAATTAATAAATCATTAAAAAAATAAGTCGATTATTAGTACCAGAGTCTTACTAATATTAAACCCCAGCATGTATAACTCGGCTATGGAAATGGAAATAAATTGATGGCAACAGAAGGCTTTTAAACAATCATTTTGTGGCTGTATTGTTAAAAATCCCCATCAGGAAACACAATTTCCAAAGGGATTTATGTTGTTAAGGTCTCTCTTCTGTAATACAGGCAAATACAAAATTGTAACAAAATTAGAATATCATATAGATATGAGGAAAACACTAGTAAAAAAAAAAAAGCTATCCTCTGATCTAAATAGGCGGTGAAAGTGTGTAAAGGTCTTCCCTTATAGCCAATTCCATGAGTACAGCTCTGGCTTATCTGCAGCAGGACTGCCTTTAGTCTGTGCAGTCCAAATATTCACATTTCCGTCTGTACGTAAATGACTTCAAGAGCCAAAGACCAATCTACACATGCAAACTACAAACACTGCCGAAAAGGAAACTAGCTAAGCATTGATTTAAAATGGAAAATGATCGGAATGGCTGTTGTCCAACTATAAATAGTCCCAAAATTTAGCAGTGGTTCTGAAGTGCTTATTGCACCAAATATTGTCCCTTTTGTTGTTCTTCTATTCGTAGAATACCACTTGGAGTATAAAAAGCTGACAGCTTGTCATGGCTGGTTAAATTAGTTGGGCTATCTGCTCAGGGGTCCAGGCTGCTGAACACAAGCTGCTCATATCGGAAATGGTGATGAGTGGTGCCTTTTAGCTTCTACAGACGACTGTGTTTTTCACGACCCAAACACATTCATTTATATCTAAGCAGCCAGTTTTTTTCTGCCAGCTGCTCAGCAGTGTGCAGCAACAAGTGGGTGAGGGTCAAAACTATCTGAGGAAACTCTCATCTATATATATATATATATATATATACTGGAAATGAGAGGAAATGAGTCATATGAATAATATGGTGGATTTTTTTTTTTTTTCCTTTGCAGTTTTTCAGCAGCAGACTCTTTCTCAAAACACACAAAACATAAATTTAGACTGCTTTTCATCTGCTCTTGTGTCCGGACCAAGATAGAGTGGGTGGGGGGGTGGGGGGGATGGGGTGGGGGGGTTCAAGTCAGCCCTCCTCCGAGCAAGTTAGTCACGGTCCCACAACAGTCGACACAGAGGGGGGATGGGAGTAGGTTGAGTAGGTTTCCCGCGCTCAATGCTGCGATGTAGCCATGACAAGCTGTCAGTGAAAGCAGCTGGCAGGGGGATTTAGGGCGAAAACAAACTAAGATGACCACGGGTTCTTTCGCGCATACACCAAGAAGCTCTGAATTACTGCAAAACAAGACAGATAGCTGGATTTCAGCAGAGGGTAGTTCCTTCAGTAGAAATTAGAAAACTAATGTGACCGATGACGTGCTTACTATTTCAAATGAACGACGTTTTACACTTATTTTCTGTTTAGACCATGCAGTTTCTCTCTGTGCTTTCTTTGATTTCTGAGAAGTTGGTTTCATTTTACTTTTTTTTTTTTTTTTAAGCGATCACATGCGTAGCTAGCGTGATCCGTGATTTATGAACACACAGAGGCAGTTCAGAGACGGGCTCGCCTTTGCCATGTCAGCATTTTTTATGGCGATTATATATCAGAACAGCAGAATTTGGCTTTTCTGAAAGTGAGGAGAAAGTGCGGCAGCATCGTTTCACCTCGCAGTGCGCAGTAACAGGTGGGGGAGGGGCAGTACTGGGTTATTATCTACACTCCATTCAGCTAGAGGGAACTTTCTTTAAAGATGCTTAAAACCTTTCCAACAGTAATGTAGTTTTATTTAAGTTTATATTCTAAAATATTAACTTTTTAAAACCTTGTTATGGCAGATTGTCCTCAATACTCCTTTAGATCAGACCATCTGCCGTCAGTCTCATGACCTTTGAAGCAATTGCGCCTTTCTACATTAACCAAACCCCGCCACTGCACAGACTTCCCTTCAAAGTTTCGCCGTCACAGAAGCCGGTCCAATAGGGCGCTTCAGGTGAAACCTAACTTTTGTCTTCTGCTTGGATCGCATCGATCTGACAGCCGAGCTCAGAAGCGATTCACCGGAGGAGAATAAATGACAGATTGCACCTTTATCTGAGCCTTCAGCGGGCAGAGCTGAGGGGCCCCCCGATCAGCGCCGCGAGAGGGATGAAGACATCCGCAGAATCTCTCCTCATTAGCATTTCAAATGCTCAGCGAGCGAGGCAGAGCGAGCGGCGAGAATAAAAGGCGAGCGAGCGAGAGAGCGAGGGAGGAAGGAAGGCAGAGAGAGTGGGCTTTCATGTGCAGAGGCACGGATTGCGAAACTAAATGAACATGAAATATGCACGGTGCCGGGGACGGGGGGCTTCGGGAGCTGCACGGAACGCGCTGGGTTGACGCACGCACGCACGCGCGACAATTCTTGCGTTCTGCTGCGTGTACAGGTTTTCACACAAAAGGGACGCCTGAGCCAACAAACCGCGCTTCTCCATCCCCGTTTTTTTTTTTTTTTTTTTTTTTTGTTAGTCCGCGTGCGTACGTCTGTGCACGAAGTTATTCGAAACGTTTAGCGCGCAGCTCTGCGTGTCTCTGTGTGTGTGCGCGCGTGCGAGTTTGTGTGGGTGTGCGACAGCGGCGGCGGCGGCTGTTGCAGAGAGCGCGGAGAAGAAGAGTCGTCTCTCGGTGTAGCATATGGAGAGGAACACGTCAGGGAAGTCTGTGCGTGTGCTTATTGGGTCAGAGCGGGTGTTTCTTTCCGCATATTTCCTTGCATGCTTCATAATCAGCATGTGAGCCGTGTGCGTGTGTGTGTGTGCGCCTCCGTCTCGCAGGCCCTCGTATCTCTCTGCCTGCGTGTGATAAGCCCGGAGCTCGCGGCGCTAAAACACCAGTGAGAGACAAGCGCTCTGTGCAGCTACAGGCTTGTGTGTCTCTGTGTGGATGTGTGTGCGTGTATAGGAGAGACAGAATGCATAAACTGGTGTGTGTCTCTGCATGCGCACTGTCTGCGTGTGTGTGTGTGTGTGTAAGCGTGTGCGTGGGAGCCCCAGGGGCCTGCCCCGGGCTTATCTCACACAGGCAGTGAGAGACGAGCTTCCTGAGCGAGGGGGGAGAGAGAAAGAGGGAGAGAGAGAAAGAAAGAAAGAAAGGGTGGGAGGGAGGTAAGGGGGGGCGGCGGTGTTGTTTGCGCAGCGGTCAGCGCCTTGTTTGTGTAGTCTCAGGTTTTCTCCTCCCCTCCCCCTCCCCGCCTCCCTCTCTCCTCTTTGCCTCTCCGCACGAGGGGAAGAGAGGGAGGAAGAGGAGGTGGAAGGGGGGAAAGGGGGGAGGCAAAGCGAAGCGGGAGAGGAGGGGAGGAAAAAATATAGGAGAGGGAGGGAAAAAAACGTTCGAGAGAGACGCATAAATCAGAGAGACGAGCCAGCTTCACTCGAGCACGGCTGACTGAGCCCTGCTGCTGTTGCTGCGCTGCATCCCGACTGTGTGTGTGTGTGTGTGTGTGTGTGTGTGCGCGCGCGCGGAAAGCCAGGGAGAAAAACAGCCGCCGCCGCTGCTAACCACAGTCACCACGGCACATTAGAGGGCCATTAGAACGCGATTATACTCCCAGTGCTTACCTCTCATTCACACTCCTGCTCTCTCCCATTCAGCCTCACACACATAATCACCCGCACACACTTCCCTCATCACCATAAATGTGTCCAACTAACATGCGCAACTATAAAGCAAGGCAGGAACGAGCGTGGCACCAAGATACCGGTTTCCAGAGTTCCCCCCTCCCCCCCATTAAAGCACGCAAACACACATGGGAGCAGATGAGGTCGATATGGCTCACTGCCCAGGGCGTCATAGCCCTGAGGGGGAGGCTGAGCACTTGACAATTATGTTTTAAATAGCTATCTCAATTGTGCCCTAAGCAAGTTTTCTATTGCTTCTTTGCGTGTCCTGTCGACGCCGACTTGCAGCGCTGTGCTTCAGTGAAATTGTATTTTCTTGCAATTTATAAAGCAAGACGCTATTGTAAAAGTGAACTCCTGTTATATATATGTTCTGCCACCTTTAGAACACCTCATGGTCAGTTTTTTATTTATTCTGCCATTTTGTGAGGAAGCGTAGTGAGTTAAGATGACATCCACCCTCCCGAACACCAGCTTCCTTCCACACATACTTTCAGGTACGTCCATCTCTTGTGTTCCCCCTCCCCCACTTGCTCTTTCTTCATGTGTAATCCAGCACCGCCTTCAAAGGCGTTTGCTTTTGTTTTGCACGGCCGCAGGAACACGTTTGAGCCGTACTCCAGAGCTCTACGGCAAATTCTGGAAGCATATGGGAGAGGTTTGTGAAAGGGGTCGCAGTAGAGAATCCATACAAGATCTGTCAAAATGAGCTAGCCCAGTGTCTTTTCTGCCGGTGCAGCCAATCAGATCAATTTGCCTCTTGTGATGTCACCGATTCAAATACACACAACGCAGGGTAAACTATGTTGCTCTTTGTATTTTGTAAAAATCGCAAAGTGAAAGTCTAGTCCTCGTGGCTGGACTCGGTTCCCATCATCAGCGTACATTTGCTGGCGAAAAGGAAACCACTGGGAAGCAACTTTGAGAAATCTGCATCTAAAACTCAAATCTGGACTGGATCAACCTACACTTCACAGTTGTTCTAAAAAACAAACAAACAAACTACACAGACTGTGGTCGGGCACTGTTAAAATAAAGTAGGGGAACGACATGAGCCGCATCAATTTGTAAGACCTGCCAACACCAGCGATGTGCCAAGAACCCTCAAATTAGATGGGGAACATCCAAAACACACACATTCCCCATTTTCTTTACAATGTGCAGAGGATAAGTGGGGAAGTGAGAAAGTTTTAACAGAGGTGACCGGATCGGGAGAGATGGGATGGGGGTGGCACGTCAAAAAACACAACAATGCTTTCGATAAATGTTGCAACTCACATAAACGGATATTGGCCTTAAATTCGTATTTACATGCGATGATACGTGCAGAAGAAACCCCCTCTGCCCCCCCGGTGGCGCCGCTGGAATAAGAATGATCGGCAGCTCCGCACAAAGACGGAGGAATAACCTCCCCGATGCCGGAGAGAGAGCGAGAGAGAGAAGCTGGCGAGCATCCGTCTCCGTATAACGATCCCTCATGCTGCCTGCGCTCATTCGCGTGTGCCTGTGCGCGTGCGTGGCGTGTGTGTATGTGTGTGTCACACTTCGCCTCGCGGAGAATTAATGAGATGTGAGAGCGGTGCGAGGCGAGAGGAGGGGAGGCGGCGGCGTGTTTGTGTGTGAGCGAGTGCACATGTGAGGAGGAGGAGAAGAGGGAGGGAGGAAGGGCGGGGGGGGGGGGGGGGGGGTGCCAACGACAATCTGAGTCACAAAGAGAGGAAGAGAAAGAGAGCGCCGAGAGGAAAGGAAGGGGGGAGGGAGAGAGGGAGATGGTGGAAACCTGAGAGAGAGGAGGAGAGTAGCAGGCGAGGAGAGTAATAAGATGGAGCATGTGAGAAAGAAAATGTGAGTAAAGGTGAGATGAGAGAAAAAAGCAAATGAAAAAAGAAGCTAGAAAGAGGTAGTATTGGAGATGTGTGTGAGAGGAAGGATTCTCAAAAAAAAAAGAAAAAAAATCCAGAGTAGCGTCTGCCGGAGTCGTAGAAAGGAACAGTCGGGGAAGAAAATGAGTTCAATTTAAGAAAAGAGGGCCGAGATTCGGGGGAGATGAAGTGTAAGAGCGTAAAATGTAGAAGAAGAAGAAGGAAAAAAAAGAAAGAGCAAGAGAGAGATAAGGAGGAAGGATGAGCCAAGTGAAGCGTGTTACCTCGTATCCGAGCCGCGCTGCTCTCTGAAGCAGAGTCTCGCCGGCGTTCTTGTTCACGATCAGCCGCCGAGCCTCCGGCGGGATGGGGCGCACAGCGGAGGGCTCAAGAGGGGGGGTCCTGTGCAGCCCCGGCGGCACCTCCGGTGGAGCTCTGACGTTCGCCTGGGGCAGCAGGGCGGGCGGGCAGAGTGCAGCGGGGGAGCAGGGCTTCAGCGGAGAGCAGGGATAGTGATTAGGAGAGGCGGCTCTCTTCCTCGGAACGCTGCGCTGCTCGGCCGGCTGACGGGAGACGAGGAGAGGAAAGTGTGAGGGACACTCAAGGGCATACGGACAAAACCACAGAAATGTAAAGAGAATTCTGCTTTGTGTGTGCTAAATACAAAAAAAAATGACAAGAAAATAGCCACAGCATGACATTTTTATTTAAAAGAAAAACTACAAGTTTTGTAGCCCCAACCTCTGAAGCTTTCAAGACTTTTCTAAATTGCGTTTGGAGGTTACATCGTCCATTAATGAGGGAGAGAGAGAGAGAGAAAAAAAAGACATCTTTCACAGCGAGCGTTCACACCCTGAACGCTAAAGGCCGCCATGCCCCTTTCCTTTAATCGCAGAGCCCTCACAGAGCAGTGGGAGCTGCCTGCCCGTTCTTGTGTGAGTGCGTGCGAGCGGCGCGGCGCCCTCTCAGTGGAATTCCATGTCGGAGCAGCTGTCAGCCTGAGGAGGAGCAGGGGGGACGGAAGCAGCACAGGCGGAAAAAGAAAAAAAAAGAGAAAGAGCCTAGACTCCTCTTTTTTTCCCCTCGATTTTCCCCTCTGCTCCTTTCCCTCCCCTCCTCGTCCTCTTCCTCCTCCTTATGAGCGTCATGTGCTCCACCATGGCTGCCACATTCCTCACACTCACTCAGGACGCAGCGAGATGCATAATTGCTCCGGGGTTTTGTTGTCAGGAATGCTCACCAACACGCAGGACACTCACATCGCTGGCTCACACGCAAAAAAAACAAAAAAAACACACACACACACACACACACACAAAAAAACAGCCCAGATGACACACGCTCGACAATTAAGGCCAGAGAGAAGCGCACACACACACACACACACACACAAACACAAGCGAGCGAGCGGGACCTCCTCAGGGAGTCGCAAAGGGCACGGGGAGGTCAAAGCTCCCGCAGCCCTCTAAACATTGTAAACATACTTCCTTCCTCTGTCCCTCCCTCCCTTCCCCAGCTGCATAATGAGAGACGCCGACAGGCATACAGAAACACACTCCGCTGCTGCAAAACATCCAGACGGCCGCATCGCAGCCCAACTCCCCCTATCAACGCTCACCTTGTCGTCCTCGGCTGATCCCAGATCAGGCGCCGAGCGCTGGCCGGGGCTGGTGGGCGCGGCCTCTTTCCTCTTCTCCCGCTCCCTCTCTCTGTCTCGGTCTCGCTGGCCCGTGTGCTTGGTCTTACACGGCCGCTTGCCCTTGGGTTTGTCCGTGTCACTATGGCGACGGGATTTGAGGGGAGGGACGCCTCCCAGGCAGAGCTCCGGGGCCGGCGACGGGGGCCCCCTCTTCGGCTCCTTAAGGCCGCGGTCACCTGAGAAGAGGCTCGGCTGGTGTGGCCTGTCCTTCGGCTGGCTGGGGGGAAGGGCGGGAGCAGCTACTCCTGGAACGGGAGCAGAGGGAGAACAGGGAATAAGAGCTGGTAGAGGAAGACGAGGAGGAGGAGGAGGACAGAAAGGTACTGCAAGGCCATCTCCCGACACGTTGCTGGTTTATTAATGAGCACTGTGAGCTGCCTGGGAGCACATGAGTCTACCCAGCCAAGAAAAAAATATACCAATTACAAAAAAAATACGGAAAGAAATTATTCACATCCTTTTCGTTTTTACTTTATTGATGTAACAACAAACTTAAATGTACTTTATAAGGATTTTCCATGATGAACCAACACAAAGTAGTAGTCAGTGTTCTGCAAGTCCTTTTTGCTGCAACAGTAAAGCAGTTTCTTGGGGGTTGGGGAGGTTCTCTAACAACTTTCAACATTTAGTCACTGACATTTTTGTCCCTTCTCCGTTGTAAAATACGGCGAGATGAAGGAAATCTGGAGACCAATTTAAGTTAAGCTGCAAATTTGCAGTTGAATTTAACTCACATGGCTGTGCTTTGACCCAAACTAGTGGTGTCAAAATGTTTTGGAGTGTGCGTCAAAAATCCCTACGCTGAACCACTCAGAAGCCATGTTTTCTCAAATCAAAAATGCTACAATTTATTGTAATATTTTTATTTTTTTGTGACGTAAACATGCAAACAAAGTTACAAAACAGAACGAATCATTACTGCAGGTCCTAACAACGGTCTCGGATGTTTTCCTTAATGACAGAAAGATGTACAGGTTTTCTAACTTTTTTGGTTGAATGCCGTTTCCGTTTTACTGATTTACAAAACAGAAACAAAAATTAGAAGCTTCTTTGCTGCCTTTAATGACTGGGGGTTTGTGTCTGTTGGGTAAAAAGTTTCTGGATGTTTGTGGCCTGACTTCAATGATATTAGAATCAAAGTACAAAAAAAAAACAAAACATGGCTAATAAGGAAAAAGAAATACTCTGTGTTGTACCGAACATTTTCCATTTGAGAGGATCTGATCCTAAAAACCTATAAATCGTGATCATCTGAATTAGCTCCATGTGCTGATAGGTCAAATGTGCATCCCCCACAGCATGACACCGCCACCACTATGCTTCACGTAGGTTTTACCACTTCATAGCTGTGAGCCACTTTGTGTTGGTGTATCACACAAAATCAAAACTTAGTCGCAGTGGAATCGCAAAGCAACATATGCACTTATTTCCTGCAGCAAGGACACCTCTGGCTATTCAACAAACTTTGCAAGTGCGAACACAAAAATTCAAATACCTCGAAACATTTTAATCAGAAACTCAAACCATTATCAGTGTCTGCAGTCTGCGGTCTGATTCATGCCGCCGCGCAACTTTTATTTGGCAAGTTTTAAATTCCACCAAATCCTTCATTTGTAGATAAAGTTGAGGAAAGCTTACGTAGAGAAATTCTTTGCATCTCATGCACGCTAGAAGAAAAACCTTGTGTGGTCCGATCATTAATGACAGTTTAAATAGTTTAACAGTGTTGGGTTTATTATGGTAAAGAAATGCACACCCACACACTTGGCGTTAAACCCATGTGTTGCCAGGGTGATGATATCTAAAAATGTTCAACAAAAATGATAAGTCAGCGACCAATCAAGGCTTATGGGCTGCTTTTGTGTTATTATTATTTTTTTCCCCCATATATATAGTTGCTCTCCACTTTCAGCTTCCCGTTTCAGCACAAGAATAAGGGAAAACCCTCAGTTTTAATGAGAACAGCCATCCCCTTTCAACAGCACACACCAATAAATCCCCCGTTCAGTGCTCCTTGTGACTGGTCTCGAGAGGAAAAAAAAAAAAAAAAAATCACTGATCACACATTAGTCACAGCGCACCTGCGCATCTCTGCCGACCACTTCCTCCCTTTCATCCTCCTCACAGAGCTTGACGCAGACCAGTTGAACATTTAATAAAGAGTGTGTGTGGGGGGGTGGGACAACGGGGGAGGAGGGTGGGGTCGTGGCTTGTACATTTCAGCTTGTGGTCCCCAGACCCCTTCAACCCTTCTGGCTGGCAGGAAGACGAGTCCCCCGAGCCGTTTCCTCTGCCTCACCGCTCCCCCACCCCCCCCTCGCCTCTCTGACTGCTCTCGGGAAATCCCCTAAAGACAGCCTGCTCAACAAGAAAGTGAAACGTGAGCCAAAGATAGATTTCCGTTACCCTAGCTGAACTCGGAGAATAAAAGGCGGCGGTTAGTGCGTCTGGTGGTTCGCTCTTACCATTAGGTAGCTTCTCGCAGCCCCACTTCCTGTTGATGTCGTTCCTCTGCGCCGCGGCCCGGTCCTCGGGCTCTGCCGCCCGGATCTTGCGCTCCCGCTGAGTCTGTGCTGGGTTTCCCATGCGAGGCAGGGGCCAGGGCCTCTCCTGCTTGAACTGGGAGCCGTCGGGTGACGCTGCGCCCGCCGTGGGCTTGCTGAGTCGCAGTCCCTTGAGCTCAATGCGGACTTTGAGCTTTCGCACCTCGTCATCGTCGTCATCCTCATCGGGACTGGCCTGCTCGCACTCATCTGCCGACAAGTGAAACGCGTTGTTCAGTCTCGCGTTGCAGTGCCCGAACAGTGCTGCTCGCGAGCTCAAGAGTGCCAAAAAAACAGCATTAATGACAACGTCTGAGCCTCATGCATAACATTCATGCAGGAAGGAAGGGAGGGAGGGAAGAAGGACGACAGACAGAGCAGTGGAGGAAAGAAATGAGGGAGAAACAAACCAATAAAGACCAAAGAAGCCGAGACTGGCTGCTCCAATCCGAAATTCACAAGGGACGGGTGTTTGACTTGTCTGCCAGTGCCGAGGAGAGCAAGCACGATACTGCATGCCAGACGAAAAAGAAAAAAAGGAAACCCAAACAGATGAGGCAAAAAAAAAGAGATGAAAAGAGAAAGAAAAAAAAAAGAGCAGCTTTGAAGAGGGCGGGTAAGCACAGCGGAGGAACAGCAGAGCTGAAAGAGAAGCGAGAAAGAATGGCTGTCCCTCTTCCTCGCTTCTCTTGCGCGCTCTTGGCTCAAAGGGAAGGATTAAACGCCCCTCGGAGCTGGCTGCCACACAGAGCGAAGCGCATGACAGTGAGTGGGAAGAGGAGGGGGCGGGTGGTGGTGCTGGGGTTAAAGACAGTATCCAGTGTTTTTTTTTTTTTTTTTTTTTTCAACCGTCAAACATACAATGACTTTAAAAACACAGAATAATAACGTTTTGGATTCCATTGTAAGATTTTGCAAAGAACAAAGCTTTTTGGGGGGGGGGTTGGGGATCCCCAGGTAACTCAGCTGTGTTTTACTTTTGTGTCGATTGCATCACAAGAGGCACAGGAATCAAGCTGTTCAGATGGCATTTGTAAAAACTATGACGGAGGGGGAACTTTTGAGACATTTTGACAAATTTATTTGACGTCCATCCCAAGCTGCTCGGAAATCTTTCCCAAATTGCAAAATTTTACGTTCAGGGGGACGGTCACATTCGCTTTAAATGTTTTGCTGCAGCCTTACGCGATTTGCTCAAGAAGGGCGAATGTGATTAAAAGCATGTAATTACTGAAAAGTAAAAAAAAAAAAAAAAACACAAGTGACATTTATTCCTTTTGTCACCAGGAAGTAATGGAATATTTTAGGATCGTAGATAAATTGTAGTTTACAATAAATTAGCAAGACAAAAGTAAGCAAGCTAACCGCGATTGTTCAATATTTGACAGAGAACATGATTTTGATTAGTTATGCACATAAGCTTGTCTGGCAGATTTGGAAAAAAATAAACTTAAGCAGCTGCTTACTGAAACACAGAATTAGAAGACGCAAACCAGACAGGAACTTAACACAATGCTAACAAAGTGCATACACAAGTAGAGGGTGCGGGGTCACTTTTTATTCAGAGGACATGCAAGCAAGCACTGGGAACCTAACTGACAAATAACTTTAAAAAAAAGAAAAAATTGAATTGCTTTTGAGCGCTTGGTCGCCCCTAAAGTCATGCTGCCCTGGGCACTGAGTCATATCGCCCATTTCAGAAACCACAGCTGATTTTGTGTTTTAAAGGGTACTGACAAAGGATTCTCCACATGCTTATCGTTCCTCTGTGCTCTCTTATGGCTTCTTTAATTGAACTTATGAGTCTGACACATTTCTTTATTTCGCTAAAGAGCCCCGGAGACTGTGCCACCCTGGACAGAGAGCCATATCACCAGCAAAACAAACAGAAAAAAACTGACTATGACAAGTAGGTGACAGACTGGATCTAATGACTTTGATTGAATTTACAGAAAAGTCTGCCTGGTAGCTTCAAGGCAGGATTGATTGTAGAAAAAAAAAAATGTGAGTTTTTTTTTTGTTTGTTTGTTTTTTCAAACGAACAGGAATAAAGCCTGGAGTATCAAAGTAGCAGCAAAAAGACATAAAAAGAAGTGGGAGGTGGAAGTGTGAGTGAGGCGGCACGTTTCTGAAGTTCTCACCCGTAGAAAGCTTAGCTCTCTTCTCCCGCTCCCCTTCCTCCGAGTCGTCCTGCTCTTCCTTGATGAGCGGGCGTTTTCTGGCAGCTCCGAAGCCCAGGCCGACCTTTTCGTCCAGGAACTCCTTTGATGGCGTCAGAGTGGGAGGCATGCACAGTCCCTCCTCAGACTCTCTCGTCGCCGCATTCCTGGCTCCATCTTGAGCCAGGTGACCCGGGGACACGAGGTCCCTCGGCGCCACGCACCTCTGGAGAACCGGAACTCTGTTGTTGGCGTACAGCGGACGGACACCTGAACAGAGCAGAGCGGGACGGAAGAACAGGGTTAGATGGAAAAGAAAAAAAAAGAAAAGATGAAAGGGGACCCCAGGAATGCAGACAGACCACAAACCAGACAGACCGAGAGCGGGCAGGGGAAACCGACGGGTGGGGCGGGAAGATGTGAGGGATCGACGAGCGGGAGAGTGGCGGTTAAACACCAGCCAGCTTTTATTCTGCTTTAAAGACAGGCAGTAAAACTTTGATGGGGTAAAGACTTTTTAATCTGATGCGAGCGGAGCAGAGCAGAGCCAGCGGGGCCTGATGGTTCCTTGCACTTCCAGCACAGAGGAAAGACATCCCTTCTCTCTCTCTCTGTCCTCCCCCACGGCATGACCGAGCCACGCCCTTCTCACACAGAGCGTGACTCTATCCCCCCCACCCCACCTCCGTTTCTCCTCGACTCCCTCTCTCCGTCTCCCTCTCCGTGCCATAATTAGGCTCACACGTCAGCCGCGGCCTTGCTCCAACACACAGCTGGGCTCCTGGCCAACGTAACTACCCTCCCTCACCTCTCCACCCCCGCCAGCTCCCTCCCCCTCGCCTCCTCTTTCCGTTGCGCTCTCCCATCCGCTTTCACCCGCTAACTCCCCCCGCTTTCACTCACGCAATCTCTGCCCCTCCTTCTCCTCTCTTGGCTTCCCCTCTCTCTCGCTCGCTCTCTCTGCGCAGATAAGCACAAAAGGCTTCTTGAAAATAAAAACTCCCCCCTCGCCTTTTCCCTTCCACACGCCCGGTTTATGCGAGAGTTGCTGCGTGTTTTTGCAGGAGAGAGCATCTTTTTCTTTTTTTCATAGAGTGACCCCAGTTTTGCCTCAGCTTTTGCTGCAAGTGTGCACGCGTACCCATTGTTTGCATGAGTCCCTTTATGAGTGTGTCTTGTCCTCTTACATATACATATGTGTGTGTGCGTGCGTGTGTGTGTGTGTGCATTACTCACCCTCCCTCTCTGCCTGCCTGGTGGTGTGCTGGCAGTGCTCCAGCGCTCTCTCTCTGCGCTGGCCGTCTGCCAGCTCCCGTCCTGCTGCCGCTACCGAGGCAGAAACGCACAAACCGCCGCCGCCGCCGCCCTCCTTCTCCTTCAGCTCCAGCTCGGAGAACCGCATCATTGCCCGCTGTACGCACACAAACACACAACAAAACAAAAAAGAAAAAAAAAAAAAAAAAGGAAGAAAAGAAGCAGAGAAAACCCATGAAAACCACTCATCTGCCCACGTCACAAACACACACACCTCTCTAAGCCTCAATCTGGCCTCAACAGCTATAGAAGCAAATATTGCGTCAGCAATTACATTGTCTTAATATGAAAGAAAATGCCAAAGAAATAAATTAAACCCACGTACGCACACAAACACACACAAAGACAAAAAAGGGGGGAAGACAGATAAATCACAAGCATGGCATCAAGACACAGGTTAGACTACTGCAGCCACTGTGAGTCCATGCGCTCTGGGCCTTAAAGTCCTGGCATCTCCCTTTCCTGAAACATAAACATGGCTTGGAAACATATACATCTAAGCCCTGAGGCAGAGAGAGGAGATGAGAGGGGGGAAAAAAGAGAGAGGAAAGAAGGGAGGCAAAAAGAAGGAGTGTGCAGCGGTACAGAGTACAAAAGGAGACAGAGCCTGTCAGAGACAGATGTGATAAGAAATGTAAAGAACTGACCTCCCAGTTAGCTGCAGGTTGGCTTATATTACTCTCCTCTCGTGATAAGACTTCCATCTAAGCAATTAGAATGGGGGGCTCAATATATCTGTCCAGCATTTCATCTTTTTTTTTTTTTTTTCTTAAATGAATTTGTTTCTCCACATAATTCTTCACACATAAATAAGCAGCCACAGTCCCACATAATGACACAAAGTAAAGTGACTCAACAGGTCAATCAAATGTGCATCAAAGCCATCAGGTCATTTCTGAAGCAAACTGATAACAAATTAGAGAGAGAGAGAAAACAAATAGAGATGCACCAATCGGACTTTTCTAAGCCCGTACCGATTTTCAGGTTTCTTGAAGGTCTGACCTGCTGAAGAAGAACACCGCAGCCACATTGTCAAGGTACTGGTCTTAGATTCAAGTGCAAATTTAAAGTGCCTCGCAAAATGATTACTACCCCATTGTGTCACATTACAGGATTTGCTCGTTAGCAAGTTCTCGATTTGATGTAGGTCTGAGCTTTAACTCGGCCATTCCAAACACACAGATATGCTCCGATATCTCCTAGTTCTGGCCGTACATTCAGGGTCATTGTTTCGCTGGAAGATTAACCTCAAACAGATTTTCGTCCAGTAATTAGTTCCATCCATCCTCCCATTAACTCTAACCAGCTTTCCTGTGCCAGTCAGAATCAGCCTCCTACACCATGATGCTGCTGCCATCATATTTCACCATGGGGATGACGAGTTCAGGGTTAGTTTGCTCTAATCGAGTTTTGCCCATCATCTGACCAGAGCACCTTCCTCAACATGTTAAACTCAAAATTGATGGAAAACCCAAGAAGATACAGTTCAGTTTGGGGACCCTTACAAAATTGTAAAAAAACGTTTAAGAGTTGGGGATACTTTTGCATCAATTTGATTTGTACTAAGCCTGAAAAAGTGCATTAAAGTGACCAATTGATTGGTGCATCTCTACATAGAATATTACCACAATTGGGAACACAAAATCAGTTTTGCCATCACTTTGTTTACACGTTCGCAGAAATGCAAAGTCTGATAGCTTTGTTGCAGTTGTGAATTAAAAAGCATGACACAGACAAAACCACGTTTTCTCGAATGCATTCGCGACATAGACAGACATGAGCAACCTATTAAGATATCTGCCTCAGAGCCAGTGGATAATAACAAAAATACTCTCTTCGTGTTTCTGAGCACATGAAACCCCAGAGACAACTGCTTAAAACATGTAACTTAATCTGTGTGCCTACATGATAGTGGATGAGTTACGATTTTACATTTATAGAGGTCATATGATGCTTGTTAGGAGACGAGGCATGTCAACCAGTGGGGTGAGGAGGATTATGACCTTGGAGAGACCAGGCAGGGCAGCTCAGGCCGACGAGAAGGTGGGATTAGGGGGCAGGGCTGTGATTGGCAGACAGGGGGCATGCAGAGAGCTTTAGAGCAGTGGTTCTCAAGCTTTCTATTATAAGTACCACTTCAGTAAATATGAAGGTTTCCAAGTATCACGCTACCGTTGGGTATTTTTAAACGGCATTTTCAATCGACATTTCAGTTTTGCTCAGAAGTTCTAACATCCCAATTTGTAGACAAATTCATAGAAAAGTCCCAAGACATGGTCATTCTTTGTGTGAAAGTCAAGATTCTCACCTACCCAAACTGCTAATTTTAATAAGGCCGTCCGGCATACAAACCTTTCTTTATTTGTACTTTTGAGTATTTGTAGCTTATCAACTCTTTCTCACGATCTGTAGTATGTTTCGTTTTTGGTGAACATATTGCTACAACATTTGAAGGAGCAAAATCACTGCTCCTGTACTGCTAATATCAGTTGTCCTGATCACTGGGAAAATCAATTAGTAAATCATCTCAGACTCCAGGTTTTGACTTCAGAGGTAAATTAAACTGTATAAGAAGCCAGTTTGTTCACATTTACTAAATGAATACTAATATTTTTTTTAATCAGAGAACCATCAAAGACAGCCAAAGCACCATAATTTCCACTTAGACTACAGTTTGAGAACCACAGCTTTAAACGAGCCCCAAAAATGGCAGCTGTTGGTTGTTAAGCATCCTGCAAGAACCCTATGTCTCCTAAACTTGGGGTTAAGCACAGCCAAAGGCGATGTGATCTTTGAGGTTGTCACGGTCATGCTCTGAATCCACTGTCTATAGCACAGTCAGCACTACATGCTTTAGCCTGAAGGCAGTCACACAAGGAGAGGCACGTACGGAGTCACAAACACACACAGAGTAACCTTTACGATGGCTGCTCGGTAATCAACATACAAAAATGGCGGTCCTGTTTAAACTTTGAACCGACAATCCCTGAAAGAGTGTCTGAAATCAAGCCAATGATAAACTAAAGGGGAAGATCAAACCAGTGGCCAAGACAGTAGCATGACAATTTATTCTCTACAGGCCGTAAATGCAAAGTTTGCAAAGTTCATGCAAGGTTTGCTCAACAGGCAAAGGGAATAAAGGCAGTGGCCCTTGGATGTTTATTCTCGTGTGGTTATACATTTAAGTCTGAAATGTCTGGTCATGACATGACAACAACCCAATACAATCTGTGGTGTAAAGATAAACTTGTGGACTTACCTGCAATGCTCTCTGCTCGCGGCTCAGTTTGCTAGAGTCAGCATACAGCTCTGTGGTGACGCATTTAAAGCGGTCGCCAACGTAGCCAGAGGAGTTTGCGATCCGTTTGGCCAAGCTGGACCTACGAGAGTTTTTAGATGAAGCCTGGGTACCTTCGTCCTCCTCCTCTTCATCATCTCCCTCTGCTTGGGACTCCCCAAGATCAACAATATTGTCCTCTTTTTCAGCCTCCCTCTCACACTCCTTTACTGCATTTGTATTGTGCTGTGCAAGAGGAGCGCAGCTGCTCCCATCTCTTTTGTCCTTACCAGAGCTACGCTCCCCTGAGGTGCGGGCACAGCGTAAAGTGCTCTGATCTTGATCCCCAGGGTCTGGGCTGGGGCTACTTTCCTCTGTGCTTTCTTCTGCATCAGAGAGCTCTGGTCTGGTCTGGGACGTCCTTGATACCTCAACAAGACAGGGTGTTTCCTGGGGAATCTTTCCTTTCCCAAATAAAGCTTCTTGCTGCCCATCAGTGTTGTTCACCTTCAGGTTGGGGGTCTGTCCAGAGTGGCTTAGATGTGCTTGGTGTTTAGTCTCACTGTCAGTGTTTGTCAGGTTTTGACTGCTATGACATTCATTTTGGTTCCCCTTGTTGCTAGTCTCAGCAGAAGGCTGTTTGTAGACTGTTGGAGTAGGCTCGATATCTGTGTCTGAGTGTACAAGGTCAATGCAGACAATCTTTTCTCTGGACGCCGCAGATGAGGGGAGGTTTTTGCTTTGACTGCCACCCTGTCCTTGCACGCCTACCTCCCTATCATGCTTCATTTGGTTGCCTTCGCCTGTCTCTTTCCCAGCACTGTGATCTCTGTGGATCCCGCCTTCTTCGACAGCTCCCCGTGGTCTGTCCTGTCCCCGGGGTTTTAGTGTTGCATCTGCCCTGTCTGTCAGCTTGCTGTCAGAGAGTGTCTGCATCAGCGGATGGGCCATCTCCTGTGAGTTATAAGTGAGGTATTCTGTGCCTGGACCAGCTGGGAGATTTGGGTAGGTTAAAGGGTGTTTTCCAGCCAAGTGGGTTGGGTAAAGGCCGTTGTTGCTAAGCAGAACGGGGTTAGGGTACACTGGGCCTTTTCCTGAAATTGGGACGGAGTGTAGCGCCAAGCCATCAGGGATGGGGTACTGCAGATATCTGTTAGCATAAGCCAAGCTGTGGTTCAAATAAGCTTCACTTTGAGAAAGAAAAAGGTGGGGAGGAGGGTGACCATTCTCCAAACATGGCCTCTTGTATGATGACAGGTCTGGAGTTGGTTCACTTCTCTTATTCGTCTGGGCAGACTTCTCTGTTCCCTCTCTGTGATGCACTGACTGGCTGGGGCTGTGTTTCACCCATTCACCGTTAGGTTTCGGGGAAAGAGCCCTGGAGCTGATCAAAGAGCAGCCAGAGTGTTGAGAGGAGGGAACACTGAGGTTGGGCTCTCCAATCCTTGGACAGGACGAGCTTCGCTGCTGAGGGAGAACCCTCTCTAGGCCCTTGTTCTTGATGACAGAGGGCGAGGCGCCTTTGGCTTGTGAAAGGCCCAGGTCTGCATTTGACCTCGGAGAGGGTGGCAAACCCGACGTGTGCTGTGCATGTGAGGGAGATGGGCTTGGTACAACCCATGATGAGTGTAAAGTGCTGATCATTTCTGGTCTCTCTGAGACCTTTGAAGAAGTGCTGCAGACCACAGAATGAGGGTGGGAGGAAGGGGAGAGGGATACATTTTCATTTAGAAGCTCTCGACCGGAGGGAAGTCCATAACGGGTGCCAGATGACACAGAGTCCATCTTAACTGAGAAACCATTGGCAGGCAGCCCATACTCAATCATTCTTCCGGACAAATCCAGAGGCTTCTCTGCAGAGTCTTTGGTTGGTTGAGATTGGTTAGCTGGCCTCTCAAAATTGACTAATGAAGGAGACCTGCTGCGTACTTTTTCCACTCCTGCACCTCTGTTCTCAGAGGTCCCATCTCGTGACCTGGGTTTGTGGGGGCTGGGTCTGGCAGAGGAGGCCTGCTCTGATGCCATGCTGCTAATAGAAAAAGGGTGAGCAATGGACTGCGTAGAGGCAGAGGATGCAGATATTGCAGCTGCAGAAGAGACGGATGGTTGTCCTATTCTGGCAACTGGCCTTTGCAAATCCAGTGCTTTGTCAAGGAGAGTAGGCAGAGGGTGAGGCTGGGGGAGGCGGGAGGACATGTGGGAAGAATCAGCAGGCAGACTATTATTCCCGACAGTGGTGCCACTGGTGCTGGTACTACTGGTGCTATTGTTGGTTGTGCCCTTCCTGGACGGAGGTCTGCTTGGTCTGCTGCTCCTGCTCGGAGAACGGTCTCTATCCATGGCTGCCTGATGGTGCTGAGGATGAGGAGAGGGTTGATGAAGCTGCTGTGAAAACGGAGATGTAACACCGAGCCCTTTGTCTTGGCAGTGTACCAGCGAAGTGGGGGTCACTGTGACCGCAGGAATCCTCATGGGAGGGGCCACCAGAGGAGAAGAAATGGGAGATGGAGGGTAAGGAGGCATGTAGTAGAGCCTCTCAGCAGCAGAAACAGCTGCAGCAGATGTAACATTGGCGCCCTGGGCTGCACACAGGGGTGGGTAGGCCAGGTGCTGGGGTAGGTAGGGGCTGGGTTGGGTGAGCAGGGAGGCTTTGTATATGTTCAAAGCAGCATACTTGGATGTGTCCATAAAGGGATACATGCCTGCTTCCGGGTATGGGCTTAGCAAAGGCATGCGGAGGTAGCTGCCACCCGCCCCAGCCAGCCCCAGCTCTGACACTTTTTCTCCAGGCCCTACTCGCCGTTCCAAGCCAAGGCCCTCAGCTCCAGTAACCAACACAGGCTTGTGAAGGCTTGGGTGGCTGCCCTTGTAGAGGCTCTGGTAACCATTTGCAGGCTTACGACTGTCCAGGGGGCTGTCGGGTTTGTAAATTAGCTCTGGGAGACCATCCCTACTGTAGGCGAGTGGGAGAGTGGGTGTCTCTCTGCTCTTCTCCGCTGAGAGGGTTCTGATCCCTGGGTATACGACTCCACCATGGAGACGGAGGCTGTCGTGTATCAGAGTGCTTCGGTCAAGCCCCATCGCAGCCAGGGGCGTCAACCTTGCATCCACCTGAAAGAAAGAAAGAAAGAAAAAAAATGCATTTAGTTGAGTTTAATCCTTACAGCTACTATTTAGTGAAATGTTTTTATTCCAATACAAAGATACCTTAAACACAGCTGTAATGAAGTATGGATTTTCAATTAAGGATTTCCTAAAATACTCTCTTAAAAAGGACTAATGCTAATGCTACTGTTTGTACTTGGGAGGAGAATGGAGTCCACCACATAGCATCAGTGGGCGACCAGTGACTTTTGAGAGATTTCAACATAGATTCAGAAGCTTTAAGTCCCATTCCAGGCATTTCCTTGTTCTCTTCAGAAATTAGTTTTCATTTTTTGGACACAAATTTTTGAGGTTACACATTTACAAATTTTGAAGTCCATGCAATGCTCTGCCAAAAAGCTCAAATGTTTTCCTGCAGCTGTACAGTAAACACCTGAGAATGAAATAATGTGATTAAAAATACAAATAAGGAAGAAAAACAAGAAAAAATTGGGATGTAGGAAATGAACTCTGATCAGATTCTTTATGCCTTTTGTGGTGTCACCAGAGGCATGTGCTTGCGTTTATGAGGGCAGATTTTACATTATAAGAAATAGAGGAACTGACTATGACATATGACTTACTATATTTAATGTGAATCTGACTAACTTAATTTAGCTAGTCTGGCTAGTACCTTTAAATATAAAAAAGGATTAAAATATGACAGTTGTTGTTTTTTGGGGTGTTTTTTTTACATGCGGTCCATTCAGACTTTAACCAACCGACCTTAACCATGTATTTTGTTCTCAAAGTGACAAATGACAAACCACAGGAACTTGCCATATTTTGTGTGATGTCGTTTCCTCGTCTTAGTGCCAGGTTAGTTTGTGTCTCAGCATCGACATCACGAACAGATGTTGCCCTGTGGAGATGAGCAAACAGTTAGCAGTCAGCGCCTTGGCTCTGCCACATGAACACACTGCAGACGCAATTCCATGACACTGCCACTGAAATTTCATAAAATCTCAAACAGACAGTGTGTTGTACTTGAGCTTCATTCCGAAAACAGTGAAACATGACGGGGTGAAAATGCAAAGCGGACAGCCACAATAGCTCTGCCCCCTCCCATCCATCAACACCCCTTCATCCTTATAGTGCCCCCCCACCTCCTCTCAGCGTCCCCCAAGCGGGGCTCGCTAGCCGAGCCCTGTGGGGCCACGTCTATTCAGTCACGTCCCCTCACACACACACCGGTTTCTCTGTGCCCTCTTTGACCTGCTCTCTCGGCTGCCTCAGCCAGCAGAGCGAGGGAAGATTATGCATCGCAGAGCACTTCGGCGGGAGCCCATTTACCACCCGCCAACACAGAGCCTCAGATCAACAATACCCTCGCACCAGAACACGCACGGAGGTAGAGCATGTAGGAGAAAAGAAGCCACATATAGAGGGGAATAAACTCAGGCTGAAACAGCATAGCAGGAAAACAGGTGAAGATTTAAGTGAAAAGACTTTTGTTCAAAAAACAAATTGCAAGACAAGAAAAAAAGAAACCCATCAAGGCACAAATAAATGTCCCTGAATCCTGACGTGTTTGTATAAGTTTGAATTTCTCATCAGACACTACAGTGTACGAGTATTATTATACGTTCTGAAATAAGTCCAGAGAAAATCGATTATATGTTTCTACATATTTCTGAAATAAGTTCCACAACTGGCTCCGTGAACCTGTGATTTCACTCACACAGTTTAGATTTGCACAACCTGAAGAGACTGCAGTGGAAAGATTCCCTTTTCTTCATCTGTATTTGCATTGATGCGGTAATATAAACAAACACTTGCTAAAAGGTGTCCTTGTAAGTTGATTACAAGATGACACGTTTTCATGGGAGAGCAAACTGGAGATTGGGGGTTGGGACAGATCAGTGGCAGCTCTCTACACAAACCTCAATCCATTTTTACTTGTCATGCCTCCAACATCTGTGCACTTTAGCAAAGCACTAATCAAGCTTTCACTGGCCAATACTACCTTCCGTACTACTTGGGACTCTGACCTGAAAGATCTGATTTTTACTTGAAGAATTGTAAGAGATAAAATATTGGGGAAATATGTTGAAGGTAGCTTTGAAAAGAACCAAAATGATGCAATTCCAAAATGTTGCTGTTGGTCGATGCGTTAGTAGAGTGAACATCATGGGAGGCCTTAGTTTCGATGGATTCAATTAATGGGAACAAAATTGAATCTATTTTAAATTTTAAAAAAATTAAAAGTAAAAATTTCGTAAATGACCATCATTTTATCTGGCCTACTGGTCTGTGCAGCTTTAATTTGATCTGTTAAGAAAAGTAGAGATTTGTTTGATTTCAGGTTAACCTCAGCAGCTAAATCTGTTGCCGCCCTGGGCAGTGAGCCATACTTCCAACTTAAAAAAAAAAAAAAAAGGCCACCAGTGGAAAAGACAGCAATTAGTTACTCATAAATCTGCTAAGTGACAAAACCGCAGGATTACTGAACAGTTATGAGCCTTTAAGTGACATCTTCACACCCTCAGTGGTTTGCCAAATTTCTACAGGCTTCATCAAAACAGCAGCGAGGAGATGTGAAAGTACAGCTTCCCCTTGAGCTAAAAGTCTGAACGCTACCTTCAGTATGTGGGTATTTCTGCAAGGCAGTCCGGTTGGAAGAGCCTCCACGGGAGCAAAGTGAGAGGCAGCAATTGCTTTAAATAGAAAGAGTGAGCCTTCCGCGGAGCTCTCCGGAGCTGAGAGCAGCAGAGAAGCTCGACTCCTCGATCATCGCGGTGAAACGCCTCGCTGCCGCGCCGCTGGCACACCACTTTTTTTATTGCGGTGACCCGGAGCACATTAATCAGCCTGCCGAGAGAGAGAGAGAGAGAGAGAGCGAGAGAGAGAGAGAGAGACCCCCTCCTCCTCCTCCTCTACATTCCCACCCCCTCCTTCTCCTCACCCAGCAGCTCTGGTCGGTCCGTTCTGCTTCAACAACATCCGCATCTGACGGAACCGAAACGGAGCTGTGCGCGCGGGCGTGCGTGCGTGAGTTTTTCTGGCGCGGGATGAACGTGTGCGTGGGGCCACGTGTGCGTTTCGGCTCCGTTCCGAAAGCGCAGACGCTGTTGAGAAATCACCTCTCTCTCTCTCTCTCTCTCTCCAGTTTCCTGTGCTGCGTGCGTGAAGCGTCACATGCACACACTTTCTCTCTGTGTCTGAGTCTGGCAGGCAACGGCTCCTCATGCGCTGACAAGTCTGCGCAGAACACCAGGAATCAATCAAAATCTAAACTAAACCTTCAGCCATTCACTTATTTTGTTCCTTCTTTCGTTTTAGCGAAGCTGTGATTTAAAAAAAATAAAATAAAATAAAAATAATGATAATTAAAAGCACAGAACAATAAAAATATTAATCAGGAAGGGAGGGAAAAACTTCCTGATTTCATCAGTTTCATTTCCGACTGTGACTTTCTTTGCAGCTCCTGCTTTGACAAATGATGATCTAAAGTCTATAATGTGTTAAGATACATGGTTTCGAAATGGAAAGCTGCAGACATGAAGGCTTTGGGTCAGTTTGTTCCTTTCGTACAAGCCGCTTCCCGTGTCAAGCCTGTAAATAAACTGCGTTGTCGTGTAACCTTTGCATGTTTTGTCCTTCTTAGTGTTTACCCCCTACAAGTTACATTGATTTTAAATTATAAAGATGCTCATTTATCACATCTTTTAAATTTCACAGTATCCTGCTCTCTTTTATTTAGATTTTGATCTCGATTTGGGGCATTTGTGGAATATGGCAGACTGGGTCGCCTGGTCAAACCAAAATAAGCGACTTCCTGATTTCCTGTGTTATTTATTGGAGTCATAAACCCGCATTTCTTATCATAATCCTTAGTCGAGGCAGCTAGAACATGACCCGTGGTGCTACAGTGGTGTTCCTGTTGTGAACGACACCATTTAGTAGTTACCCCACACTTTCAATATCCGAACTGACACTTTGCTGTTTTGTCACGTCCTACTTCCAATTTTTTACCTGTAAACAAACTTGGACCATTTAATTTGTATTAAATATTCATTTCAATTAAGTATTTCCTCGAACTCTTGACATAAATTATCATAAAAATGCTCAAACCTCGTGCATAATTCAATGTAATTGTATAATAGCTACTTAAAAAAACCTGCCAGATGACTCTTATTACCCTCATCAAACTAAAATAACTAGTCTTCTTATTGGTGTCTATTATTTATTGGAGTCGTGGCGACATTTCTTACGATGAACTAAAAGATTTACATAAATCGTCACATGATTAACTACAACGAAAAATTAAGTGATCTTAAATAATGTCCTATTTAACCCAAACTTTGAGTAAAGAACAAATTTAAAAGAGCAATAAAAGTGTTTTTTGTTTTGTTTTTTTAATTAATCACCAAACTGAGATGTAAGCCCTTTTTTTTATTTAAAATGTCCAACTTATTTGTCGATCATTTGAGCAACGCTGGTTTTGTCGGGAAATATTGACCCTCTAACATTCACATCAATACTGTGGAGCCTGTAAAGGCAGCGAAAGAGAGGGAGCTGCGGGCCTGCAGAGGGTGTCAGATATCAAACGGGCCTGCAGTTAGAAGCCAGTGAGTCTGGTGGCTGAGGATTTTTCTGGGTCCAAATCCGAACATAATACCGCGCCACGAGTGGAGCGGACGGAGAGGAAGGAGCGACCTGAGATGAAGGGGGGGGGAGCGCGTCGACGCCCATCCCTGCAGCTAAGAATAGTTTGGGGCAACAAACAACTCCCGAGGGCCAACCAATCCGTCACTGCACGGCCGGCAGCAGCATGCAGCAACAGCGGGAGGAGGGGGAGGCGGTTTGAAGGAAGTAGCAGGGGGGTTGGGGGGGGCTGCAGCATTCACCAGCCTTTATGGACGTAATTAGGTTCGGATTTCTGCGCTGATTCTCGCGGAAAACCGATAAGTTCAAAACTGACAGATTAAAAGAAATAAAGAAAAAAAAACACAATGCTTATTTTTCTTTGTCTCTTCCTTCTGGTGACAGCGCCTTGAACTCTCAGTGACCCGCGGTGTGGAAACAAAAACAAACACCGGGCTCCGCTTATCATCTCCTCCTGCATGGCTGAGGCCCTTTGTGTGTCCCCTGCGCGCGCATGCAGCTCATGCATGCGATCCACAATTTAGAGCCTTATTTATCTTCATACTGGCGGGATCTGATCGCCAAGTGGAATGCACGAGCGGAGCAAAAATAAGCGGCAAACGAGCAGCGTTTTGCCGTGTCCTGCTTTAAAGCTCGTTAGAATAACGGCAGACCGGGGAATGTAGGTCTAACTGCGCGCGCCCTCTCGCTCTTTGTCCTTGGAGCGCTGCCAGCAGGCTCTCTGAAGCGCAGAGCTCCGATCAGCTCCGGAAAAAAAAAAAAAGAAAAAAAAAAGGCACTGTGACGCAGGATAATCTCCGCAGCGACGAGGGTGGGGTGAGGATAAACATGGATTAAACGCGAGCACGGCCGCCCGCGCGCACGCACGCACACACACACACACACACACACACACACGAGAGAAAAGGGAAACTCGCGCACGCCGCTGCAGGTGAACAAAACGGAAAGCAGTGGGGAACAAATCTGAGGAAAATACAACACGAGCGAGGGGCAGAAGTGCTGCCTGGCGGCAAACTCCCCTCCGCCTCGGGCCACACTCTCACCAGCGCCGACACCCCGCATTATAATGAGCAAGAAGCTCAGGCGCACAGAACGCCGGCACAATTTTAATTGTTATTGATTATCAGGCTGACGCGTGCCAAATGGTCCGACTGATCGTCACAATGAAGACCCTGTGAAAAGTTGACAAGCTGTTTCTCATTTTAGATGGGAGCTCAGAGGGGCCAAAAAAAGGAGGGGGAGAGGGGAGGGAGAGTGGAGTGCGTCCACACTCACACACGCGCGCGCACCACGCACGGAGGGGGAGAAGCTGGAGGGAGATGGCGGCGGCTCTTCAACTGTCACATTATTAGCGAGCGAGTTGTAAACAAGTGAGGGGGGCCCGCTTGCATGCGTCCTCCCCGGAGCCCGCTACACAGCCGCACGCAAGTCGGTGCTCGGTTCAATCCCTACCCCTCGGCGTCACGGTCGACAACAACGGAGGCATTGTGCGCTCCCCCGTCGCACCGCCTCCACCCCTGGTGCTGTCACAGGGGCCCGGGTGGCGGCCACTGAACTGGCTCTATTCATCGCGGGCCAAATGGGGGACTAAATGGCTCTTTATGCCACCAAAGGACACGATTGTAATAGAGATGCGCATGCACAAGTCGTCCGGCATTTACCGGAGCTTGCTTGACGCTTTTTTTTTTCAGAAGCTGGGCTCGCTGTCATGATATGCTATAGGAACAATACTTCCACATGACATCCGACATATATTAAACAAGGTGGCAGATGAATACTTTCTAAACTGAAAGGGTCGATCTATTCTTCAGGAACCAGACTAGTTTTCTGGGTCCTTTTCAGCACAGGAAACAGTTATAAAAGTCATTTTCAGGGCAAACACTCCTCGATGAAAACAACCAAATAGGAAGGTAGTTGTCCTTGTAATTACCCCGAACCTTTTCTGGAGAAGTTTTGTCATGGGAGGTGGCCAGACCTTTCTAATAGGAGGGACATTTCCCCCATGTTGCATCGCCAGTCATCACAGAAGTAATTTACATAAGTAGCTTGGTTGTTCAAAACGTGAACACCAAACAGCCAGGGTAAAACAACTTCATTCGTAGTTCAGGGCAGAGACATTCAAAAAGTACTACCTCTCTGACAGAGCTGTTTTCAAAGGTTTTCTACCCTGGTTATCTGATTTAGCCCTGGTTCCTGTAGAGCAGAGCAACAGAGCAAAAACAAAAAACAACAAAACTGCCCTGTATTCTGGAAAACGTTCCTGCGGTGAACAGGCACCTTAAAATGTTTGGGGTGATTAGAATCAGAGAGGGAGAAAAGTTCAGGGTAGCTTTACTGTTGGTTGAAATAATAAATTAAAACCCTCCCACGCCGTATTTCTGATGCTCAAGCCAAAAAACAGGTATACGTGATCAATTCTGAAGGGAACCCTATAGGCAGCCTATTGACTCTGTTGTATAAAAAGCCCCAGAACGGCAGGTCAAAAGCTTTGCAGCCAACATGAACTCCAGCCAAACGGCAGATAGCACATTCCTGCTTTGAAGGCTACGTGGTGCAATAAACTCCTCTGGCTACCTCCCCACTGCGCTGCCAAAAAAAAGAAGAAAAAAAAAATCCGTGGGGTTTCGTCAGCGATGCCCGAGGCACCGAGGTCTAAAAACAAACCAAGAGCCTTGATCAAGACTGTGCCTGCACGGGCTTCAGAGGAGGGGAGGTATGCATGTCATCAGCGTTCTTCTGCCAAATCAATCTTCCGATAGGCCACAGCGAGGCCGGTGAAGCCGAGCGCAGTCTTAGGGGGAGGTTTAGGTTTTCTCTTTACAGCCTTTGTAGTCTCCTCACATCCAATCCCTGCAGCTGGCATTTCCCAACAACAACAACAACAACAACAACAAATCTTCCTTCTGGTGCCAGGATTAAGAAGGGAAAAACTTAACATCTTGAAGGTCGACTTAAATTGACAGACACGGACAGATTTGTTGGCAGTGGCGCCTTTGATAAACGTGTTTAGGGGTCGGTTGAAAAGCCCAACCTTTAATTTTAGGACGTTCGTTCATTTAAGAAACAATTGGCTTTTAGCAAAGGTTAACGGTGGCACAAAACAATCTCTTTAAAGATAAGTTTAACCAAAATCCTGCTTTGCATGTTTAATCTTTTGAGTAGATCAGTTTCTTCTAACTTCTTCTGAGTAGTAATCCAGGACTTGTCGTTACGTTGGGGTATAAAGTAACGACTGTGTGTATGGCGCACAGTAGCAAGAAGCGAGGTAGAAGACATCTCCAAATCACTGCTAGAGAATTGCTGGCATCTCCAGGGTCACCAAGTCTCCATAGCGACCATAAAACCTAATCCACCCACAGAGACGGCATTTTGAAGAAGCCTTTAGTTGGTCCTACCATCACAAACGCCAACATTCAGTATGCTAAGCTCAACTTTAACTGCAACCACGTGTTTCAGTAACGAGAGAAGTAAGACTGAACAACAAACACTTCTGCACTTTATTAAACATAGGAGAGGATCTATGATGCTGTGGGGTTGCGTCTCTTCCAAAGGACACTAAGAATCTCGTTGGAGCACAAAGCACCAAGAACTGTTTGAAGTACCGGGACATTTTCAAATACAAACCAGTAGGCCTCTGCTAGAAAAGTGAAAATAGGTTCCACTGGGTCACTGCAATCCAAAGTAGATGAAATGGCTCAGAATGTACAGAATCAGCCTTCCTCCATGTCCGCCACAAACCCTAAACCCTAAACCCTTTAGGTCCTGTGAGGTGAGGGGTTTCGCTCTGACAGCAAAGGTTAAACGCGGCACAGAAATTCAAGTGATAAAACCTGAATTCATCTCAAGGCTTTTGTTTTAACGCATTCATACGGGGTGGTGGTGGTGGAGGGAGCATGAGGGGTGACAGCAAAATTCATGCGCGTCTGTATTTTCTGATCTGAAAATGCCACAGAGCCGCTGTGTTCGTGAATAATGCGCTCTGGCTCCCTGCTCCCGGTGCGGTGGGTGAAAACAGCAGCGCTGGGGGCCCCGACACATCTCTGCGGGGAAGTGACCCGTGCGCTCCAGACCTCGTCGAAACAAAAAGCTTTGTGGAGCGCCGAGGGAGGGAGGGAGGGGAGAGGAGGGAGATTGAGGGCTTTGTGTGGGGGAGGAAGGAAGGAGGCAGGAGGGGAGAGGAGGAGGGTTCTCCTGTTTCATCGCCAAGTCCCGGGAGACCAACACGGAGCATAGCTTCAATCAAACCGTGACGTCTCCTCCGGGAGCAGCGCAGCGCCTGGAAAACCGATCTCACCGCGGCTCTCTGTCGCGCCTCAGCTTTTGTTCACACGCATCTCGACTCGGCAGCGCAGCGCAGAGCAGCGCCGGCAGCGACGAGACTGTTGTTTTATATCCAAGCGTGAGTGAAGGAGAAGAGAGAAGCACGGCAACAATAAAAAAAAAAAAAAAACGAAAGAAAGAAAAACAAGCCTCCTAACTCCGTCTGGATATAAAACAGAACATCGGTTGTTCTTTTAAAACTAATTTATTCCCATCCCCCCCTTAACCCCCCCCCCCCCCCCCCCCCCCCCCCGCCCACCCATTCTAACACAATGGGTTTGATAAGCAAAAAGCCGTTCCGTGATTGTATCGACGCACTCTCCCCGTGCGTAATTTTCCCCCCGCCGTGGTCCCTATTGATCCCAGATTAGAAAAAAACGGGGACAAACAGGAGGCTAATGGGTTTAGAATGGAGGCGGTGTGGTTGTTCCCATTCTCTTTAACGCAGCAGGTCCTCACGGAGCACCACGCTGACACAACCACTGTCACACATCACTCACCATGACAATGAGCCCTCCCTCCCACACCCAGCAGCAGGAGCCGAGCTGGAACTGCCTTCAGGTGATTTTTTTTTTTTTTCTTTTTTTTTTCCCCTCAACCATGCAAATCCAACAAGCTGCTTGGAAACGGTGTCCTCCCTTTTCTGAAATTCCCCCAAATCCATTAACTTTGAGGACACCGACAGGTGAGTGCGATCTGTGAGGATTCCTCGCCATCCAAATTGGAACCAAATGAAACCTGACAAACGCACATCAGCGCAAATCAAAGCCACCGCTTATGGCGGGGGGGCTGGCAGAGCTCCCCGAACGCGGGAAAGGGGAGAGAAATAAAAATTATATAGAAAGTAAAACAGCACCTCCCCGTCTGTGCTGCGAACACCTGGAGAACAGATCAGTCCCCGCACCGACTTTCACAGCGCGCTCAGTGGAAAAATGACGCGCAAAACAGTCCGACGGGGCCGCGCTAAAAATAAACTCGGCCCACACAAAATGTGAAGAGTTGTGCTTTGGGGCGTCCACAGCGTGAGCCCGTGTGAGATGTTGTTTTTATTTATTTATTTATTTATTTATTTATTTATTTATTTATTTATTTATTTATTTATTTAAGGTTTGCTCAAATGGAAGGTGATTGAAGATGCGCTTTCTGTGGCGGGGAAACTGATAATTGGGCAGCTTCACGCAAATCAATCAGAGTTCAAATTAAAGTGTACAACTTCGGAATGAAGCGAATTCTTTGTTTCACCACAAAATTTCAGGGTTCCCGGGTGACGTTCACGTCGCCAGTGAAACACACAGTTGGATGGCGTACTTTATTTCCACTAGCAAAGCAGAGTGTGTGATAAAAGTATGGATTTCTAAGACGGGCTCGCACAAAACGCAAGGAAATTTCAAAGCGAAATGGGGGGGGGGGGGGGGGGCGGGAGGGGGGCAAACTAAAAACCTAATTCCGATTTAGGTGCATCTGGGCTGATGACGTCACGTGAGGTACAAGCGGTGAGCTGGAAGGAAAGAGGAAAACATCAGGGTAGACTGGAAAACAGATTTCGACATAGGATTTGAGACCAGATCTTATCCGTAGCCCCCGCTCCTGAAAATCTTCTCTTTGTTTCATTGCTGCCAACCTTTCCTGAAATTCAAACGTGCGGGGTACAAGTACACAACCCTGACGAGGGGGGGGGCATTTCGTTCAAAACGGGCAAAACGAGTAAAAGCACTGTTGTACCTAAAGTGATATCATCAAGGGCACGTTGAGTATGTCTTATCTTGATTAAACACTGATTTACATCTAAAATAAATAGAAAGGTCCGGTGGTGGCGAACGACGTCTGGAGTCAGTTTGATTGATTTTTACTGAAAAGTCTGGGTTGGTAGATTTAAGACCGCGGTTTTAATCCGAACACAACAAAGCTCTCTTTCTGCATCAAAGCCCACTGAAGTAGCCTCCACCTCCCTCCACCCCCCACTAGTTAATCTCCCTACCACCACCACCTACCCCCCCCCCCCCCCCCCCCCCCTCCTCTCTGCTCCTTGGAAACGTCCCATAAACGCGAGGTCCTGATCCTGCTCCTCCAATCTGTTCGCGCGTTATACGCGCGATGTTCTATACAGCCTATAAGGTCTAATCTGCGCAGATTGGCCGCCGGGAAGGATGAAGAGGTATTTCTGTCGCTGCTAAAATCAGTCAGCGAGCTGAAGCCAGCCAATATGGGAGCGCATCGATCTCCCTGTGAGGAGAGGACAGCAGAGCGTCCCCTTAATTATTGGACCGGGACTCCGATCCTAAAAGAGAAATAATTTTTAAAAAAAAGAAAAAAAAGATCCCCTGCTTAACGGTATCGTCTGAAAGCAGTCTGCGTAGCCCGCAGATGAGCTTTAAACTCTCAGTTTGGAACGCATCCAACAAGCCCTGCGGCTCTTATTTCAATTAAACTGCAACTTCAGGCTGCAAGATGCGCTCCACGGCGACAGAAAAAAAAAAAAAAAAAGGATAATTTAAAACGAGACTGGTGTGGAAACAACGCGAAACTCACCAAGCAATTAGGGAAATTATAGTGGCAGTGATAAATGGCTGTTTGGAAAGTAGGTTGTTTGGATATAAAGAGTAAAAGGAACCGCGCATCGGAGCTCCGGGGATCCTGTGGAGAATGTAGAGGGGTGGGGGGGCGGGTGTGTGTGGGGGGTGGGGGGTGGGGGCATTAATCCTCCGCGCGGGGCGAGATTGCGTGCGGGAAAGGAGGGGAAGAGAAACAACACGCTGCAGCGCAAAGTCAGACCCGAGAACACCTGCGAGACACGCTGAGAGGAAAGAGGGGGCCGAGAGGGGGGGTGGCACGCAGCCAGAGCGGTTTCCATCAACTTCTATAGACAGGAAGGTGAGCGGTCCACAACCACACACGCCTCACACTACCTCTGGGACTGATGAGGGTCCGATCTGTCCAAACAAAGTCCCCCTCCCCCCTCTACCCCTTTTAACCTCATCCCCCCTCCAACACCTCCACGCCGTGCGGTGACAGCAGCGGGGGCAGCAGGGGCGCACACGCCGCGGGGGGATGCCCTCCAACTGAACCGGACTGTCTCATCGGAGCGGCGCTCGCGCTGCCTTTGGTACAGGGCGAGGCTGGATTCCTGTAACCTTGTTTAGCGCAGAAGCTCCGTGTGCGCGCACGAGCACTCGCACCAGCCCCTCACAGGCAGACTCTCTCTCTCTCTCTCTCTCTCTCTCTCTCTCTCTCTCTCTCTCTCTCTCTCTCTCACACACACACAACGGGGTGCGAAAAGCCCGAGCAGGCATCGCCGCCACCAACACCAACCAAGGACGGCGCCACTTTCAAGTTCGCTAATCTCTGGGACGTCCTTCTCACCTCCGTCCGGCTGACAGGACGCTGGGAGCGCAAGCTGTGTGTGTGTGTGTGTGTGTGTCCGCGCGCGCGTGTGTGTGTGCGGTGTGTGCGCGTTGTTTATCAACCACATGCCGCTGCCCCGCCGAAACGCACAAAGACCACCCTATGCGCTATTCTTAGAAGTGGTCCGATCCTCTCCCACAGTCCCTGCGCACATCATCGCGATCAGAAGCCAGTCTGGGTTTTTTTTGTTGTTGTTGTTTTGTTTGTTTGTTTTGTTTTGTTCTGTTTTATTTTTTCTTCCCATGAAAATCACACTGAAGCAGGCAAGACAGCCAAAACCGTTACGGGCACAATTATAAAAAGAGCGGAGCACGTTTTTTGTTTTTCTTTCTTTCTTTCTTTTTTCCGGGGCTCCGGAAAAAGGGGGATTTCACACATGGTGATGGGGAAATAAAACACATTCAAATTAGTCTTTTGTTTTCGGCTCACCTGTTTAAATGGTGCAAGTTCCGTAGAGTCCGATTCAAGTCTTTTGTCCTGTTTTTTTCCCAGTGCGTGGACGTATATACGTAGACTGGCCCCCGGTTACGGTCCCGTCTGCTGGAGACAGACGATCCCGACCAGGAGGAGGAAAAATAAAGAACGAAAAAAAAAAAGTGTCTAACAGGTTATCCACTTGTCACGAAACGAGGCAAATCTTGTAAATAACCCCCTCAATGTGTGTTCTACTGTCTACAGCCGACTCTCATCCTTTACTCTCTATTTCAAGCGGACTTTTTAGGAGCTTCCATAGAGCTACAAAAAGATCCTGCGCCGAAACAGAGAGACGGAGGGGGAAATCCTGAAAGAAAGAAAAAAAATCCACAAAAGAGGATCCGACCAGTTAGAAAGAAAGAAAAACTGTTCGGTCCGCGCCGCTCAGAGGACACAGGTGGTGAGGTGAGGTTGGCGGAGAAATTAAATCAGCTCGTCCGTACCTCGCAGCAGCGCCATGTTGGGTCTGAACGGAGCACGCCGTGCTCGGAAAAAGCCCCTTTTCCTCCCGCTTTGCGTCGCTGCGCTCCGCTCCGCGCGTCCCCCACCCTCCCTGCTTCCAGCAGCGGAATCCGTGCGACAAGAAGGCGGCTTCGGAGAGAATCTATCCCGTGTAGTTTCTCTCTCTTCTCTTTCCCCTTCTTCTTCTCCTTCTGTTTCTTGCTCCGACTCTCTTCTCGCTTCCAGAGTGGCAGAGAACAGCCCGTGTCGGGAGCCCCTCGGTTCGCACCGAGGACGCACACAGAGCTGTGTGATTACGGGGAGTGCCGCGCACACACACACACGCACCCACGCACACACACACACATATATATATATATATATACACACACACACACACACACACACACAGAGAAAGAGAGAGAGAGCGAGAGAGAATGGATGAACGCTGCCGAGACTGAGCGACTCGCTTCCACTCCCACTCGCGCAGACTCTACCCAGAAGGCCAGTCGGGAGACCGCAATTACCATAAGCCTCCAGCGCACGGCACTGGCTGCGCGCGCACACGGAGACACACACAAACACTCGCTCAGAGAGAAGCACACACACCTAGAAGGCTCCGCTGAAAGTCCTAAAGAGCGCTCTGCTGGGTTTAAACACACATTAGGAGGCAAATGAGGCACGTGGATAATTTGATAGAAAATAGAACCTAAATATGAAAGGCGACGTGAGGTTAGAAAGCAGCGTCAAATCTCGGTGGGTTTTTTTTCTACGTTAGTATTATTTATTTACTTATTTATTTATTTATTTATTTATTTATTTACTTACTTATTTATTTATTTATTTATTTTTGGCTGTGTGACAAATATATCTGGCCCGTTATTGTATGGAGCTCCAAGCAGGATTTAGTTTGGGGGTCCCTAATCTCAATTCACACAGCAGGCCCGTCTACTCTAATTAGGACGTCATCGACATGTTAATTAATTCCGGTAATTGAATTTAAAAAGTGAAATTAATATATGATATAGATTCGCTACAGAAATACAAATTCCCTCCCGAAATGCAGTTTCTCAGAAAATGTAGATTACGCCATTAACAATATGATGTTTTTTATTTATTTTATTTTATTTAAAGAAATGTGATGATTTGACCCGCAGCTGGCTTTTCATCTTATAGTATTCTATCCCCTCCTTCCCACCACATCGATGGAAAGTTTAGTGAAAGGAAAAAAAAATGTGGTAGATAAAGGTGAACAAGCATTTAGGGCATTTGGAAGCGAGACCCATTAAAGAATGAATGACAAATGTTCAAACTGTGGCCTGCAGCTGGACCTGGAGCTTCCCTAAACGTGGAGAGTAAAGGTCACATTCTCTTTTCATGAAGCTCGTCCTGAATCAGAGACATTGTGCCAAGAATGTCACCTGGACCGAGGTGAGAAAAGGACTTGGGCCGTCGCTCAGTGGGCCAGAGTCCTCTTTTTCAGATGAAAGCAGGTTTTGCATTTCGTTTGAATTTAATTTGAAATCAGTGCCAAGGACGAGTGGAGCGCCACAGACTCCGAGCTGCTTGAGTTCCAGCCGTGTCATCATCTTGTTGTTGACCGGGACATTTTAGAGCGCTTCGTGCCTCCCTGTGCTGACAAGTGCTATGGAGATGCTGATTTTATTTTTCCAGCAGAACTTGGCACCTGCCAGAAGTACTAGTACCTGCTATATTTGGCCACGGTGTCGCTGTGCTCGAGTGAGCAGCACACGCTGCTCTGACCTCAATCCCAGCAGAGAATCTATGGAGTATTGTCACGAGGAGGGTGAGAGGCACCAGAGCCAACAACGCAGATGACCGGAAGGCCGCCATCTTTAAACACCTCGGAAACAGGCCAATCAGGTCCATGCTACGCAGCACTGATGCAGTAACTCATGGAAAATACTGCTTGAAGACAGTGAACAGAACATTGCTATTCTTTCGATGTAGTCCGACATTCCTTAATTCCAATATTTTGTTTTACTGTTTTCATGTAATATCCCGAATTCCTGAAATTTGAATTTTGGATTTTTGTTAGGCTTATAAACAATAATCATTTGGATTAACTTGAAATATATCACTCTGTGTAGAATGAAGCTATGTAACGTTCAAATTTTGAACTGATTAACCAAAAATATAAGTTCTCTACATTGTAATAAATTAGGAAACAATAAATAGTAATTGTGAAAATAAGGTTATTTCTTCTACAGGCAATTGTGTCTGGATTATTATTACTATTGATTAGTTAACAGTTGCACAACACACACACACACACACGGCTGAAATGTTTAAGCTATCAACATACTGATCGTTCGATAATAAAATATGTAAAAGGAATGTTAAGTTTTAAGCTCGATACATGAGAACTTGAGTGCTCTTGGTTGCCCCCTGAAGGCCTGGAGGACATAAGCAACAGATTTGTTCATGTATGCCTCAGGCTGGCTCTGTATATTCAACAAATTAGCGAAATTTCTTTATAGTCCAAGTAAATACAACACTATTTTTTTGTCTTTATCAGAACCTCAATGATCACAACATAGAACTACTTAATGCCATCACAGATTTTAACCGTTCTTCACATTCAACCTTTTCAGCTGACACTTAGGGAATATATTTCAAATCAATTTCCCTTGTTTGTTTGTTTTGTTTGTTTGTTGTTGTTTTTTTTTCTTTCTTTCAAGCCTAAAGATATCTCTGTGAAACACTAGAGACACAGAGAGAGCGCGGGGGACAGAGGGGGGAGGCAGCTCAAGGCTGGGGCACATCTGTTAAAGCTCCCATGTCAAGCAAAGGAGGAGGAGGCTATGAATATCAAGCCTGAGGTGTGTGCATCATGGGCCTGCGTGTGTGTGTGTGCGCGCGCGCGTGTGTGTGTATTGGGGAAATTGAGGGGGGAGTGGTCGGGGGAGATTGGCGGGGTGGACATGAAAAAAGAAAGAAAGACGGCCGACAGACAGACAGACGTTGGAGGCAGACAGAAGCAGAGTAGGAGTAAGAAGGAGCCTTGGCAATAGAAGGTCTGGCTGTATTTGCCGCAGCTGTTGAAAGTGGGAGTTAAACCAGACAGCCATACACAAATAAACACAAAGCTCGTAGAGCACTCGCATATGGATGCGTTTAAAAAAAGCTAAGCTCATCTTGAAGGCCAAGTTGTCCAGAAGTTTGGATTAGGAGGCCGGTGGAAGTGGAGCGCAGGGCTTCCTCTCTCAGTGGAAAGGTAGCAGGATGGGCGTCCGCCTGCATCCAGAACAAAAGCTCCGCTTTCTTCTCTCTCCTTCCTTCCCCCCTCCATCAACCTCCACTCCGCAGAAAGAAAAAAAAAACAGCACGGAGTTTCTGACACACGCAGATTTAAAGCAAAAAACTCTCTAAAACCTAAACAAATCCAGGGTGAATTAGCGGGCATGTTTGCTCAGCTCAGCTCAGCTCCTCCCTCTCCTCACCTTTCATCAAGTGAGAGTCGTTCACTTTGACCACAGCTGCTAAACCACAACATAGAGATGGGGGCGGAGGGGGGGGTCATATACTCACACTGCTGGTCAACGCGCGTACAAAGGGCTTCGTTAAAGACAAACTCAAATCCACTCCCATTAGCCTTACCTGATTATTCAAACTCTTTGAACTTCTGTGCATTTTTTCCCGTGATAAACCAAGATGGAGTACAACATCTCTGAACCTGTGACATTTTAAAACATTTGCTGTTGTTGTGGGTGGTCTGGGTCAAAAAGGGCTTTAAGATCACATTTTCACGCAATGTCAGCTGCAGCTTTGTGGGGACGCCGCCGCGCAGCTCTAGAAACTGGGCATTTTGATGGTTCTGCTCTGCAAAACGGCTCAAATGAAGTCAGACTGAGATCGTTCCTGAGATCAAGCCGCAGATTCTCACGTGGATTTAAGAGCCAAGAGGATATTCACATTCCTTGATCTAATCCATTTCATTATTTGGAGAAGCTCCATCCTCAAATCCCAACTCTTTCAAGGCTTTTTATAGGTTTTCTTCCAGACCTGACACGTATTAAGCGTCTCTGCCTCTGCTAAAGAAAAGCATTGCCACAGCACGATGCTGCCAACACCCTCATAGTTTGGCTGTGCTGGCCCTAGCGTCGTCTGAAACCACTAGAGACACAGAGAGATCGCGGGGGACAGAGGTATACCACGCGGTATTAAATTCAGAGCACGCAACGCTGAATATGAATACATTTAAGTAACCTTGAACCGTTTTCTTTCCCCCTCCGCCATTTTGTGCTGTTTTGTGTTGATCTGCCACATAAATCCCAGAGAAATACATATTGAAGTTTGTGATAAGAATATGAAAACGTTACCAGCAGTTTGAGAAATGGAAATGCTTTTCCAGGGCACGTTCATCAGGCTAGCATACAGCTGAATTTTTCATTGATTAAAAACATATTTATAATTATTAATAACCATAAATGTCCAGGCAACATCAGTTCAGAAACACTACTAACTTTTTGTTTGCAAAAATTGTTCATTTACATTTCTGCTTCAGGCGAAAGAAAAGCCAGAACTGGTCGAGCCTGACTCCTCACTTTGATCAGATACTCAGTTCTGCTTTCAGCGTGACGTTAGCGCCAGTGGATCCAGTGAACACCCCCGCTGCGTAAATACGTTTCCGCAGCAGGGGTTCCCGCTATAGAGGAATCGGTGGGGTGGACGGGGAACAAAACCCAACTAAGACAGAAAACTGTTCATTGACGACACCTGAAAAAGCTGTGATGGCGTCAAAATCACCCTGCGAACTCCTCTGCTGCTGCACCAAAGACAAGCAGTAAAGACGGTTCCTTTTCCCTGTGTAAAAAAAAAAAATTGGATTCAGTGATTGGAAATTCATGAGAAGTCCCTTTATCCAAGACAAGGCCAGGAAGAAACAGCCCTGATATTCTCTTTTTTTTTTTTTTTTTTTAACCTAAGGCCCCGAGGCAACACCGAATTAAAATCAGATGCAATTCTCGAGTGGAAATCCTCGCACGGCCAAGGGGATAATCCAGAGAGCCATTGTCAGTCAACACCGTTCATCGTTGAGAGCGAAAAATACAAGTTTGAACCCAACCACAAAGGAAAAAGGAAACCCATGTTAACAAGATCAAGAAACGCTGCACTCTCTGAACCTAAATTATTTTTGATTCAGACCGAGGCAAAGCGGCAACAAGCTGGGCGCGATTAGCCAACATTTGAAATTCATTTTTGTAAAAGGCAGAAAAAACAAAAAGAAATGATTTTTTTTTTTTTTTAGGTTTAAACGAGACCAGACTATCAGCACACATGTCCAATGTTCTTACTACTGCACATGCTATGGGTAACCTTCACCCTGACTTATTAAAGCATTAACAGAAGGCATCTTCTTGAGGCCACTTCTTCTGGCGTTAAAACAAAACAACATCGACTGAAAAAAACAAAAAACAAAAATAAGAGCTAAGCGCATTTTAGCCCAACAAACTTGAAACTGGAGCATTTAATACACTTTAACGTAAACATTTTTTATGTTTCTGCACTATGGCAGATGGATGGAAGAAGCACTGAGGTGTTATTTTGGTGTAAAAGTTTTTCAGTATAAGACTAATTTTACATATCCACACGTTAGCTCTCCATGTGCCTCTTGTACCGTCGGTCTGTGTTGCAATAAATGCACCCAAATCAAACATGTGTCCCTCATTGTATTATAATAGCGCCCCCCCCCCCCCCCCCCCCCCAAACAATTTAATCGCAAGCTGAAAGTCCAGCAAAGAGGCTTTCTCACAAGTAGTGTGAGAAAGCCTTCTGCTTTCGCACAAGGCTGAAAACAGCCTTGTGCGGTTCAAACAAATTCCTGCTAATGACCCACCTATAACCATGCGGAAAGGTCAGAGAGGTGTTGGAAAAAGAAGTTGCAGCACACATCAGGCCTTTCCCTCATTTCTCTCCCTTTCCGCTCAGCCTCCAAGGGGGCTGAAGCCAGACGGCCCTTCCCATCACTCACGGAAAACTGGATTAAGATGAATATTGCTCCGAGAAACCAAGGGGCAAAGCAGATTTCTGGCGAAAAAGCACACCGGCGTAGTTTTGGAATAAAAAAAAAAAAAAAAAAAAAAAAGAAGAAGAAAGAAACACATTTGCTGAGTGTGTGTAAGGGAGGGGAAATTAGGGGAGGAAAGAGGGGAACAGAAACAGACAGGACCGACCAGACCCTTTTTTTTGGCTCTGTGTGAACTTTGCGGTTAGAAAAACCAGACCCTGAACAGCATGTGGCTTTGAAAACGCTCACTCTGCTGGTGTGAGCTGGATACTGGTGGATACTGGTGACTGAGAAACGTGTTTAAAAGCAGGGATCCCGTCATTGTGTGTCGATGATTCATGCGTAAAGCTGTATGTGCGTGTGTGTGCGTGCGTAAAAACCAAACCCAGTGTCAACACAGACTCACACACTCTAAAACTGAAAGATTCCCCAAACCTTTCTGTCTCGGGCTCAGTCAGTCTGAAAGGAGAGCCCATTTGAACACCAGACTTTGACTAGGCCTTTTTCCACACATAAATATACTTTCACCTAAAGCACTCCATCCTTGCACTAGCCGGATGTTCAGAGTTGTTGTTGAACCACTTCGTCTTTTGTACATATATTTTTTTTTCTCCGAAGAGTTTTTGCGGCGCTAGTGGCTCGTATTTTTTCCACAGTAGGCAGACAGGAAGGAGGGTGAGGAGAGGGGGGAAGACATGCGGCAAAGGTCGTCTGGACCGGGAGTCGAACCCGTGACGTCCGCGTCGAGGACTAGGGCCTCCAAACGTGGGGCGTGCTAACCCCCTGCGCCACCACAGCACGCCCCACTTCGTCTTTTGTAGCGTCTAACAGATTTTGCTCCAGAATCACTCTGTATTTCTCCTTCTTCACAGCATGATGCTGCCACCACCATGTTTCAGAATGGCGAAGGTGTGATAAGAGTGATGTGAAGTGTCAGGTTTCAGTTCTACACCGGCCCCAACTGATTATTGTACCCATGTTTGTTTTCTTCTTTTAAATTCTTTTTTGTTGTTGTTGATTAAAAATCCATCCCCACATCATGCTGCTGCCACCACCAACTTTCACACAGGGAGATATTTACAAACCAGAGCAGAGATCACTCCCTCAACTCTTACCGGGGAATTTGTCTGTGAAGAAAAGCAGTCCCACAGCATGACGCTACCACTACTGTTTTTTTTTTTTACTTTTTACTTTTTAAACGGCGCGAACTGCCTTCACACGTGCTTAACAGCGAGGATCCAGTTTCCTCGCTTTTCATTGTCCTGTCAGCGTGAACACACACAAACCCCGCTGACAGACACTCAGCGATCCAGCCATCTGCTGCTGCATTCAAACGCTTCAGCAGAAGCCTGGCAAACCCACAACGCTCGCATGGCAAGTTCAAAAACGCAAGCAGGCGCGCGCACCTTCAGTGCACGTCTCGTCAGATATGCTTAAAACAGAGACAAAACCGCACAGCTCCGACTGACTCACGTTTAGAGGAAAAAAAAAATGGGCTGCCTGCCAACACACAGGCGAACACAGAGCACACACACTCAGCGCACACACACACACACACAGAGAAAAAGAGTCTCGGTCGGCAGGCTCAGATTGCAGGAAGCTCTTTGCACGCAGCTCAGTCCACAGCAGCCGGTACTAATCAGCACAATCCACCTGCAGATCGTTATGGATCGCTTACTGCAACTCACACACAGAAACTTGCCCGAACACTCTCAGGCACGTCCAGACGCGCGGGCATGTGCGCAATCAATAGATTTATGGCTTGCAAAACACATTCTTAAAAGACAAAAAAAAAAAAAAAAAAACCGCGCACACGCTCTTTTTCTGCTGCTTTGTTCACCTTAATGAGGCGCGTTGGATTAAAGGTAGTTCGGAGGGACTACTTGTTATTTCAGATTTTTTAATGTATTCATGAAAGAACGGGCTTGAAATCGCTGTGATAGGAGCTGCTAGAGCAATAGCAACACACACACACACACACGCACGCGCGCGCGCGCACCCCAGCACGCGGTTCCGCGCCCCCACCGGTGTTGTAGGGCTAACCGGTTCCCCACAGGCGCGCCACGCTGCGTTAGCGCGGCCTCACCGGGGATAATTACAGCCTGGCTCGGCAGGGCGAGCGTGGCTCCGAGCCAAACGCCGCCGCTCGCGAGAAGAGACTCGGAGAGAGAGAGAGAGAGAGAGAGAGAGAGAGAGAGAGAGAGAGAGAGAGAGAGATGGAGAGCCTCCAATAATTGGAGCACTGAGAGGAGCGGACCTATATAGATCAAGCCCGGATCAATAAGGCTGCTAAATTCATCGATGCGATCAATCAGCGAGGGTGTGTGTATGTGTGTGACCGTGACATAAACTAACCAAGGCGATCAGTCACACTTGTCTTATTCCGACCTTGCAGGGGGGCCGGGGGGGGGCCGGGGGGGGGGGAGTGGGGGAAGGGGGGGGAGGGGTCATAAACGCTCAGGGCAGAAACACCGAACAGCGGCGTCGGTTTTCATTAGAGGATAAAGATGAAAACCTTCAAACGAAGCTTATCTGAGAGGAAGGAGAAGCGGCGGCGGCTCTCAGCGCAGCACAAGAAAGACTGCCCCCTCCTCCCCTCCCTCCCTCTCCCCCCGTTTCCCCCCCTCCTCCACCTCTTTCCCCTCCTTCTCTCTCGTCTGTCGGCCTCTGTCGAGTTCCGCTCATAACCTCGCCACCCACCCTCCCACTTCCCCGCCTCTCCCTGCTTTCCGCTGCTGGCAGGGAAGCGCACACACATACACACACACTAACACACACACACACACAGAGAGACACACACACACACCAGACAGAGAGAGGGACACGCACACACACACAAACACCCACACACACACACACACACACCCCTCTTTATAGCTTCTCTCGCTCCGCCACGCACACACCAGCATGCGCCCCACCACACACACACACACACACACACACACTCGCTGCAATGACACACACATGCAGGCAGCGTCAATAAAAAGCCCAGCGCTGTGAGAGGCCGCCGGCACTCCACTCCCCCCCTACTCCCCCCCTCCTGCCACTGCGATTAGCGGAGGCTGGCTGGCTGGGGAGAGGCGCCCCTCTGTTATCTGGGGCGGTGGCAGGCTGTGTGTCTGCGTGTGTGTGTGTGTCTGTGTGTGTGTTGAGAGAGAGGCTAGCTAGAGAAAGAGATTAATTTAACCCTTTCGGGGGCGGATCGGAGCGCTGAAAGAGCCGCTGCGCTGCTGCTGCGCTCTGGCAGAAAAACAGCCGCGCTGGGAAAATACAGGGACAGAAAAACACGACGCGCTGAAAGCCTGAGCCTGGAAATTTGGGGAGGTGGGGGGCATTATTCCACACACGTGCGCGGATGTTTGTTGGCTTTTAGTTTCATAGTCCGAGTATATATATATATTTTAGTTGAAATATTCCGAAATATTAATTGTGCGCAAGAAAAGGAAAAGGCCACGCTGTCCTTTTCAGGATCGGTTCAGTTGACAGAAGAAAAAAAACAGCTTTTTCATATGTGATCCACATTTTTGCAATGATTTAAACTTAGAATGAATGAGGTGCAACGCAGCAGCGTGTTCTGTCCTTCAACAGGTAGCATCCGCCAAACAAAGGCGCCATAATTCACTGTTGTTATTGTTTTCCTCACAAAACGAATAGACTATTCCTGATGGGTTTTTTGATTGTTTTTTTTTAAGCACGGAAATCTTTTAGTTGCCACTTTGGAAGCGATGTTTCACACTCATCCCAACTCGGAATGTGGAGTCCCGCCGATTGCAGCACAGCACAAAACTCAAGGTCACCGTCAAAACGGAAAGAGGAGGAGAAATGTGCAAGTGTTTAAGTCGCGTATGAAATGAAAGCACATAGTTTAAATTAATGGTCATCATCGTGTTCTACATGCCCATTAAGGCAAACAGCTACCGCTAAGCTTTAATCAACACGAATTAGCTGCCAAAGCGGCGATGAAACGACGCCAGAGAGCCACGAACAAGCAATGGTGGAATAAAACTGGAGTTTAAAGAGTTTCTGCTGCTATGTGGGACGGAATGAATGCTGGTCATTTCACCCCGGTCCGGCTCTTTTGCAGGTTTGGTCTTTCCGGCCCCAGTCACCAATCTTTTAAGAGCCTCTCTCGGGTTTTCGTCTGCCTTTTGTTACCTTTTATTCGGCTCCATCCCATTTTCTCCCTATCAACATTGAACAGCGACCCCACGGCATGACGCTGCCACCGCCGTATCTCGAGATGCTGCGTTTAGTGTTTATGCTGCGTTTGTTCTCAGCTACGGATGACAAAGTACCGGGTATGTAAAGTCCCCAAAAGGCTAATAACGCTACTTGCCCGAAACCTTTGTGTGACTGAAAGAAGCATTTTAACTGTTTTTTTTTTTATAATATAAACGGAAACAGATTGAATATTTAATAATTTAAACTTTTAAATGCTTTCCAGTCAATATTAAACCTATTCTAAATATTTTATAAGCAACAACGTAGGACGCATTGAGCTACTATGGCTACCGAGTCGGGGCTGCTTTCATCCTGCTAACAACGGAAGGGAGGCAGGTTTAGAAGGGGGTAAGATGGGGCTTATCCTCCCCCACCATCACCACCCCCCGCCTGTAAATATACTGCGAGGCTGTCGGTGGAAGGCCTCCCCCCTCCACCTCCCACCTCCCTCTTTCTCTCTCCCCGCTCCGAGGTAACTGAGCTCCGGCTTGTTTTTCAGTGTCCGGACCGCCGCTGCTGCTGCTGTCGCCTCTTCTCTCCGTGTCTGTGCGTCACAGCTAGGTCATGGCCGGACTCCAACAATGGCTCTGGTTTCTGGAGCTACACACATACACACACGCGCGCGCGCGCTCACACATTAAAGGCAGGCCGGCTCCGTGGAGCACACAAACACAGATCTGACAAATGATAGGGTGGCGAGGCGAGGAGAGCTAATAGTAGGCAGCGCGCCTGCCGACATGCCCGTGGGCCGCGGGTGTTAAATTGTATCCAATTACGGCGCATGCGACGTTAAGACAAGGGGTGGGGGTGGGATGGGGGAGGGGGAATAATAATTCCTCCTGCGTGACAGCGAGATTCGCTTATTTCACGTGATCTGTATATACATGGGGGTTTATGGGGAGGTGGGCTCGACATGCACAGGAAGAGCTCTGTGTGTTGCTGCGCGTGGAGGTAAAAGCCTTTTTTTTTTTTTTTTTCCTGGAGGACATGGCGCACATTTTCCATTAATCAAAATCCTGTTAGCCATATATGGAGACACGCGCGGGCCAGTCGGGTCCCACTCATAATTAATGTCCAATATTTAAGCAGCCAGCCTCGGTCCTAAAAGATGTCTTCAAGAACACACGCGCGCGCACAGACACACGCAGACATAGCGCCCTCGAGCCACAAATTTCATAGTGTGCGCCTGGTTTCCGTCTTCGAATACAAATTTGAAAAATGTAGCATGTCTTTGAATTAAGCCCCGTTTAATACAAATGAAATTCGCGGCTTTTACGTTATATGTAAAACGTGTGGCATAAAACTAAGGGCATCGCTCTCAACATCCATGCCCACTGTAAGACATGATGGTGGCGGCATCATGCTGTGGGGACGAATTTCTTCATCACTGAGATGAAATTCAATTCAGAAATACTTCATGAATCCCAAAGGGAAATTAAAGTCTCAACGAAGGTTTAATGAATCAATGTGGAAGCCGATCAGAGCAAAACTGGAAGAAAACCTGCAAAGGGTTGTAGATAAAGGCTTTTCAAAATGGTGGTGTATTTTTTCCAGCTTCTTTAATTCTGTTACCCCTAAATAAAATCTAGTCCAGTAATTCATATGTGTGTTAAAAAAAACAGCTGTAGCTGCTCAGTAAGGATCTTAAGGGTCTGTAACATAGAAGTAAACATGAAGACAGGCCAACAACAAAGTTGTGGAGATGTTTAACAATAACACCAAAGCTGAACTACCTGCTGAATACTAAAAACTAACAGTCACATTTTGGTGGCAGCATCATGGTGTGGGGATGCTTTTCTTCAGCAGAGACAACAAAGATAAGCAAACGGTCAGAGCTGAAAATCGATGTCCCTGCACACTTCACATAAAATCTGACTGAGTAGTTGTGATATGACAAAAAAAAGGTTCAAGGGCCACGGAGGCTTTGCAAGGCGTTGTAGCCAACCAGTGACATTTGATTGGAAGTGAAGAATGGCATCCATATAAAAATGAAACAAACACGCCCAGTCTCAGTTTGGTTCTGAAATGACTCTTATTTATTTGAGTGTGTGATAGTCAAGCCAAAGCCAACGCAACTGCTTAGAAAAATAGGGGCCACGTTGTGAGTGGTGCAAACGCTCAGCAGAAAAGTTCAGAAACTCCAGTGACTGTTTTTCTTCTCAAACTTCTAAGAAAAGGCATCCGACTGTCGGCAGAGTACACAGATAATAATGAGATCACCCAGATATTGGCAAATGGGCTGTGCTTGAATATAAATTGGCTCCATTATCCTGCCAATCACACCTCGGCTCTGCCGGCTCAGCTGACAAAGGCAGCAGGTGTCTGGTGTGTCACCTCCTGCTGATGCGTTGCGACCCTAGAAACAAACAGGAGCGTGCGCAGCGCTGGTCGGACGTTTGCATACACTCATCTGTATGGACGGCATTACTTTGGGCTCTTACTGATGCTTTTGCATCGTTTTTTTTTTTTCCTCCAGGTGGAAGGATTTTGCAATGTGGAATATGGATAATTTGAATTAAAATGGAGAATTTTTGTAATTCACAAAGGTTCAAAATCATATATATATATATATATATATATATATATATATATATATATATATATATATATATATATATATATATACACATAAGGTGAAATGCATATATTTGCAGCAGAGGAACCACAAACGTTTGGAGCCATTAACAAGCCTCTGGTATAATTCTGGACGGATCTTTGACCATCGTTCTTGTCAGAATTAGTCGTGCTCTGTTGAATATTTTTGTTTTCCTGTAACAGACTTTTTTTTTTTTTACGTATAAACCTTTTATAGGGGTTGAAGTTGAGAGTATTCCAGAACCTTAATGTTAGCCTTCTTTGTCCATTCGCTCAGAACCAATTGAGTCCAAATTTCAACCATCTAACTATTTAAGATGAAGGTTTCAAAGTGATTCCTTCATTTATATCCTCCCAGTCATTTTTGTGCAACATGCCAGTACCTATGGAAGTGAAGAAAGACCCTCAGAGTGCCACAGGTATATAATTTTGCAATTTGAAGACCTCGCCTTTATTCGTTCTTGGTTGTAACTGTGAGCAGGTGTTTGACACAGTTGGGTGTTGAAATGAAAAAAACAAACAAACTCTGGCCAACGTTAAGCTTCTTGGATGGCCGAGACACTAAGCCTGTTAAAAATATTTTAAAGCAAAGTCTGTGCCAGGATATGAACCAATTCAAATGAGCTCCGCAGTTTCTGATAAGAAGAGTGGTCAAATATCCAGATCGAGTTACGCCGTCGGCTTGTTCCTGGTTTTACTGCAACTTGCTAAAGAACATTTAGCCAAATACAAGTGGGTGTTGATTTTAAGACATCATCAAAAGCCTGAAATCAACATGAACTTCATGCCCACGACTCATGTACGTAAACTTTTCAGCGTGTTGAATTGACTAAAATAGAGTTGTAAATAAGGCTTTGCGTTCAGAAGAAGACAAAAGTATAAAAATAGATAGTGCATTCAAACATATACAGTACGTCGATTTGTAATAAAAAAACAGTATATCAAAAGTGTAGCATTTCATCAAAAATACAAACTCAAAGGAACACTTGTGCAGAACTTGCAACGTTCGAGGCAGAGAGACAGCCTGAAAACTAATACTGACTGAGGAGAGAGCCCGTTGCTTCAGGACTTGTTTTTCCCCAATTCTGACTCACTTTGACTGTTTTTAACCCCCCCCCCATCCCACCTTCCCGTCTTTTTCTTTTTGTATTTCCACTGTACACCCACCTTCTCCTTATTGGCAGGAAAATTATGTAGTACCGGGATCAATCTAATGGCAGAGTGAGACGCTGACACACAGGGTGATTTTTAAAGGCCTGCCTTTCAACTCATCTCCTGTGGGGAACTGAAAAGGTGATTGCTGCGAGTGCTTAAGAAGCACCTTGTTATGATTGCCTTTCAGCAGTGCCTTGTGTTTTTTTTTTTTCTTCTTCTTCTTTTCTTTTTTTTTCCCCTTGTCTTTTTTGTTCTGGCATGCTAAAATGCTGCAGAATGCGGTGGAAAACAGAGGGTTCGGGGAGGTAAATCTTTCCGGAGTCCTTTTGGGATGCAGCAGATGCCTTTAACATTAGGCTGATCTTTAGAGCTCTCAGATAGTCGTGTTGCACAGAAATGGAGCTCTGCTCTGTGTGTGTGCGGAGGGTGTCTTAAGGATATTAAATAGTAAAGGATGGGGATTAATAATGGAACCTGACAGCTCATCTCCGGCTTCTATCTGCCTGACCGTCCCCACAATCTTCTCTTCCATTCCCTCCCTACCTCGTTTTTTTTTTTTTTCCCCCTTTTTCTTTTTTCCCTCTCAGTTTCTAATCCGGCGCGGTTCTCTCTGGCTCTGACCCTCCTTTGTGCTTCTTCCCTCCAGCTCTTTTGTCTCCCTTCTTCCTCTCTCTCAAGGACCTCGATCTTTCAGGGTCATGTCAGGCGAGTAGAAGAGCACGTTGGTGTTGTCGTCGTCGTCATCGCTCGGGTCGATAAGGTCTGCCTGTGTGTAGCGCACCGCCCCGGGGTAGTACTCTCCGATTCGCGTTCGGTCGCAGAGCCGTGACTGCAGAGCCAGCTGAGAAAGCAGACACAAACACGCACACGCGCACACGCGCACACACACACACACACACACACACACACACACACACACACACACACACACACACACACACACACACACACAGAGATTTGAATTAGTTTTCCCTACTTGCCCTGGTTTAGATGGCTAACTTCAAAAAAGCCTCTTTTCCTGTTTCCATTCTGGACATTTCCCAACAACGCCTTGCACAGGTTTTGATATCCTTTCCACTTTCTCCCATTTTTTCTTTTCACAACCGCCGACCTTGATGTATTTTAGTGTCTTTTTTTTTCTGAGATAGATCAACACAAAGTAGTGATAAACCGTGAAGTGGAAGGATATTGTTACACAGCTTTCTAAACGTTTTACAAATAAAAATCAATTTTCAGACCCGCAGATTTCTCATTTGAACTTCAAATGGGCGATTAAAACATTCTAGATCAAAGTATTGATCTGTCTCTCTAATATCTGGGAAAATACTCCCCACAGCATGTTGCTGCCACCGCCGTGCTCTTAATACCTTTGGGGAAAAAGTGTTAAAGAACCGACTGTTTTAACATATAAATGCAGGGTTGAACAATTTTTTCAGTTTTTGAATGAAAAATTGCAGTAAATTTCCCAAAAGAATGACTCTAAAATAACCTGTAATACTTTTTTTAAAATCCATTTTTGTCATCAGCTTTGAAACTTTGCATGTTTTCACAATCAGAAATCAGCTTTATTAGAGCGTACAGATGCTAAGCCTATTTAAATAAACAAAATAAAGAATGTTTTGCAGCATTTTTCACAAATATCAACATACCCTAAAAGAAAAATGTATCCATTCACTTTATTGCAAAAATGTTGTCGCTATTTTAAATTCTAAAAACAGAAATAAAATGATGGTTCTTTAAACATCAAAACAAATTTTCTTTAGAAGAATAATTAGTCTTTTTTCAAAATTATGTAACATGTATAGGTCTAATGTTTTATTTAGCTGGACTAAAAGGTTCTTGCAATGATAAAGGTTGCAGACCTCCGATCGAAACTTTGACAGAGCAGCTGTATTTACACTGAGATTAAATTAGGGACTCTATTTAATAATTAGGTGACTAGGCGGTTTGTTGAACTAGATTTCATTTGGGGGAATTCGATGAAAGTTGAGGTGATACTTCTTAGATATTTACTGTAAAAACCCTCATGAAAACTACATATTGCTTTCCTTGTACTTTAAAATTATGCAACAATAATTCTGGTAAGGAACCAAAACTTTCCCTCAAAAAAAAAAAACAACAACAAAAAAACCCCTAAATGTGACGGGTACAACCAAAATATCTGTAATGATAAAACAACATTCACTCTTTCACATCGCATGACTTTGCACGTGGTAATTTTTTCTTGCCACGCCATTGTTAGCGCATTCAACTTTGCTATGTGTTTTTCACATGAAATGACATCGATAACCTCTCTACTATACTATTCATGTGAAGTGAAACTGACGTTAGATGAACTTACAATAAAACATGCAGACTTCAAACTCTTTCACTGGTTTATTATTGATTTTGTGAGTTCTGTTTTGCTGTACCTCCCCTCAACCTTCCTCTTTGTTGCCTAAATATGGGTTATTGCTCCTTGAATTGACCAACGTCAAAAATACAACAAAGGAGGAGCTCCATCAGCAACTCCTCCTTCCCCCCCACACAGTAAAGGAAATCAGACCAACCACATTATGTTGAAGCTGTCAAAAAAAAAAAAAAGCGAGAAGTCAGCTTTAGGAGCTGGTCTGGCTCTAACTCACTCTCCTGTATGGTTTTAATTTCACATTATTCAAACTGAGATCATCTGCAGCAGCTAAGATACTAACAACTCATAATGTTCCCTTAAGCCCTGCATTAAAAAACAACCCGACTACCTCTTTTGGGAATGTTTTGTGACGTAACAGATTAGTAATTTCAGGATCTCAAATAAAAACAGAACATTACTCAAATTTCGTCCAATATGACTAAGATGATTGACTTTGTTCCCTTTTCTAAAGTCAGCTAACCTCGGCAGCTTTAATGTTTGCTTCTGCCTGTAATAGAAATATAAGATTCAAAACTTTGTTCACTTACAAATCCCAATTAAAGAATGTAGTTTGCAATGCATACATACAGGTGCATGAAGCAAACGAGCTGCCCTCTTTCCCCCACGTCATTTTTCTTTTTTTTTTAAAGTAACAGTCGTTACAGAGGAGCAGTCAGACAAAGGAAATCTAATGTGTTTTAGTACTCTCAGAAGAGCAAGGTCTTTCAGCGATACCCGATAACAAAAAGGGTTTCTGCTGAGTAAAAGAAATTTAGTAACTCAATCCACCACTGAGGGATCATGCGGGAGAGTAGGACTGAAATTTCAAGCCTCGCAGCGATAAAAGGGCCCAGTCGTCATTCACTGGAAGATGGCGTGAAACCAGCAGCTCCGAGACCTGCATGAGTAAACCCAGGGCGCAGAGCGGCGACGAGCGTTTAGTGACTGGGACATAAAAGGCATATGGAGAAAAAAAAGGACAGGTGGAAATGAAATAAACCGTTTTTGGCTTGTTGAGCCACAAACGGGCTGCGGTTCTGGGACTTTTTATATAGCTTCATGGACAAACGTTGTTTTTTTCTTCCTTCTTTTCTAGGAATAAACTTTTTATATACGTGTGTGCTACGTTTGCAGCGGCTCTGAGGCGAACGGAGGGGGTGTTTTCGGCGGCTCTCCTCTGCATGCATTCTGGCATACATGCAGAGGCAGAAGTGTTGTGAGCTCATTGCAGAGCCGAAGGCGGTTCAGCTGTATGGCTAGAATGCAGATCAATATCAGGGAAAGAGTGGAAGAAAGAGAGAGAGAGAGAGAGAGAGAGAGAGAGAGAGAAATGGAGAATGGATAGGTGGGAGGGATATGCAGCACAAAGGGAGAGAAAAATAATGTGAGAGAGATAAAATGCCAGAGATGCTTTAACGGGGTATAGCGGGAACAGAGAAGACGTATGGAACGGAGAGAAAGCAGGCGAGGCGGAAGAGGAGAAGAGTAAAACGCCGCCACTGCCGCTCATGGGAGGGAAGAGCAGAAGACAAGAAAAGCAAGAGGTGCAGAGTAGAGAGGAACACAAAAAACACGTTAATCAAAGAAGTTAGGAAACAAATCAATCGATCAATGCACTCCGTAATAATTTGCTTACTTGAATATATCTGATCTGCAACCAGTATAAGTTTTCCCTCTAGTTGGACTGACAAATAAAGCTGGTTTCAGCTTCAGGTGATTAGAGATATTAAAAGTTTAAAATCAGGAAATTTGCTGAGGTCATTTGAAGAAATATCTAAAAACAAAAATTTCAATACTCTTTATCCTGAGTTTTGTTTTTCTTACAAAATACCTACAATTAAGGGAATTTAATAGATTACAATCTCCACAACCTCTTATCTGTTTCCAGGTTTGTCCGTAATAGAAAAAGAGAACAAAGTGGATGGGTTTCCGGAACTGTCTGTAAATCCTCTTAAGGGCATTTGTGAACAGTGAACAAGGAATTAAGAATAATGTAGTCTTAATTGGTTGATGGGAAGCTACGAAACACCTGGGAAGCTTAATGAAGACAACAGAGTTCCCTGATTTAAATCTGATAAATGTGTGGGGGTTGTTTTTGGCAGTATGTGCAAGGAAAAAGACTTTCTATGTATTAGTAAATGTTGGGATTCAGGACATAATCTATGTCCAAAAAAAAAAACCCTTCTGAGCCCAAACTATTTACTTTGGGTTTGGTCTCCTAACTCCGCTGGATCAAAGCGTATTCTTGGAAATATTTGCAGTAACCTAGAAAAGGACTGATAGATTTTGTAACTTAGCTACAAGAAGAGAAGAAAATGCCCATTTTATCAGAGCTAAACATTCATTATTTGAGGGCATCCAGGGTCCTGTTATTCGGTACTCATAGAGAACCGATATGACCCCAGCATTGGGAATACCGGATGATTAAATCTTGTGATGAACTGTGAGCTTGGAGAGAGCTTTAAATTGTCTCAAGCAACTGTTCGTGGAATCATCCTCAGTCAACCTTCAACAGCGATTTTATTTGTTTTGTTATCGTAAGGCAATCACTTGTGCTTGCTTCATCCCCTTCCTCCTCCCCCCCAATAGTTAATTAGCTGGCGAAAAGGAAAAAACAAAAACTTCATTATAAAACAAAACCAGTAGTTACACCAACTAGGTGCTCCTGCTGAGTTTAAGAATGTGTTTAAGCAAAGTCAAAATGCTCAATGCAAAGTTTGATGTTAGTCGGCTTTATCCAGTTGAAAACATTTTCTCATCCTGTTGGAAACCCCAGATTGAAACCGCAACAATCAGATGAAGAGAAATTAAAGGTCACTGGTAGGAACTGGAACACCAGTGTCGCCGTCCAGTTCCGCCAGTTCGGCATCAACGTGGATTGAGAAGTTGCTTTCAAATGTAGGAAACCACAGTAGCTTTCAAGCATGGTGGTTGTAGCATCATGCTGAGGTTCTTTTTCATTGCCAGTGGTATTGTGTTTCACAAACTGACCAACTCCAAATTGCTTGACTTAATCAAAAATCATCAGCTAGAACAGGGGAGTACAAAATGTGGCTCCGCAGCACACTGAGGGCGGCATCGTCACTGACAAATAAAATCTTCTCATTCCTTAGCCATCTTAATTTTCTATTAAATACAAGCATCCAAGAACTTTAACTCAAACCCGGCTTGGTACCAGAATGTTTTGGGCCTCATGGCCAAACGTTTAGACGCCACGGAGCTAGATGGTTGAAACTTGGACAGATTTAAGTGTTCCAACAGGATAATTACCCCAAACACATATCAAGAGTAGTTTTAGCAGGTTCAGATTAAGCTTCTAGAATGACTTCTATCAACTCTGCCAAGAGGAGTGGTCACATATCCAGGTTTATGTCAGGATCTCGTTACAAATTAGGAAGTGTGCAGTCGAGTTACAACTTGATAAGAGGCATATGAACAAATATTAATGGAGGTGTAAAGTATTTGAGCCTGTATGTTTAATTTTGAGCCTGTTTGTGCAAGAGAAATCCACCAGAAATCTAAACGAGATATAAAAATCATTGCAGTTAAAAAGTTCACCCCGAAAAAAAAAAAAAGCCCCAAATAAGATAATATACCTGATGAAAAGGATATAACCTCCAATGTGGTAAGAAAGGATCCTTATCATTAAGGTGTCCTCGGTCATGAAAACTCAACACTGATGAGGAGATTTGGATATGTTGGATAGAAATAGGGACTATGTAAAGAAGGGTGATAAGAAAAATGAGGAACCTGAAACTGGTGGTTTAACACAGTCAACACAGCTGATGTGTACCTTTTGTGGTAAACTAGCTTCCCTGTACCTTGACATGCAACTCCCATAAAACGTAACACGTTCAGTCAATACAGACCTCCACACCTCTGATTGGCCTATAAAGCATATAAAAAAAGCACGCTACTTTGCTCCAACATAATGGTCACGAGAATCACACATGCAAGACCTAACAGGCTGTCATTTTCCTTGATTTGCTATTAGAGAGCATTATTCCGCCTGCAGCTTCTAACTTGTTTCAAACTGTACTGGTCTGTACAAGACTAACACATCACAGTGACTAACACAGCGAGGTACTCCTCAAGTACCTCACTGTGTTCCCGAGCTGCGGTGAATTCGGTGCGAGTGAGTTTCGTTTGAACTTTTTTACCTCTTTAACAACACATATCAGTACATCTGCAGTGGAAACCCTAACAAAAAGAGCAGATACGAGCTGTGCAAGAAGAAATTGTTACACGGGAGACTGACTCCTTCCACAGCTTCCCTGTAGCCTAAGTGGCCCGGACTCTGCAAGGATTTGACCTTACAGAATAAATTCCAAGAGGAAAGAGCAGGGGAGGTAATCATTCACCAAAAGATCATTTCAGACTGAAAATCCTTTTTTTTGGTCCACATCTCTGCCACGAAGGACCATAAACTTTAGGAAAACATTTTTTAGGAGTTGTGTCAGTCCAACTCCATGGAAACCACTCCCAGAACAAAAAAAGGGACAACAAAGAGCACCAAGAGCCTTTTGGATTAAAGGCTGGATCATTTCATTAGCACGAGTCACAACTGTCACGTTAGCTGGCTCAAGATTTTGTCCCTTGCTTTACACCTACTCCCCAACTTGTCTCTATGATGGCCTGACTGGAGATTTCAAGGTATAACGACAAAAGGTTGGATTTTGGTTCGCTAAACCAAACAGAAATGCCTTAAAATTTAGCAGCAGATTAAGCGAACACCAGCGGATTCTTACACTACAACACCCTAGATCACAAATTTGCATATCTTTGATATTAAAAATGTTTTGTCTAGAAGTACGCAAAGAAATCAGCAAAAGGATCGTAATCACACGATGCTGACCAGACCAAAATCAGTGAATGGACCAAGGTCATGGTGACCACAACACTCTTCAGTATGGAAGTGGTTACTGGGGGAAGAAGTCTTCAAATTTAACAGTTTAGTTACACTTATTGTTAGGTTATTGAGAAACTGACACAAAAGCTGTAAGAAGCTATTTAACCCTCACATGGTCTTAAGAGGCAGCGTTATTTAGACCCAACAAGTTTTTTATTCTGTGTGCGGTCTGGCGGGGTTGCACTGACCCTGTGTGCACTTTTACAAATTTTTTGTGTGTGTGTGTCAATTTTTTTCAGAAATTGATGGGCTGACAGGACATCCCTCCCGCTTCGTCGCTGTCCGACCGTTACATTTTCTGTGCTCTTGCCAAGTGTCAAACAGCAGGAGGATTAAAAAGTATTTTCTACAGTACACATAGCTTATTTTTAGATTTTATGGTTAGAAAACAGGTCAACACTTCGGAGCTACCTTGAGTACATTTATTTCAATTTTGCATAGAAGTGATACCACCTGAAGTAAACATCAGTAGTTACCACAAAGACTATAGATTAGTGCCAAGTTGGTCTGTTTCACTGTTTTAAACCAAACGGAAGTCAACCACAAATCTTTGATAATCTAATTTCGAGTTTTAACTGTTCCACAGCCTCCTGAGATGCAAAGGCAAAGCAGAAGTAGGGCAAGTAGGTCTTACCCTTACTTTACTCTTTGTAGATGCCTATAGATCATTGCCAGGGTGTGTGGAACATTTGCAGATTAAGGATTAAATTGCGATCTGAACGAGTAAAGGAGTATTTGTCCTAAAAGCCAACGAGAAACTTGAAAAACTTAGAAAATTTAGGGACTTAGGTGAGGAATTTACTGCTACATGCTATTGTCATTTAGTCAACCCAAAACTGCTAACAAGGCAGCAATTTATTTGTTGTGTCTGTGAATCAATCAAAATAATAAAGCAGGGACATCCCAAATCTTATATGTATTGGCTTTCTCCGCTCACTCCGATGGTACAGGAGCGAGTCGGTACCAATATGAAAATGACAAAAGATTGCAGCCAGCAGCTCTATCAAAATGTACATATGGAGCGTGAGTTGTGTACAAAGACACCTTCAAGTAAGGAAAGATTAAAAAAAATAAATAAATAAATAAAATACAGAAAAGCAGGCATTTTAAAGGGAGAGCGTACTTGAACACGATGAGGCTGGGTTAGGAGGTGCTGGGAGGAGGAAAGCACAGATTCTCTGCTTTGAGAGAGGAATGTTTTGACGCTGTCACCCCATCAGCACCCGCTCCTCTCCCCCACCCCTCCTCTCCCCCGCCAATCTCACACCTGATGTGTGGGGGCTGCTGGGAGCCGCATGCCAAGATGAATAACAACCGGCTGTTAGTCACGATAGCGCACAAACACACACGCCGCCTGTCTCTCCCCTCTCCCTCCCTCCCTCCCTCCCTCCCTCCCTCCGTCTCTCCCTGTCGTCTTCTTCCTCGCCTTCCTCTCTTTCTGCCTGACACACACAAACAGCGCTTTCCCCGTGATTTACGAACACATTGAGATTCAATTTCGCTGCTCTGTCTCTCTGTCTCTTTCACCCCGCTCGCCACAGCGCAACACTGACATTTGGGTTGAAGGTCACACCGCACATTCCACTCTTCCACGCTGAGCTCGTGACCTGTTATCAGCGTGGCCGCTGAAACCGAGGAGGTGGCAATATGCATGAATGCGTGTGTTTGCGTGCGTGCGTGTGTGTTTGCGCACAACTAAACCACGACCACAGAGGATTTTTTTTTTTTTTTGCTTGTTGTTCAATATCAGCTCCAGCTCGTAGCTGCAGATACAGTCAATGTTTGCAGATTGAGACAAATGTGCGCAGAACTCTATTGATTGGGGTGTTTATTGAAATGCAACCGATGATGTTCAGGATTGAAATGCGGCAATATTATATTTCTGATAAGCTTCGCTTCATTACATTTTCCTAAAAGCTAAATTTCTCAATGTTACACAGGAAATGAGGTCCTACATTGGTAATTTCGCTCAGGAAAAGTAGATTTCGGTATTAGATGCGGCAATTATCTCAGACGAACAGCTGCCACACATGGTACCAATTATTGGCGGTGATCGTTTTCCAGCGTGAGAGCAATTAAAACGTTGGTTAAGGTAAAATTACAAGTATTAGAGCTGCTCGTATTCAGGATTCCTAAAAGGGATTACAGGAAAAATGAGTGACTTATAAGCAGCTAATACCTTTGCCACCCAGGCAGACTGCAGTTAACATCTGTAAAGACTTAGTCCTTGATATAATGGAAATAAAATGTGATCACCTCTTTGTGTCATCAGAATTTTGTGAATATTTAAAGTTATTGACTGAAATGGGATTTTATAAGGTCCTGCTGCAGTGAAATTCTTGCAGCGAACTCAATGGTAAATCCTGCATCTTGATATTATAATTATTTATGCTGATATAAATTATTATTTTAGCAGTCTATTAGTTATTCTTAATGAGTAATAAAAAGATTTAATATTAGTAAATTGCCATAACAGCAGTGTTAATAGGAGATGGATCTGCATTAAAATGTTCCTATCTGTGAATCCCTAACAATTACTCTTCCGAAGCTAAGAAAAATAACATCTGACAATAATAGCTCATTTTTTAAGTCAACCTGGACAGGCATTACACAAAACTCTGAAATGATGCTAAACGTAATACTAAAAAAGCAGGAGTCTCTCAACGACGTTTTGAAAAAAGTATATACTCCGGTCTTTAGTTTATATATTCATCTTCAGTCAATTTAATAGATGAACTCTCACTTTGCATTTTTGTGATCTGGAGCAATACCTGAGCTGCAAAGAATAAGCTAAAAGATAGAAATTGCACTACTTGGTCTCATTATTGGTCATTTTGGTTTAATAGTTGAATTTTTATATTATACTATTTAATCTGCTGACAGAGATAAAGAAACCACAAATCAACCATGGGCATCCTATTGAGGGAACTAACTTCCTTTTAAAGGAACGCTAATGGCCATATTAGCCACACACAGAGCCTTTTGCAAAAGTATTCAAAGCACAGTTCATATTTTGTCACTTGGCAACCACAAGCCTCAATGTATTGTATTTGAATTTGATACGATAGACCAACATTAAACAGTATAAAATTTTGGGGGTGGAAAGAAATGGTTTGCAGATTTGTTGCCTACTAAAAATCTGAAAAAAAGGGCATGCATTATATATAGCTGTCCTGTGAAGGCCTCAGACGTTTGTTGCAGAACATTAGTGAACAAACAGCAACATGAAGGCTAGGTTGGAGAATCTGTCGCCAGTCGTCGTGATCTCCACAAGTACGGACATTGTGGAAGAGACGCAACACAAAAGTGGCCACAATTCAACATTTTGGGTTACAAGCAAAATGATATGCACATGGAACAATTAACACTAAATCCTGAGGGGATTTCAGCATTATGAAAAACTCCATATACTTGACAAAGACAATGTTTGTTCCCCTCCTCTCAGGCAGGAAGCCGCGGAGCATCAGCTGCTGAAGCAAAAGACTGAGAAATGGTTTCTTCACAGCTGAATTGTAGCGGAGCACTGCAGCGTTCCACATTATTTCCTGGGTCATGTACACATTAGACATTCACATATCTGCTAGATCGGCAAAACACTTGGACCCACTGCACTTCTATTGTATAGATTGGTTGGGCGTGCTAGACTCTCCTAATATATTTCTGCCTGTCTTTGTTTTTTTTTAAATTTCTTTACTTATTGGTTGTTTCCCAGTCCCAAAATACTCATAAAATGCTCCATTACCTTGCTTAATGCAATTTAAATGTGTAGTATTTTCTGGTTACACCTTAATATAAACGACTGCGAATCTGATGGATTGATTTAGTCAAAACTTTCACTATACGAGATCAGGACCACTGATCAAACAAAATACCTACAGTTGCCACTTGAGACTTATAAATACGTATCAAAATCTCATACACGCCCAGTACACAAGAAGTATATTAACTATCTCAAATCACTGATTATCAAAATGGATATGAAACAATCCAACAGCGTACACATCCAAAACATCCAGGACAAAACATCCAGAGATTAGTAGTGCATTTTTTGGGATATGGAATGATCAAAACTCTAAAAGGTTAGAAATAAACGGTAAAATGACTGGCACCCCATTTAACATGGGGTGTTTTGATTTTCACTCATTGGCACCAGTGTCACATTGATCAGCCTTCATTTCATGCCAAATTTCTTTTGGCAAACTCAAGTAGCAGCACCCAAAGTTGACACCTGATCGTCATAAAATTCTTAAAACGCAAGAAATTTTGTCATTAGCCATGCTTAGCTGATAAAACATTTCAATTACCTCTCTTACTTCCCCTGAGTATTGACCACGGCACGGCAGTTTTGTTTCCAGTAAGTAATAATTGTATTTTCAAATGAAATTACGAGTGATACATCTCATAATTCACTTGCGTAAAATCTCTGAATTAGTTGCCATAAGATATTTCTCTCGTCGGAAAATTGCTCACATCAACATCTGTCAAACACCGTCCATTACAAGCCTCCTGGGGAGAAAACACTTCAGTAAATGTATTGATGACAGCTCTACAAGCTGGCCAATCAATATCAATAACTCAACAATTACTTTATCAGTCACCGAGATTGGTGACTTTGAAAATTTATTTCACCGCGATGAGTTTCATGTTTTCATGTGGAAGAGTTTCTGTGTGCTCTTAATGTTCAGCTTTTACATATTCCACAAGGAATTAATAGCGTCCAAAACAGTAGCCATCATTTCTTTGATACTGTCACTAATCCTTAAAGCGAATTAAAAAGTTATTCACAGAGAGAATAAACAGTAACCTTGGTCAGAAATAACCCAGCAGGGACGCTTTTGTAAAATTTTCCGGTTATTAACATTAAATGGTTAAGCCTTGCAAAGAGTCAGGCACTGAGCAGACCACCTGATTATACAGGCCCAATTTACAGAGCCCTAAAGAGCTTAAAGCCAAAACTAGTCAACACTAATAATCTCAGTATTCAACAACGGTCTCAAAACAGAGGTTTGAAGGCAACGTAAAGCGCTTTCCACTTGGGCGGTAGAGTAGAGACCAGCTATAGGAGGCTCTGCCGTTGAGTCCCTCCGCCTCTCTGGGTGTTAACAAGACACCGGGCAGACACTGAACTCTGGATTTCTCACAATGTGTTCATCAATGTGCGAAAGAAAGGGAAAAAAAATCCCGGCACAAACCAGAAAGGAGCACTGTGGGAAGGAACGTGTGAAAGAATGAATGAAAATCATGCAGTGAAGCACTTTGTAGAACCCAGCCACTGTTAAAAGGCGCCGTGTGCCATTTCCTTCTCCTGACAATAGAAGCCTGCCTGGTAGATGCTTGTGGCATATCACAGCGAGATATGCTACAGGAACTCAAGCATGTACGAGCAAAAACAAAAAACAATTAAGCCTTTCAGTCTCGTGGTCTGTCATCTACAGCATGCGTTCATGTACTGCAGCCACCGGAGACCCTAAAAGAAAAAAGCAAGGATAGGGTGCAAGGCAAACCCCACTTAGAGGTTTAAATTTTTATTTTTACACATGCTAGTATGCGTTCGACATAACTACTCTGACGAAACATCAAACTGTTCAACAGAAACGGAAAGAATCTACAATAGCAACTCCATCGGACACATTACTCCTCTCAGCCACTTTAGCGATTCCTTCCAGTTAAGCTAAGACCACCATTAAGTCCCACTAATGGCTGAAGTGTCTTGACAACAGCTGGATGGACTGCTGTCAAACTTGGTGCAGAATCTCATAACTAATGACCCCTGACCATTCATCTACAGCCATGTGTTAGGTTTTACATTTGAACAGATTTATGCAGATTTGAAAGAATTTACATATACATGTACTTGCTTATCCTTTCAACTCTCTCTGAAAATATGACCACACCACTGACATTGCTTCTCCGCTTCAGTTAAACACGCTCCCAAACCAGAGGTGCATCACTATTATGCTCAAGTAAATGCCACAACATGGCAGGGCATCCTACTTGAAACAGCAACACCAACTGCAACGAGATGGAAACATTTAAATTGGCAAATGTTTGTGCAATTTTATTTTTTTATATTACTTAGAAAAAATCATAAAGTTAGCATGTACAAACTTTTGGTAATTGAATTAAGTTTCTGTTGCATTTTTCCACCCCTTTTCTAATAAGACTGTATTAATGAGTGGGTGGTGTTTTGAATTACACTCTGCATTAGGACAGCTTAGGTTTTCAGTACAAAGTACAGCTCTGTGTATTCTAGCCACAAGTCAACACGTGGAACTAACGAGTCAGGATGAAACCTGTATGTTACCTTTTAGCCAAAACCAGGCTAAAAACCATTTAGCCTGGTTTTGGCCATGCTAAATAAACTTTCATTTATTTTGATAGTTTGGGGATTGAAGAGTAGCGATGCTTTTATGCATACAGAGGCAGGTAGGAAAACTGCAATTTACCGCAACTTGAGCTAAGTGACCGATCAGAGGCACAAGGAATGGTAGCAATTAAGGAGATAAATACATTGCAATCGGTAATTAATAGGTGTGAAATGACCTGCAGTACTGAGTTAAATCTGCACATTTAATTAAAAAGATTAGATAAGTACACATTGTCACATTCGTCTCTTTACACTTAAGTCAAATTAAGTTTTTAGATTAAGTTACACTCACATGCTTGCGGAAGCCGGCGTTAAAAATAATCAGTAACTCAACACTGCACCAGAAAGGAACAAAAATAAAAGATTTCCATTCAAACTGGACTCGGACCACCTACCCATACACACTGGGTCTCCTCCAAATGTGTCAAATATCCTCCCCCTCCCCCACCCATGTTTGAGAGACCTTGTGTTAGACACCGAACTCCACATTTCTCACAATGCGCTCATTGATGTGACGAATGTTAGTATGTGTGAGTAAAGAGTGGGAGAAAGAGAAAAGCACCGCACGAACAGAATGAGCGTGTGAATGAATGAACGAGTGGCGCCATGTGAAGCACCGCTTAGAATCTCGCCAAGGTTAAAAAGGCGACAAGTGCAATTTGCCGTTGTCTGCAAAGGCAAAAATGTAAAATATGCTTCAGCCATTCAGGAATACCTGCAGAAAACAATAAATTAAGGAGCCTTGTAATCATACTGTCTGTCACGCCTGCAGAGAGAAAGCTTCTTAGAATGCTCTGAAGAAAACCTGTTCTGGCTCTTTGCAGATGCACATTCAAAATGCATCGTATAAGTGACCCTTTAACTTGTATTTCTGTTTTAGGGAAACACAGATTGTTGCAGGAGCCGTGTTTGTTCAAATGTGATTCTTTATCTCTACAGGTGTATGTCTTTGCACAAGTATTCATACCCTCTTAATGTAAGAAATAAAAAATATATTTTTTCCAAATAAAGTGCTGTGTTCATTTTTATTCAGCCAACCTGAGCCAATCCTTTTCAGAGTCATGTTTCACTGTAACTACGGTTGCACGTCTTTGAGGCCAACTCTAGCAATTTGACCTTGAGATTGAACTGTTTGGCCATTCTTCTTTCCAAAATAACTCAAGTTCAGTCAGATTGGATGGAAAGCATTCATGAGCATAAATCTCCACCAACTCTCAATTAGGTTTTGGTCCAGGCTTTGAATAGGCAATTTTAACACATTCATTTGCTTTGTTCTTAAAGGAGCAGTATTTAACTTTATTTAGATTTATATCATGTGATAATGTTATTCCCACATCCAAAACGTACCTGGAGTGTTGTTTTGATTCTTTCATGTATTTTTGAGGAGTCCTTTAATCTCTCCCCAGTGCCTCCACCACTCAGCTCCTTCAGACTAGCCAGCAGCAATTAGCAAACACCTGGTGGAATTGCACATCTGCTGAGCTCATTACGTGAGCTACTTATCAGTCCTGTGCTATGACGAATGTTTCTAAACGCTTGAAAGATGAATATTGATGTGATGACATGAAGGCGGAGTTTCAGAAAGACCATGAACTTCTTAAAGAGACGGATCTGATTTAGGGATATGAGAGGAGTACAAATGCACAGCACAAGTTTCTGATTTTTATATGCAAAATCACAAAAAAAATATGTCTAAATGTGAAATAGTTTGAGGGTGGTGTATATACAACAAGGGGTCCAACATTTAGTCAGACCGACCTCCATTTTGGGAGCTCATCTTTGTGCACATCCTGTGTTCTGTAGCAACAAAGCATTGTTACAAAACGAAACTATACAAGCATGTTTGTGTGTGTGCAGTTCCTGTACCTGCAATCCAGTTGGGCTCAGCAGACTCCACCACTCCTTATCCAGGCCAAAAACAAAGGCATTGGCCAAACCATGGAGAGGTGCTGACAGGACGTGCAAAAGGGTGAGAGGGAACGAAGGATCTTCAGGGTAGAAGGCATTATGGAGTCTGGTGGAGGAGGACAGGACAAGACACAGGGAAGTGCTGAGTTGTAATGTTGAAAAGTTTTAAATAAAAGAAGCAACCTGCAGGAGAGCTAAAGAGGTGAGGACGAAGTAATTAAAGGAGAAGAAAGACAGCTACAGGACGAGGAAAAAAAAAAGCAAGAGCCTGATAGAGCAACAGAAAGCGAGGCAGAGGACAAGTGAGTGACAGAGTGAGGGACAGGGTGAGAACGAGAGGTAATGAGAGCAAGTGGCGGAGGCAGAAAAAGAAGGAGCAAGAGAGGGAAAAGGGGAGGGTGAAAGAGCGAGCGAGCTTTATATCAGCGTTTAAGAGCCCATTAGGCAGCGTGAGACGGCTGGGCTGACACATTCTTGGCTGCTGCTCCGACAGCACGCAGCACTTTACAAGGACGGGGAGATGTGTAGCGCTCGACTCGCTTCCTCTCCTTCTCACCACTTTCTCTCAGCTCCGTTTCCACCTCTCCAGACCACAGTTTCAACGATGCATCTCCTCTCATTACCACACGCTAATTTCTTGACCTATCCTCTGCAAACACTCCGTCTCCCCTGCGCGTTCGTGTTTAACCATTGATGTGTGTTTTCATTTTCAAAGACAAGGATCGCGTACATTTCCCCGCCTGTCCCCCACCACCCAACATTTTAGTTGTGTTTCTGTCCCTGTGAAGCCGGGGTACGACAAGGGGGGGAAGCATTATTGTGAGATGCTGCGGAGAACTAATAGCCGTCTCCGCGAACAATGCTGCTCAGCCATTAACCCTGGATTAACCCTGTATTAGCACTGCTCGCTGGGTTAGCCTGCCACTAATGTCTTTTATTGATCTATTAGCCGGAGAATCAAACCGTGTGCGACTCATGGCATTTCCTGCATGCGCCGTTGTTCAGGGGTTGGGTGTGCACCCGGATCTAAGTGGCCACAGCTGTTGACCTCTGGGGTCAGGGAAGTTATCCTCAGACCGCCTGCGTCCCCGCCGGGGAAGGAAGACACCAAACCAAACATTTGGCGGAAAAGCAACACTGTTGTATTGTGGTTACAAGGTGTTACGTGAGACTCTACAGTCACTCGTCTCGACTGGCTGACAGCCAGAAAAGAAGATCTGTTTCCTTTTTCTGTGATAATGATTTTTTTGTTTTTTTTGCGTGTGTGTGTGAAATCTTTGGCAATAACACCATTGTTGTGTTTCAACTATCCTCCCCATGAATCATATCATAACCGTGTTGCCAACATTGTGACATCTCTGGAACCAGCACCACATGAGCACGAACAAACAACGAGTCCTCGCAGCTGCAATTACATCAGCAAAGCTACAAAACACAACGTGCGCACACCAAGTTTTGAGCCCACATGCCGTCCAAAATGTTTCCTGCAGCAGTATCATTCATTGCGACACAACTTCAGACTTGACTGGAAGACACATTTCCCACAGATGAATTGTCATTTCATTCTGTTCCTACTTCCATTTTATACCAGTGTACTTACGCTATTGCTTTCACGTTTATTCTTCTTTCTAAATTAGTTCTTTCCGGAACTATGGACAAACAATTTTTTTAATCAAATCTCACTAATTATTTAATTTGATTTCAGTTTATTTTCTGAAAACTGAAAACTTTGTATTACACCCCACTGAACTGATTTTTGTTTGGGCCAGTTGGTTATGATGAAATATGACAGAAACTGGGTACAGTTTAGACTGCAACATACCCAACAGCAAACAGTTTCTACATGACTAAATCTACAAAAGTTTGAGATAAAGGAGTGAAATGACCAACACCTCTTCAATATTCATACTTTTAATTATTCAAAAGGTAAAAACAAGAATAGAAACCCAACATCAGGACTTAAACCCAACCTACCAAAGAAAATCCAAAATATGTTTCTGGAAACAAAAGGGCACTGGAGATTTGAACAACAATTACTCCCAATATTAAATTTAAGAAATCTAGCAACTTTAGAAACACTAGATGCAGATATTTTGAAGCAAAGGTTTTTTATTAAAAAACAAATAATGCCTTGCAAAAAGGTACTTACTGAATTCTACACCTTTCATCCTAAAACATGCAAACTATTCAAAACAGGAACCCTTCAGAAGAGGCACACAAACTTCAATCACTGGGACAGTCCTTGAAGTTCCACCAAAAGTGTGATTTTTTCCCCTTATAATCTTGAATAAAATCATACAAGGTGAGATAAGAAAGAGTAAGAAGAAACAATCTGTACTTTTGCCAAGATTAGCTAGATTAGTTTGTTGTTGTACTGCCATATTTTGAGCTACAATAATTAGCGCTGCATGAGTAATGGAAAAAATAAACAAATTATTAAATGTGTGAATGGCTTACACTTATTCTTTTTTTCTGTGTGGGAGTGTACAGTGTGTGCATGGTGCATGTGTGGAACTGTGAACATGTGTGTTTTTGATGGGTTAAAATCTCAAAGGCTTGTTCAAATAATTAATCAAATTAAAATATTTAACTTAATATTAGAAATCCCAAGTCAAGTCTATCCTAAGAGACTTGAAGCAATAAAAACTAGTCTTATGTTAACGCCATTTACTCTCATGATGCAATATTGGAAACATCGCAGTACAATTCATCAAATAGATCAACCTTTACTTTCACCAATGGCACAGATAAGACAAAATATGGAAGGATGAGATATTAAAGCTCACTGTTAATTGTGAAAATCGTTTTTAAAAATTGTACAAAATGCAATTATGTCACACAAAAGTTGAAATAAGCAAGTTGGAAATTTGCCAAAATTTATAATATTCACAATAACATGTGTACAAAACATGGCAAGTTACTGGAAAGGGCAATTCTGAGCTTTCCTCTGAAAAGAGCTTTTCTTGTCACATAAAAGGAGCCTCTGCAGAGCTTTTATCAGTGTGTAATATTCCGTACTTATAGGTGGCAGGAGCTCTCGCCTCTTAGGACAATTAGTCAGAAGCTTTTCTAACATGAATGAATGACTGCATAGGACAAAAGCACAGCCGTGTAAACATTTTTCCACAAACGTCATAAAACTGCGCAGTTTTTACATTTTAATTTGCAGTTCATTTGTTTGTGAGCCTCAAAGTTGATAGGATCACAAGAACTTCAAATTATTTTGATTACGCAACACATGGATGCAACATATGGCAGTTTACAAATTGTAAACACCCCTGATAAAATGAGATAAAAATAAATCTTTCTGAAATCTTACCTAAAATATGCAGTGACATTTACTGCACATCTTAGATGAAAAACAAATCTGTTTTGGGGCAAAAATAAGGTTTAACAACCTGGTTGCTAAACTACGTTGTGACTAAAGAATCTCCTGTTCAGCTATCCAAGTACAACTTTCCATACATTGCAAAACTTCAGCTAAAGTCATAGGATCCAAAGGAATAAAGCAATCTCAAAGTTTTAAAGAATGGGTCAGGGCAAGGGTAGAAAAAAAAATCCACGGGAAGAGATAAAGACATTTCAGGCAGGTACAGTATTCTACCAGGAAAACAACGTCAAAATCTGGAATGTGTTTTACTTTTGGTCCACAACTCCAAAAACATTTGGCACAAATAGCTCTAAGAAAAACAACAACAACCACATGTTCAGAGAAACATGTTGGTGGCAGTGTCATGGTCTGGGGTTCCTTTTACTCAGCTGCAATTGGTAATTTTCCTCAAAAGTGGATGAAATTGTGAACACTTCCAGTTTTGGGAAGAAAGGAATTCATATTTCGGTAGAGAAAGCACTCCAAGCACATCAAAAAATGGCTTCCCCAAAAGAACATCAAAGTTATAAACGCTATATAAATAATCTACCAAAGTCCAGAACTAAAATCTGCAAGTTCTTCTGAAGTGTGTTACAGACAACAATCCTCATAACTGCATTTATTTTGAGACTGTTTAAAAGAGTAGTGGATGAATATTTCCAACACAAGATCAAACCTAAATGTTACCAACAAGCTTCGACTTGTTGGTAATGTTGTCACACTGTATTTTTTTCCGCTTTATTTAAAGCATGTTAACCAAACCAACAGAGACGTATTATGCCAAAAGGTTTCACTGAAATGTTAAGTGAAGTAATGCACTTGAGTTAGCTCAAGCCCAAGGTCTTCTCTGCAAAACACAAGCCCTATTTATTGAGGATTTTGGGCCCTGCAACTTTGCCGACAACAACATCTATAAAGCAATCTGATGAAGTGAGGGGAGTATAAAAAGCTTAGTATTTTCTTTTTAAATCAAAAATAAGAGGCACTCTATCTGTAAAACTAAGCTTAGCAAGAAGAAGCTTTTCTTCTTCTTCTTCTTCTTGTTCTTTCCCTTAAAACCTTTCGACAACTGCGGGAGAACAGAACAGCAGATGATTAGAGCGATTCGTCCACAAATCTGCTTATAATCCTCCCTTATCCTCTTTTACGGCGTCGAGGTTTCAAGGTTTATTTGCTATTAATCTGTCTCCGTTTACCTCCCAACAACTCCCCTTATAAAAAGTTGTGAGTGGAGAAAGCAAACCCGAAAAGTTGGATGGGCAGAGATTGGAGATACACCTGTTAAAGAGAGCCCACAGCTTTTCCGTCAATCCGGGTAAGGGTGTTAACGGAGTGTCTGCGCACGGCTTTAAATAAAACCAACAGTGCAGCCAATGGAGCGTAGAGTGGCGTGTGTTGCCGCTTGTCAGAGTGAGGGCCATTTCAGAGCTACGCTGCTTGTTTTCTGGGTTAGCGTACCGCGGTATCTCCGAGGACCAGACCAGCTGCTGCTCACATTCATTTCACTTCCCATTAAAGGTGAAATAAATCAGAGTCCCCACAGAACCTCCGGAGAGACGAAGGAAGCACACACACACTCACACTCACCGTCAGGCAGAGGAAGTTGGACGTGTGCAAACAGAACTAAACACGCATTAATGCCTGTGTGAGTGTGATTGTGTTGGCGTGCGCGCGTGTGTGTGCTAGAAGGTGTCTGCACACGGCATAACCTGGATCGCATGCATGGAAAATATCAGAAAAGAGAGGAAACGCTGTGTATGTGTGTGTGCTTGCGTGTGTGTGCGTCCCTCTGCATGTGTGAGTATCTGACAGCGCAGCGAGGAGAGTGACTGGGTCTGTGTGAAGGGGGGCTATTTCTGGCGTCTCTCTCTCCCTCTCTCTCTCTCTCTTTTTTTTCCCTGCTGCCGCAAAGAAACACGATCGGCGTCCGGGAAACGAGAGCTGGCAGCAAGCAATCATCTGCCTGCCGTGCGCACACACACATACACACACCACTCAGACAGCACCTCGCAGCGCTGAGCAACACGCGCCATGGCAACGGAACAGCCGCAATTAGAGGCGAAGAGCCTTTTCCCCTCCATCGAGGGAGAGACGGAGAGCAAAATGAAAGGAAAAAAGAGAGCAGGCGAGAGAGAGAGAGAGGGAGCGAGAGAGGGGGAGAAGAGTGTCAGGGAAAACAGCACGGCACAGGAAAGAAGAAGAAGAGAGCGTGATGAAGAAGTGAAAATGAGTAGGAGCAAGGCTAAGAGGTGAAGGGGTGAGGTTGAGCAAAGGAAGACGGATTTCCAAAATAGGAGGCTGCAAGACAAACAAGCGGGAAAACCGGGGATAAAACAAGAAGGGGAAAGAAAGGCAAAGAGGTTAGATGAGAAGGGTGGAGGCGTGCGGTGAAGGAGGGGGGGAGGCAGGCTGTTTCTCCTGTGTGAGCCAGGCTAATGAAAGATGAATGAGGGAGGCAGCGGTGGGAAGGAGAGTGTGGCTGCGGGCGATGCCTGGCTGAGCCTGCTGTGCATGCGTGTGTGTGTGTGCGTATGTGTGTGTGTCCAAGGCCTGACAAGGTTTGCGTGCGTGCCGGAGTCGGGCGGCTTTCGCAACAGGGATGGTATTGTGTATACAATATCAGGAGCAAATGGTCAACCATAATAAACACACACATGTAGGGATCATAAACATGCAGGAGCGCACGAGCGCTACGCCGCTCTCCGTAGCGACGGCCTGCCACCGACTGTACGCGCGCAGTCAATCATTAGCACTCGCACGGCATCTCCGCGCCTCGCTCACTTATTCAGACCCGCCATCTATCATGCTGTCAGTCACTCTTTGAAAGCGTCTCTCGGCGCCCTCCAGAGTCTGCGCTAAATCCCTCATTTGCCACCTCTCCCGATCTCCTCCAATATCCCACCTTGCCATTCAGTCCGTACCACTACCCAAGCCATCAATTTGCCTCCCCCACCCCTCTCTGACAGAGTTCACCTTTTCGCCTGCCTCTAATTGTTGTGCCGAACATCCTCGGAGCGGTGTGCGAACGGCACTTGATCGGCTCGGAGGACAACTCCTTCCTGAAGCGTGGAAGGGCAGCCAGACAGAGAAGTCATCCTGAACTCGATTGCACTTCCTCCTCTCGAGACTGACTGCCTTTTACTTCCTCATTTTCCGACAGAGAGCCCCTCGTGCTGTCTGCAGTTATTCTGCTGATGACCTCTCTGAACTTTTCTCCAAGTACGAGGGATACTGGTGACAAAAGTTACTGGTTTCTGTCTAAGTTATAGGCGAGATACAGCTATAAAACCTGTCGGACACAAAAGTTAGAGGTTTGAATTCTGAAACAAAACAGTAAACTAACCTAAAGCCTAGTTGAGTCTTTAAACAGATTTCATAACTTGCTGCAATAAATCGCGCATGTTGGAGACTCTGTTTCTTTCACCTTATATGGTCCTTCATTTATAAAAAAGCTGCATCTGTGGGCAGCGGAGTTGACTATGCCTTCCACCCATGACAGACCTGCCAAATCCTCTCTGCCAGTTTCAAACAACTTTTGGTGTAGGTAGTGATGATGATGCGGCGCTGCAACTCACTGGGAATAAAATGGCTTGGCTTCATTAAAGAGAATCTCACTGCAGAGAGATAAGATAAGATTCCGTAACCTGCAATCCCGTGTCTCCACTCCTTCAGGATGTCGATCGCACCGACAGAGCAAGATTTTACAGAGATGCCCTCCATTATTTAAATATGCGGCCCCATTGAATACTTCTAGCTTCTAGGCACAACTTGGGTGTGCTGTTTGTACCGGGTGACTTTGGCTGAATTGTGGTACATGCTGGTTGACGAATGGAGCTACCATCCCATAGTGGTGCGTGACCAAGCTGGCAACCAGAATGAAGAGCAGGTGCCAGGCTGTTGTGAGAGTGAATGGTACTTTCACACATCACTGAGGCTCCTTTCTGTTAAAGAAGTTTATTTTTTAATTGCCAATAAGCACGTTTCTTTCAGACTTCTTCATCCAATCCATAAACTTCACCGAACAAAATGAGATATGTAGATGCAAGGTACATATGTAATTCTGCTGCTAAACGCAAATGCATTATTACTTAAACCACTTAAAAGTAGGGAAACACGATATATCAGAATTAACATCTGGTTTGGCCGACGTTAGTCTTTTAAAAAATACATATAGGTAACGGCCCGACAAGTAAAAATGTGCTGATGTTAATAACCGGTATTTATTTCCATATTATTGCTGTTTGTGTATGTTTAAGGAGGAGAGAGGTTTGGTCATGTGGTATTCATTTGGGTAATGTTTAAATGAAGCAGAGATGCACTCAATCAAGTTTATTTGCATAGCACATTTCAGCAACAAGGCAGTTCTTGTTGCTGAAATGTTAGTAGGTTTTTGGTGTTAAAAGGGTAGGGAAAAATATTTACTATCTGTAAATATCGGTTATCTGCCATATTAATATCACATCGGTGGAATTGTCACATCGGTGCATCCCTAATTAAAATGTAAAAAGCAGTAGCATAAGATTAATTGTCAACAGGCACCGACATAAGGAAATAATTCAAAAGACGGCAACGTTAAGCATGGCTAAAGCAGTGCTAGGCTACAGATTCGTCTGGTGTGGCTCATATTTTTTGTGAAACCATTTTCCATTTTTCTCTTGATCATATACCTTTTATTGCAAGTGTCAAGAAAACATTACTAGAACATGGTAAAAGTCAATAAAATAGCTGTACTGCTGCATTTCTAATAAATATAAGAAAATAGTGGGTATATGAGCTCTTACTCGTTGTTCTGATGAATCGTTGGCTATCTAATCCCTAAGACATAACAACTTTAGAAAGAGTTTTTAAAAATGATCGCCAAATCTCAATTTAAATATGAGCCTGTAGTGCAAATGCATTTGTACATGCAACATTCTGCATTTTACACATGAAAACAAAGGAAGAAAAGCAACTTTAAAAAGGTAAGCCTTGCCAAAGCACCGCAGGTGATTCAACCAGAGTGCTTTTAGCTTGATATTTTTCTAATATAATTTTTTCTTTTTCAGCACAGTCATTAGCCTTTCCCGCAAACAACAATGGCTTACTTAGATATAGCAAAAGCTAGGCAGTGCATAAAAAGACATGTTCAGCCCTTTTTTGCATCGTGTTTACGTGATGATTTGGGTTGCTAGGTGTTGATGTGATAAAGCAGGCGCTCCCATATATGTAGGCTACTAATCCTCAACGCAACCATCTAGGGCTCAGCTCGCAAAAACTGTAGACTCTTTGAGGAAAACAAAAACTGCTACCTTTGACTTCATTAATTGCAAACAATGCACGTAAACTTCTCACAAATCCTGTACAATGGGCCGCCACCTATTTGTGGTTCAGTATTCACCGTCTCATCTATTCGCTGATTCTTCTGTGGAACACATCTACAAATTATTCGCGGAAAATTTGCCTATATGCAGATTTTTTTCATAAAGCGTATCTAAATTATTTCAACAAAGATGTACTTTGGAAGCTGAAATACCTAGATGCAATGCTACTTGACACACTATTGGCTGCACTCCCTACAGTGGAAATCAGGATGTTAGCTTCAGTGGTTGTGCCAAGACGGTTTCCACTCTGCGCATCAATGCGCATTAAGGTATGCTTGGTGTTTGAACTGTTAAAATAATCAGTTATAAGCGTCTTTGGAGGGGATCTCAAGTTTTTGTGAATTTCAGCTTTTTGCAGGTTGCGGTCCAGCGGGGGTGCCATGTTGTAGGGAATCACACTGTTGTCAGCCGGCTGAGTTTTTTTTTTTTTTTTTTTCATTTTTTTCTCCGAAGAGTTTTTGCGGCGCTAGTGGCTCGTATTTTTTTCTACAGTAGGCAGACAGGAAGGAGGGTGAGGAGAGGGGGGAAGACATGCGGCAAAGGTCGTCAGGACCGGGAGTCGAACCCGCGACGTCCGTGTCGAGGACTAAGGCCTCCAAACGTGGGGCGTGCTAACCCCCTGCGCCACCACAGCACGCCCCAGCCGGCTGAGTTTTAACATTTCTGCAGCAATTTAGAGTGGATTTGGATATAACGTATTGTGCAATGCAATAAGACGTTATGTACTCACACACTGTAACCCTGCTATTCATAGAGAGATAAATTGTTATATTTGTGTATTAATGAAGTATTGTTCATGTTCATTCTTTGGGCCGGTTTTTGCCAGTTTTCACTCAACGTGCAACTTCTCATCTGACTCCTCCTAACCAAAGGCTGTTTTTTCCCCATTATCTGGCTGTCAGTTAAACACATCAAAAAGCTTTAATGGCACGCTAAAGGCAATTTACTCCGACAGAAAAGAACTGATTTTCAAAACAACATAAAACAAGACCAAGATCCAGAAACAAGATACAGCTCCGCTCATACGAGTTATCAGCTGTGAATAACCACTATGACCCAACGTTGTGACTGAAAATAATTTGATCGTCTAGTTTATTGCCTCTCTTTAGATGGTTGAGTTGTTGTCTGCTGGCCCCTCAAGACAAGCTTTCCTTTGTTAACTAAGAGCATGTGATCAGCCACCCAAAAGTGTGGGAAAAAAAAAAATCACTAATCTGCTTCAATCCTGGACAAGAGAAACTTCCTTATGTCGCGTGAAATGACATTTAAATAAACAGATCTTTATCTACAGTATATCATTTACTTTGATCATACTTTGATCATGAGGTCAGCATGGGGGTAACAACTGAGGGCGTGAATCCCTTTCCAGACAGACCTACAAAGGCACTTTGTGCATTTCTATTTCTCGTCAGTGTCATGTGTGAACATTTCGCAGATTGTTTAGAGAAAAAAAAAATTACGCAGAAACACGCCAACAGGCACACCTGCATGGGCACAGATGCACAGCAATGGCGGATGGAAGCACACGGAGACCCTGGGGGACGAAAGCAGCCAGCGCTCACCACCAGAATAAAACCCAAACAAAGAGACATCCTGTTTCCTGGAACACAACACCGCTCAACTCGCGGCACTGGGAGCCAGTAAACACACTCGTTCGCACAAACACAAAATCTGTCCGTCGTCGGCCTCTGAGAAAGCGTCTCACTGTTTCGTGCATGCGGCTGTGCGCCTGCTGACGCCACCGACGGTGCCTTCGAGTGTTTCCGCACATGGGTTTATCCTTGTGAGCGGCTGCGGCTAAAAGTGAGTGTATGCGTGTGTATGTGTGTGTCAGAGAAAGAGAGAGACAGAGAGTAGGGAGGGAGAGCAGATGATAGAGTAGGCTTTAGCGATTCCCTGGAGTGTGAGGCAGCGTTTACGGCACTCTCAGAGCAGCCAGAGTGATGAATATTTAAAGACGTGCCTGAAAGAGCAGGAGGAGGGGGAGCTGGGCGGGTGCGCGCCTGTTTGTGTTTGGTTGTGAATGCGTGTGCGGGGAAGGTTTTCGTTTTTTTACCATCTAATTTTGAATTTACGTGCAGGTATACCAATGTCGCTGCCTTATGCACCTCTGCGCATGTTTTAATTTACACTAATTTCCTAACTATTGGCCAGATTACAGTTTAAATGCTTTTGTTATCTTTCAATTTTTATTTATTAATTTTGACATGTAATTTAATGCATCAAGGTCAATAGATACAAATGGTGTTTATCAAAAAATACAAAACAGCCCAATTCAAGTCATCAGTTTGGAACATCAGTTTATAACCAATCCCAGCTTAAATGCTTTGATTTAAATACAAATCTACATTTGTTTACAGTTTTTGGTGATTGGTGTCTGCACAAAAATCGCCCGCATGCTCGCAAATACATTTAAAATGCAGCCTACATCTTCCCTCCAGCCCAGTCTGTGTGCGTGTGTGTGTGTGTGTGCACCTCACACAGTGCTGCCTGCAGGTCACCCGTCCGTCTGAAGACGGATTGTGGAGCGATCACGCTGCCTGAGATTTAATATACAAGTGCGTTCGCTCAGGCGCACGCAGGAGGTGTTGTCACATATCCGCCAAATATCAGCTGGGCCCCACAGCCGTATGCGGCTTGGTGCAGCTGGCTGCTTAAAGAGCATGACATGCGACACCACACACTTGGATTTACAGAATGTGTGTTAATAAGAAAATAATAGAAATATCCAACCTGATGATCAGCGGGGTGTTTTAATATTCCAACTGCTGTAGAATACAACCACATTAACGCCTGATTTTGCTGGAAACCCCTTAATTAGACCTTTCATTTGCCCAAATTCAGGGTTTCTGAAAGTCCAGAATTTTCCAGTTTTAATAAGACTGTGGATACTTAAGCATTAATTGAGTTTTATGACATGCTAAAGGGTTATGTCCCTGTTTTTAAGCATGTGAACATATTAAGATTAGTATGAGAAAAACTCTGGCCTGGATTATTCAAGATTTTATACATATGAAAAATCTATAAATAAATAAATATTTATTAGGGATGTTAACATTAATGCATGCGATTAATCAAAATAGTTTAACGCTTTAATGTTACATAATGCACATTAATCGCATTATAAAAGCGTTTCTCCTGTAGGGGCTACACAGCAGTATGGTCTTGTACTGCGGTCAGCAATGGAGAGTCGAAAATACAAGTGAAAAGATGAATGAGGAGAGTCAGACTGGTGTGCTCAGTGGCAAATTTTGCTTAAAAAACCGCAGTGGACGTTTGGATAAAACTACGGTAGTTTGTTGCCTACTTATTGCAATGTTGAATAAGCACAGTCCAAAGCACCAGTCAATTTATAGTTAACATTTCTAAAATATGTTTGAAACAAAATGGCTTCTTTTAGACTGTCCGGTACATAAAAACCAGGAAAACTGAAATGTTTGTTTTGAAACAATAAAATATTGCAAAAGACAACCTGCATTTTTTTTACCTATCAGGCTTACAAAGTTAAGCATGGTGATTAATAGTGATCAATAACAGCGGTAGGGTGTGATTAATCTGAAAATTTTTTAATGATCGACTGAAAAAACTAATATCTACATATATTCCAAATTTTTTATCTTTTCCATAATTGAGTAAGATGTAAAGTCTGGGAGCTATTTTTTATATACTCGAAAACAGTAAAATCTACTTCAAGGCTTGTCAAGACATTCATCCAGTAGGAAGAAAAATACAATGTTAAAAAAAATTGTTTTGTAACACAAAATAATGCTTCTTTGTGCTCCGAACATGTCCTATACATTACCTGTAAATGAAGATTCTTCTTAAATTTTACTATCCTTTTGCTTTCTGGAAGAGAAAGTCAAGAATTACTAAAAGGACCAACCAGCTACTAGCTACTACGATGGAGAACAACCTAGGTTTAATGTGTCACTGCGTACAGAAATGTGTTGGTAAAGAAGGTAAAAAAAAAAAAGAAACTCCACCAAATATGACTGCATCAAAGTGTGACTTCATACGGGTCAACAAGTCTCCATTGACGGGCATGTTCTACCATCATGTTAAGCTTACCCGACCTCTCAAGACCAAGGATGAGCTTTAGTCAGATCTTGTGAGGCAGTTCGTGGGAATTCTCTTGGCTTTAGTTGTTTTCTGAGTCAACTGAATTTGAAAGGAATCATGCAATTCATTTTCATTGCAGTTTGAAAAAGAAATTATTTGTGACCATCCTTTAAAGTCATGGTAAAATTTAAGATGTAAAGCAGTTTATTATACACCATGTGTGTTTAAATGTGCCAATATGAAGAGTGCCGGTCTTGTGTCTGTGAAGAGTCTTTTGGTGTTGGGAAGAGGTCAGCCCACTTTTAGTGTTGGTTGTGTAGAAGCAATGGTTTTAAATGTGGTAGTGGATGGTGATCTCTCCATGTTTTGTTGGTTATTGAATATTTAGTTGCCTTATTAATGTAATATTGGACCACCTTTGGTGTGTGACCATTTGTGTTGTAGCGACAACATTTCTTGTCTGGTTCTAATTATTGGCTGCTATGTTTTTTGTGTGAGATAATTTTGTAAATGATGAATTTTGTTTTATTGTCGCACTCCTTTTGGTTGGTCTATTGTTGCCATCATTGTAAGTGAGGAATGTTTGTCTAATTGTGTATCAATCTCCATAAGATTCATCCCTCTATGCATTTGGTCAATTGGTTTTCAACAATGAAATTTCATGTTTTGTTGTTTGCACTGTTTAGAAGTCACCCACTGGATTTTAATAGGGAAATATTGTATTGAATTGCATACAGGGTGCAGTAAAATTGGAAGGGAGTGGAAAGATCTTGTTTTGGGGATCACTTTGGGAAACCATCTTAAGAAGGAGTGGTTAGGTTGAGCATTTACCTTATCTTTGCAACAGTGATTGTTGATTTGGGGCACCTGAGGACATGGTAAGGTCTTCATTTAGTTAAACCCTTACTGCCGACTAACTTGTCTCTCCACCGCAAAATCTGACAAGGTAGCACAGATGATCAGAACACTGACAAAGCGGAGCCGTTCCTGACCACACTGATTTAGAGCATGGACATTGGTGCTTCAGAAAAGGCCATAAGAAACCTCATGCATATTGTTAAGTATGGCGGGGGATCTATGATGCTGTGGCTCTAGGAACCTTAAATATAATGAATCCTGAATAAAAATCTGGTGGCCTTTAATACAAGACTGAAAATACGTTACGATTTATGTTTTTGAGCAGAATAACAATCCAAAACAAAACAGAAATGACAAAAATCAGTGTTCTTCCATGGTTATTAACCAGGACTCTGGCTGATCAAGAAAGAGTATATCCAGGATTGATCAAATATCCCTCTCTCTGCATGCTTCGACCCAGTGAAAGGTTATAAGCGAAGAGTACTTGCTATTCTCTTGGCTTCGGGGGGTTTACACAATAAAGTGTTAACAAGAGGGGTACAAAGTAGAGGAATTTTGTCAGAAATTATTGTTTCAATGTGAGAATTTTCCACTGAATAAACGCAGACGACTTAAAGGTTGGATTTATCTGCAATTTCCATTATCATGTAATGCTGCAGCTGTTGAAGAGGCTTTTTTTAAAAAAGACTTTTTACACATTTTTAGAAGGGTCGTCAACAAAATTTGCCCAAATCTGTAAATGTAATTTCAAAGCAATAAAAACCAGAGAGTCCTGACATTCTCAAAGATGCGAGTGCGAACCCTGCATTTTGCCTTTCAGCTTCCGTTTACTTGCTGAAGCTGAGAAAACACCACAAAAAGACAGTAGGGTAGGCAGAGCAAACCACACACCAGCCTACACAGACACAGAGGCGCGAGCACACATCCAGCCGCTCTGAATGCGAGACACTCCGAGGCGCAGAGGCAAGCAACGGAAGGAAGGGACTGTCGAAAGGAAGGAACGCAAAAGAGCGAGAGAAAGAGAAAGGGAGCTCATCCTGGGATGCAGAACGCCAAATACAGTGAGATAAGAGTTAATGTATCCCCCCCACCACACACACACACACACACACACCCCTTCTTCAGCCCTCCTCTTTGGCTCTCTCTTTCTGTCTTCCTCCCTCCATCCATTCCCCCCCCCCTCCACCTCCCACTCTTCCCCGTTCTCTTTGAGGGATGAATAATAACTGCTGCTCTGAGATTTCCTCCCTCGTTTTTCAAAGCGCAGAACGGGGATGTGGAAGGTCTGCCTGGCCCGGATTGTTTGTGCGCGCGAACTCACGAGCGTGCGGCGTGCGTCGAAGCACACACAGATGAACGCACACTTTGTCTTGTACTCGCTGCTCGCCCGGAGCAGGGAAATCAGATCTCCTCTAGAGAAAGGCAGAAAGGAAGGGGGGTTAGGCTTTGACGCTGTAGGCAGCCCATACCAAAAAAAAATAAAAAATCCCCTGCAAGCACGTATAGGTCTACAGACACCACGAAACCCACAGGCAGCATCGAGGGAAACCAAGAATAACTAGGAGGATGCAAGCTACCTCCTGGGGTGACAGGGTGAACTCAAGGTTAGAGACGCATCACCGGTTCAAGCTCTGCCGCCAGGGCCAATTTATCCACGCTGAAGCACCCTCCTTTGGGCACGTAACTCTGATTGCTCAAAGGCATCGAGCTCAGACGGAAAGGAAAAAAAAAAAAACAACAACATCAGAGAAAGACTAGAAGACAAGCCCTCAGAAAAAGGAGAAAAAGCAGGCGGTGGATGTGGGGCCAGGCTTTATTCCTGCTCGTTCACAAGAGAGGGGTTGTTTAGGCGAGGTCTGGGTCGGTTACTAGTATGAAGCTGCTGGGTTTTTTTTCGTTTTTTTTTTACATGACGAATTTTAAGTGTGCAGAAGAATGATGCAAAATTTCCCTCAAGTGAGCAGGCTGACTTCAGCACCTGCCTACACACAGAAAGTCTGATGTTTGCTTCTTCCTTTGCTTTCGCTTTAGACTTGACAAAGTGTCTTCAGTCTCGCATTGAGAATCCAATCTGAATGTTCATGACCTAGCGATCAAAACTAATCGATTAAACTGAAATATTTGCATCGCAAGATTTTTTTTATTTTTTAACCAGTAAGACAGCTTAGATGAGTAGAGAGAATGCAACTTCAGGGTTCCAACTTTTTCATCAGACCATCCTACGAGTATAGCTGAACCGCAGATTTTGTCTTCGATTTAAATTGAGGATAAATGGTATCAAGAAAACCTGTATTGCAACAGCTACACCACTTTCTGTTAGCATTTTAATTTAGTCTTTTTCTTACTTTCTTTTACTTTATATTTATTATTATTATTATTATTATTATTATTATTATTATTACCTGTTTCATCTGTCCCTACTTTATGGCACTTTGAGTAATGTTTCTTTAGATGTACTTTCTAAGTAAAATAGAATGAATTAATCTGAAACTCCACCTTTGAATGGCAAAATGGCCTTGGATTGACGTAGTTAAAGTTGGGACTCTGTGACATAAGGCTGATTTAAAGTAAGTCTTCTAAGAAGAAAGGGTCAAAATTCCTCTGCAGTGATTACAACAACTTTGCCAAATATTGCTAATGCTTAATTCAAGTGGCTGAGGTTTAAGGGGTAGTTACATTTTCACTCAAGACCAGGTTGGTTTGTGTATCTCATTTCACTTGATTAGTTTAAAAACTGCATTTAGTTTTTACTCAGGTTGTCTTTGTTTCATATTGAAATTAGTTTGATGATCCGAAACATTTTAGCGCGACACAAAAGTAAAAACAGACAAAATCCGTAAAGGGGTAAAAACTCGTTCCCAGAACTGTCGCTCCATGTTCTACATTTCGTCTGAACTTTTTGAGTAAATCCCGTGAAAGCGTGCTACTTTTCCTAAAGTTTTTCCCACAGAGAACCTTGACCGGGCCTCCGCACGCCACAAATGGAGCAAAAAGGCCTCGCAAAAGACTAGGAGCCGCACACGGAGCCACCACGCCGCTCTGAAATCAGCAGCCAGGTTCCGAGGAGAGGGCTTATTTATGCAAACAAGCGTACAAGCACGCACAGTAGGAATCTAGACAAGCCTTGTAAACAAACACACACCCACACCGTAAAGCACACAGGGGAGGCGATGTGAGAAGCAGACTGTGAAAACTCTAGTCGTGCCCGGGCAGTGCTACCACACACACAAGCGCGCACACACACACACACACACACGGATCGAGAGAGAGAAAGAAGCCGAGCCAGGCTGGAGAGCAAGAGAGAGTAGGAGAAAGACGCCGAAGGAGAAAGGGGAGGATAAGAAGGAGGCAGAAGTGAGAAGATGTGGGTGTCTGGTGCTACTTTTGCGTTGCCAAATGAGGGCAAGTGAGTGCGAGAAAGGAGAAAGAGAGAGAGAGAGAGAAAGAGAGAAAAAGAGAGAGAGAGATGTGTATGGTAAAATGATGTATAATGGCTCGTCCATGCATGTGTGAGGGAAAAAAAAAAAAGCAGGAGCGCTTTCCCATTTCAATTCGCAACAGCTGGTGTCGAATTAACACATTTACCAGTGAGCATTTGGAACAGATTAAAATTGTGTGTGGCGTCTGACTATGTATGCGTGTGTTTGCGAGTGTGGCAGCAGATGAGGGCCAAAACAAGAGTGTGTGTGCGTGTGTGTGTGCGGGGGTGCGTGGGCGTGTGTGTGGGAGTGCCTGCCGATGGATCAGGGCAGGCAGAAATGGCATCGAGACAGGGGGCGCAGAGCAGAGCGAGAAAGAGAGAGCTCTGCTCTACCCGCCGGCTTTAGCTGCTGCTGCCCTGGGCCGTCTCTCTAAGCCCTGTTTAGGAGGCTTTGGAGCTCAGATAGAAATAATCCCTCACTCAGACGCACACACACACACACACCCCCACACATGCTCGCGGGCGCGTGGAGAAGAGCTCGCAGGCAGACACAAGCAGCGGGGAAAATAAGCGGCGCACACACACTCTCGAGTTGAAGCGGACAAACACGCCGTGCGCTCCGCAGCAACAAGCAGCGACAGCACATTCGCCTCGACACAGAAAACCAGCCACCCACTTTACGCGCACGCGCAGCACAACACACGCGGAGCCGAGGCGGAGCGGAAGCGAGAGCACAGCGACATCGGCACGGCACCGTGACAAACACTTTACACACTCCGGCACTCAGCCGAGGGGAGGGAAGGAAAAGGAGGGAGAGACTGTGGAAAAGAGGCGAGGAGGTGGAAGAGGATATGAGCCGGGGAGACGAAGGGGGGGAGGAGGGGCGGGGGGGCTAACAAATTAATAGGAGCCGGAGATATATACAGCCAGCGCTGCTGCTGCCACCGCTGCTGCTGCTGCTGAACCAAGGGAGGAGGAGGAGGAGGATGGCGACGACGAGAGAGCAATTCATTCCTGTTTTCCCCTCGTTCATTCTCTGGAGGAAGGCAGAGCGGAGCCGAGCGAGAGCGTATTTGCTCAGGAGAGGGAGAGAGGGGCTTTGTGTGGAAAAGTGCAGGAGGAGAAGGAAGGAGGTGGTGGTGGTGGGGGTGACATAAAAACATAGAGGCAGAAAGATGGAAAGCCCGAGCGAGGAGGAGTAAAAATATGGGGGCTATAACAGACTTTTAGAGCGTAAAAGAGGGAGAGAGGAAGGAGAGCAGGGAGGTTAACACAGGATGCCGTTTGTCATCTTCATCAGCCAACAGCCAGGGAGGAGGAACGAGTGGAATAGATGGAGAGGTGAACGGCGAGAGAGGAAGGGTAAAGGGGGCGAAAGAGGGAGGGTGCATGTAGGGGGGAGGGGGGTAGTGTTTGAGCCGAGCCTTTGAAAGACGTTGACCCTGTAATTGACCTGTGTCTCCGCCTACATGGCTGTGGCGACAAGCAGAGCCGCTACAGCTAATCACTTAGTAACCCTGACCTGTCAATCACACCGGCTCGGTGAGGGAAGGTGGGGAGGGAGAGCTGGAGGACGGGAAGGGAAGCGGGTGAAAGAGTGATAACGGTGCTGTGGTGGGAGGGGGGGGTATCATTTACCGGACCTCACCTCAGCTGATGAAACTCCCGTTTTATAAAAAAGGCAATAAAATGCTTTCTTCCTCCATCTCTCACACACGCGCGACAACTTCCTTTATAGTGCTCGTACTGCAAAGTCTTTGTGAGAGCTCAGATAAGGGAGAACAAAGGACGAGATATGCTAAGGCAGCGGAGGAGGAGATAGGATGAGCGGAACAAAGCGAATCAAACAACAGGGTTTATATGGCGGCCAGGTGAGGCCAAGCAGCTACCTGTTAACCAGCGGGAAGGTGGACACCAGCAGGTAAACGGACGGATACCACTTCAGCGGCTTGATCTCCTCGGCCAAGGAAACCTGGAGGAGAAATAAAAAATAAAACCGTGGTTAACTTCACTGAGCAGAGAAACACTTTTTGCAAAAGAGTTCCCACCCCTAAACATTTTTTTTTTTCACAAATAAAAATGTGAAAAGGCTGGCATGCATTGGTTTTCAAACCCCCTTTCCTCCAACAGCCCTAAATGAGACCCAGTGCAACAAATTGCGTTCATAAATCACCTGTATGGAGAAAAAAGTCCACTACTGTGTAACTTGGCTTCGATCTAAATCCACGTGTGATGTTTGTCAGAGGTTTGTTAGAGAACACTAGAGAACAAGCGGCATCATGAAGGCCAAGAAACACAGCAGACAGGTCAGGAAAACGGTTGGGGAAAGGTTTAAAGTACTAATAAATAAAATACATTTTGTGTAGAGTTTACCCCAAGCAGGGAACGCAACATACATGTGGAATAACACAAGACCAAAATTAAAACTACTAGGCTACCTGGCAGCATCATGCTGTGGGGGTCATTTTCTTTAGCAGGAAACGAGGAAGCAGGAACGAGCACAATACTCGGTTCATGGAGACGTAGACGTGACTTAATACAGGGCAGTACTCAAAGAATATATGATAGAGGCCGGAAAGACTCGATAAATGTTTGAAAGGTCACCTTGTAGAAGGAAGTTCAATGGAACGGTTTAAATCAAAGCTTATTAGAAATGGTCCAGTCAAAGTAGAAACCTACTTGAAAATACTATTCGCAGAACACCCACATCCAAACTGACTGGGCTTGAGTGATTTTGTAAAACAAATGTTTTGTGGATGTAGAGTTTTGGTACAGACGTAAAATACGAGTGCAGCCAAGTGGTTCTACAAAAGTATTAACACACACCAACTCTTTAGATAACCTTTTTTTTTTAATTCTTTGAAAATCATCTATCTTTTTTTCCTTCCAGATCGTAATTATGTACACCGAGGTTTGTGGTTGCAATGTGGAAAAAAAAAAGAATACCTTCGCGAGGAGGCTGATAATCACACAAGCACCCGTAGTTAGCGCCTTAACGGGCAGATCACAGCACAGAGGCAGGCAACAAAGGCCAATTAGAACCTAATAAAATATTAAGATGCAGATAATACACAATATCCACACAAGTTATGAGAAAGAAACGGGAATTCCAATTAAACCAGAGGCTAATACTTTGCAGTTGTGCGAAGGAGGGGAGGCGAAGGCAATATTGCGGACGAACAGGCAGGAAGACAGAAAGATGCAGCAGCAGCTAAAAGTCGAGGAGGGTGGAAAGAGCTCGGTGCTGGAGAGCTTTTACAAGCCGTTATCTAATTCCCGGGAGAGGAGGACTCTCGCATCCGGAAGAGGCTGAAAAGAGCGGCCCCTGGATCGATTTTCTGCGCTGTGTTGTTTTTTTTTTTTTCTCCTCTCCCCCCCTCTCCCTCCTCCAGGCTCGGATGCAGCATCCGAGGCAGCGCAAAGTCTCCCTCCCTTTTATTTTTCTCTGTAACACACACAGAAACACACACACACACACACCGACGCTCGGAGCCAGGAGGCAGGCCCACGAGCTCCGGTCTCTACCCCCACATGCTGGAAATTAATTACTCACCAGAAAGACCCTGAGGCATGCAAGCTTTAACGCAGGCATTTTTAAACAATTCAAATGAAAATCTGGTGGTATTTTATCTTATACGTGTGTGTGTGCGTACACACAAACGTCGCCTGCTTACGATCAACGGAGAGGAAGTCGGTCGTATTTCTGCATCACTGTCTGTAACAGCACGACCCGAAGGCAGACGCTAGTTTTAGCCCTATTAGTGTCTGTTATTATGGGACTCTCTGGCATCAGTGGTCATGGTAAGATCTGCCTATTGTCGTCCTAACTTCATGTGTCACTGCATGAGTCACACCGCAGGAAAAAGGGAAGGACGCAAAGAAGAAAAAAAAAAAACAAACTGGAAAAACAAAACGCTCTAACGACCGGATCAAGCCAGGTAATCTCCAACAAGGAGGAATTTCAGCGAGCAACAGAACAGGATGTAGACTGGCAGGAGGAGGAGGAGGAGGAGGAGGAGGAGGAAGAGTGCGGGTGAAGTGCCTCGTGTTTTTAATCACAGTCCTCCGGTGTCAGAGGCCCCTTGCACAGCTCGGGAGGCAGAGGGGGAATGAAACCGTAATTATGCGGCGCGGGCGCAGCGCTCCCAACGTTAATGACACTCACTAGATTACAGACAGTTATCGCGAGCCGCCCCTCCCCCCCGCTGCCTCCCACCACCGCCGCCACCCACAGCAATCACCCCATCGCCTCGGCTGACGCTCGCCTCACAACAAGCTGCCTCTAAAAATAACCGCATCGGGTTTACTGAAGGTACAATCCGATTCGGCGGCGTTTTAAGGATTTTCACTGGGAAACTCTTAAAATATTCAGATTTTTTTTTTTTATAGGGCAACGTTGCTTCGACTACTCATGAATAATCACTAAAGGGATTAGTCGTATTTATGTGACGTGGGTTAGAGCATGCAACGCATTCTTGAAAACTCCCGCCTGCAACTTTTACATTTTAGGTAGCATTGATCTGAGCTCAATTAACACCAACTTCCGCAATTCTACAAAATAAGGATGTTATTGAAAAAGAATTATAATAAAATGTTATTTTTTCACAGAAAAAATTATGACAATATGTTCATATTTCCAACATGGAAAAAGAAATATTTTTCCTTTTCCTTGATGACAGCTAAAGTCATCAAGATGCCAACCGGGGAGTGGTAAAACTCGGAGAAGATACATGAGAAGTCAGTGTAGGCATAAATATATTCATTTTAGACTTTTCAAGGTAGACTTTGAATTGACTGTTTTTCTCCAATCTGGAAAAATTAGACATACAAGCTAAATATCAGTGGCAGACTGCCACTGATATTTACTTTCTCATCACTTTGAAAAGTTATGCAACTTGCATTTTGTATAAATTTAACAATGATTCATGTTCGATATTTGATCACATGGTAAAGCTCCATTAAACTGGTTGGTTTCTTGGACATGGACTTGCTTTTAGGCCTAGTCCACAATGTCTTAAAGTTAGGGCCATTCCAGAAGCTTAATATTAGCCTTCTTTAGCCATCCAAAACCTAGTTTTGGTGCTACTGTCCTTTCGAGACAAAATCTGATGTCGAAAAGTTGCATTTGTAATGAGGACACTTTGGCTAGGAAGTGGCTAACACTTTTCTTTCTCTCCTCTGCGGCTTACGTCAACTTCACTCATCTGTCAAGGTCCTCGTATTAACTGCAGTTTGTGGCATATTTTATTTTGAAAAATCTTTCGAAAAATATCAACTCCCGCCTCCGTTCCTCCTCTTTCCAGCAAAGATGCTTTCCACACGTCTGCAGTTCAGTCGTCTCTTTTGTAGCCACTTCAACTGAGCCACTAGCACAGTTAAACCACAAAGTTTTATGACACAAGATAGACATTTTGAGATGCGAGTGAGACGGACTTCCTTGTTCAGTCTTTAGCATACTGCAATTGTGATAAGCTTTTCTTGTTTATGCTTGGAGCATGCAATGCGGTGAGCTGTTGTGAGTAACCTGGAAAACCTGGAGTGGAGTTTTAGCGGTACGAATATTCTATCAATCAAGATGAACGGATTCTTTAGTGAAACAATAGGAAAAGCGATGTGGGAAGTAATGTTGTATTGCAAACGTCCTTTTTACAAATAAGCATTGCGACTTCCCTGATGTGTTGGTGGAACAGTGTTGTTTGCTTTGAAAACTTTCCATCTGTCAAGAACGGTAGCGACAGCATCATGCTGAGGGTTTCCTTCGCTGCAAGCGGTATTGATCTATTATTATGTACAGACAACGCAAGGATGAAAGAGGTGGAAAACTATTGCCAAACAAGTCAACTTCCTGATTAACTCAAGTAGATGGTTGAAGCTTGAACATCGCCCAAAAAGAAAAAAAAAAAAAGAATCACATCAACCTTGGTTTTGGAAGGGATAAGGCTTCTACAATGATCTGAACCTGATGAATGGTTTTTATCAAAGTATTGAAAAGCCTGTTTACGAATATTTGAGCTTCTACGCGTGTGTGTGTGTGTGTGTGGAGTAGAGAAAATTCATAAAAAAGTTCAAACCTGTGCACTCATTTCTTCTTTTTCAATCACCGAAGTCTGGGGTCGTACAATAATTCCACCCCGAAAACTAAAACAGTTCAAATTCTTCTTTAAAAGCTCAAAATGAAACCAATGTCGCTCCCCCCAGTCCCAACCCCGAAGACGAGGCATGTAAACTTCTCACCAGGCCTGCACCTCTGAGAGGCTGACTGCACCTTGCTCGCACAGACCTGTGCTGTCGGAGACAAATAAAATCAAAACTAAGTGGATTAATGAGGAGGCACTCATGCAGGGCTAAAGCTCAGTGGGATACAAGGTTAGGGATGTAGGAGCACACACACACACACACACACGCCCACCCCCACGCACACACACACAGATGCACAGACACATCACGTTATTACTCAAGGCAAAGCTTGTGTGGATTTGTAAACAAACGCCTCGAGAAGACGGAGAACAAGCGGCTCGCTGTTTGCACAGCCAGTTTTGTTGCTACCCGACGGGACCGAGCTGCTGCGTGTGCAAATGTGCTTAAAGGTGTGTGCGTCCGCGTGTGTGTGTGTGTCTGTGGTTTGATGACTTAAAAACCTCCTTTTGAATATGCTCTCCATGACCTGTGCTGCTGCGAGACCTCGTGGCGCTTGTGTGTGTGTGCGTGAATACATCTTTAAGCCCGACTGCCGACAAACGGCTCCAGACATAGACACACACACACACACAGAGATAGGTCACAACCATCTGACTTATGGCCCTGACAGCTGCCAGCATCAGTAATGTACGTCATCACTCTGCACAGACGCACGTCCGTAGACAGCGAGAGGGAAAGAGAGGGTGCCACGAGGTGCCAGGGAGAGGAATAAAGAATGACAAACTCAGGAAGCGACGTGTGCAAGCGCTAGAGAGCGGGGTGGGGGGAGGGTGGGGGCGGCGGCGGCAACACGACCCAGAGCCGGCGGTCTTTAGACAACCTGCAGGAATCGCTTTCTGTAGTTTACACCTGCTGCTACACACTCGTGACACACATGAACCGCAGCTCGCTGGCATGGCAAGAGCAATCTGGGAGGCTGTTGTTGTTGTTTTAAAGCATCGCAGCGCGCGCATAAACTCTCATAAATATTCATGGCCATGAACCTGGCTCGCTGCTTTATTCATGCTGCGTATGAGTACAAGACTGAGATAGACAGACGGCAAGGGAGGGGAAGGGGGTAGATGAGGGAGGGAGAGAGAGAGGTAGAGAGAGAGAGAGAGAGAGCGCAAAGCAAAAGGCAGGGAGGGGGGGGGGGGGAAGATGGAAATGAGGGAAGCGACTGGGAAGGAGAAATACGAGGAAAGAGTGTGATAAAAACCGCTGCTGACTTATTTACACTCTGTGCTACACATAGCAATTAGCCCACATGAGGAGGAGTGTGTGCTGCTGCTGTCACAAACACACACGTGCACAGGATGCCGTGAGGGTTACGCCAGTTCATTGTGCAGTAATTATCCCTGCCACTTAGGGGCAGCATCTACATAACCTTACCCCCTAACCTCAACTGCACACCTGGTTCCGCAGGGTGGAGACAACAGGAAGAACAGGAGCGGAGGGTTGCTTTTATGCTGCTAACTTTACGTAAGCCTCTGTTTTGCTTTACACTGCTGATGGAAGATGCCTTTATCGGAGTAGGTGTTAAAAGTAAACATTTCCGTTCTGTCTTTTGAATAACACATCATCTGAAGATGTGTCAAAGTAAAGGACGGGGGGCCAAATCCGGCCCGCCGTAAGTTTTTGCGCGGCCCTCTGGACTAAATAGTTGTGCGCTTAAATATTATTTGATCAATCAAATCGAAGCCGTTTTTATCTGTTTGCAGCCAAATATGAAAAGAGGTTTACTATTATTTAATATCAAGAAAGTACTCATCAAATATAGAGACAGCTATTTATTAATATTTTAACGGTTTGTTGATAGGTGGTTTTATCAATACGTGTCGCTATAACCGGCCCTTAGTGGCCATTCATGATCTTGATGTGGCTTGAAGTGAAAATGAGTGAAAAATCCCTGATTTTGAGGGGTTATTTTCTGGAGAACAGCATCTACAGCAAGGGAACAAGTTGAGAATTAACACCTCTTTAAATATCAAATGAAATGCAGCTTTTCATGATGCATTTTAAAAACTTTAGGACTTATTCTGGCAGAAAAACAGTTTTCAATCGGGTCAACGTAACTGGATACAAAAAGTATTGTTAAACTATTCCTGTGTTTCGGTGTTCCACAACCATTTTGCAGGATTTCCCCATCTCAGAATGACAACATTTTTACAAATACAAATGAAAGATTTCCAAATGCATTTTTAGCATTTCTATAATTATATATTGCACTAGTTTGCAATGCCACCATCTTAAACATGCCAACATATTTTATACTCAACATTAATTTTCTGAACTAACTCAGGCCTGAGCTATATTTTGACCTAATTCTATACTTTTCCAAAAATTCTTAAGACTATGAAGGATTTTTACTTTGTACAAAGGGGTAGGCAATTGTTTTAATGCAAACTATTTAAAATCATTAATCAGTTCCTGCTTTCTTTCTGGAGCTGTCCTGTTGCGTTAAATTCTACCACTTACACCAACTCACCGCTGAAGAAACCGCAGACCAGTATTTCATTTCTGTTTCCCATTTTGCCGTGCTCTATCTGATGTAACTTAGCGTAATTTACGTGCCCCTCCTACAAGCTGTGCACCTCTGATCCCTGGCATTTCCCCGAAGGGTCTCATTTCGAGCGCGACTACACGTGCATATGCACATGCACAAGCACTCCCAGGGGTATAATGTCAAGGGGTCAAATTGCTCCCTGCCGTGCTTGACACCTGCACCAGTGAGCAGGGTGAGCACTAATCCTGCAGAATCTGTAATCCTCACGATCGGCGCGCACGCATAATTGTGTGTTGAGAAATGCGGCGGCCGGAGAGTTACCTTTCGTCTCTCGCGCTCGGGGTTGAAGGTTCCCCGCCAGGACTGCATCTGTGGACGCACAATAGTAAGAGAGAATTATTAGTGGGGGGCAATGGGGGAGGAAACGCAGGAAATTCTGCGATTTTCTTTCTAGAGAGGAATGTTTAGAGGTCAGTGCCTGTGGTGACAAGCTGGAACAAATATCACGGCGATGCAAAATCCCTCCGCCCTCTCGCGCGGCCCTGCCAAATTGCCCAATTCACAGCAGAGCGCGGAGCTTAGAGGCAGAGGGGAGCACTTAAACAGCTCCCAGCATCTCACTAAAACGGATCAGCTCCAGCGCACACACACGCTATAACAAGGGAAGAGGAAAACAAGGCAGAGAGGGGGCAAAGAGAAACAAGAATATTTTTAAAAAAGGAGGTGGGGGGGCGGGGGGGCAAACACTGCAGATGTGAGATCTCGGCTAGGAACGTGGGAATGCTCCTGGCTCTTCCTCTCTGGAGAGAATGCGGGGGAAAATGTCAACAGGAACGTGCGTGCGACACATAAAGACGGCGCGCACAAGACTGGGATTTGTAATGGTTGAGATGGCGAGGGGGGGAGGGGAGGAAACTGGAAGTCAGGGGGTTTATCTAACCCAAGATGAAACTCGAGGTCTTCGTGCGCATACACAAAAACGGCAGCATGAGCAGTATGCACTAAAAGCTCCTCTGTTCTGCTATTTATTAACTCAATGTTGCCATGGTTTCTCCGTGCTGACGTGATTGTCATTGTAAATCTGTGTGTGTGTGTGACTGTGGTATGTTTGTGGGGAATGGTGGAGCAGGGTGTGTGTGTGGGTGTGGGGGGGGTGCAGCCATTTGGCCATTAGACTGAAGCTGTTCCACAGCAGCCCTCTGTTGTCCAGCTGAGCAGCACCATCCATCAAAATCAACAAATGCTGATAATAAGTGGCAATATCATTAAGCCGCGGCCAGGTCTCCTGAGTGCAAACACGCTTTAGCTGCAGTCAGAGGGTGGGAACTTCAGCTACGGTCCTCTGCAAAAGTAATCACACCCACTATTCCTTTTTATATTTTCACACATAATGCCAAAACTCAATGTATTAAACAGGGGATGTGCGGGTTTCAGAAAGTAATATTTAAGACTTTTAAAAACTTTTTAATGCCAACTTGAATGAAATTTAAAACAGACAAAATTAAAATATAAAGCTTTGTCCTTTCAACACTGGAAATGACTCTCTGCCTTAGCCTCATTAATGCCTAGCTTAAAAGATTTTTTTGCACAGAATCCACCTGGCCTCGTATGGATCGGCAACCAAAGCGAGCCAGTGCCTAAAATGACAGTCATCCTGCCAAATGGTAATAAATTTGCGCTTAGGCAACGTCGATCCCTCTCCATTCATTTCCTATGTAGCTTCTGCGATGAGGCGACAATCGCTAGTAGCACCTCTTCCATCCAAGTGACCATTGCAACTCGTGTTCGTGAAATTTTGCGCTTGTATACGTAGACAGCTATTGCTCCACAGAGTAATAGCTCTGTGGAGCTTTATTGAATGAATGATTATTGAAAGAAAAATATATATATTTTCCATGTCACAAAGTGAACTGCAATGTGTGGTGGACTAGAACTTGAACACACCATGCTGCTGTAGAAAAATGGTGGTGGCAGCATTATGCTGTGGGCACGGAGCTAAATACAGGACAATATTGGAAGAAAACATAATTTCCGCTCAGTTTATGCATTTTCCATACAGTTCTGTATGTTTCTGTACTTTTCCATGTTGGGGGTGTGGTGGATAATTGTTTGTTTTGTTTTGTGCGTTTGTTTTTATTGATCTGTTAAGCCCGTTGAGTTGCTTTAAGTATGAAAGGTGCTTCATAAATAAAATTGATTGATTGTTTTGCAGCTCTGTCAGCAAAGAATTGCAGTAAAATGCTACATGTAGTGAAAAACTAACATTGAACATCACTCAAAAGATAATTTGTTCTTGCTTATCTATCGCAGAAAGTCTGAATAAAAATAAATTCAAGCTTAAGATGTGAAAAAAGTTACAAATAGGGGTATGGATAGTTTTAAAACCAAATGAGCAAATCGCATCATTCTACAAACATGCCACCATGTTCCCAGACCTCTGTGTTTGCGTGGCCAGAAATGACTCATTAGCTTAAAAAAAAAACTCTAACTGTGCGAGGCTAGTTAGAACAGCCTCACACAGTCACGCAGCATCACGTCCAAGATTTTCCAAAAACCAGTAAACCAGTGATCTGCACGGTCTTTTAAGTCCGCCCATCTCCCTTATCTTTTCCGTCTGGAAAGTGCGAGAACTTCCGTGTCCGGCGAGCATCCCGGCTCTCTTCTGCTTTATCCTTTTCTAGCGGCGAGTCGCCACCTACCCCGCTTTCAAAGCCTGTGAAATTCTTTCAAGTGAGACAGCCTCCAGCTGAAAAAAGATAAGGCTTGAGCTCTTCATAAATATGACAGAGAAAGCAAAACGGTGGAAGGAATGGAGAGAGGGGGGGAAGACAGAGAGAACATGTGGGAGTACAGTCAGAGAGAGAGCGAGAGAGACATATGAATGCAAAAAAAAAAGGAAATGAGGAAGGTGGAAGACAGATGCGGAGACGAGAGGAAGAGGGAGCGATAGCTGAACGCTGTGAGCTGAATGAGTTATGAGCTGCAGCCGCGTTCAGCTACATTCATTCCCTCCTCGTTATCACAGCCATGATAAAGGGCTGCGTAGCCTCTTTTCCTTCCCCCTGCCCCTCAGCTACCTGCTGTCGCTCTCTGTTGTCGTCGCCCTGCTACCTGGCTATCTGCGAGATCTCTCTCACTCCACCGCCGCCTGAAGAAGGAATGCGGGCATTCATAATAAAAGGCCGCTGCGAGGCTTATGAGGTTTCAGCCTGCTTCTCTTTTACTTTTCTTTTGTGTTTGGTTGACGGGAATCGACAAGAAAATAAATTAAAAGCAAAACAAAAAGTAACGCTGTTCGTCCATTAGCTTCATGTTCAGTGGTGTTTTGTTAGATTGGGTAATGGTAGTTACGTGCAATTTGTATAACGCTGCCTCCGGGTTCCTGCTGCACCATTAACATGGAAAGTTACACGGACCTTCAAGCCAAATTGTAGAGCAGATCAACAAGGAGATAAATTAGTTCATGAACTGGTTACCAAACCGACCCGAACGAGTTAAAAATGCTTAAAACAGAAAACTTCCTTGTCAGAAAAAGACAAGAGAGACGTGATTTTCTTCAACAACAAATCCTAAGCATAGACTTGACAGCTATTCCTTTTTGTTTTAAAGCAAAGTTCAGGAAAACCTCATCCCTAATATGACAACGTAAAAAATAAATAAGGCCAAAAATGGTTAACATTGTTTCACTTTGTGACAAAGTGTGATCAAAAAGGATCAAGAAAATGTGCATTAATTGTAATCTTGTAGTCACATTATTTAGCAATATTATAACAATCACATGTTTCTTTATATCATAAAGTCCTTGGGCTCTATTTACCAATTAGGTGAACGTTGAAGATGATAGGTTGCATTGGATAAATGGGTGCCACACTTTTCAGACTTTTATTTGTAAAGAAAAATGCAACAACCATGTATCAGTTTCCTTCCTTTTCGCAATTATGTGCCATTTTGTGCTGCTGATTGATATAAATTCCAATTAAAATGTTTTTTGTCTTATAACAAACATGTAAAAAAGGTTAAATGATTATGAGCACATTGTGAAGCACAGAAGAATTATTGAATTTGTTCTGGCCAAAACGAATTTCATATTTAATCCATGAAGCACACAACACCTTGCAGATAAATATTGAGCAATTTTAAAGTACAACCTGGTTCAAGGATGAGAAACATTCACAATACCAAAATAAAAATTCCCTTCATTCTAATTAAATCAAGTTTATACATACCAGCAAAATCTACTGGATCTTATGAAAAAAAAACCTATTATAGTTCAAATGTATATAGAAATAACATTATTTCTATGCAGTTCTTCAAACACAGGAACTGCATGAACTAACCTTTCCTTTTACCTTTTTTTTTAGATAAAAATGATCCTTATATCTGTATAATTTCTACCAAACTTCTTACCAAGACCTGTGGGGGGACTAAAGAGTCACAGCTTGCAGACTCCTGATCTAAACTAACCACTCCCTGATTGTCTTCTGTTCAAATGTATTTACAGATAAGAAAAAAAAACCAAGGAAACTATAAGTAAATACAAGTAAATTATGATTGCATTTCTGCTTCATCTAAATTAATTAGGTGAGTCTAATTATCTTTGACTGCTGGGTGCATCTCTGACTGACACTTTTACCTCCAAATAAAGCAGCTCAGACAAGATACTGTATTTAAAGTGCTGATTTGTTTCCAACCCGAGCTATTTTTGTCTCCATCAGATGTAGGAGATCCAGTTTGTCACCTTGTCGACACCATTGCAGGAACATCAGGGTTAAAAGTCATGACAAAAAGAAAACTAAAACACAAATACAACTAAATTTCTGATTTATTTCCCAAAGTTCAGAATCAAATTGATTGGACTCTGTTTCTACTGTGTTATGTGGGGAAACATGCCGATCACTTACTCTGTTATTGGCCACACAGATGATTCTGGCATAGCAGCAGATCATGAGGAAGATGAGGCTGAAGAGAGGCACGTACCATCTGCAAAGCAGAGACACGAAATGATGAAAAACAAAATGTGCAAAGGGAACCAGAACACATCTGATGCTGTGTTATTTGTGATTTAGTTTACTTGGCCTCCTTAAAGACTTCAAGGAACATCATGTTAAGACAGAACAGGCATCTGGTAATAAAATGTTACTTTGGATAATAATAAGATGCTTTTTAGCAGGAATATAATTTGAAATGGTCTTTCTTGGATGGGTTTTGGGTTCAAGTATTGGTCAAAAGTTTCACTTCTGTTTTCAACTTGAAACTGATACTCTCTGCTACATTTTTTTTCACAGTAACTGAATGGTTCTAGCACTTTTCCAGTCATGCTAACCACTCAAAGCGTTTCACACTGCGGCCACATTCACAGAGTTACACAATTTGGAGTGCCTTGCCCGAGGGCACGTGGTAAAGGAGGAAGCTGGAATCAACCCAACAACTACACTTCACCACTGAGCCACAGTCGCCCCCCTAACAGTAACAGTAACCTCATTTTATAGATGTCTGGTCAGCATGTCTTTTTACTTTCGCTGCTGCAAGCAGGCAGCTGTTTTCAGCGAAAAGGTCTGAAACCCTGCAGGAAAACCACTTTTTCCAACACCAAACAACAGAGAAAAGCTTTGTGCTGAACGTAGCGAGGTATGTGGGGTTTGAAGAAAATGTATCTTTGTTAAAAGTTTATCATGACCAAAACAGAGTAAAAAGAAACTGAAATGTATTCAGTTTCTACTCACAGCAGCAGTGCAGCCAGTTAACTACATAATTGTTTGTTGAGAAATGCACAGTGACTTGCAAAAGCATTAACTAGTGGGGGGGGGGGGGGGGGGGGGGGGGGACAGCAAAGACGTGAAAGAAGGTTGTCTGGTCAGATGAGAAAAAACAATTATGTACTATCTTGAGCTGGTCTGTCATATATAATCCCAATAAAAAACACAATTTTGTGGAAGAATTTTTCAAGGAACTGCAGTCTAAAGGTGCATTCACACCAACCCTGTTTAGTCAGCTTTAATCAAACTCTAGAGTCTAGTTCATTTGCCTTGACAGTCAGGTTCATTTGGGGAAGTGTGAATGTGCAATCAAGCTCTGAGGCGGACCAAAGCAGTGAGCTCTGGTCTGCCTAAAAACCTAGGTCTCAGCTTGGTTGACGTGAACTCTGGTGTGGTTCGAATGCACATGTGAACACCAAGTGGACCAGAGAGTCCTCCAAAAGCACTTAGCCCTGTGCCAACTGTACCACTGTGCATGGCATTCTTGGTAAATGCAACTAAAACAAACACGCAAATCTAACGCTAGTGGGAGAAATGGCTCGTAGTCTTTAGCCAATAAAAGAAAGAGAAATCCCACAACCACTGAAATCTGTTGCCATTCTGTTTACGTCTTGTAAAGGACAAAGTTGTACTCATGTCTTCTTCTGAGGTTTTCATCTTGTTTCTTTCAGTGGTTCATAGTGCAGCGCCATCACAGGCAAGGAGGGGGGGGGGGAACAGGTTTTTCAAAGGGTTTGGTTAGTTTGACAAAACTCTCTGTGAAAAAACCACACCAGCTGAAAATTTAACAAAAGTTGCAATCAAACTGAGTCCACCGGACAAGCGTCTTCAGGTCACGCCCTAAAAGACTCTAAGACGATTCTCTGAGACGAGTGTTGAGGGCTAACACTACACCGCCACATGTGAAATAAGTGCTACAAGGAGGACGCACAGCATGTAAATTGACAGTCGGAAAAGCCCTGACTAAGCACCTCTAGATGTCACAGTGCATAGTTACAGACCGTTGAGAGGTAGAATAAAAGATTAAGCCAGCAGAGTGACAATATTGGAAATACACCACCTTCCTAAGGGAGTGAGGTTTGCCAATCAGAGGAGGCGTGGGTGCATAATATGTCAGGTATTTTGTGAGTGGATGAAAGGGAATGAGGCGAGCAAAGGAAATGAGAGGCTGGCTTTGTTGGAGTGGCAGTCTTGTGTTGTGCAACCTCCTGGGAGGTGATGTAAGCCGCGAGGAGTTTCAGCCTCTCCCTGTATTCACCAAACAGGTCTTTGTCTTGCTTTGATAGACAGGTTCCTGGTCGCCACAGTAACTCAGAGTCAGTCACGACCGCGCCGCTCGGCACCTTCTGAGAATTTGGCACTGGAAAACTCTATCTTGCAAAGATACAAGGTAGAGCGGAGGACGGCTACTGGAAGTTATAAAAGGAGAAAAATGTTGAAGTGACATTTAAAACAAAGAGGAAGACTGAATTTTTCTGTGACCTATAAATGTGTGGCCAGACTTTTTCAAAGGAAAATGGATTGGGATTAAATGTAGATTCCTGTGCCAGGAAAGTCCTTGGCATGAATCTTCCACACAGCATCTTTTAGAAGTCTTTCAGAAGGCAAATACTGGGTCCTTGACCTAATTTAGACTTGCCCATGCTTGAGTCCCATGCCTGAGGATGGGAAGAAACTCACTGAGCACAATCGACCTAAACTTTTCTCTAAAAGGAGAATCTGGGACGGCGGCATGAAGAGGGGGAACCTATGTTTTACATGTCTGTGCATTCTGATCTAACAGAGAACGTAAGCATCCCGAGGAATACTCCCTGCCTTAAAAACTTTGGTGTGTGGCTGTAGGCATGAAAACATGTCTCTTTCTACACCCTATTAATAAATGTGTCCTTCACAATTTCCTTCGGTCCTTGTGTTTGCTCTGTCCTTTCATGCTTGTGTCATTCATGTATCCTTTCTTACTTCCGTCTTTGTGTCCTCCTCCAAAGACCCTTCCTTCATTTTGTCAAACACTTCCTCCATTCTTTCACTGTGTCCTGTTTTTCCTCTTCCTTGTGTCCTTCCTTTGCTTTTTTCCCCGTCATTTCCCCCTCCTTTCCTTCATTCCTTGAGATGGTCCTTTCCACCATTTTGTCTGTCCATCCTTCCTTCCTCCCATACTAGATTGTGTCCTCCGTCCCTTGAGACTTTCCCTTTATTCATTAAGTGTGTCCTTCCTTCCTTTATGAAGACATTCCTTCTTTCATTTGACCCTTTTTTCCTTCCCTTCATTGTGTCCTTCCTTACTTCTATTATTGTGACATTCCTTCCTTCGTTGTTGCCTGTGTTGTTTCCAGGTTCCCTATTTATTCATAATGACAGTAAATTTTCTATTTGAGAACAGATGTAAAGGACTGAGAAGAGAGGAAATTTGAGTCTGGACAAGTATGAATTTTTCCCCCCCAAAAAATTGTTGGACCTCTGCGGCATGCACGCATCGGCGCCGGCTGATCACAGCCATGGGACGATGATAAAAGCATTTCAAGGAGGGGAGACCTGCGCGAGCGTCACCTCTGTGTGATTTAATAACCTGCTTGCTGGAATAAACAGCGTCCAATTACGCCAGCGCCCGTCCCGTTAATGATGGAAAGACGAGCTCAGGGGGGGATGAGGTGGGGAGGAGGGCGGATTGGCGGAGAGGGGATATGAGGGGAGGGGGAAGAGGGGGTGGCCTTTTTAACGATAGTGTAGGGGGCTGTGAGGAGGAGAGAATGACGGGCGGCAGCTACAAAGTGCTCTAATTAGCATGATAATGATCTGCCATTAGAGTCCGCTGTGCTCTACAGCTGAGCACTACCCGAAGAGAGCAAGAGGGAGACAGAGAGGGGGAACGAAACAGAAGCGCGGAGTGGGCCGCAGATGATAAAAGTGAGGACATGAATAGAGGTGAGGACATAAAGGTGGAGGAATAGGCGGTGGATTGTGGCTCGCGATCGGAAAGGAAGAAAAGAGAGAGAGAGAGAGCGATTCTTGGTGATTAAAAACAGGGTGAAGGTGGGAATCAAAGCAGCAGCAGAAAGATGCTGATCCTCACAGATCGACAACGGGAGCATGCATGAAATACAGATGACCAGAGAGATGCTGTGGATGGCATGAGCATGTCAGAAGATCATAATCAATAAGAACAGATACTATCTCTCGTCTCCCAGTGCTGCTTTTAAGAGAAGAATAAGGCCCAACTGAGAGGTTCAGTATAGAGGAGGCTTAACTGCAGCCATCAAGATTTTGGCTTTTCTGTTTAACGCAGAATATTACTGTAAAAAAATAAACTGTGGATACAAGCATAACAATTTGCATGCTCACCCCTCACCTCATATATTTTTCATATTTCTCACTAGCCACTTGAATTTCAGGATGACTGCCATTTTTCAAGATGGCCGCCATCCAATTATTGTCATAAAACTTTACCCATTTTGAAGACTTGGGTGAGCTTTATGTCACATTTATTTTTTACTTTAGTCATCGTAGTCATGCAACCTTAAAATAATAAAACGTAGCAAAATCAGATGCTGAAACTGAAACTGAGACTGTCTGCGAGTCTCACACCAGTTGACAACTGGTGAAGATGAAGATGTGCGGCACAGACTCGGAGAAAGTCATCTTAATGGTTAGCGTTAACTTCCGCTAATTGTTCTATGTGTTTAGCAGTGTAGTGTTAGCCTCTTAGCCTCTACTAATTTTTTATATGCTTAGTGGCTTAATGTTAATTTAATTTTTATGTGATCAGAAGAACAATCTTTTTTTTTTCTTCAATAAAGCAAGCACCTGGGAACAAGTGTGCCAAGTTAGCGTCTTGTATCTGCATGTGAAACGTTTTGCTGAAATATTAAATTATTTGCTGCACTGGTTCATCCACTTAGACCTGAAAGGACAGCTGAAAAGAAGGAAAACAAAGGCAGGGTTTGTAAAGTGAAGGTTGTGCATTATTGGATGCAGTGTTGTATAGTTTCTTGCAAATGTATTCACACCACTTGAACTTTTCCACATTTTGCAACCACAAAGTTCAATGTAACTTATTGGGACTTTATCTTTTAGATCAACAGAAAGTCACATATAGTTGTCGAGTGCAAAATAAATTTAATTCAGACATCTTTATTCCAACACCCCTAAAAAAGTCCAGTGTGTACAACTGACATCACAAATCACTTAATAACTAAATCAGTGGAAAGAAGAAAACTATTGTTGAAATAAAGTCTTAAACCCTATGGATGGTGGAAAACAAAATTAACAACGTACATTACCCTGAACACACCATTCCCATGGCAAAGCATGGTGGTGGTGACATTATGCTGTGAGGATACTGTTTTTTGGCAGATGCAGGAAAGGTCAGAGAACTAAACACCGTAACTAAACACAGGAAAATCCTGGAAGAAAACTTGTTAAAGGTTGTATAAGATTTGAGTACGGGCAGGAGGTTCACACTCAAAACATAGAACCAGAACTACAACGGAAAGGTTTAGATCAGATTCATGTGTTGGAACAGCCCACTCAAAGTCTAGGCCTCATCCGATTGAAAATCTGCAGCAGAGGTTAAAAAGTGATGTACTCATAGTTTCACCATTCAATCTGACTGACTTTTAAACTTTGCAAATAAAGAGGAAACATTTCGAACTCTACATATGCAAAAAAAAAAACACATACTCGAAATGACTTAATGCAATATTTTGTGATTGTCTATCACATAAAATCCCAATAAATGTGGCCATAGTTTCACTTTTTGGGTAATATTTGTATTGAAAACAACTGATTAAATAATATCACTCAAGTTAAGTCAGCAATTTCTTGGAAGAGTTGAAGTAATTCATTGTAGTAAGCAAATACTCTTTAGGTCAAAAAATGGGTACAGACAGTTCTATTGCCGTATGTAATAGAACTAATTGATATGTAAAATCCGGTCAGAGATCCAGATCCCCTCTTGGTAATTTCTTTAAAAATGATTAAAAGTCAAATCTTCAGTTATATTATGGTAACAGCTGTAAAGTACATTTTATATCGGGTTTTTGCTTTTTCAACAAACTGGAAACAGAAGTCCCCTCTTGGCAGATTAGGCTGACAGTCCCCTGTTGGTAAGATAGGTGTGTATGTGTGCCCACAAAGTTTGTGATTGTAACATAATGCAACATGTCAACCTTTGGAATGTCTTGTAGTAATTGAGTGCCTATGTTTGGAAACACAAAAGTTAAAGTGTGTAGTGTAAATCTCTTGAACACACCTTAAGGCATTGAAGGAAGTTCATTTAAAGCTGAAGTCTCAACATCACAACATGCTCAATATGTCCCAATCTGGGCTGATGTATTTACTGAAATGGCAATGTTTCCATTTCCACAGCAATATAGTAAAGAGTTTTTCTTTTAAAAAGTCCAACTGATTCATTTGTGAATGTCATTTTCACAGCTGTATGTCAGTGGCACCGATGACACACACCAACTAGGGACTTCTTAAGAGCGGTGACTCAGCTAAGCTCCGGCGCTTCCATTTGCTGACTCAGCCCCTGAAACTCTGCACCTCCATCTCTCACACACACACCCATGCATATATACAGACACACACACACCAAACTGTCCTCTGCTTTTTATTCACCTTCCTTTTTCATCCTCTTTCACACCCTCCTCCTCCAAAGTTCCCCTGTCTCCTCTGTTCTGTCTGCGCGCTTCGCTGAGCTCTGATGAAGACACACTACGAAGCAAGGGGGGCACAGGGGTACGAGGCGGGGTGTGGGGGGGGCAGAAACGAGGACAATCTATTTCTCTCGCTCTCCCTCCTGTCCTGCTCCGCATCCGCACGTTCCTCCTCTCGTACTGAGTAATTCCCTGTCTCACTGACTGTATCCCGTATGCCATCCCTCCCACCTATTTCATTTTTCACCTTTAACACTGCACACTTTGCCCTCCCACATGCTGCTGGCAGGCTGTGTGTGTGTGTGTTTCCCCCCGCCCCCAGTCTTCTTGACGGGTGCTGCCTTGGCCTCTAATCTCCCGTCTGGTTTGATGTAATTAGAGCTAATGAAGATTCCCTGATCCTCCGAGTGCCGCGTCCCCCTGGGCCACAACAGCGCGGAAAAACCAGACAGAGCCGGGGAGCAGAGAGGAGCGCTGATAAAAGAGACACGAGCTCGCTTTAGCACGCCTGATAGCTGTGTGTTGTTCTCCGTTTGCCTGCCTGTGTGTGTGTGTGTATGTGTGCTTATTTGTTTTAAAAGATTGATTCCCTGCTGATGCTGCAAGCAGCAATGCGATTACCTTGGCTCGTAGAGGGGAGCCGTGTGCACGTGCGCGGATGTGTGTTTAAGTACGCGCACCGCGGGGATTGGCAGGGCACTCGCAGGCTTAGGACCAGCTGCAGAAGCAGCAGACAGGCGTAATCCGTCATAGCCGTCCTAAACAGTTAAAACCACAACGTAGCGGCTCCCACTAAATCGGACGGAGCGGAGGGAGACACACGTACTTCAAGGAGTCGGGGGTGGGCTCCCCTGACATGTAACCCTTCACATTTCCCCGCAGAGACAGCCCTTCTCTTCCCCCTGCTCCTCCCAGTCTCACCCCCACCCCCGTTACAGCTTTGGGGGGAAAAGCTTTGATGGCAGCGCTGAAAGGGTCTACTTACATCCCAAATCTCCAGGCTACGTGATCGTCTGTGATCCAGCTGGGGAGAAGAGAGAGAGAGAGAGAAACAGAGAGGGGAGAGCGATGAGTGGGTTGCGGGGAGAGCGGAAGGGGAGACTTGTGTGACTGCGGAGAGGAAAAAGCCGTGCAGCTGCAGCTATTAATAAGCGGAGAGTGGAAAGAGAGAGCCGAGCCCGGAGATTATACGGTTCTGTCCCAATTCTCATTCTGCCGCCTCCTCACCTCGGCCTCTTCCCACTTTCTTCCCCTCTCACAACCTTCCAGCAGATAGTTGACTATCATCAGATGCGTCGATAATTGCCAATTTTTTAAAAACTCCTACTTAAGGGAATCCAGAGATAGGACAAGGGCCTTAGCAAAAGGAGGAAACTCACCACCAGGCTCCTGCGAGACCGTAGTAACCTTTCAGCAGCGGCAAAGAGGCCATGACCAGAGGTACCCCCCACGCCATCAGATGGTAAAACCTGACAAAAATCAGACATTTAACTCGTTACAAAAGCAGTTTCGTCCAAAATAATAACTTCAGGAAAATACAGTCCGAGTACAAATCAGTGTTTTCGTTCTTTAGTTCATCCCTTCTGTTGGCATTGCCATCAGGGTCATTTTTCACATGCCAACCAGCATCTATACAGCCAGACAGCCAATTACTCACACTGATATAAACTATAATTAGCCTAACTGTTGGGGACAAGATGATTTTCAGAGGATATCTTTGGATGAAAGAGGCAAACAGGGTGTGTTCTCACTCAGCAAGTCTTGGTGATGTACAGTCCCTTGCAAAAGTATTCACACTCTTCAAAATTTTTCACATTATTTTCATTTTGCAATCACCAACTTCAGTGTATTTCATTGGGTATTCCAATGATAGACCGAGAAGACATAGTGTGCAATTATGAAGTTGAGGAAAACGGAAAACTCATGCATGGCATTTCTTTATAGATTTGGCATGAATGTGAGCCTATACTTTGGAATACGTGCATCCACAGCTGCACAGCTTGAGGCAGACATTTTTGCCCGTTCTTCTTCACAAAATAGCTACAGCTCAGTCTTGTTAGTTGGAAAGAATCTCTGAATATCACTTTCAAGTCTTTCTACAGAGTCTTAATTACATTTAGGTCCAATGTATACTTAGGTAGCCTGGTTAAAAAATAGCGCCTTGTTCGCTTGAGAGATTAAACACTCAGCTATTGAGAAACGATTGCTTGCTGGAGGCGTGGACTCTGTTGAAGTTTTAAACAACTGGATCCCTAATGTTTGACCATGACGCATGCAAAGTGCCCGCTTTGCTATGAAGCTTACCAGAAATTGCATGCGCTGTAAACAACCCCCCTCCACCACAAAGAGAGAAGTGCTGAGCCGAACAACATCTTTGACAGCAACAAGATGTCTTAAGCATTCCTCTCGGTCTGACTTTAATAGCTTGTTCACTACCTCTGCTTTCATTGCCAATCTATACTCCTGACTAGCAGACTCTAATTCAAAAATAGCGCAGAAAATCAAAGTCACTGTTCACAAGTCTTCTTTCTGTTCGCCAATTGGTCCTACTGAAATTCTCCCAATTGGGAGAAATCTGACGGCGCACTGATGGAAGTTGATAATTGAGCAGAATTGCGTAGTAAGGCAATGGCCAGGCTAATGTTTAGGTCAAAACAGGAACATGCTCTGATCTAAACCATTCCACTGAAGTTTAGGCTACAATTTTAGGGTAACTGTCCAGCCAAAAGGTGAACTTCCACCTCTAACAGCTTTTCTGCCAGGATCGTCATGTATTAAGCTTCATCCATCTCCCACTCAACTCTTAAAAGTGTATTGCTGCCACCACCATATTTCACTGTGAAGACGATGTGTTCAGGGTGATGTGCAAAGTCAGTTTTCTGCCACACCTTGTGCTTTGTTTGAAGGTCAAGAAGTTTATTATGAATCTGACTAGAGCACTTCTCATACATCTTTCTGTCTTTTTCAGTTATATCCTTCTTCTTGATGTTCCATAACAGGTCAGATTTGTGGAATATAAAACTGTAATTGTCGTATTAACAGATTCATACACAACCTCCTCCAAAGTTGCCCTGAGATTCTTGGCTTCTTTGAATTGTCTGGCCAGTCAGTAAAGCTGGGCGGCCATTTTCTGGGTAGGTATAGCGAGTGCTATACTGTTTTTGTACTTGGATGAAGGACAAAACCGATATTGGACTTCGTTATACTAGTTTGCACTCCACACTTTTTAGACCGAATTATGGTCACAATTATGAGCTGCTTTGTCATGGTCAATCACATAAAGTCCTATTACAATACTTAGACGTTTGTGGCTATAATATAACATGAATGTAAAAACGTTCAAGATAAGAAATCTTAAAATGTGAGAACCAGTCTGCCTCTATCATGTAAAAGTTTTTAGCTCTTTACTATTTTTAAGGGAAAAGGTTAAAGAGGCTGCAGAGACTCATAACTGAAATACAATAGCACCAGCCTTTCAAGATGTCGGTGTAAGTAGGCGTGTGTGTGTGGGGGTGTGTGTGTCAGACAGACAAGGTGTGTGGCCCTGTGACTTGGGCGCCTGTGTTGGGAGTCGATACTTTATAGAGCGTACAGCGTCGCCTGGTCAATAGAGTGGAAGTCCTCCCCTGACTTGCTCCGAGTACGGTCAATCGAGCAGTAGTGACACGGCTGACACGCTTTCGATTCCCCTCGAGTGGTGTGCCAAACAGACACACACGTTCTGTCACTCTACGTCAGAGGGTCGAGCCGCGAGCCCCTCGAAGCCCTCCGCCTCCCTCTGACTGACAGCGCACAGCGCGCTCGGCAGGTGGAGGAGGAAAAGTGACGGCGGCGGGTTTAAATAGAGCACATCGGTGGGTGGGAGGGAATCCAGATGGAGGTTGTGTTTGGAACGAACATGAGAGGGCCTGGGAAGCAGTGGGAGGAAATGGGAAACATTTGGAGAACGAAAGGCACACAGAAAAGAAATAATAAACAGAGAGTCAGGGAGGCGACGTGATGTATAAAAATGGGGAAATCTGTACCGCCAGCACATGGCTGCAATTCGGTGTGGGGGGAGGGAGCAGAGAAGGGTGGTTGTTAGGAAATCATTGTCGAGAGCTACTTCCTCGCCCCAACCCAACTTCACGAACACCTCACAGGGCCTTTGAGGAGGAGATGACGAGGTCCGAAGCTGCACACAACATGGGTTTAATGAGGCACAGCAGGACGGCACTGCGCACAGCTTTACATACGCACACACACACGCAGCCCTCACAAGGCACAATCTCATTTCCCACCGCCTCGCACCACCTTTTCTCTCCCACTCCTCCGTCTTTAGCCATCTTTCTCTTCCCTCATCACACGCTCACTTTCCCTGGATTCCTACTTTTTTAGAGGCACATACACAGCTCTACCCTCGCACACACGATCCAACTCCCTACCCGCTCTTGCATCCGCTTCAATCATTCTTAGATCATAAAGCCTCCGTTCTCCGTCTCCTCTGGCGATTTGTTCATTCATAAACCATCGCGCTGAGCCGTCAACTGAGTCGAGCGATACTGTGGGTGTGAAAGCCAGAGCGCGGGGGGAAGGTTGGGTTAAAGAGGCCCGAGGGGTAATTGCGCATGCATGCAAAGCTGAACCCCACCTGCCAAAACACATAAACTTATCACAGGCTTCTTATGTATTATTCCTGCCATAATTCCACGCTTTTCCAGTCCATTTTAAGAATGTTTTTGAAGTGTAAATATAAAGGTTTGCTATGAACTCAAGACCGATCTTTTCTGCAGTGGTCAGAATTGGAATGACCAACTATCCAACCAACTTTGGTTCGATAGATGGATGGATGGATGGATGGATGGATGGATGGATGGATGGTTGGTTGGTTGGTTGGTAGGGAGTGATGGATGGAGGAAGGGATGGATGAATGGATAAAAATCCATCCATCCATCCTTTATTTTTTCCACACTCCAGATCTGAATCATATTTCATACTCTCGACTCCGTGTCAGAACCCTGTTATCAAAGTTCGGTCAGCATACAGCAGCTCCACTGACGCCTCGTCTCTGACTCATCTGAACCTCAGTTTCCTTCACCCCCCCCCTCCACATTATGACTGGACAAACAAATCTCCTCCCACCGTCCTCACTCTAGTGTGATAGGACATGTGTGGCTTTGAATCAAACTGATTCTCGCCTCCTACTTTGCCCTTCCAGGGCGCACATAAAGCCATCTACTCATGAGTTATATCACCATTATATTGTCCGACTTATTACTAATCAATGCAGGAAAACTCCCATGAGTGGTGGTGGTAGGGAACCCACTCTAAAGCACATAAGGTGTCTTTTTACCCCAGCTGAAAGTAAAAACATAACTTGTAATGAAGGTGGTTTGTTTTTTCTGCCTTTAATTTTCATATATTTTTAAATGTGTGCTTCTACCAACAGAGCTGGGCACTAAGTATGGAGATTGAGGGAAGATTACACAGACACACACACCACCCCACACAAAGGCAAATTCACACTTTGCTGTGAAAAGTGCTCATGGGAGTATGAGCGACCACAACACGGAGCCAAAAAGCGTGAAGACGGCTGGGCACACACCACGCACGCACGCACACACACACACACACACACACACACACACCGAGAATGATGGTGTGTGAGTGTCACACTTAACGGCTGACACTCACTCCCATTTCAATTAGAGTGTCAGCTGGCTGAAAGAGGAAGAAGAGGAGGCGGCGGAGGTAGGGGGAGGCGCCTATCTGAGCTCTGTGGGGAGACGCATGCTAATGCAGACCAAACACATGCACAAAACACAAACACATAAAGAAGGACGCACTTTAAACAAAACAGGAAACAAATACATGCAGAGTGGGAGACGAAGAAAGCGCCACTGGAAAGCAGATATGGAAATCATTCAGCGATTAATAACTGGTCAGTGACTTAATTCGTCTTTAATGGCTTTTTCGTCGCACATTTTTCTCCCAGTTTTAAAATCAGCTTTAAAGCATTAAAAAAATTGAATAGGTACTCTTAAAGCGATAGCGGGCCAAATTACTCACTTCTCATATCTGTTGGTGCTTATTTCCCTGACCAGGTTGAGATACAGGTTCAGGGTAATGAGGCAAACCCAGGCCAAGGCACTCCAGTCTGCAGAGAGAAAAACACCAAGGTCAAATTACAGCCCAGCTCGCCGCCACACACCGCGCACCTGCGGACGTGTGTCCCAACACACACACAAACGAGCCTGTGTGTGACAGCGTGTGTGCATGCATGCGTGCGCTCCACTTTTGATAAATGAAGGCCCATTCTGCAGTAATATGAGGGAAACCTGTAGCTTTGGGTGATGGATGAGAGGCGGGAGCTCACGGAGAGATAATGATGAACTGTGGAAACGCAGGAGGAGATAACAGGAGAGAGGAGGATGGGAGCGGGCGGGGAGACAGAGCGGACATGAGCGGAGGAGGAGGAACATTCAGTCAGATTGACGCCAATTTTAACGTGCGGGAACTATTCATACCATAACACTTTTTGTCACGTACACATTTTATTGTTTTTTTTTTTAATTATTATTCAGTTTGCCACAAGGAATGCACAAGACACATTTTTGTGTCTTGTGCACAAGACACAAGAAGCATGCAAGAAGGCACTCTGATCAATTTAGAACAAATCTGAACTTTTTAGTCAACATGCAAGTCAAGTCAAGTTTATTTATATACCACATTTCAGCAACAAGGTGGTTTAAAGCACCTTACATCATAAAAACATAATTCAGTCACCAATTATGAAACAAGCAATAAAAGTTGCATTTTGTCTAATGCCATCATCAAAATGATCAAGCAAATACATATCAAATATAGTTCTAGTTGTTATGAGTCAAAGGCAGCTCAAATAAGGTGGGATTTTCAATTTTGATTTAAAGGAGCTTGGGGTTTCAGCAGTTTTGTGGAAGTTTGTTCCAGATTTGTGGTGCACATGAACTGAATGCTGCTTCTGCATGGTTGGTTCTGGTTCTGGGGATGCAAAGCAGACGAGAACCAAAAGACCTGAGTGGTCAGGAAGGTTGATATCACCAACAACAACAAGACGTTACTGAACATGTTGTCAAGTTGTTCAGTAATTTATAAACTAAGAGAAGTATTTTAAAGTTTATTCTCTGAGCTTCAGGAAGCCGGTGTGAGGATTTTAGAACTGGGTTGATGTGCTCTATCCTCCTGGTTTGGTTTAATATCTTTGTGCAACTAAAGATATTAGTATTAGTATAGACTTTATGCAAAAAGTGAACACAGTAGCGACAGTGTCAGAATATGGGCATGTTTTCCTTCAGGAGGAGAAGCGAAGCCTGTCATTTTTGCATGCAAAAAGCTTTTAAAGCCAGGCCAATTTCCTTCAACTTAAGAATTGCGTCCTACTTTGTGCTGCTATATCAAACAAAATCCCATTTAGATACACTAAAGTTTGTTGTACTGTGAAAAAATGAGCACTAAAACTTTTCCAAGTCATTGCATTCAGTACTAAAACCTTTTCTCTACCTTAATTTTTAGCCCCTTTAAAACAGTCAGTGTGTGCTTCTGTTTATCTGAACACAAGCAAGCACAACCATACGGTACAGCACCCACACTCTTCTTGCGCTTAAGGAGCATTTGAAATGAGCAATGTCTAAGCCAGAAGCGGTATTATCACAATAAGTCACAATTACTGTCATTGCAAATGTGCATTATGTAACCAGAAAGCAGCTGAAGTCTTTCTTTAGCTTAACGACGCCGAGCTCAGCCTCGCCACCTGTCCTTGTGCTGCCCTCCTCCCGCCGTCTTCCATCATTCCAAGCACATTTAATAACGTTTGGTCGTCAGAGTTTAAAAGCTGATTTGAGTTTTGCTTCTCCAGCTAGACTTGCTGATGTTCATGCCTCCAACTATCCCTTCAGCACCGACCCTCTGGCTATTATGCTGCACGATTCAACAATCTCGGTTAATAGTCCTTCATGCCAATTAAGGCTAAAACCTGAAACGCCACTTGCGCACACAGAAAAATGTTTTTCCTGGAAAATAAATTTGGCAAAAATTCAGAGACTTTAGTTCCACCTCTTAAGGTTCCAGGTAATTCTGAGTTACATAGCAACGTTCCACTCTGTCATTGAACAATAGCCGTCTCCTCATACACAGGATGATGATGAAGCACTGAAATGCCTCATTCAGGGCGTCTCAAGGTCTGACTCACCGTCGGTAAGGCAATTTCTGGCACAGCTGAGAGAACATTCCAGAGAAATGCTGGTTTAGCCACTTCCTTAATGTCAAATTTACTTGAATTTTTTTAAGAATATAAAAATGTTGGAAATGTTGCACACATCAAAATGCCAGGCCAGCAACTCTGATCATCTTTAAACAACACTAATGATCTAGCAGTTGGCTAAAGCACGCGTTTTCTTTTCTCAAATCTAAGTCTTAGTTTTCTAGCAACTTTTCATGTTTAAATGGTTTTTTAATGCAAGCCTAACATCACAGCACGTTACAGAAATTTGCACACTAATTGCGATCCTTAAAAGCAACAACAACAGCACGTATTACCTTAGTTTTCCAAGAATGAGAACAACAACAAAACTAGGTGTGAGCTGGATACCATAGTCTAAAAAAAAAGAAGAAAAAAATGACAAAAATTTTCCATCATGCTACACCACGTAGACCAGAGATCTCACTGTCTGCACTTAAGTGCCTGTTGCTGCACACTGCCTGTGAGATTCCTACAAAACATATTCTGCCTTTTTCCCAAGTTCACAGAAAAACATGGCTGCTTGCTGATATTTTCCATCATAAAAAAACATCTATAGTCATGGTGTGAAAATTTAAGGCAGAGTTGCAGATCAATCTCTTAAGGAACAGCATTTTAAAACAATAGTTGTCCAGCTTCAGGGAGCAGGTCTGTGCAGGAATGTTACCTGACTAATTAACCAGCTGCCATCAAAATTGACATCAGTAAAGTGTTACTTTATAAAGAGCAGAATGGCAAGATTTTATTATATTATAATAACTGTGAATGAATACGTAACATTTTTTCAGCAGAAGTAGGATTTTTTTTTTTACTCTCCTTTAAATAAAAGCATTTAGTTCACATTATACAAGTTGAGTTTAAATTGGTTGTAAAAACCGCATTACTGTGAAACTTTTTTTTTTCTTATAGTTTTTAAACTGTGAGAATCTCATTCTGGCTCATGCCTTGACATGACACCATAATACTTGATAAGAGCCTGCCAAGAAAGCAGTATATCGGATGACTGCAGAGGAAAGCACTTGTAAACCTATTGAACAGTCAATTTTATAATTATGAGAAGCTGCCCTTCTGTCACCATTATCAACTTGCAATAACTACCATATTATTGTGCACAACTATATGTAGCCTAGAAACTACATCTGAAATCCCTCACGAAACTCAGAAAGTCGTCATGGAGTTGTATTGAAAGAAAATTATTTTGTAATAAAACTTTACGCAATGACTGCTTGATGTGACGTGCTAAACAACATGAGACTACGTGAGACTTAAATTTAAGCAAAAAGAGGTCAACTGTTCAGAAAGTAAAACTGAATTGTGTGAAATCTTTATAAATAATCTGTATCTTACCAGAGAAGCTTTTTAATAATTTATTTTCTGTTAAGTTTCTGAGCTCCTGTTTGTTTTAGATAGTGTGTAATTTGCTGCTGACTAAGCCATCATAAATCATTAAATAACGAGGCAAAAATGACATGGTTGTCCACTGCATTCATGCCTGCACCACTCAATAGGCCCATGGTAACATTGGAGGTTCTGCAGAGATCCACCGCTCAGGTGGACGTTTCTGTCAACAGGGAGGCTATGCACTCCGCATATCGGGCTTTCATAGAAGAGTGGTCCAGTTTGCAGTTTACCACAGGTCAAGGGAGGCAGCAAACATGTGAAAGAAAGTGCTTTGGTCTAAATACAAAATGCCACATTAACACTGCACTTCACCCTGAACAAACCATCTCCAGAGTGACGGATATATCAGACGGTCTGGCTGGAGTCAAACACGAAAGAAAACCTCTTGGATGCAGCAAAAAACTTGAGAATGAAAGGAAGTTCAGACCTTAATTCAATCCAGGTGAGTATCTGCGACAAGACTTGGTACAGACATACCCCAAGACTTGCAGCTGTAACTGCGGCACAACGTGAATCCACAAAGCCTCGACTCACTGGGCTGAATGCACCTTCTTTGTAAAGGGATTTCTGAAAACGATGTATCTATTTTCTTCCAATTTAAAGTCATGCACGACTTTGTCTTGATCTCCCCCATAAAATTCGCAATAAAATACATTAAAGTTTACCGCTGTTATGTGACAGACTGCGGAAAAGTTCAAGGGGGGGATGAATCATCCTGCAAGAAACACTACAGTTTTATTGAAACCATTATCCTCCTCTGCCTTTTGAAAGACTAACCAGCTTAAATTTGGGTTTACATCTAAAACTGTTCTTTGTTTTGTTGTTGCTGGAGCCACCCTTTTCAGATTTGTTGTCAGTAAACATCAAATCAATCAGACATAACGCCAACAGCAATAGATCGGAAAGTGGACATGTCGTGCCCAAATGCAAGACCAAAATTTAGTTTTCACTGGATTGCTAGGTTGGTGCTTCTCATGCTATAAGCTACCAAGAATTTTGTCCAAAATAGTGTTATGAAGTTAAACCAGAGTCTTCAACTGAAACCATCAGTTTATTATGTAATAAACTCACACAATGACCTGCATCATTTCTGGAAGCAACTCCCAACTTGTTTAGGCACATTTTGCTCAGGAGCAATAAAAAGGAAATGACAAAGCAATATTATTTGCTGAGGTGATGTATGAGCTCGGCATCAGACGTGTGTTAGATCGCAGCTATTTTCTCCGCTCCTCGCTCGGCTCGTGCAAGCCGTGCCAGCGAGCAATTAATTTAAGTCTGCCTTACCGAAGTATGTCAGCCACCAGGCCTGGAAGTTGCAGAGAGATCCCTTCGGATGGGTTTCGCCCTGGAGAACGAGCGAGAAGCAGCATGGGAAAGCATTTAAAAAAAGGCTCAGCCACAGTCTGCGTTGAGTGTAACAGACAAGAGTAACTCACCATGACATATGCTACGCTGTCGAAGAAGGCGGCTACAGTCAGGCTGAGAATCATCTTCTGTGGCGTGAAAATTTAAGAGAAAGACATGAAGAAGGAATTTCAAATGTAACACCCTGAGTGAAAATGCCCGAGTGCATTTATGTTCGCGTAAGGAGGACGACAAATTATAGCTGGAATGATTTCTAATGCAGCCGACAGCTCGGCGTAGCCGCGTTTCTACTCATTTTTCATATAAAAATCCCATACTTTTAAAAGAATCATATTTGCCGACTTTCTGTCCATTTTCTTTTACCACTTTCAATTTGTAAGGTATAAGCACAGAAGTTCCCGATGAATTTTCTGCTGGGACTGCAGCCTGACCTCTGCCTCTGACTGTAAATGTATCTGCATGCATGAATTGTCCAAATTCCCTTAACCTTGCAGGAAGGGGTTGCCTATCTTGAGCAGTCTTTGGGCGAGAAACGGGATGCACACTGAACAAGTTCGCAGTCCATCACAGGGCCTTGACCCACACACAATTAAGGGCATTTTAGAAAGACCAATTACCACCTCACATTCTGTATATTGTTATTTTGGAGGAAGCCGGAGTACGCAGAGAACACGCAGCCGCAGCGAGAACCTGCAACCTCCATGCAGAGCCCAGATGCATTAAAACACACAGCCTGTCTGTGAAGCAACAGTGCTCCCCCACGTTTAAATACAGAATCTGCAAAAAGGTGAAGGACGGATGGATGGATGAATGGATGGTTGAATAGACAATTAAAATGAATGAATGGATAGTTGGACGGACAGAAGGTCAGAAGGAAGAATTGATTCGAAATGGTTGGACAGATACATGGTTGGATAGTTGGCTGCATAGTTGGTTTTACGGGTGGACAGACAGACTGTTTATGATACTACAGGATATGCTTCGTACTTGTCCAGGAAGTCTGCTGAATGCCATCTCCGTGACAACGCTGGAAAATTATCACAGCAGACGCACTTCTCCTGTTTCCTCTCTGAAATTGTTCATTTTATGTAAAACAAATCAATAATCCGCAGACTACAGGAACCATGGTACACACCACTCATATTTCCCTGCAGTGGCGGTAATAATCTGCGGCTGCACACAGCGAGAGAAACACGCGCGTGCACACACACACACACAAACACACACAGAGCCCTTTATCAATTCATGTCTTGCAGTGACCCTGCCAAGGCTACGGGAAGGGGGTGGGGGAGGGATGGGAAGACACAATAAGCGCGCAGGAGGGCCTTGAGAGCACTAAAGACTACTGACTGACAGATAACCTTTTCAGAGAGGATGCAAGTAAGGAGAAGGTTTATGTTGTATAAGAAGAGGAGGAGGAATGAGATGTGGGGGAGGGGAAGCGTAGGGGGACGCGAGGTCGCTCTCAGGAATGTAGTCCAGAGGTAATGGGTTTCCGTCGGAGAGCTTCACGCTAAACTGTCATTTACTTCAGATTACAAGGATAGCGTGCCGCGCGGCTAAACCAGACGGACCCGCCGGACCGGGTTCAGAAAACACAAAATCATCCTGAAGCTGCACGCTCATAGCAACACCGCAAACAAACTCTCTATGAAAGCTAAATCCCTTCAATATAAAGAAGAGGGACTCGGAAGCGGGAGAGTGAAAAGGTGGGGGAAGAAATCCATAAATATTACGTTTATTTAAACAGCTTCGCTTGAAAAGAGGGGAGGGATGTTGGGGGAATAAAAAAAAAAAGAAGCTCGGGACGGCAGTCGCTATCACAGAATGACCGTGAGTCAATTAACACCCCCCGATTCATTAATCTGTGCATTTTAATTGGGTTCAATTACGCCAAGATTTACCATGGCTAATTGAACAGATTTCCAGTGGAAATGGAGCAAACAGAAAAAAAAAAAAGAAAAGAAAAAAAGAACCGTCGGAGAGGCAGCGTGCAGTGTAGTGCAAATTTACCTGAGCCAAGGACTGATAGCGTCGGAGCAGCCAGATTACAAACAGCATGAAAACACTGAGGAGAGGAAGAAAAGAAAACTATAATGAGATTCACACACTGCGGTATTAAACTTCTACTTAATTTAATAATAACTTTTAAAGTAAGGGTTTTATAAATACTTTTGCTCTGGACTGGGACTTCCAGAGCGCCGAAATTAATCTTATATTTTCAACTTAATCAAGAAAACGGAGAGGAGCACCCTCCATGAGCATTTTATGCATTATTAAGTTAATGCCACACCTGACGGCGCTGGGTGTGGCGCATACACAGCACCCCCAGTCCTCCAGAAATCAATCAACCACGTTAAGATTTAAAAAGAGCTAAACGCTTTATGAATATCGAATTTATGACATGATTAGTATAAAGGTTAAAACTTGGTTGTAAAGGTTAATGTCATGATTAACTGTTCCATCCGGCCCACCACACCTCAGATCTATAACACAAATCTCATCCGAGCTCATTGGATGGTATCCGGTTCTTTAGGTTATTTTCGTGCAAATGCACAACCGATTAAGTATAGGATGTTTCCAGGCACCTCAGATGTTAGGCTTTAAGCCTGAATGAACAAAATTTTTTTTAATTGTTCTTTTCGTTAAGACTTCTTTTTTTCCCCCCCAAACTTTATTTACCTTGTTACTTTTTATTGCTTATTTGTTGCAGTGCAGCCTGAAGTTGTAATAAATTGGCTGCAATATGAATCGTTTGCAGCTGGTGTTACTGAAACTTGCAGACTACGGTATGCTCCCTTTAAGAATGACATCAATTATTGCCGAGATGACACAATTTATTTACAACGGCCAAGACAGGTGCTGCCATGTCCTTAATGAGCACCGACAATTATCACTCAACCACTTATAACCACTAACTCCTCTTTGTTATTTTGTTCTTAATTGTCTCTTTTATTGGCACCCATGGTTAACATGTTAGGGCCTGTAAATAAATGAATGTTCTATTGCAACAGCATAATCTCGCACTGACAATTTTGGAATTATCCAACATTAATTTGAGTGGCAAAAAAATATCATGTTAAGAAATAATTGTTTTGCTCTTAATATTTTTCACACCACCTTTGCCAATTAGCCAGCCCTTAGTGTATAGAATCAGTGGCCTTAGCATTTCACAAGCCTGGCCTGCGCCTCTTTGGAGAATGTGACCAAGATGGCCACCGAAGAAGATTGTTTTTGCCTGGTAAACCATTTCTCTGTCAGTCTGTCAATCTGTTTGCATCGTTATTTTTTGGAAGACAGATCAAATGATGACTCTTTTTTTAATTTTGTGGTGGACTCCACCAGATTGTTATGAAAACTTTTGTGGCATTTCAAAACATATAATGTATACATTAATACTGAATAAGTTAGAATATGCTTTCTGATAAGGCTCATTTGTCAGATTGAAGCATATTTTGCAAAGAACAACCTTTAAGATGGTATTAAGGATACGTTTCAATAAGTCCACTTTTTATTACTAAAAAATATTGTTTCATATTTTCATTAACTGCAAGTAGAAAATTATCATAATGAACAGAAACAACTCTATTTAAAGTGTTTCACTTAGTGCTAAAGTTCTTGAAATAAATAGATTTTTCAATAATATAATTTATTTAATGGACTTGTAAAATGTTTTCAGAAACACTGCATGGTTTTCTGATACGGTGCCGCCCTAATGTTGGCAGATGAATGCAATTCACATACAACTAATTTCAGAGTCTCAATCACAGATTTAACATATATGTTTACTACACATGCGAAATATGAGGTCCTTTATTTTTCTTTAGGAAGAAAAACTCAACAGCTCATTTAAGAAACACAGCTCAAAAGGTAAGAACATTTTGTTTGCCTGATTATTGCTTTGCAGTAGCAATGCTTCTTGTTAAAAATAATGTACCATTTAAAAGCCTGTTTATTTCCCTTTAAACAGCAGCACATTGTAAAAAAAAAAAAAAAGAAGCATTTCTGGTTCGAGAAGCAAAACTGTGCATAAGGGTTTCACCCATAAAATCATCACAACCTATTCTGTTACTCTTTTTTGACGCTTGTTAATTGGATCAGACAGATAAAGTTGGACAAACTATTTATTTATTTAGCAAACAGGAGGTGTTGTATTGCTTTGGAGAACAGCACATAACCACAATAGCCTGGCACCTTCTCTTTACAATGGTCACCAGATTGGTCTCGCTCTACTGTGGGATGGCATCCCTTTTTTCAACCAGCATTTAGGATGTGTTACTCTGGCACAAACAGTCAAACTCAGAGATCCAGACTTCATCACGGCAGTGGAAGCAAGACTGCAGTCCATCGTCTCAACTCCCAAATTCTGGATGTAGTCTCTGATACTCCCTGCTACAGGAAGGAAATCACTGTGACTTCTAGAGAGAAAGAGCTCAGTCGCTAAGAGCTGGGATGTGAGATTACAGTGGCCGAGGGAAGTCATCTGAACATTTCTCTGCATTGTGATTCCCTCAAATTAGGGCTGGGCGATAAATCGGTTTTATCGATTAATCAAATTTTTGTTTTTTAAAAAATGTTTGGAAAATTTGGATTTTATTTGAGCGGTCCTTGGGTTTCAATAGTTCAGAGTGATATCAGCACACCCAGGGCGGCCATCTTGGTTGACAAGCAGGCTTACAGCTTCTGTTTATTTGGACTTTGAATTCAAGCCAACTCTACCACAAGGTATAAGGGTCAGGCTAAGATGTGTTTTTAACAAAAATAAAAAGTCATAATGTTTCTGGAATATATTAAAGTGTTAATGTTACGAGAATAAAGTCTTAATATTAGTAGAATGAAACAGTAATCTCATGAGAACTCTAACACAAAAGATAAAAAATTAATTGCCCAAGCATTTTTTTTTTTTACTGAAACAACTTTATTCTCATAATTTTAAGATGTTCTTCTGGTAAAATTGCATCTTTATGCTGCTAATGATATGACTATATTCTCATAATAAAATTTTTTTTAAAATCTCATACTCTGGCCCTAATACTCTACCGTACAATTCACAGAAGGGATGATTTAATGGGATGATGGAGCCACTTTTTGAAAATATCCCTTGTCATTTGTAATTTCTTCTTTAGAGAATAAAAAATGATTAAAATCGAAATTCAGACCTGGTATAAAACAATTGAAGATTTTATTTTGAAGTCATTTTGCCCAACCCTACGTCGATTGCTTATGTTTCCAGTAAGGAAGATGCCTCCTCACAATATCCCACTGCCTCCATCGAGACCTACTCGGTATTGGCAAATAGAATTTGACAAGTTGTTAGTGGGCACAACCCCCTCTGCTGATTAACCCATTACAAATGTTGAACCATTTAAAGGGAAATAAACAGGCTTTCTAAATTGGGAAAACACAAATCCCCTTTACATTTCCTGCTCAGCTAATTTGATAGAATAAAAGACAGGGAAATATTCACCATCCGATTAAGGAGAAGGTTCCTGTGGCTCGTTTTACTGATAAAATCACCGCCTGTGAAACAGAAACAATTGATTAGTCCATGGCTCACGACATATTAAAATGGTTGGCACACTTAACCGTGTGTTTTGCAATTTGTTTCAGGTAAAGCCCTCTGGAAACATATTCGGAAGTGCGGAGAAAATGCTGCGCTATCATCATAATAATCACGAGCTTAAACGCCAACAGGACGACAAGACTGCCATTTGTTCCAGCTTACCTGTGTGTGTGTGTGTGTGTTTGTGTATGCAAACACACCAGAGACTGGGGAGGGATTGCAAAATTTAATTTGCACTCAGAGTACTCCAGCTCACTAAACATAAACAGCTGCAATGTACTGACACCTGAGACGTGTACTCAAAGGTGTTCGCGGATGTCACATCCACACGAATCCGACCTATTTTGCCAGGCAGCAAACAAAGAGGGGGGATGTGGGAAGGGGGTGCTGGTTAGTGACAGCTGAGAGACACACGACGTACAGACGCAGGCAGATGTGATAATGAGCAGAGCTAGGGACCAGACGCTCTGCATGTTTGCTAAACTCAGAGGATAGTGGCGCGCCGAAATGAAAGGAAAAGCACCGAGGAATGAAGAGAATGAGAAAGCTGCTACTCAGTCCGGCGGGCTTCGGGGAAAATGAAAAGGCCAGCAGACGTCTCGCATGCAAAGCAGAGAAGGGCATGCCCACGCGCTCAGATCTGGAACGTCGCTGTTATTGTGTTACACACGGTTAGCAGCAGTATGTGAGGAAAGCCACATCGTCAACAAGCAAACGAAAAGGAAAACATCCTTCGATCACTTTGATAATCTATATAAAGGCCCGGGGGGAAAAAAGCATTACTGCAACATGTTGCTGTTTTTACAAAACATCTATCTACTGAATAATTTAAACACCTTCCATATTTAGAGATGCACCGATTCGATATTAATATTGGTATCAGTCCCAATGTTGGAGAAGATTTCAGAACGGGGATCGGTGGCATCATGCCAGATCCATAAGGGTAGATCTATTCAGTTTAATTCTATGCTTTGTGCTCTGAGCGACATCATGGTATAAAGTTATTTATTTTACATGTTTGACCAAGATAAGTCAACCTATTGTTTTTGTCAATTTCAGTTTTTTTATAATTAGTTTCACATTCACTGCTATACTCCTAATTGCACTGACTGAACAAATTAAAGCTGTGTTCTTTTTACATGTTTGACTAAGCTTATGAAGCTACTGGTGTATTTAAGTGTGCTGTACTGGTGCAGAGTTATCAAACACATTTGTAATTTACTACTACCGTAATTTACTACATTTATGTATGTGTTAAAAAAAGAGATGTTTTGAGTCAATTCAGCACTGTTTTTGGACTGTATTGGATTGGTATCAGCTGATACTAAACCTCAGATATCTGTATCGGTATCGACCGTGAAAAAAGTGATTTGGTGCATTCCCAGTAAGTATGGAGGGTTTGCTGGTACCAGGGGTTACCAGGTTACATTTTTAAAACTACCCAAAAAAAAGGGCTGCTTAACAAAACTCAAATGCTTAACTCAAATGAATTATTTTGAAGTCAGTTCACTCAGTGACTCGGTCCAGATGACTCAGCGATGTTGGGCTACGGTGTGTGCCCCACACATACAGTGTGGGGCACACACCGTCCCGCCTCATGATGGTAATGTGATACATCTACGAGGCATTTACTGTTTACTGTGTCTGATGGCCTTCACTGTCTGTTTGTGTCATGTGTACTTTTTTAAATACACCAACTTTTTCTATCAAACTGAACCAAAATCCTTTCTAATGGCTGTTTAAAAAAAAAATTTCAGCATATCTATGCACAGTAAAGTATTATTTAATTCAAATAGCAGTTACCCGGCAGCCATGACAGAGGAACTCTTAATTCTGATGTAAGACATCACTTATACTGCCGCTCAGAAGTTTACATACAAGAACTGGGAATGCAAGTTTAAATGTATTGTGAATTTTCTCTGATCCAAGCAATGCTAAACTACTAATATTTACATACAACCCCAAATATACATTCGGGTAAACATTTCTTGGAAAGTTACAGAGAAACCAGATGCTATTTGTAAACTTCAACAAGCTTATGTAATAGATCTGGCTGGATATTTAGAGTCCTCCTTCATCATCTCTCCGAACCCTTGTGCAATGATATTCCTGGAAGCAAGAATAAAGATCATCTGCTTGCTGGTCCCTCCACCGTGCTTGATCTTAAGGCCTCTCCCAGTTTGATTCCTCCAAATCTACTCCATGTACTTGTGGCCAAAAACCTCAATATTTGTCTCTTGTAATCAATACAGTTTTATCTGGAAGACGTTTGGCTTGTCCATGAAGGTAGCCGCAAAATTCCAGTCATGCTTAAGGCTTTTTTCTAGCTTAGTACCTTCAGAGTCCATGTTGATGTAACAGCTGCTTTACTGAAGACAGCAGCACTTTAGCAACTTCCAGTTCATGACAGGCTTTAGTAGTTCTTAGGTTGTTCCTGAACATCCTAAGTGATTTTCTTGTTTGTCTGTTTGGGTCGGTTAGTTAATACCTGGAGAAGTTGATCATTTGAAAAAAAGACATTAATCTGTCAATCCCATCAAAACTGGATTTGGAATGCTTCCTGAAAGGCCTGCTTAAAGCCGCAACCCCAGTCTTATTGAAAATATTTAGAATATGCTAGAATGGCACGTCGGTGCCAGAAAACCAACCCATTTATATGACTGCTACCATATCTGATCATTAAAGTTCAAATATCCATCCAGAATTATGACAGATACTCATGATGGCAATAATAATACTTATTACTGTACTAAAATATTATTAATATCATTATTATCGTTAAAATCGTAAATTTAGTTTTGAAACAGCGTGGATTAGGAAAAAAAAATCCTAAATAAGTTAAAAATAGTGCAACCTATTCTTGTATTTCAGTTTTAATGAAGTTTTATGAAAAATAAGTCAAAATGAAATGCCCAAATTAATGGTGATGACTGTGATGTACAAACTTCTGACAGGAACTGCATTTGTGAAAGAGCTTCACACAGCTAATGCAATGAATTCAAACTCTCAATTGTGGGAAATACAGAACTAAATTTCTGTGTCATCATGTCTCTTGAACATATATAAAATCATTCACTTCCTGATGCTAATGAGGTGTTAGTTATAGCTCCATTTACAGTATTAGTTTGTTTTGTAGCCCGTGTTTGCTGGGTATTTTTACAGATCGACGTCTTTTCGGGGTTAATAAACCTATACCTGAAAACTGGCGCTGATTCAGTGGGATTCCTATGAGCAACGGTGAAATGATGCTAATTATTCAGGATGCCTGGCAGCTCACTGCTATTATTAGCATGAGAAAACATGCAGTTATCAAGCTCCGTTCATCAATTGGCCAACTGATAATCACTGACCTCCTCCCCCCCAAAAAACCATCATTGATAAATAATACTCATGTTAATAATAACAATAATTTTCTACTACAAACTGACAAGCAACGTGATTATGTGGCTAATTAGCTCCAAAGCTAAAGCTGCTGCTACTCTTAACAGTGGCTACTTACACATCGATTGTCCTTTGAGGAGGAGTTAAAAAACATGCAGCGTGACTCGTTAATGAAACTCCGAGAGTCCATTTTAAGACAACACGTCTTTAAAATAAATATTTCTGCTCAGCTTGTTATGGTTTGGTTGTAGCTTTCCTTTTACTTCCTGTTACTACCGTGCGCGAGAAGGGACACAAAGGGAAACTCCGATGAAACCCTGTGACATGAGGGGGAAAAACATTTCTGCAAGTTCAAACATGCTTGAAATATTTTTGGGTTCTTTTGAAATTCCACTCAGAGGAAAACATTTTATATATTCAGCATTTAAGTATAGAAACTTAAGTTTTTAAATAAAATTGTCCTACGAATCCTGACCTAAAGAATTTGTAACCCTTGAGCTTTTCCAAATGTAATTATGTTACAAACATAAATATTAATGTATTTTATTGGGATCTTATGTGATAGAGTACTTTTGAATAGGTCTGCACCAATTTTGTACATGTGGAGACTGAAATTCTGGGTCTCTCACAAAATGGATTGAATTCCTTTGACTGTATGTTTCGGTTTTACCTCCCAAAAATGTTTTCCTTTTCCAGAATTGCCTTCAATTGAGCTAGGCCAGCTTACTATATGCATGATCCTGCCACCAGTACCTTTCATGAAATTTGTGGTATCTCCAGGGCTTCTACCACATATAGAATGTTAGCTTAGTTTTATCTCTCTTATGAGAGCAACTTCACCAACATGTTTGCTGTGGCTTGTGTAAACCTCCAAAGGCGACATTTATGACTTCCTTTCAACAACTGCTTTCTCTTTGCCATTTTTTCTTTATCACGTAAAATCTTGCCAGCGACGTAACCAGAATTACGGAGCGCACAACTAAAAGTTAAACATCAACAAATTCTCCAATCTTAGCTGTGGATCTCTGCAGCTCCTCCAGAGTTACTATGGATGTCTCGACAGAACACCTGTATTCATATTTATACGCCGATTAAATTACACATAGTTTGAACACTTGCCCGGTCACTTCTGAGTAAATAAGATCACACTATTTCTGTAAAGCAATTTAAAAACTATGCATTACAGTCTGAATAGTATGCATTAGTGCATGTTGATTGTTGGCATACTCTTAAATTAACCTCTTATTTTGCTACGAATGAGTAGGGATTTATATAGTAAAGGTAATGACCATAAATGTCCATAAGGACAAAGCACAAACTTGTTATGTAACTAAGATTATATCTGTAAGAGGTGAAAAGTCGTCTAACCACTCTTACGAAACATGGATGAACTGCCTACAGGTGTGTTATACTGGGTCTTTGTCCTGAAGCTTTTGTTGTCGCTGGCCTTCTAACAGTAGTTTTTACATCATATAAAGCCACTCCTAACATGTTAACTTTTACTTAACATGTTAGGATTTAATCAGTCTATTAAATTCATTTTTGTGTTCTTGGGAAAATCAACTTTGATCACACTCCAAATTTGTCTGGGGTTAAATTTCCATTGAACTGTGTATTTTTTTTAAAAAAGCACTTAACTTCGACGAAACAGTGTAAGTTTACATTCAGAAGCAGGATTTGTTGTTTTACCGTTTATTTCCTGAAAAGATTCATTTTTGGTGATACGAGCGGTGACAATAGGTACACAAAACTACAATTTACAGTAATATGCCTCGCCCAGATTTTTTGTTTTACTTTGTAACACTATTATCTCTGTCGTTAATCATATGGTTATTTATAACTTCCTCCTTTTACAATTCAGTACACTTATCTTTGTGGTGGTATCTGTTCTACTAGCAAACTAATTTACAATCGTTCAATCAAACTCTATTTATAAAGCTTATTTAGGGTGAGATTTAAGATGAATTATTTTCCAGAGGTTAAAATACAACAGACATCTGGTTCAGGAGACCGTTTTAAAGTAACATCCATATTTCATGCTTGTTAGTTTATTACTAAGCCTTTGTACTAGAGAAATACATTTTATACTTATTGTTTTTGTTACATCAGTACACTTTTTTTTTTTTTTTAAAAAAGACAGCAAAGTTTGTTATATAAGCAATTATGTTCCTATAGAACAATATTAGCCAGGTACTTTGCATAAAAATAGACTGATGTATGTTGCATCCATGAGTTTATTTCAGGTTCAGATTCATTTGTAGAATGACAAAAATCCCATTTATTTCTTAAAACCCATTTATTTCTGACATGCTGCTCCTTCATTTTGTTATCCAGTTATCCAAAATCCTCAATTTCTGAAGGAATTCACTGCACATAATACTGAGGCATGTCAGGTTTTTAGTTAATAAATGAGAAAAAAAAGTAAAAAGCAGTACATGCCAAAATAAAACGGCAAAAACCTTGAAAAATATTCCTCAAAACGAATTTTAGTGGATTTAAAGAAAGTCTGGTTTCTTGAAAGCAAAGGTTGTTCAACAGATGTTATTTAAAATGGAAGGAATTCACAACTTTTGCATACAATTGCTTCATTGCTGGTCATTAATACACATACAGTGAGCTTTTTAAAAAATATATGTTTGCAATGTTTAATGGTAATAGTAAAAATAAATTGACCAACTCTTGGAGCTAAATCTGACTTTTCTGTGCTTTATTTCTTGTTTGTGTGCAGCCATAATGCCAGGCAATCAAAGGCGAAAGAGGGTGTTGAACTTTATTGACTCATGGCGCCACCGAACGTCCAGCTGCACCCGCACGACCTTTGTTGCGAGTCAGCCGCAAAATAATGAAAGAAACCTGGAATTTCTTTCCTGTTTTTCATGTTGCGGCGTTACATAACTAAGACAACGCGACTCAGATTCAGAAACGGAAGCAACGCTTCTCAACAGAGTGAAGTTATTTAACCCAACTCACATCACAGAGGTTTGAGGCATTTTGATTTTTATTCAGCTGCGAAATCTGAAAGTAGAAAAGAAATGTATTTCTAGATCCAATCACCTTTGCACCTTTGCATGGAGCATCAAACATACCAAAACTGACTCCAGTTTCTCTGAGTATCGGTGGTTCAAGGTGTTGGCACTTGAAACTTAACACAAAGGGAATGTTTCTCAACCTGCTAGCCATTTAGTCACAGCCCTCTTTAAACACACTCAGCATAGTAAGTGACCATGCAAAGCTTCTATTAATATAACTACTGGCAATACTGTTACCAAATAAAGTAGCCTATGATTGCAAGCTAAATTATAGAATTAAACTTGCACAAAATGTGTATCTCTCTTTCAAAGCTACTGTATTTAGCCAAACCATAAACAGATGAAGTCATTTTTCCTGTTGTTGTTTTGTCCTCACACGAGCCACCTTTCCCCACTAACAGCTTGTTTTGGGAGAACACAGTCAGTGGTATATTGTTAGAACTCAATTACGCAAAGCATTGTTTATCACCAAAATTAATGTCCAACACGTTGAAGCTAATTGTGTTACAGTGAAATTGCACCAAGGCAAATTTTAACAGTGTATTTTGAACATTAATGGTACAAATACTGATATTATTTATTGTATGTTCTTCAGCAGACCATCGTTTGAGATTAATCATGACGAGGGATCAGAGTTGGACAAGAAGACTGCTAACAGGCAGCTAAACAGATCCAGATCATAACGCAGTCCTCTTTTTCTTATGCTGTTAGTTTTGCACTAAATGTAATGGAAGGTTTATTTCCCAAAAAGGTTCACTTTTGTTTCATCAGTCCATGGAATATTCTCCCAGAAGTGTTGGGCAACGTCAAAATGTCTTTTGAATTAATCTGAGTCAAGTCTTTGATTCCTTTTTGGTTAGCGGTTATTTTTGTTTTGGTGTGCTGGAGCTTTTCCACACACATGATTTTTGCTTCTAAACCTTACAAATTACTTATCCTTTCCAGACTGATGTTATTGGAATGACCTTTTTTTTAATCTGTACTGAAGTTTCTTTAGATTGGATTATAATGTTTTGCTTTTTTAGATCTTCCTGCCTATACTTCCTGTCATCGTACAGGTTCGTTTGAGTGATTTTGTGAATTTACAGTAGCAATGCAACTATGAGGCCAGTTTAACCTAACTCAGCTTCACACAAAAATGGATAAATCATAGTAAATTTAAGTTCTAGAAATAGAACAGGTGTACTTCACTTATGTTGGTCTGGATAGCTTGTCTTCTCTAAGAAATAAACAAATCATCATTAGTAATTTTTGTGTAACTCTCTACGGGTGCAAATGTGGGTTTTACGGCACATTTAAATTTATAGCTAAATGTTTCAAAGTTTTTAAATACATTTTTACAACAGTCAGTTTCTATTAGTTAGATCCCTATCCTAAAAATATAACAGGCAATGTATGTGACTATTTTTTTTTTAACATCCAAGCACTTATTAGGTGTGACATCATTACCAAAAAAAAGAAAAGCTAACTTTTATGTTGCAGTAACAGTTGAGAATAATATGGCGCAGTGAAATGTGAAAGCTGCTTATCGTGTGACATAAATGCAGTCAGGTAGAAAAATGACACTCCAAAAAGTAGTACATTTGTATAAAAGTTTATTAAGTACATGTACATATGTAAAAAGAAAAAAAAAAGAAAGAAAAAGGTGCATACAAAAGTGATTGCTTGTTTTGACAGATGGACCTTGCAATAACAATAATACCGAACAGGCTAAGCGACAATAACAACAGAGACAAGCGTCTCATGGAAACCCTCATCATTCTCCTGGCAGGAGAATTATCATTTGATTCCAGTTCACTGACCATGTAGGACACGAAGAGATCACGGGCAGCTGTACAGTAAGCATCTGCCTCCTTCTAAACAAAGAGAACGACATCTAAGCAAAACATCAGGCCGAGAGAGTCGGCAAAGGACAAATCCGCGTGAACTCACTGACATCACCGTCATCTCGGTAGAGGAGATGACGAGTCCTTTGTCAGTCTTGGTTCAGTCCACTTCTTCCCCACATTACGAGCTTCCGTGTGGAGCTCGAGCACACGACGGGAGGTAATAAATACGTTAAATAGAGGCTTAAATAGTTTCAGTAATGCTTTAATCAGGACCAAAGACCACGTGGCCGCTGCCCTCTTCACCACCTTTCAGATGATTGTTTTCATCAGCAGCAGAAATCAGGAAGAAAGTTCAGTTCAGCCAGTAAGACTGTTCAATATATATATATATATACATATATATTTTAAAAAAATCGACAGTCCAGTTTGTGCGCGCGCCTCTCTTTACTGGCCCCATCCTCCGATGCCAAGTTCCTGTTTGTAGCGCTTGGTGAGCGAGTTGGCTTGCTGGGTCAGCTTGGACAGAACCCCCTGCAGTCCGGTCAGGTGGTACTTGAACTGCTTCTGCAGGTCCTCGTCCTCTCCCTCGTCCTCCTCCTCGGAGCACGACGCCGAACAAGAGGACACGGAGGAGCAGGTGGAGGCGGAGGAGTGCGAGCGGGTGACTTTCATGCTCTCCTTGAGCCGCTCGTCGGCCGACGCGCACCGGACGCCCCACTCCATGTCACTGCGGATGGACTTGAGCAGCTCGTAGTAGCTGAACATGTCCCCGTCTTCCACGTCCGACTTGAGGACGCCCATCTCCCTGTCCTCCTCCAGCGGGACGTCCCGCAGCAGGCTGGGCACCAGGATGGTCTGGTCCATGTCGTTCACGGCGCCGATGAAGCGGTTCATGGCGTTGAAGAGCGAGTTCTTCTGCTTGGAGGTTTCTGACAGCTGCATCATCATCATCATCTTGATTGAAGTTGCTCTGATTTTTTTTTTGTTTTGTTTTTGTTTTGTTTCTGCTTCTCTTCTTCTTATCAGGCTTCTGTGAGCTCTTCTCTTTCGTTGTGGTTCGCAGCTCTGGAGGATCCCTTCTTATAGCCGCTTGTGAGGCGGTTCCTAAACCTGTTTGTCACGTTTGAAACCTGAACCGGATGACCGTAAGTAGCACAGAGACAGGAACGCCAGATGAACACCTGGATCTGGGACAGTGGCTGCCCGCTCGGACCGGTTGGACAGGCTCTTCTTTGCAGAAGATTCGTTCAGAAACAGGTGCAGATTTCATGCAAATAATAATAACGATTTTTTAAAAAAACTTCATAAAAATATTTGCTTTAAATGCACAAAAGTTTTAGACCCACAACTCGTCCTACTACCTCAGTGCCGGTCCTGTAAATCTTTGAAAACTTTCCCTTCCGGTGAAAGACGGCAAAGATTTCATCCACATATCACACATTCTGTTCTGATGAGCAAGAAGTTGTTCACGGATGTCGCCGGGGCGGGGAGTGCCAGCCACAGAGAAAAATCAGGCCACTGAGCTGACGCACGGCAGCCCAATCACGGGCCGGGGTTTGTTTCTGTCGGGGCGGGCCAAAAGCAAGGTGCACCAATGTGAAGCCAGTGTAGTCCTCCTGCAACACGTGTTTTCCCTTCTAGTGAAGGATGAAAACGATCCAAACTTAGAAAGGACACGTTTGTCAACTAGAAGGTTCCTGAACTCGTTTCAGCTTGATGTCATTCGATCAGTTTCAGAGAGTGTCACAGTGATCTATTTTGGGCTAATACAGTACTTCACAAAACCATTTAAGCCACTTCAACTTTTTTTTCCCCTCATTTTGGAGCGTTACATCTACAGACCTCAGCATATTTATTGGAACTTTATATGACAGACCAACGCAAAAAAATAAACACTAGCATGCGCTGTTGAAAGTCATCAAAAAAAACCTCAACAAAATTCAAACTTTTGCTTGCGAAAACTCCCTATAGCAGGACGATGTGCCTATAGTACAGTAAAGTCCAGCAAACCTTCAATGACAGACATTTTAGTGTTGTTGCTGTAGCCTTTGGGAATGCATCCAGCTATTGATTTTGGATGTTTTCCTTGGTCAAAAAAAGTACATTTCCTCTCATGACCAAAATTATGTGTAGGCCGACTGGATTTATGTTGACTTAACTGGATGTAGGATATATGACTTAACTGGATATGTGTCCCCTTTATCAAGGCAACTTCAACTCACGGATCTAGCAGGTATTCAGTAAAACTGCCAAACAATGTCTTAAACTTGAAAGCAATCAGTGCTAAACATCGCTTGGCAGCGGGATTTGGACTTTTTCCACTTCAAGACTAGAAATTCTGGATCAAACATAGCTGTCAACTTCCAACTACAGTCAGAATAGCTCCAATGACTTTTGAAAGATATCCTTATGGAGTATGTAATAGTTATATAGGGAAAACTTTTCCATTTTGATAGGTGCGGGAACGTGCCCAGTGGCAGTCATGTTTGGGTATTTTCTTATAGGGTGACTGCAGTCCACTGGATTTTTAAATTACATATACACCCAAACTGTTGCACCAGCCGGTTTCCCGAAGAGAAGGTAAACAGCTGAGCTTCCCCCCCACTACCCTTCAGCTGCGTGGTAAACACGGGGACTTCCACGACTCCTGCCACAAAAATAGCCTCTGGAACAGTTCTTGTTACTGTATGTGCACTAGCTTGGTGGGAAGATTCCGATTGAAATCTGAGCTCCTGTAAATACCGCTTCTCAAAATGAAACTATAGAAGGGCTCCTCCCCACCCCCGGGTTGAAAGTTAAATGACACATGTGTCATTTAACTTGACCTGTCTCCTGACTGTGGAGACAGGTCAGTGTTATATAAGAGAGGATGAGCTCGGAGACTTGCTATGAAGCTGGACAGGAAGCGAGGCGGGCTGACCAAGACTATTTGCTGATAGCACAGGTTGTTCTGCATGGGTGGAGATGAGTAAATATTTGGACATTGTTGCTGGGTAGGAATTAAGGGAATGTGAACTCTGAGGTGGTAAAACCTGCTGGGCTGGTTTCAGTCTCTGGGTCCCAGGCTACTTCTGGAAGAAGTTTATTGTTCTCCTAAATTTCTACCCTCAATTGGGGCTGCGGAAGTCTGTCACGTCAGACTTAAAGACTTCACATAAAACATCCGATGAAATCTAAGCTATTACATAAAGATGAGTTCTAAAAAAAGAGGTTTTCCAATAATGCGGTTGTTTATTGAGAGTCAAAGAGCTATCTAAACTAAAATGGCCTTGTGTGAAAATGTGGTTGCCCTTCTTTTTAAATCTTGAAATTATTGACCATTAACCACAGGGCAATAATCCAAAGCACCTTAAGGAAATCTAAGTCTGAAAGGCGACAAAAAAATCTAAACAAAAAAAACTCCCGTTTTCGATGGCTTAGTCAAAGTCTGGGTTTAAATCCAACTGAGATTTGAACCAACTGTTTGTGATCAAAAACCGTCCAATGCGGTGACCCCAACCAGTAGAAATGCAGGAAGTCATATGATTTCTCAAACAAAATGCATCAAACCCCTTACCTCCCCCACAATTGTACTACACATGCATAAAAGCAATGGAAAACATGTATATAGTTTATGTGTAAATAGTTTATGTCATATATAGATATAACAGAAGAACAGGCTAGCTGATCTGCTTACTATTGGAAGACGTTTGACCCTCTGCAAACTACAAAAGACATAGATCATATGGGAAAATGCTCTGTGTTGGTTATTTTTCTTAAATGCTTGCATAACTTTTGTCTGACCCAGTTTCGTGCTCATGCTTTCTCGTGATGTCTCCATTTTTAACATTAAACTCCAGATCCAGGGGGCAAACAGCATAAGCAGCTCGAGAATCAACCAGTGCAGACCAGAGGTTAACCACTCACATAGCTCAGATAAACCAGAATAACCTGCATTCAAGTGCATTAGGACACTGAAACCTACAACTGTGATGTCTGTTGTTTTCAAACAAGATAGGTTTCTATCCACATTCATTATTTCATTTGTTAGAAGCTAATGAAGAAGTGTCAGAACGTGAGCAAAGTAACAATACCACTACGAAAAAATACTGCACAATGAACGAATGCTTTTGCTCTTGCATGGCATGTTTAATGGTTTGCAAGAGACCCAAACGTAAAAGTAAGGCAAGCCGGAAGAGATGCAATGTGGGCTTTAATGAAAGATGTTCAAATTTTCAGAGCAAAATCCTGTAAAAAACCCCAACAAAAAACAAATAAAAATCCAAAATGTATAGAGCAGTGTCTTTGGGATGAAAAACATGGATGTGGATTGTGAAGAGGGGGTGCACTGAAATGGAAGTGAATGGTGCAATATTTGCAAATGTTAGCTGATTGGCTTGAATCATGGGCCTCTTGTGATGTCACCAACCCAAGCACAGACAAAACAGAAAGAAACTGATTTTTCTTCAGTGCACTTTTTAAAACTACGGAGTTTGCAAAGTCACTGTTCGTCATTTCTCGGCTGTGCTTTTGCTGTTGGTGTAAACTGTGTTATGGAGCTGAAAAAAGTAAACCACTGAACCGTGTCTTTAAAAGATGATCAGATTCTCTACGGAATGCACAAACAGACCATCATGCAACGTTAAAATACTGTGTTTTTATATTTTTGTGACTAGATTGGGTAACCACGGCCTAGTTTTGTAGGCCAGACAAAATTATCCTTTTTCTTTCCGGTGATGTCATACTTTCTTCATGTCACCAATTTCAGGTGGTCAGCAGGAAAAGCAGTTCAACACAAACCAGTCAAAACTGGTTGCTACTCATGCAGTTATGGCTGCAGCTGAACAAGAGTAAATTGTATATAAACACATGAGGTCACTGATGGGAAATGGTTGTCCTGTGGCCTGGAAAGAACAATAAAACACATCAAAAGTGTAGCATTGACAATTCTTTCTTCCGTAAATACAATTTTTGTATTTTTCAAACTGACGTATAACTCAGAATTTCTTATCCAGAATATGCAAAGTGAAGACCCTTAAAAAATTTCGTCTTACCATTCAATGCTGGCTTCTGCTTTTCTCCTTGTCAGCACCTGCATTCCTTTTTAGTGCAAAAAGTATATACAGTGCCTTGCCAAAGTGCTCGTACCCCTTGAGCAATTTGTCACGCTGCAGCACCAGACTTCAATATATTTTACTGGGATTTCTGTCAGGATCTGTGTTTTTCCGTGTTTAGTTAGAGTTTTCTGTGTCCTTAAGTCTCTTCGTTGTCCTGTCCTCCCCTTGATTGTTCCCAGGTGTGTCTCGTTTCTGTGATTACCCTCCCATGTATTTAACTCCACCTGTGTTCCTTGTTCCTCGTCGGGTCCTTGTCTTGTCAGTGTCGGATGTGCGTTTAGTCCTTTGTCTTGTCCATTTGAATTTACCAGTTGCTACCGGCGTTGAGCCCTGGCTTCTGCTCAGTCGTGCTGCCTGGTTGTGTGGACTTATTCTGGACATTCTTTATTAAATTCATTATTCATCCTACCTGGGTCTACAGCGTCTGCCTCACCACTCCACCTCACACCGTTTCATGACAGAAGGACCCGACCCAAACCGAGGTGAGGCTCGCTTAATTATGGACCGAGAGGAGTGGATCCAGCAGCAGTTGGAGTTGGCACAGAAGGATCTCTACCGGGATGTAGAGATCCTGCCTTCTCCGCTGCTGCTGGAAGAAATGGGTATGGAGTCGGACTACGACCAAGCGAAAGGCCAGAATCACGCCCCGACAGCCACCACAACCGCTTCACCGTCACTTCCATCAAACATTTTTGAAATAAATTCCGAGGACGATTTCTGTTTTCTTTTTGGACAGTTTAAGAGAAACTCTTTTATGTTAGAACTAGTTTTTGAGCTGTACGACGAATACCTTCAGAGCAAAGCCCCCGAACCTGTGCCAGCCTCCGTAGCAGCTCCTCTCGCCGCTGCTGCAGCCTTCGCTGCAGACCCAGCTCCTCCCGCCTCGGCTGCGTCTCCAGCTCCTACTTCTCCGGCGCTACCTCCAGTCTCTGCTGCCGCTGTCTCAGCGCCTCCGGAGCTTCCAGCATCTCCGGGACCAGCCGTTCCTGCCTGCGTTCCTGCCTGCGTTCCTGCCTGCGTTCCTGCCGGCATTCCTGCCTGCGTTCCAGCCGGCTCACCCGAGGCCGAATCAGCCGGCGTTCCAGCCGGCTCACCCGAGGCCGAATCAGCCGGCGTTCCAGCCGGCTCACCCGAGGCCGAATCAGCCGGCGTTCCAGCCGGCTCACCCGAGGCCGAATCAGCCGGCGTTCCAGCCGGCGCACCCCGGGCCGAATCAGCCGGCTTTCCAGCCGGCGCACCCCGGGCCGAATCAGCCGGCGTTCCAGCCGGCGTTCCAGCCGGCGCACCCGAGGCCGAATCAGCCGGCGTTCCAGCCGGCGTTCCTTCCAAGACCCCGACTCTCTGCGTTCCTTCCGAGACCCCGACTCTTCCTTCCGAGACCCCGACTCTCTGCGTTCCTTCCGAGACCCCGACTCTCTGCGTTCCTTCCGAGACCCCGACTCTCTGCGTTCCTTCCGAGACCCCGACTCTCTGCGTTCCTTCCGAGACCCTGACCCCCAGTGTTCCTTCCGAGACTCCCAGTGTTCCTTCCGAGACCCAGACTCCCTGCGTTCCGACCGAGACCTCCTGCGTTCCTCACGAGACCGAGACTCCCAGTGTTCCACCGGAGACCCAGTCCCTATCCGTTCCACCCGAGACTCAGACCCCCAGTGTTCCTCCTGAGACCCTGACCTTCTGCGTTCCTCCTGAGACCCTGACCTCCAGCGTTCCTCCTGAGACCCTGACCTCCAGCGTTCCTCCTGAGACCCTGACCTCCTGCGTTCCTCCTGAGACCCTGACCTCCTGCGTTCCTCCTGAGACCCTGACCTCCTGCGTTCCTCCTGAGACCCTGACCTCCAGCGTTCCACCCGAGACCGAGACTCCCTGCGTTCCACCCGAGACCGAGACTCCCTGCGTTCCACCCGAGACCGAGACTCCCTGCGTTCCGACTCTGACTCCCTGCGTTCCTCCAGAGACTCTCTGCGTTCCACCCGAGACCGAGACCCTCTGCGTTCCACCCGAGACCGAGACCCTCTGCGTTCCACCCGAGACCGAGACTCCCTGCGTTCCACCCGAGACCGAGACCCCCAGCGTTCCGACCGAGACCCCCTGTGCTCCACCAGAGACCCTGCCTCGGGGGGCTCGTCGTCGCCGTCTGTGGGCGGCCCCCGGGACTCATCGCCACCTCCAGCGCCGCGGACGGCCGCCGGACCGCCTCCGTGGTTCCCGCCTCCAGCGCCGCGGACGGCCGCCGGACCGCCTCCGTGGTTCCCGCCTCCAGCGCCGCGGACGGCCGCCGGACCGCCTCCGTGGTTCCCGCCGCCGCGGACGGCCGCCGGACCGCCTCCGTGGTTCCCGCCGCCGCGGACGACCGCCGGACCACCTCCGTGGTTCCTGCCTCCTTTGCCTCCGCCCACCCTGTGGGTAGTTTTTTGTTTGTTTATGGACTCTTGGCCCTTCTTGTGTTTCCGCCCACGATGGTGGGTAGTTTTTTGTTTTTCTGGGCTCTGGCCCCCCCGTCCAGCGCCCCTCCGCCCACCCTTGTTGTGTTTTTGTTTTTTCTGGACTCTGGCCCCCCATCCGGCGCCCCTCCGCCCACCCTTGTTGTGGTTTTTTTTTTTTTTTGGGCGTCTGGTAGCCGCCCTTGAGGGGGGGGTACTGTCAGGATCTGTGTTTTTCCGTGTTTAGTTAGAGTTTTCTGTGTCCTTAAGTCTCTTCGTTGTCCTGTCCTCCCCTTGATTGTTCCCAGGTGTGTCTCGTTTCTGTGATTACCCTCCCATGTATTTAACTCCACCTGTGTTCCTTGTTCCTCGTCGGGTCCTTGTCTTGTCAGTGTCGGATGTGCGTTTAGTCCTTTGTCTTGTCCATTTGAATTTACCAGTTGCTACCGGCGTTGAGCCCTGGCTTCTGCTCAGTCGTGCTGCCTGGTTGTGTGGACTTATTCTGGACATTCTTTATTAAATTCATTATTCATCCTACCTGGGTCTACAGCGTCTGCCTCACCACTCCACCTCACACCGTTTCATGACAATTTCATGTGACTGACCAGCATAAAGTGGAACATAAATGTAAAACGGGAGGAAAGTGTTTTTCAAACCAACTCACAAAAATGAAACACTGAGTTACCGAGTCGTAGAGCCACGTTTAGTTGCAATTGAACCAGCAACTCTTTTGGAGCTTGTCTCTGTCAGCCCATTCTTCTTGACAGAATTTGTCTAATTCAGATAGATTTAAGGGGGTGCGGGGTCTGTAGACAGCAGGTCCGGTGCCCATTTCCAGCGGTCTACACGGACAAATGTGATTATTAGGTTTTCTCCTGAGTTTGAAGCTGTTTTTTTTTTCTTTTTGCTGCTTCAGGAACAAAGCTCCACTAACAGTCTCCCGGCTTCCTCTCTGCAGATTAGCTGATCCCAGATTCAGCCTGAAAACAGAAAGACTAAACCAGGTCAGCAGAGCCAGTGTGTACAGCTGCTGAGCAGAGATCAGAGAGAAACAGGGGCTGGCTTTGCTGCTCTCAACAGCGCTGTCAATCATGCGCCCCACCTCACTGACTTCATCTATTCTCCTGCGGAATAAAAAAAAAAAAAAAAGGAGAGGAAAAAAAAAGGCCTCTCCACTTGTCAGGGAGGACGCGCCGTGCCTGAATGCAACAGCAAAACCCGGATCAAGTCGGGAGGGTTCCTCAATTGTGTGTCATGTCAGAAAGCTGAGCATCCACAGATTACCGCGGGTGTCATCATCATCATCTCTGAGGCTTCAAAGGGCGAAGGAAGGGAGAGAGGAAGAGAAGGGGGGGGGAGAAGGAGATGGGTGGGTGTGGGGTGGGGTGGAGAGGGAATGAGGGTTAGTGGTGCGTTGAGCTACAGGAACAGGCAGCTTGAGTGGGAACTCTAGTACTTGTCATCGCGGCGGCGTGTTGCTGGAAAGCGTGAGGCAAGGGGTGTCAGCGGGAAGGCTGCAGGCAAAGCAGCAACAGCAATTAGAACAACAACAACAACAGCAGCAGAAAAAACAGCAGTGATAACAGCTCCCATCGCAAGCAGGAAGGTGAAGTGAGACAGGCTGGCTACGTTTACTTTATAAGGCAGTAAATGAGGCATTTTAGCGGCATGCATGAGGGAGTGTCTGTCTTTGTCTCTGCGCTTCGATGGGAGGAGGGCTGGGTTGCTGCCTTTCAAAATCAAATCTGCACTAAGACCATTGTGAAGCAAAGTCGTTTGCTCCCTGGACCTTTTGCACGTTTTGATGTGACTAAGCTGGCATTTTTTTAAAGACAGATTTATTCTCAGCATCATGAACGTCTTTATGTCATCATTCTAAAATGGCGATCTTGACAAAACCTGTCAAATCTCGTCATGAGCAACACCTAGCATGTTTAACTCTAATGTTTTACAAGGGGCATAGCACCGTCTTCCAGCACAATCAAGTAATTATGTTAGCTTCAGTTGTTATAAAAATCAAATATGAATTAAAATAGATTTTACTTCATTTCTCGCCTTGAAATTGGGCCTCTGTCTCTTTAAAACCTCCTGCTCTTTCTCAAACTCCAGGAAGTCATCGCAACATGGCTCCTCCATTAACCATTTAGCGACGTTTTCACCAGCCTTGCACTGAGAAGTGGCTTGCGTAATGACTTCAGCAGATGCACAGTTCCAGTGTCTGCTAATTGCTGCCGGCTAGTCTGAAGGAGCTGAGTGAGTGAGTTGTGGGGGCGGGCAGCTCTGTGAGGCGGAACCTCTGAAGCTTGGAAAACGGCGGTCTGAGGAGGAGCTGCGTCTCAAAGGCGGAGCTAGTTCCACCCAGCTCGACGGTTGCCGCGGGAGATTGAAGGATTTCTCAAACATGCATGAAAGAATCAAAGCAACACTCCAGTTATGTTTTTAATGAGGGAATAACACAATAACATCATGTAAGGCTAAAAAAAAGTCCATTTTAAATAACACTACCCCTTTAAAACACTGATTTTCCTATTGAGATGAAAGCATTGGATTGTGTTTTTTGTTTTTTTTTATTGCCTCTTAGAAATAACAGATGTTGCATATATCCAAGGACGCACTCCTTTAAGCTATCAACATCAGGATCTTGATGCTTCCTGGTGCTAGCCGAATGTTCTGCCCGTTTAAGCATCAAAAATGTTGTGGGATTTGTTAAAAGGAGTGAAGAAATACTCATCAGGCAAACCAAATAGCTGGAAAATTAGTTCCAGACAGATTGAGTCTGCAGGCTTTCAAGGATGGTTCGTGTACAAGCAAACCCTTGTAAGCGCATAAGAGGGTGGATATCAAAGGAAATCGTACATGTGTGTGTTTGTTGGCGTGTGGGGGTGGATGTGTGTGTATGTTACGTAAGGTGATTCTGAGTGTACACACCCCTAATAAAATGCTGGGTTTCTTTCATGTAAAACATAAATAAACTAATATTTACCTTTACTCTAATTTGAACCAGTTCTTGCCCTTTTCAAATTGCGGAGAAAACTTTAAATTTGGTTCAATTAGACCATAAAACATTGCTTCGCTGTGGCGAACTGGTGGACCTCTCACCTGATTGAAGCCTTTGTACGATGAGATCGTTTTGATCCTTTGTTTCTTCTCTGCAAACTATGGCTTTAAGGATGTGAATGCAAAAAAAAAAAGCCCATTTAAGACAGGTGAAGTTTATTACAGCTTAATCAGATTCACAAAAATGGATGATATGGAAACTCAGGAAAACTCACTGCTTCTAAGTATTAGTGTGAGGGTGTAATGTAATTATTTTACATACCATCACTTAATGATCTATTGATTTTTTTTTAAGCTTAAAATCCAGAAATCCAGTTCGGTTAGAACAGTAGCACTGCTTTGCAAGCTCCAGTTAAACATCTTTTCCTTTAAAGCGAAAATAATGAAAAGCATATTTTAGATGAAACATTGTGCAGCAAACATTTCTTCACGTTTTTAGTGTGCTGATGTGATGGATACCGGAGTGGTGACAAGAGTCAGAGAATGTTTGTCTCTGACCTGACGCATTTCACTCCAAAGTACACTGTGTATTCAAATGTGATGCCAAGAATTCTTTATTAAACACTCATAGGTGATGAATGAAACGAGACTCCCAAGTGCAGAAGCCACTCCTTTGTTTATTTTTTATTTTTTATAAACTATTTGAATTATGAATGAACTGCAGTGTCTTTTAAGATAACATTTTCAAAACGTAGATAAGCTCTGATTGGATAAGTTTGTCATTTCTTTCTGACTGTGCCTTGAAAATTTAGAGAATAATTGAGAGGTATTCCGTAAAATTAATCAGCACTTGTATTTTAAACGATAACTTATTACATTTTTGACTATAATCGTTACAAGAAGAAAAAAAAAACCCCAGCAGAAGTAGCTATGACTGATTATTTGCTGTAATTGGAAACATTAACCAGGGTCAAGGGTCATGGTCGTAATTGTTTGATCGTTGTTTTGTGGTTTAAAATGTCAAATGTTTGAGAATCTCCAAGTTTAGCTTTTCACTCACGCAAGACCAGCGAAAGGAACATTAGAGTCCAATTGCCAGGTTTTCACCTTTCAACTGTTTTTTACTAAATCATTTAAAACACTCATGTTAACTTTTTTAATCTCAACATCTTAAACATAAGTGTGCTTTTAGTGAATCCTTTTCTCCGTTTTGATTAATTTACGCAGAAGCTCTCAAGACCCCAAACATGTTTATTCAGGACCCAAAGTGGGATCCCCCGCCCAGGTTTGGAAAACATTGACCTAACCCGCACACAACAAAAAGCTGCATTTCTGAAAAGTAAAAGGGTTCTCTAGATCAATTTATATTTTAATGGAATATGGAGAAGTCTGACATTTTGAAATGGAAAATTTGTACTGATTACTAATTATTAATATCTATTTTTGTAAATTTTACGAACACAGTCTGTTGAAAAAGTAACGTGCTAAGGTAAAAAAACAACAACAATAAAGCAGTTGAAATCCAGACTCCCAAAGTAAATCTTGCTAAGTCACCGGTGAAGCTGTTTGGAGAGCCGTTGAATCAACAGTATAGGTTATTTTTGGGGGCTCGTGACATGTAATCCAATATACAGACAGGTGGTTCTGTTATTGAGGCCCTCTGATGCTGAAATGGACTGAAACGTTAGAGCCGAGTTTCGAGGTAAACTGCTTTTGCAAGCATGTTTTCATTCTACAAAAAAAAAAAAAAAAGTAAATCTCCTTGTTGTTTATTTTGATGTTACAAAAATGGTGGGTGTAAGTGCGCTCGCCCTGTTAATAATTAGTCTGGCTGCACATTGAGGTGTCTGTGCGCTGCGGAGTCCTTTCAGTGTGTGTGTGTGTGTGTGTGTGTGTGTGTATGTGTGTGCGTGTACGCCTCTGTGTGGGTGCGTGTGTCTGAGTGAGTAATAGCGCTTCCCCGGTGAATGCCTCCCTGCAGCCCACAGCCCATTATGTGCCGCGGAGAGGCGGAGGCGAGGGGCGAGGAGGAGCGCGGAGAGCCAGCAGCACGCACGCTCCATTAGCGGACCCACTGCCGCGCCGCTCTGCCGGTAATTTGCGTAACGAGGTTGGAGCGAGTTCCGCTGGCTGGCCGCGGTCTGACCGAGCGGAGCTGCTCTCCTCTCTGCTCCTCGTGTTCACACCGCCTGTCACCGCGCTGCCTCCGATGCAGCCCGTAGGAGCGGAGGAGGATAGACAGACAAGGGAGAGAGAGGTGGAGATTAAGCGCCTGTCCGTGTGTGTTGTGTGTGGGTGTGTGTGGGTGTGTGTGTGTGTGCACTTGCGCGCTCGTGTGTGTTGTGTGCGCGTGTGCGCGCGTGTGTGCGAGGCAGCCTTCCGTTTCCCTTCATTTATTTCGCTCCGAGGTTCCGTTTTCCGCTGATGCTCAAGCGCCATCATGTGGACAAAAACGGCACAGCCGCCAACGCATATGCGTGGTAGCAGAGAAGAAGAACAAAATAGACGGTGTTTCGCAAAGGTACTCACACTCCTGGAACTTTTGCTCATTGTTTCACATTATGAACACAATTCGGCGTATCTTAATGGAATATTATAAATGATGGACAAACGCCACCAGAGAAATAAAGAACATAATGCGTGTATTTTATAACAAATAAAACCCCAAAAAATCCGTCGGGGTTGAAACCTTTCCACATAGTTTGCACGCTCTCCTGATGCATGCGTGAGTTCTCACTGGATACTCCATCTTCCTCCTATCAACAGGTCAATTTGTTTCTCTGAATTACCCTCATAAGAGTCTGTGTTGCCTCTCGTCTTCTGACTGCTGGACGTAGACCAGGGGTCTCAAATTCCAGGCCTCGAGGGCCTCAGTCTTGCAGTTTTTAGATGTGCCACAGGTACAAAACACTGGAATGAAATGACTTAATGTCCTCCTCCTTGTGTAGATCAGTTTTCCAGAGCCTTAATTAATGACCTAATTATTCTGTTCAGGTGTGGTGCAGCAGAGGCACATCTAAAAGTTGCAGGACTGCGGCCCTCGAGGACTGGAGTTTGAGACCCCTGACGTAGACACTCACACTCTACGAGGTTTTAGTTGTCTCATCCATCATTCAAAACGTTAACGTGTCAGTGACAAGATGTCGGATCTGCACAGTTAAGGGGAAACATGAAAACCTACCCACACATGACTATCCTAAAAAACCCGCAGGCTGAGGCAAGGTCAGCTAATGAAACGCCAAGAGGTTCTTGAGGAGAAACTTTGTTGCAAAATCATCCTAACCTGTAAATATCTTAGCTTTAAAAAAACAACTTTAAATCCAAATTTAGTAAAAACATTCACACGTCCTTCCTCAAGCTTTGTCTAAATAGTTTGCTGGAGTTTTGGTTCATTTCTTCCACAGACGTTATGGACGTCTCATGACGTCTGCAGCAAAACACCTTTGCAACCTGATGCTGCCACCCCCGTACATCCCAAATGATATTTTAAGTAAGGAACTAAAAGTAAAGATGTTCCCCCCCAAAGAAAATCACAGGAATAAATTGTTAATGTGACAAATTAATTCACTTGTGTTGCAGTGGCAGGTTTTCTATATGCAAAGTGATTTGAATAGACAATAAATGATTGTGTCGCAATGCAAAAGCAATCTATACAAAGCAGAAATTAATTTACACCAAGCAAAACTGTTATTCTGTATATTTATTGATAATAAGACCACTGATGGTGACTTAGTCAGTAGTAGACAGCATGGTGCGGTTCTTCTTGGGCCTCTAGTGACCCCTAGTGTAAGATGGATGGTATTACAGTTTAGTATTTACAGAACAAAAGTTTGGAGAAGAGAGCGCAGGAAAACATACATCCACAAATCAAATTTACAGATTTTTATAAGGAAACGCCACAATTAAATACTGACCAAAATAGCAAAATAAAATAAAAATAAAAATCACAGCTGGAGCCACAACATCTACTAAATGCTCGCACACACACTTACAGACCCACACGCACACGCCCACACACAGACATAAAAAGAGAGATCGAAAACATCTGGACGAAGCTGCAAACTAAATACCAACAAACTATAATAAGTTTAGAGCTAAAGTGTGCATTATTTCTCAACTAAACATCAGCCACAATTATTTTTTTGTTTGTTTTTTTTTTTTATCTCAGTGCAAGTTTCTTACAAACTATCAAACAAGTACCGACTCCGAGAGCTCGGCGTGGATTGAAAAACCATGACACGACAGTTATACTGATTAGCATATTAGATTGTGAAACAACACGTCATATAAATTACATTTCCCATACATATCTACAGATGAGGATGATGATGATGATGGCAGCAGCAGGTCGATGAGTTACACAGAACAACCGTAAGTCGTCGATGTTCGCCGAGTGATTCCCACTGATCTCTCTGCTCGCAGGCAGACAGACTGCTGAATATTTCACCAGAAGAAAATGACTTAACATCCCGATCGCTTGAAGAGGAAAATTGTCCACAACGGCTAAAATGTAAACACTACAAAAGCTTAGCAAAACTTCACTAAAAATGCAAAACTACTCTTGGATCGACAAGCAGCATCCTGCGATCTAAATCTCTTCCCACATCCTACCAACCACACGACAGAGTCCTAACATGAACTACGTATGTTCAGATCCAAACCAGTGATTCTCAGATGTTGTTCTTTTTATCTGACAGTATCCTACGTAGGTGCCTGCGCAAGGCGACAATGGTAACGACAACAAAAATATGGCTAAGTCACAAAATTCATTCAGAGTCTGAAGAGACCTGGTCACAACTTTATCCAAAACTGCAAGAGTTTAGCAGGCCAGATTTTAATGCCAGGTGTAAGTTGTCATGTTTAACTAGGTCAGTTTGGATCAAGCCAGGAAGGATGACAAAAAATAACCAGAAAGGAGTTTTTCTCTTCTGTTCCTTTAAGTCATACGAACAGCGGGACATGTTTAATATTGTAACTTTCATGATACCACTAAATAAAGATTCCCTAGGTTATGCCTAGTGTCGACATTAGGTTTGATGGGCTCTTCAAACTCTGATTAATTCATTTTTACATGTAGAACTGATTAAATAGCTTAAATATGAGTTCCTTTTTACCCATCTTATGCCTAAATGCATTTTCTTGTTTCACAGTGAGAATTAAAACGTAAGAAATCAAATTTGTTAACTTATTTGGCTTTCTAAATTTCATATACTATGGGCAAAAAAATATTTTTCATTATTGTGGTTAAAAATACTCTACAGCAGTTTCCCCTTTCGCCTCCTTTAGCAACATAACCTCTCCTCCTTAGTGCACATAATCAAGTAACAAAAGACTACAACCCCTACGGGAATACACAGTGATGAGCAACAACAAATGGAAAACTAAACCTACCAATGGAAGGGTTACTTTCAGGTTTTTAAGTAATGCCCTTCTGAGGCTGTCCGCTCTGCTCCCCCCTGGCCTCTCAGGGCCACACCGATCAGAGAACAAAAAAAACCAAAAAAAAACCCGCCAATGAGCAACTTTTACATCAAGCGTTGATGTGGTGCGTGGTACAGAAAGCTTTGATGCATCTGCAGCAAGTCAAGAAATGGTGCTTTACAATAAGTTACATAAAGATATTACACTGAGATCACAGGCAGAGAGACGAAAGGCGGCAGCTTCCGATGCAGGTGTGTGATGGGAGTTTTGGGAATTCATTTCAGTCCTGCGACAAAAGACTTTGTCTCTTCTTCTCTCCATCTCCCTGATAAGATAAAGATCATTTTAGTCTTGGAGTAGTTTGTTTTTTATTTTTATGTTTTTTTGGAGATGTGCTTCAATTTTAATAACTGCGTCTCACCTGCCACGTCACATCAGCTAGACCATCTCATATTGATTGGCTGTGATGATCCTGGACAGACAGCAGGCCAGCAACATGCCAATCAGCTGAAAACAGAAAAACACACGCAAAGTGAGCTTCAATGAACCATTGCAAATCATAATGAACCTTTTTTTTTTTTTTTTTGGGAACATTTTTCTTCCTTCACCTGCGAGAAGGCGATCCCAAACGTCACGCCAGCAATGATGGCCATGTTGGTTTCCATGAATGAAGTGACCAACTCAAAGCAGCCCTGAAACAAAGGGGGCATGTTAGTCTGCACAGGAAACAGGGACACGTTATATGCGCAAAGTAAAGGCAAGATGGGTGTATGGGAGAGTATCTGAGGCAGCTGTTAGTGTATGGAGAAGCCGGGAGGTTTTGAAGAGATTCATTTATTTTTGGAAAAGCACAAAGAAAATGGTGAACAATCAGAACCTACCTGGTGGTAGACCTTGCTTGGCGCTACAGTTGCATTGCGGAGATCATCTGGGTTACAATCAGAGGAGTTAAAGCAGCAGCTGGCAGGGATACCGTTGGAGGGGTAAAACACGCTGCCAAACCAGTTGGTGTAGTTATAAACTCCACAGCAACGCAGCTACAAACCCAAAAACAAACAAAAAAAAGCACTTATTCCTCAGAATTATACAGGAAAATATTCTACAATAAAAACAACACTACTACTGACAACTTTTAGGAGTTTTCTGGGAGTATGGTGCTATTGTTTATTGAAATGCACCTTCCTCCAGTCTTCCTCTATCATACATTCGATTTTACAACAAACACAAACAGGTTGGCATACATACTGTGTGCACCATTACCATGACAACCAGAATAATTTGTATACATTATGGTGACTCAGAGAGGACCAAATTAATCATTTAGTCAAATAATCTTAGCTCACTGGCGTGTTTTCACCCAATTGCACAGGATAAACATGGTTTAGAAAACTCAAGCGCCTGAGCTTGGTGTTAAAACAAAAGTCTTTAGAGCACCAGTCTAAAGCCAATTTGAACTCTTTGCTTGTGCAGCATAGACATGAGTCCAAGTTGAGACTCAAGTCATTAGAGAACAAGTATAATTCAAGTTTGAAGTCTTTGTGGAACTTAAAGGCAAGTTGAGACTAAGACTGACAATGGAGTGCCAGACATTGACTCTAGGTCAGTGACGTGCAGTCAGGGGAGGCAGGTGAGGCTCTGCCTCACCTGTCATCATGGAAGACTAATATAATGATAAAATATCTTATATTGCTATTTTCACACTGTGGTTTGTACTATGAAGTATTTATTTTTCATTTAGCTTAACCAATTTTGATTATTTTTTTCTTCAAAATCGCTGAATTTTCGCAATTTCCAATTCAAATGTTCAGAAGCGAAGACGGTGAGGCAGCAGCGAGCTGAGCCTCACTTGGGATTGATCAACTTCTCGCTAACTGCGCTGGCTGCCATTCTATGAGAGCATGTTCCTCCTGTCTGTACGTCGCCAATAAAATGGTTTAAAAAGGTTTAATATATGAACTGATTTTCCATAATTTAGCTTATCTATATAATGTACAGTGTTTTTTGTTACCAACTGTGTGTGTAAAGGTGATTCGGGTACTGAGGAGCGATCATAAACGGCAGAGAACAGATTAGAGGTGAGGCAGGCAGTTCTCTTGCTTCATGGCAGGGGGCGCTCATGATCCCAGACATTGTGACTCTGCGTCTGCAGAGTAAGAGACAGCGAGCTAGCATACAGTAAATAAGTGAAGCTACACGCAACGAGTCTACGTGTAGCGTGGCGGATACAGAGAGCGAGAAAAAGGTGGTTTTGAGTTGTATTTCAATGTGTTTCCCTTTGCTGTGCAGCACAGCACTAAATTAATCATATCTATATTTCCAAGTTTCATTGAGTAAACTGTATTATTCTACCTTGGCAGCGCGGCTATGGATGGCATGTGAAAGTATAGTCTTTTTGCCCTTCAATGTTGTCCGTATGCGAGAAATTTCCATATGTAAACAGTAACATGCAGGGGGTCTTATGATTTTGATTTAGTCAGTGCCTCACCAGCCATGAACCTCACTGCACGTCGATGCTCTAGGTGGAGAATCTTCTGAGAGTAAGTCTAAGTCAAGTCTAACATCTGATTCGTGTGGCGGAAGCAATTCCACGTCATGTCTGAAATGTTTGATTTTTCAACTTAAGCACAACTTGACTCGAAATTGCAAAGTCTCCATTTCAGCTCCTTTATTAAGATTTTGTAAACGTTTTTGAGTGTACTCCAGGCTAGTCTACTATATCTCATATACCTGTGTGATTAAGAAGCAGGCCGTAAAGCACTTCATCAAAGGTAACCAACCTTTTAAAGTGTGGACAGTATCATTTTCCGAGTCTGTGACTCGGCTTTATGTTATCACTCACGCTGTTCTGCAAGTAGTCAACAGCACGGCTCGCCTCATCCTTAGCATTGTAGTTCAGGACTGCGTCGGTGTAAGTCCTGCGAAAGTTTCCCTTTATCTGCAAAAACACGGACACACACTTAAGTCCAATATGTCAACACAGACTTGCACAAATTGCAAAGCTGCAGTGAAGCGACTCTGACCTCATGACGAAACACAAATCCAGAGATCCCCGCCACAAGCTCCGCAAGGAAGACCAGTGAGAGAAACATGGCGTACTACACAAAGAGGAACGAAAGCGGGAGATTTGCATTGATAACATGAAACCGTTGAGGTGAATATCATTTGCCTTTCGATGCTTACTCTCACATCACCATGATTAAGCGAACAAGGTACCAAGAAGGACCTACTAAATAACTCATATCTTCACTCAGGATAAAGGTAAGGCATTGTTCCGCAAGTCATGTGACCTGCGGTTAATTCATCAGTACTTCTCACTCTTACTGCAGAACAACACCTAAAGGTTCTTACCAGCTTCAGCATCCATGGGCTTCCTCTGCAGGTGGCGAAGCATCCAAACAGGCCGAAAACGATGATGACAGTCCCGGTGCCGATGAGGACGTACGGGGCGTTGGTCGAGTTGTCGGCGATGAGGGAGATGTACGGGCCCAGCATCAGCTTCCCCCAGACTCCCACTGCCAGCAGGATGGCTCCCGTTATCTAAAAGGATGAAAGAGATATGGCACAAGGAGCTGAATGAGAGCAGGGAAGGAGAGGCCTTATTCTCGACACTTATTTCAACAGTTGTGTTTCTGCGGCACGCAAAGGGGAGAGACGAAGAAATGGGGATCAAGGTGGAACAAAAAGGAGAGCAATTATAGTAGGAGGAGGAGCCGGAAGATAGCAGACAAAAAAAAAAAGAAGAAAATCATCAGGAGCACGAGGTGCCAATCACCTGCTCTGTGAATATGCCTACATTCACGCACGAGAACATCAAATCAAAGGAGCTCTTTGATCCGAGGCGAGACGCTTCCTCCTGTTGCGCCTCTTTTAGCATTTCAAATGAATGCGGCGGATAAAAGAGCGCGTTGTTCGAGGCAGATGAAGCAGCGTGTGTCTCAGCTGGGTTTGTCTCGCTGGCGCTGGAAACAGAGCGGGGCGGTGAACGGCTGCGGATGATCCGACTCCGGCGAGGGATGCCTCATCCTGCTAACCATTGTCTGCTAGAGACGAGGCTGCTCAACATCCAGCTGCCAGACCTTCTGATTACAAAGGGAACGCGCGGCGCTAATATTCTCTGCTCCTTTAAAACTGATGTGAGCACGACACTCGCCTCCCTACCTTTAACGGCCCCTTCCTCTAAACTGTGCTGTTCAGAGACAAAAAGGAACAGAATTATTTTTATTTAACGCACCGGAGCTCCTCGCATTTACTTTTGTCCGTAGCTTCGGCGGGCTTTCTTCAAAATGAGCTATTTTAGATTTTATTGGGAAGAGTAAATATGGAAGAGGCTACTTTCTTCCAAGATTTCGTCAGACGAGACAAAATCTTTCTGGTTTACTTTAAAAAACGCTAATAAAAAAACATAAACAGATACACCTTATGTTTCTTTTTGGTTTACATGCAATTAAAATAAATTCAGGAGGGAGACATGTTGGAGGTTGCAAAGCACTCCTGGCGTTTGATTTAAAGCATACGTATGTATTTGAATGGCCTACTCAAAGTTCAGGCCTAAATCCAACTGAGAATCTGCAGCTGGATCTGCAAGCATATGTCAACATGTGTCAAGCACTTATTGACACATTGCAAAAGAGGCTAACAACTATCTCTACAACCTGCACCTTTACGAAAGGGCCTTACTAATGTGTTGCGATACAATGTGGACACTCATATAAATTTGCATGAATTTCCAGAACAGGTATAGAAGAAAGAGTCATAATTATGTCTGGAAATGATTAGTCTGAGTGATGATTAACCCAATGCTGCTTTGGTATTTTAAAAAGCCTTACATTACATGATCAGCTTTACTTGTTTTCAGTTCAAAAGCCTGAAGATATTTAGTCATTTTTTAATATTGCTATACCACTATCAGTTGTTTTACCTTTCAGTCTTAACACTGTGTGTGTGTTGATATTATTCACGTAAAGGAATATTTTTTTGAAGTAAGCAAAACTGGTGAAAATGAGCGTTATTGACAACTTGTGGGCAGTTAGATGCAGAGGCGAGGATGCCCACACAGGATGTCGTCACACAGTCGAGGTCTTTATTTCTGTTCACAAACCGAAGGTTGGATCTTCATCAGATTCTCAGGGTAGGATGATACGACTGCGACAAAAATGAATGTATTCTCATCTGTACATGTGGTATGAATAATTTTGGAGAGAGAGAGAGCGCCTGTATATTTACATCTTTGTTGTTTCTTATATCTTGGTGCAGAATTCTTAAACTAGGACAAAAAAACCCCCAAACAACTAGCAAATGAGAGGATGGAAAAATGTGTTGACAGGACAACTATTAGTGATGAAGTCCCGCTCAAAGTTTGTCAGTAACCATGTGGGCCCTGTTTGCTACCCTAGATGTAGAGGGACATACCAAACCTACCCAGTTTTAACCTTTTTGCCTATATTCCAAACATTTAAATGTACACACCAATACAGCATTTTCCCCTGTAGGAAATGTGGTGGATGACTTTCTTCAGCTGGGGAAGGGAAGCTGGTCAAAGTTGATGGAAAGATGGGCAGAGCAATCCAGAGAATAAGACTGGAGACTGGAGTGAAGGTTCACCTTCCATCAGTTCAACGACCTCAAAATATACAACCAGAGTTACAACGGAACGGTTTATCAAAGAGTAATTGCATATAAAAGTTGTGCTAATGAAAGGCCTGCTTTAAAAGGTTAGTTTAATTTTTCTTAGAAGTTGTGGGTAACATGTTGTATCAGTGTGAGTTTACAAAAAAACTTAAATAAATCCTCTGATTGGTGGAGCCTGTCAGACATTTTACTTTAGTAATTTAAGACACCTCAAAACAAAAACAGTTTCCATGTGTTAGCTTCCACCACCCGTAAGAATGTACCTCCTCCATCAACAAGCTCATGTTGCTATGGCAACTTTCTACAAAAGATGACGAAACCTCATTTCAACATAATCGAAAACAGCCAATCAAATCCAATTTTTGCATTAAAATTGCAAAAAAACAAAACAAAATATAAGTTGGAACCCAACAAGAATAAAATAACTTAAGTGCCACATTTTCAAGGTGAAGGCATCTTCATGCAAAGTGCGTCTTACAATATTCCCACTATTAAATAGTTTTTCTGCTTCTGATCTTTAAAAAAAAGAGCTGATAAAATCCCAGGTTTCAAACCAGCTCCTTCAGTCTTTGTAGTTTTGTTTACATTAATATTAACGGGTGAAGACGATTGAAAGTGACTCATCCACATGATAGGAAAATCAACAAGCTATAAAGTCAACAGTTGTAGACTTTACCACCGTAAATGAGTTTGAGTTATTTTTCAAAAACTTCAATTGTTAGAGGTGGAAAGTGTAAAGAGCAGTAGCCCGAATGACTTGCAGCTGTAAGTGCAGTGAAAGGTGGTTCTAGAAAGTTTTTTTTCTTTAGTTTATTTAGTTTTTAATATTTTGTTGATGTGAAAAAAATCCTTCATAAAATAGCATGCTTACATGTTATATTTTTTTGCCAATAAATGTAAACATTTTTATTCCAATCCAACAATTAAAAGACAGGAGCTTATTATTCTGGTCTGAAGTCAAATAACATCTAATAGAAGACAAACAAAACATCTAAAGCACTTTTAAGTAAAGCCTTCCACTCCATTTAGTCGACGCCCTGATAAACTACAGGGCTTAAGGCTGATGATTTAATTTGTCAGTAATATTATTAGTATTTCTATTAACAGTGATTGAGCCGGTCAGCACAGAAAGTTATGTCAGTGAGTATTGCCTTTGATTATCATAATCTCTCTAATCATGTTGCACACGATCCTGTCCTCCAAACAGCTGCTGCTTCGCACAAACAAACAATTTGGTGTCGTTGCTGGAGAGCAGCTCTCCATGCCGCTGAGGGGCTGAAGTCTGGGGAGGATTATTGAAGCTGCACGCCTGAGGCTGAATTCCACACACCCTGAGACGCTCTTTCTTCCTCCCTTTTCTGAGCCCCACAACCCCTCGTCGCCTCTCGGCCCCCTCTCGCATGTTTTGTTTGAAATTCAACGCCGACCACCGTGGTTACAGCGCTGGGTTTAAAACAGGTCACCCTCCCCTCTCCTCCTACCCGCCCCCGCCTCCCTTCGCTTCTCTTTCAATTCGCCTCCCACTCGGCCTGATAAAGAAACAGAAGGTGCGATCACAAAATATGCTCACGAAGGACGAGGAGCCGACTGCAACACCTGCTCCGCGTTTTTTTGCGTCTCCTGTCCCCTGGCGTGTATTTAAAGAATGGTGCCACTTCTTCACAAGCTCACGACAAAGCTTTGAGACAGTGAAGCCTACAAGCCCAGGACTTGGACACCTCTCCTATTTCGAACCAGCGTTTCACCCCTCAGAGGAGTGGAGGGGTGGGTGGGAATTGTGCCAAGCTTGAGATTCTCCTCCACTCTGGCTGCCTGAAACCCGACGCTCTAGATGGTGGAGTGCGCCCGTGGACCACCGACTAAATATAAAAAGTTCACGTCTGTGACTGTGGCTCTGCTCAGCTCCGTCTCTCAGCCCTGCAGGACTCAAACCTGACGGCTGAAAACAGCTTTCCTATAACATTTAGCTTTAATGAGATCCAGGAAAAGGTATTCAATCATGTTAGTCGGGGTTTACAGAGAGCGTGGGAAGCATAATAATGAGTTCTTAAAACAATTATTGATGGGTAAATCAGTTCCAGATTAATTAAATGACCTTATTCCTGAAAATGAGTCAGAGGAACCTGTGTCAGAAGAATTGTACCAAAACCAACGAAATTTTGCGATTACCCCGATAACTCATCTTGTTTACCTTGCAGTTGCATGGTCGCAATTCAATTCAAATTCAAATATACTTTATTGATCCCAAAGGAAAGTTAAATAAATAGATTAAAAGAAGATTATACTATTTTAATTTTATATTCAAATGCTATATTAGACTTATGTTTATAAACCACTCAGTGTCATAACAAATCAATCTGAAGAATAAATTCTTGGCATTTCCAATGAAACTTATACAGCATTCGAGGAGGTTTATCCATATTTCCCAGGAGTCGAATTTATTCAGAATGAACACTTCAATTGTTTTGCAAGAAATGTAACTTCAGTGATTCTTGATTCTAGTTATAATCAATACAATTTATAATCAATACAACTTTGTCAACTACAGACTGCAGTGGCAGGCAAGTTCTCTCTTTTCACTTAGCTCAGACACAGAAGAAACAAAATCAGCTAAAGTCCCGATAAACTGAAATTCACTGACTGAAAGTGATTTTCAAACTTCTACGGTGGCTTTGATATTAACAGAGGATGGATATAAAGTAAAAGCGGTGAGCACTAATGTAATAAATGGCATGCCCATCAACAGCCACTGCAGTCACCTCAGTGGTCTGGCTGTTCACTTCCTGCTGCAAGGGTCAATACAACCGTGTCGATTATAAGACTGCAATACAGTAAGCATATTTTTTATCGACTGTCACAATTGTATTGGGGGACACAGTGGCATGGTTGGTAACACTGAGATAACTTCTCTAAACCCAAGAGATTCTTGTTAACTAGAATCTGGCTGAATTTTTAAATTTTCTTTTAAACAAAATATGTTACATTTAGGGGGTTTTTTATTAAAAAGAAACTAAATATGTTACATCTGCCTTGTCTTGAGTGATGAATGCAGTTTTGCATAATAACAAAACCCTATTAATGATTTGTAGTATAAAACCTTTATAGAAATGATCCAGATGTACTGACTCAATATGATGGAAAAATAAAAGACGTCCCATAGTGCTGTACTGGTTTGCATTACACTGCAGGGTGTGTCTTATGTTTTGCTTCCTCTGCTGTAGAACAGCAAGATAGCCAGACAGTGCAGATAAATCAGTGGTACACACTCTAAAGGAAGCCCACTTTCCTCTCTTTTATCTCAGACTTGTCACCATGCTACTTATATAGCCTTACCAATCCTAATGTAATTTTTTGTTTTGTTTGGTCTTGGTTTCATTAATTTTTTTGGTAAATTCTCTGGGTTTTATTTTTAAGCTGATGTAAACTGGACGAGTTTGATGCATAAACCATGCAGCCTAACTCAATCTGCCAATCATTTGTGTAATTACGGAAAGATTTTTACATGGTGAGTTTGTTAAAGAGGTGCGGCTGACATGTTAGACAAAATAATGATGGAATGCGACACAGCCACCGAGCGTCAAGAACAGATTCAAGCAATGGTACAGTAAAAGAAATACCAAGAGTTTAACCTCTAGATGTTCATTTTTGCATAATAAAAATAAAAATAAACTGTCTGTGCCTTATGTACAGTTATAGCCCATCGCTATAGTTTGATAACGCATCATCATCCTTATATGGTACTCACTTCCTGTTTTAAAGAGGTGCAAATTATTCACAGATTTCGATGGCTCTAATATGACATTTGTCCTGTGAACCACCTAAAGGAGGCTCTACAGCACTGAAATACATATTATATTTTTGCATAAGCTGAAGGATATATTGTCTTGGGTTTTCCCCAAGGTTTCCTTCCAGTGGGACAAAACCTCAAAAAGACAGCAGCCATCCTGATCAGACACCAAAACAACAGCTGACTCCTTTTGATGTGATGGAGCAGCAACTCTAATTTAAGCTCCACCAGATGACAGATTTGTCGTAGACTGGAGACAAATGATCAGATTTTTTTTTTGTCCATTGTTACCCATAATTCCCAGCTGGGAAAATACACAATCAGTCTGCAGTAGATGGACACAGTTGGGAGGGAGAGAGTCGACCTAAACAGCAAGATATGTTGCCAACTGCGAATAAACAATAGAGGATGGGACACAACATCAGCTGCGGGTGGTTTTGTTAGGTTTGATTTTCAAGCCTTTTCTTTTTTTTTTTTCTACTTTATTTGTAACTATACGACCATAAACTCAAAACTGCAGGGGCTACCACACAAACTACAACCCAACTTTTTAAATTACTGTATCAAACTTAGCAAAATGCTTAGAGATAAATGAGATAAGCAACAAACAAAACACACACAGCAGAGAGAATTATGTCTAAAATAAATAATGAGATGCATTTTTCTAATTATAAAGAGAAAACTCAGCATGCTCTTAAATTAAGACGGTTCAGCAAATTCTAAAGTAAAGCAGGTTATTTCACCAGTGATTTAGTTAGGACTTAGTTGTCAAAGAATCGACATCTTCTTGTAAGCGGAAACTCAACACAGTCAACTGGTATGTTAAGTTAGACCTTTGCTTTAGTTGGTTTGATAAACCCTGAAGTCTGGGATCCAGTTAAGTGTCTGATTCTCATTCTTTCAGTTGTGAAACAAGAAAAAAAAAGGGCAAAAACCTGTTTGTTAGTTCAAACTCCAAGTGTCTGCAAAATCTGTGAAGATTGGGAAAGTCGTGTACCCAGATTGAGTTTCTGTTTTTGTGGGCTGGTCTCTTTCTCGTTCACACACTGACACTGGGGTGAAGCTGGGACTTTAACAGCACAATATTCATGCAGGTTTCACTTTTAATTCCACCTCATCTGTAACTTATTTTGTCCACAAAGGACTATAGACAATACCGTTGTTGATTTTATCTAACAATAGCATACTAATGTTTATTAGGATGCTGTATATAAACCCCAACCTATTTTTGTTAAAGCAACCCAATTATTAAAATGTATTTGAGCTATACGCAGCGTCATATTTTGGTAGAGGCTAGGTCGCTAGGATAAAATAGTAGCTTTTAGCTATACAATCAATATATATTCAATGATGGTAGTGTAAGCAGAGATTTCCTGTGGGGATAATCCCACTCAAAGTGAAAGTGGGCTTTATTAAAGGTGTTACATTCCAGCACTGAGGCTGGGCAAATAAAGGGGCCCTTTAAGAATGTATAGGAGACACAATAAAATGCACAGTATCCTACAAAAAAACAGGCCAGCCTCCCATGCAGCGCCTTCAAAGCTGCTCTTTAATTTTTTTTTTTTCCTCCCTCCACCTCGCTCACATCGACCATGATGCTACAGTGAGATAAAAACGCGCTGACGCCCAGCAGCCAATAAATGAGCAACCTTAGACCCCCGGTTACATAAGGAGTTACTGCGGGCGATTCCAAACGCTAAAAACAGAGTCGCGGCGTTAATAGTCTCAGTCCGTGATTTACAAAAAAAAAAATTTAGGGGGGGGGGCTTAGTCAACAGCACGGATCCATCGCTGATGCTGGCACCGAGCGGCCTTTCATCACGCACAACAAAAACACGCACAGCAGCAGCGGCGGAGGCGGAGCGGCAAGATTTGTTCTCGGTTAGGAAAGGTGAAGGAGTAAAAAAAAATATATATATATATATATATACAGAGAGAGAGAGAGACCGAGAGAGAGAGGCTACATACCCAAAAGACGAAGGAGTAGACTATAAGGAGCGTTTTAAGGCAGGTGATGACCGGTTTGGTCTCCATTGTGGTGCTGTGTCGGATCGAGCCGCTGTGGCGATAATAACAGGAGCGGAAAAAAACAGAAACGTCTCCGCGGCTGGTCGCGCTGCGCTGCGTCCTTCGCGGATGCGGCCGCACGGCGTCACTGTCCGCCCGCAGGTTGCGCCGTTAGTTTCTCTGCTGCATCAAACAGCTCTTCCCCTCCTCCCTCCTCCGACACCGTGGAGACAAATATGGTCCCTATTGTGGAAGCATGGGGTTTGTTGAGCGGCGGAGGAACATATAGACCCCTCTGCTTCATCGAAAACACCCCTACATGCGCACTAGAGGGTTTTGTGGGTTACATAAAAACAAAACCAACTCGACCAGAACAGTGAAATATATTCAAAATGGGCAGTTTTTTTTAAAATTTCGTTTCGTCACATTTTCCATAAAAACAATAATCATATTCAAACCAATCTGTTTACACCCTGTCACTTAAATCTATGTGTTTAACCTGAAACAGTAAAAAAAAAAAAAAGGTGAAGTCATCGTGCAATTAGCGAGGTATAGGTAGCAGTGATGAAGACAATAATTTATTACATGTAAATACGCATTATCCTTTTGAATAACGAACGTATTTTGTCAAATTAATGTTAATTTCAAATAATTTTATTTGCCTTTAAACTAGAAGACATGAAAAAGCCAAATCGAGCGTCCACCACTCTAGAACTTTTGCATATTTTGTCCCATTACAATAACAAAATCCCATTCATATATTGGTATTTTAAGTTACCAACAAAGTAGTGCATTTCTATGAACCTAAGTGGAGAGAAATTGATGCATACTTTGATCCATGTTTTTATGAAGGAAAATAGAAAATATATGCTGTACATTAGTGTTCAGTCCTCTTCGTACTAATACCTAAAATAACATTCAGTAAAAAAAAAAATATACATCTCTCTTTAGAAGTGATCTAAGTAGTAATTAGAGTCCAAAGTGTGTGTGACGTTATCCCAGTTTAAATATTGCTGTTCTATAAAATCTTCTTTGGTTCTTTGCCATGAACACACCATGTGCTTTGTGATTTATGGTAGGGATAGCATCATGCTGTGGGGATGTTCTTCTTCAGCAGAGACAGGGAAGCTGTCAGAGTTAATACGAAGATGGTGCATATGTTTTTATACTGAATGACTGAATATAGAAAAGCAGACACGAACAAAGAGAACGATATATGAAAGACAACATAAAAGCAGAATATTTGCCATCGTAGAACGCAGCAATAAAAATACCCAAACTTCAGGAGAGCAGCTGAAGGAAAAGTGCAGCTAAAACATGTTGAATAATCAGATTTCAGAAAAAAAAAAAATAGAGTTCAAGGAAAGGCGTAGCATGAATGCATAATTGGTACAATCAACGTTTGCATTAATGTTGAACTTAATAAGTTCTTCATTTCACATATGTTGCCATTCCAGTGCAACACAGACAAACATTGCAAACATTAAAACAAAATGTACCAGACTTCTATACCTGCCCCTGCTCTGTGTAAACAGAGGGGAAGAGGTTAAATATTCAGTCTAGTATCAGGCTACAACAGCATGGCTGTGTAATAGAAGAGTCTGAGTGATCAAGTAGCTTGCAAGGCTCCCAGACCAGGTCACTCTGTTACATTATTCATTTGACTCCTATGACTTATGAAAGTAATTCTCTTAACCCAAAGTTTATGATACATGCATTTCTATTAACAGACAGCTGCTGTCTGTTCAACTGTAAAATCTAAAAACATACTTGTTGACTTTAAGCAACCAATACCCAAAATTAAATACTACACCCAATGTTATAGAACCATGAAAACCCATCCTATTTCTATTTTAAGGCGAGGCAAGTTTATTTGTAAAACACAGTTTAAGCTGGTGATGGTCAGGACTCTTGGCTTCACCATTTTGGATGAACTGCTTGTCCCGTGGAGACACTTTCAAAATGACATAGCCTACTAAAAGTAAACAAGGTCTATTTATTGGGATCATGTAAATGTGGATTAAAAGTGGCTCAGAAATGAAGCCTTGAGGTACGCCTACAGGTGAACTGAAGCAGGCAAAGTTTTAGGTCAAAACAAATGTTTCTTTTTATTTAAAAATGAAAAAACAAAAACACAAGTAAGCAAACACATCTTTATGCTCTCCATATATTTGTTTGTCCAAATTTAATCTAAAACTGAAGACAAATTAAAAAAAGCTCAACAAAATAATCACAACAAAGCAAACACATAGCACTAAAACGCAAGAGTTCAGTCAGTAGTCAACACAGGGAAGTTTTAAGAAAATACATTTAAAGTGCTGAATATATATATAGTTCTTTAAGACAACAGTCTTTATGAATGAAGTAAGACTTCATACAAATACAACAGATTTATGTTGCCAACAGCAATTATTACAACACTTGAGTCCAAGTGTTGAATTATTCTACATAAACTTTATGCTTCGTAGAACATCTTGCAAATGCAAAGCTGACCACTTTTTTGTAGGATTGGTGACAATTTGAACTTTGCTAAAAAAAAAAAAAATGTCAACAGTTGCCTTTGCTGTTAAAAGTGACAGTTTTGTTCTAGCTTTGTTTGGATGATACATTAACAGTTTCTTTTTGAAATATTGATTACAATTGTAGATTTATTGTATATCAAGTCATCAGAAGTAAGGTCCGATGCTCTGTGCTAGACATTGTTTTCCTTTTTAATGAGAGCTGAACAAGATTGAAAGTTTCACAAGAACAAATACATTTTTCCTTTCTTTGACTTTTAGGCAACTACTAGATTTTTCTTAGGTCAGAAGTGTTTAGCTTAATAATATTGACATCCCTCAAGTTACCCAGGTGGAAGATGTCAGAAGTCTTCCTATATAGTGCAAAGGTGGGGGGGGGGGATGTAAAAAGAGCAGAAGTGGAGCTTCTCAAAGTTTTTATGAAGCTCTGTCAAAGATGCCAGCCTTCTGATGTGGACTCCAACATCCCTGATGTGCTTCTTGGCTCACTCTACAGTTCTCCTCCTCTTCAAAGCCTTTACACTTCAAAGCTGGGAATTCTCTTTTCAACCCTCTGGTCCAACTGTGCGAGTTTGCATCTATTCTCTATACGGAGCCAAACTCTGCCATCCAGGATTCGTATTTTTCCAGGTCTGCAGCAGAGACAGATTTTGAGATCTTCTTCAGAGTCATGGTGAAATCCTCCATGGTAACAGGCATCTGCAGCTCATCTTTAGACAGCGCTCGTATCTCCTCCGGGCTCAGGCCTTGGATTCGACGACGCATGGCCATCATGGATGCATCTCTGATGCAGACATGGCAGAAAAGAGGGTTACCAGGTATCCTGGAACTCAGTGTTTTGAGACTTAAATGTTCAAAAATAAGATGGCGTGGTTTCTATGAAGAAATGCTGCCTAAAGCTAGAGGCTGTTCCTAGATGAAGTACACAAGGTCACTGAAGTAATGATTAAGAAATGAACAGAGATCGTTTCAGAACAGAACATTCCTGAAATCCTCTGCACAGCTTTTGCAAAACAAATCCACAGACTAAGAGAAAACTAAATCTATTTACATAATATTAATTTCCAAAAATGGAAAGGAGAGCTGTGAGAGTGGTGCCCCTCTCCCATCTGTTGCTAGGAACTGCCAGTGACGTGGTTTAATGACAACTTTTTTACAAGAAAATTTGACTGTTCTGAAGTTTTCCAATTGGAAAGAAACATAATAGAAATATTCTGAGAAATGAGTTGCTAAAAAATATTTTGTTTTTGCATAAAAATAAAAACAAGTTTAATCGATAAGTATTATAAGTGTAATAACAGGACTTTTATTTCAGCACCAGTAGGTGCTTTTCTGTTTTAAATAAAACTATGTAGATAATTAAACATTTTTCTTTTTTTTGTAAACCCTGAAGCTGTGTCTCACAAAGGCACAGCTGTTCTTTAAGTGACAAGAATTTAAAATAGAATTCATGTCGATATATTAAGATTAACTACGTAAAACAGACTAATAAATGTGGAAAAATCAAATAACTAAATTTATTTGTAATTGGTTTCCAACATAAGACAGAGAATTGCAAAAAATTAACAGTCTGGTTACACGATTCTGAGTTCTGGACTGAACCTCTAGATTTTCAGCCTTCACTACTCACCTTGGGTCAGTCACATCATATTACTTCATATCATATCCTTAATGTGATTTACCGAGTTCTGTTGCACAAAAAGTTGGAATGTGTGTTTTTTTGGGTTTTTTTGGTCAAGAAATTTAAACAAGGTGCATTTTTATTGAGATTTTACATGGGAGGACAACACAATGAAATGTAAAATTGTGAAATGGATTAAATGTTTTCAACATGTTTTTACACCTAAATATCACAAAACTGGGTGGTGCATTTGTAGTCACAGCTAGAGAGTGAAACTTTTGCCCATTTGTTTGTGTAAAATAGATCGAGTTCGGTCATCCATGATAAAAAACCTCTGTGAACATCAATTTTCAAATACAGCCACAGATTAGATTATGAGTTAGACTTGCCCTGCAGCTCTGGCTTCATGTTTAGGCTGGTTGTACTATTGCAAAGTTAACCCCTGTCCCAGTCTCAAGTCATATGCAGCCTCTAACTCTGATCAGTTTCAATGTCCTTGCTGATAAATGCCAACACCACTGTGTGTGAACACTTTTTACAACTGTTTTAAAGAAGGCTCTGAATACTAGAGGATGAAATTTAAAACAGCATTCACATTACTGTGTATAAGACAGATCTTCAATTGTAACATCTGATCACGTTGTCCCGAGTACGCACAAACCTGCAGACGTTGGTGATGTCCGCTCCCGAGTATCCCTCAATCTTTTCCGCTATGAGGTCGAGGTTGACGTCAGGAGCCAACTCCACCTCCCTCAGGTTGATCTTTAAAAGCTCCACACGGCCCACGGCTACATGCAGACAGAACGGGTCAGGCGTTAAGGTGAGACTTCAAGAGGAAATGGATCTATCAGCATGCATCGTCCTCATCTTGCGTGAAAACAAGTTGGACGACGGTGGCTTGAAAGGTCACCTGTGGGCAACGGGATGTAGATCCGCTTCTCCAGCCGTCGCCGCAACGCCTCGTCGATGTCCCACGGGAAGTTTGTGGCAGCGAGCACCATCACCATTTTAGAAGGGTCATCATTTTCCAAGGCTCCGCCAACACCTGAAAAACGCACAGAATTACAAATGAAGTTTTGCCAAGGTAGTTCTAATTTTAAAAGTATAAAAGCCCACATTGTGGCAGGTTTTATACTTTGAATCCTCTCTTTTTTTCTTGGCCGATCCACTCAATCAGCACCTACTACACACAACACCTCCCCCCTGTGGCCCACTAACCGTCCATCTGAATCAGAAGTTCTGATTTAACACGCCGGCTGGCTTCGTGTTCATCTAACGTCCCTCTTCTGCCACAGATGGAGTCAATTTCATCTATGAAGATAGTTGTTGGAGCGTAGAATCTAGCCTAAGGAAAAAAAAAAGAAGATGAAAACAGTTCTTTACACATGCAGATAAACAAAGAGTCAGGTTGGAAATGTTTAATATTCCAGCCAGAAAAGCAGTCTGCAGAAACACTCACCATTTCAAACAGCAGACGGACAAGTTTCTCTGACTCGCCCCTGTATTTGGAGGTGAGGGTGGAGGAGGACACGTTGAAGAAAGTAGTCCCACATTCTGTGGCCACGGCTTTGGCTAACATTGTCTTTCCGGTTCCTGGAGGGCCAACCATTAGTACGCCCTGAGGAGAACAGTGTAAAAAAGAAAATAATCAGATAGACTGTTGCAGGTAATTGAAGGTAGCTGATGAGGAGTCCCACTGGGAGGATCAGTATTCTGGTACTACGATAAGAAAACTGTTCAACTGCATCTGAAATGCCTACCACAGATAGGAAAACAAATATTAGATTTTACATATTAGACTATACAAGAAGTGTTTTAGTTCATTTGTATGTATTGAAGTCTTAAAATTCTAGCCACATGTTAGATTTCCAGTGTAAAACACTACAAACGGACAAGACCATCAGCATAATGGTTATAAATATTAAGGACCAATATGGCTGAATGCTAAAACTAATGACACTTAACTTTTTTTCTGAACTAACATTTTGCTCCCTTTCCAGCATTCTAAGAGAAATAAGCGCTGCTTTGTTTTCAACTAGAAATGCTTACATGTGCATACAGTAGAAAAAAGATAATAACTGAGCTCTTGTAAAACACAGTAAAGTGTTGACTCTGAAATGGCAGGCCTGAAGGGAAAAGGTCTCACATGATGAGGCTAAGGAGAGGCCGACACATAAGATGATGATGGGAGAAAAGCTGGGGGTTCAAAGGATTTTGATAAATTAGAAAAAAATAGATTAAAGCAAAGAAGTTAGGCACAGCACATCTAAAACAGAGCCAATCCACTCATCTCATACATGTCCGACATTAATAAGTACTTAGAACTGTGTGAACACATAATGCATGAGCAAATTCATTCATACACCTAAAACATTTTCAAAAATTGTATGTGACAAACCTAAAAACACAAAGTAGTGTACATCTTACAAAGGCAGAAAATGATACATAAACCTTTTTGCCAAAAATATGAAAAGAAAGTCAAATTCATCTCTGAATGTTGACTCAATGCTTTGCAGAACCAGCTTTCACTGCAAGTCTTCTGGAGTATGTCCGCTGACGTTGAGGCTAATTTTTTACAAATCATTTTATTTAGGTGCGTCAATTTAATGGGGGAAGATCAATAGAAATGCACGTCACATTTTTTATATTTTTATTGGCAAAAAAATAAATCTAAATAATATAAACTGAAGTGAAAACATGAAAAAATACATTTAAATTCTAAACGGGGGTATCAATATTTTTGACAGTGCAGACCTACCTTCCATGGTCGACGAATTCCCTTGAAAAAGTCAGGCATCCACATGGGGAGCACAACAGCTTCTCTCAGAAGCTTCTTAGCATCCTCCAAATCAGCAATATCATCCCTACAAATCACAGAAAAAAAAGTCAGAAAGCAGAATAAAACAAAATCCATCAAAATAGCAAAACTTGTAAAGAAATACACATGAAACCCACCAGTGTACATTAGGATTACGGGAGATGATGTCTCTCTCTAGTGAGTCCACTAAGTCGCTGTCATACCCAGTACCATCAAACTTCTTCTGTTCTCCTTCCGCCAATGAATCCACTTTCTTACCCTGCTGAAAAAAAATATTTTTCCTTTAGAATAGAATATACTTTATTGATCCCCAAGGGGAAATTGCTTATTTGTAGAAAGCTACTCCATCTTAGGTAATAAAGACAAAGTTTGTAAAATATATATATATACCTAAGAGTGATAGTTCAAAATGACTAGATATAAACAAATATAAACTTATATATAAACAAATACATATAATATATAAACAAATATAAACTTTAACTCCCTATATTAATTTACTAGTCAACCAAAACATGAGCAACAGCAGCTGTCAGACCTTATCATCTTTGGCCTTTGCAGCCCTGTTGGCCTGCCTCTCTGCTTTAGGGTTGGCCTGAGCGCGTCCTCCTCTGTGCTGCATGCCAGGAGAATCCTTCCTGTGCTGCTTTATTGCGCTGTTAGGCCTTTTCACCACAACGGGATTCCTACAAATACACAGATGGTTAAACATACCAACGATCATTTCTGACAGGGAAACAGTGGTAATAATAATAGACAGGAAATCACCCCCCACATTCAAAACCAGACCTATAAGTGGAATAGTGATGCAGTGAGGCTGTAGAGATAAAACCGACTATGCAAAATCACACCCTGTGTCGTTTTGTCACACAGCCAATTCAGATACAACATCACTCACCTGTGTTCCACTGGGATGGGTGGGGGCCAAACTACTGGGTCCTCTGGTCGCTCCAGAGGGACAAGGATGTCGACTGGCTTCTCGGACTTGAAGCTCTCAAGGGTTCCCATGATGCTTTTCACCTGCTCATATTCCTCAGTCAATTCCTGTCTGAGCTGCTCACACAGAGAAGAAAGGAAACAATTTATTTTAACTTAATCTTAACATTAAGTTAAGTTTGCTAATTGATAAGATGAGTGGCCATTCTAACAAATATTAGCAGTTTAAGCCAATACCAATGTATTTATCTATTGTTTGCCACTGTAGCAGGATTGTAATGGATTTGATAAGATACAAATGATCATTTTTCACCAAAGCTATCAGGTAATTCTACATGCCAGGCAGCCATATTGGATTTTGAGGTAGAGGTGAGAAACTTCTGACTTTTCCACTAAGAAGTCTAACTTCTAGGGGCATTTTTGTTAATTTTTCTATCTTAAAACTCAAAAATTACAACTTCAGAGTAAATGTGGGACAGAAACTATTTGTTTTTTCTTTTTATGACAAACAAGTCCATGTCCTCTAAACTGTACTATTTTAAAATGTATCTCAAAACGGTGGCACATGGAAATCTGGGTACAGTATTTACTGAAGTGGTAGCTGTTAAAAAAAGCCTTGAGAATCACTGCTCTGAATGCATCGGTCTTGATCCAAGAGCTCTTTGTGCTGTACTTTTGTGGCAACCCCTAAGAAAAATCCCTTTTTTAGCTTTATGTAATCACAGCTTTCTTCCCTCTTCAGATGTTTTCAACAGGGCTGCTACCCACTTGTGTTGAGTGGCTACTGGATGTCTGTCTTGTCTCAGATTCGCAGGGGTGAGGGTGTGGGGGGTTCAATGCTCTGTTCATGATCTGGGGTCATTTCCTGTTGTGTTGTCCAGCTCTCCAACTGAGAGAGAGTCAAGCACAAGGGACTCTTTTACTCAGCTAATTTAAATTCAGTGTTAACAGTTGCGGCCTCATCTTCCTCATGCATTTCTGAATTTGTACAAATTTGATAAATATATAGTCTTGTTATTATTTAGTTTTATCTATATTTCAAAATCTCTAGAAAATGTGTGGAGAATTAGGAAAAAAAAAAAAAAAACATTACAGGGTTCCTGTAGATTTTCCATGTTTTTCAGGCTGAAATCAGCTTGGGCATTTGGCCAAAGTGCAAGTATAAAAGTTCCATCTTAAATTACTACAGATAGTTATATGGTGCTCTTGCTTTAAATATACCCTGCAGAAACCAGAAATGGTAAGGATGAACAGACAGGTGGATTAACATATGGAAGGACAAATTGATGAGAGTTGACAGACAAAAGTTGAACAAGTAAAAATGGATGAAAGGGTAGACACATCTAAGGACAAGTGCATGTGTGAATGCTTGGACAGATGGATGGAAAGATGGATTTATAGGCTGCATAAGCACCCTACTGAAAAACTCCCAGAAACCCAATAACCAGCATGTTAGATGGGAGATCATGAATTATAATAGAACAAAAAATATATCTAGCCTGATAGTAGTAGTAAAAATAAAAACCCTACATTCAAACTATGCAAAAAGAAAGCAGGAAAGTAAGCCGTAATCCAGGGTGACTCCTGTGCATTTGTCCTGCTGATCTGCAGTTCATTGTCAATGCAAGTGAAAAAGAAGGATGACTGACCTGTTGCCATTTAACTTTCAGAGCTGGATCTCTGAGGGACTGAGAGTGCTTGTGGATCTGCTGAATCACGCCTTGGTAGTACACCACTGAGGAGTCATAGTTTCCAAGCAGGGCATACTCACGGCCCTTCTTGGCGTTGTCACATATCTCTGCCAAATTCATGCTTCATAAACAGCTGTAGAAAAGCAAACAATCTCCTGAATTAACCGCGCGATTTAACAACGAGTTTGTACATTTTAGTTACTGAAAAGTCCACGGAACTCTACAAATAATTCACTAAGTCTCATTCATGTTAAATGGCCAAAAGATTGAATTAATTATGCAGCTTGCAATCAGTTATACAGCAACACCTGCTACATGAAAATAAGCTAGCTGATAACAGGGACACTGATTTGTTTTTCGTTTTTAACGCGGGTGAACAAACAGCTCGGGAAAAATACAATAAAAACAATTCAACACCCAAATTACTGTACGAACATATTTACAGCCACTTTGACGTTAGCTTTTTGCTAACTCGCGGTCAGACGGCGACAGACAAAAAAACAAATTCAACTGGCCGCCGTGTGTCAGTAAGCAAACACTCCCATAATCCTCCCACAAGAGACACATACCGTGCATTTAACAATACCTTTTTTTTGCGAAAGTGTTCCTTACACCTGCACAAAATGCGACTGTGGGTGAGGTAGTTTATGAATTAGCAGTCCAACGTTGAGCAAGGTGTTACCATGGGGGCAAAGAGACGCCGCGTGAAGAACATGGACAGTCTAGGTTGCCGCGATGCTTTCACTTACGCGTTCAAAAAATGGTAAAGAAGAGAACACTGCACATGAATGAGAGATTATCAGGAGAATGGCCAATTGGGAAGGCGGAAAAGCTAAAGAATCGATGGAGAAAATGTATCTACGTCAGCTTTCCACATGTAACAAGTCTATTCGTTTTTAGTGACTGGACTGAACTGAAATAATTATTTTTGCACGGGGTTTATTAAACGCTTCATCAGGGTTGTTGCTACGCAAGAGATGGCCGCTAGTCGTCGCTGAAAATAGGTCAAATATTGAAATCTGGGTGAGACGGTCTCAACATTAGAGACATTTTATTTTCATTCGTCCATTCTCCGCTTGTTCTTGAAGGGTCGCCAGGGAGCAGGTGCCTATCTCCTATCTCCAGCGGCGACAGGCGTGGTACAATCTCGACAGATCATCACAGAAGAAATAACCAGCTCACACACTTACACTTTTGGTCAATTTGGAGACCAATTAACGATCAGTAACATGTTTTTGGATTAAGCTGGAGTACCAGGAGAGAACTCACGCATGCACCGAGAAAACATGCAAACTCTAAACAGAAAGATCCCAGGCCAGGATTCAAACCCAAGACCATATTGCTGCAAGGCAACAGTGTTACCACTGTGCAACCAGCCCCCATATAATAGAGCTTGTCGGTCGTGACAACAATAACACAAGAAATTAAATCAAGTTAATTTATTTCCATTTAATTGTTTATCTAACTGGTGACATCATTTTAAAAGTACATTAAAAAGTAACATTTTTCAGAGCCCTGTTCCTGCAGTAGCTCTGACAGATATTCTAGAGACATTTTAACTACATATTAACATTCACATTCACTGCAGCACTGTTTTTTTCTGTCATTGCAGCTGGAGTATCATGAGCTGTGGTGGTTCTTAAAGGAATGCTGCCCCTCACTCAAACAAACCCCCCAAAGAAAGAAAATCTAACTGAAAATCCATAGATATAATACAATGAATAAGAAGCCCTCCTAATATAAATCCAGGTTTTACAAGTTTCTATACATCATGCTTTTCAACGATTTTGCTTATTGCAAGAAAACACTGAAAACACTTTTTTTTTGTATTTTCAAAAGTAGAAACAGGTTCTGTAAATTTAACTGTTTTTAACACGCAACTGTTCAGTGTACAATAAGCAAAATACTATGCATTTGTGCTGACCAGACAAATGAGGCCAGATGTTAAACTGGGGTTGAGCAAATCCAATTTAAACTTGTCTAAGTAATAAAATGACTGTTCCAAGTAACTGGACATACAATTGAGCCTTAGAAAACCCTTTTCACACTCAACTTACAGAATTTAATTAAATTTTTTTGCTACACTCTCTGCATGCTGCTCTGGGAAGAGATCTGTAACACCCCATCAAAAACCGCAACTAAACCACAGCCTTGTGGGATGATGTGAGATGCTGGTAGGGAGGAGCGACTTTGGTTTCAGGTTCCCCCAGAAATTGCAGTCTCTGCTTGGCCCATTTCACAATAGCAGTGATGTTCTTCGATCAGCTCGGGGTCATCAGAGAGCCGCACTCCGACAAATTAAATCCCATTCACTTTCTCTCCTGGACGGTCGCTGATGCTGAGGCTTTTGCGTTTGGCTCACGACCTTCAGAACGAGACGATCGTTTCCTTTGTTTTGTCCTCAGTGAGGTCGTTTCTGCACCAGCCCTCCAGCTGTTTTGGCTTCCAATACCATGAAATGGTCCCACTACTTTGATATCATCTGCACATTTAATGATCACAACAGATCCACATTGATAGGACAATAATCATGACACTGCACTGATCCAAAAGTTTCAGCTTCCTTCATAGTTCTATAAATAATGCATAGTAAAGTGCGTTTTCTTCATCACTCAGACTCAAATAGTCAAATTGCTATGCTTTTGTAACATGTTGTTTAGACAGTTTACATGCAACTTAATTATCAGTCATGTTTGATACATTTCATGTCGATTCCTAGGAACCAGAGCTTATTCTAGATATGCTTTGCAGGCCAGCTGTATGAATTTATATTTTGTACCCATAAAGTAGCAGCATTTTACAACTTGCATTCTTTCTTTTTCATTTGTTGTGTAACATTATTCTAGACTTGTGTTTGCAATGCATACAGAAAAGGAAAATGATTGCAAGTTTCATCACAGTTCCATTGTCATTCTATCTGCTTTGGTGACTTTAAACATTTTATTTTGATTTTCTGTCCAGCAGTCAGCAAAGTAATTCAATGACAGAACATAATTCTACTAGAGAGAGATCGACGTAGACATTTCTCGTCAATCATAATTGTTTTCTGAAGTGCAAATACTTGACATATCTCCACATTGACTTTTTGTAGAAATATCGGTTAAACTTTTGCTCCAACCGATCGGTCTTTGCTGCCATGACCGTGACCTGTGCCTCACATCAGCCAGAGAGCATTTTAGAAATAACAGAAAGCTTCTTTCTACTTTTGAAATGCCGCTCACTAATTTAGTGACAATGTTGATTTTAAACAGATGTTCAGACGGATCCTGTGGCCTTTGTCCACCCTGCAAGTCCACAGTAGACCTTAGCACTGACAAAATGTCGTTTCCTGTTCTCTCTGGTTCCTCAGCTCCCTAACAGAGCTCTCACTCAGCTGCTTCAGTCTCAGGGGCTTGTGGCTCTTCAGCCGATAAGCTAAAGTCAGGAAGATGGCGTCAACATGCTCCTTCTCAGCGGGGTCTTTGGCCGAAGTCTCGAATAGGGGGAAGTTGTAGCTGTCGGCAAGACAGTGAGCGGCAGAGGCGGGCACCTGCCGATGTTCCCTCAGGTCACATTTGTTTCCCACGACGATGCGCGGCACCAGGGGCCCCACGGAGTGTTTGCTGCACTCTTCGATCCACTCGGGGATGCTTTCGAAGGATGGCAGATTGGTCACGTCATACACAAAGATGACGGCGTGAACGCTGCGGTAGTAGTGCTCCACCATGCTCTTCCTGAAACGCTCCTGACCCGCTGTGTCCCAAATCTGCAACTGGAAAAGGGGGCAGAAGCAGATTCGTTGTTGTTCAGCGCGCACAGCAAGAGTGACGCTGTCGTTTTCTTACCGAGCAATCAATCGGGACAAGAAAACAAACGACAACATGGAGAATCTCTGTTTGGTCACCGTCTGGTTTGCAGAGTTTGGTTGCAAGAATCAGTATTGTAATGATGAAGACAGACCTTTGACATGTGATTTGGGACTGAGCTGGTTTACAGTATTTTGTCGTAGTATTTATAGAAGAAATAGAAATTAGGGCTGGAGCAATTAATTGTGATTAATCAATTATTAAAATAACTGTCAACTAATTTAGTAGCCGACTAATCATTAACTGGCCTTTTTTTGTAGTAGACTCAACAAAGGCCAATTGCTGGAGAAACAACATACTTATTAAGCTAAAACCTTCACTTCCAGGGTGAAAGCAAACGTAAACACACCCAGAATAGGAATAGAAAGGTTTAAATGAAAGCAAATCCACGAATTAGAATGGCCTAGTCAAAGTCCTTACAAAATGGATGTCTATAGATGCTATACATGAGACAGTTTGTGAAGAATGGGCATTAACATAAGTCTCTAAATGCACAAAGCTGGTAGAGACAAGTCTTAACACAACTTTTTGTTGGTGTAAAAGTCAAAGAAGACAGATTTGTGGTTGAGGATGTAACGAATACTGATATTTTTGCAAGACATTGTGTCATGAGATGTAGCAGCTGTTTACCTTCCATGAGAACATCGAAGAGAAAACTGTTGAATGAACAGTTCTAATTATAGACTTTTGCAAACTGAAAAAATGTTAAAAGTAAAATATAAAATCCTAAATTGTGGAAAGCTGTAGCCCATTAGCCCGTTTTTCACTAAAGAAGCTATAATTTCATGTGACGATTAGAACGCTTTTCCTCTAATCTTCCAATAAAACCAATACACCAGGCAGAGCATGTTTATCGTTTCTTGTGGATAATTGCTGACGTGTGTCACCTCACCTTGATGGTCTCTCCGTCCAGCACCACCGTCCTCTCCCTGAAATCCACCCCGATAGTTGCCTCTGGGTTTTTCAGGAAAGTGCCCCCGCAGAAGCGGTAAGTCAGGCACGTCTTCCCCACGTTTGAGTCTCCTATGACTATTATCTTGAAGATGCGCGCCTTTCCACAGTCACGCTCTGAATGAGCGGATAGCTCCAGGGAATCATTCAGATTGAAAACTGTGTCAAATTCTTCCTCTGGTTTGTTTTCTATTGCCATGGCTCATCTCGTTGCTGTCTGGACGGCGGTGAGATATCGCGAGAACTTAAGAAAGCGTCGCTAGATGTCCCCCGTGGCCAAGAGGAAATCATTGGAAATACGCTAAATCTTGCCTGTGGTTATTGTTTTATTGTTTTGATTTTAGTGAGTTCTCCGAGGGAAATTAGCAAACGGACTGTGCACATTTATATGCAATGAATGATGAAAAGGAAAATCACTTGTGTTGTTTAAATTAAATGTATTTTTATTTCATTTAATTTATACACTAAAACACACTATTTCTTTTACAGTTTAATGTAAAACTTCCACATATCTTGGGTAACTGAAGGAGTAATTGTTGCTTTTCTAGATTCTTTCTCACATTTTGGTTATTTTTTTTTATATAAATACTGCCATATGGAAAACTATCACATCTCAAGGTCATATGGGGGTAATCTAATCTTGGCCCACCCCGATATATATATATATATATATATATATATATATATATATATATATATATATGCACAGTCTGTTTGCTAATTTACCTCAAAGAACTCCCTAAAATCAAAACAATAAAACAATAACCACAGGCAGATTTTGCGTATTTCCAATGATTTCCTCTTGGCTACGGGTGACATTTACCGATGCTTTAAGTTCTTAAGTAAAATTGCTCATTGCTTTTATATATATATATAAAATATATATATATATAATTGCACAGCATGAGCATGTGTGGGCTCTCCAAACACTAAAGTTACATTGAATTTAAATTTTTCATGGTTATTTCAGATTTTTGAAAATGTGACTATATTTTACCCATATAGAGGTAAAATTAGTAAAATTCCAATTTTACCTCAAGAAAAACGTTAATAGTCAGCGTTGGTTCTCCTATTTTATTATTAACTGGTCAAAACATGTCACAAGGTCCATCTTTTGTTTAAATTCATTGTTAAAACTGCTGTTTTTTTATTTTTAGAAAGCCAGTTTTTCATGTTAACACATGGTTCTCTGTGCTGTAATTCCATGTACTGTTCAGACTGTGTCAGAAAAGTCTGCTATCAACATGGGTGGTTTAATACAAAAGACACCAAAATGACATTTTCTAGATATAATGGACACCAGTTTATTTTTGACATATACAATAAAATCACCTCCTAATCTGTGAAAAGTAAATGTAAAAGTAAAATGTAGAGTCAAGCTGACACTCATCGCTATGGACCCTTTGGGTAAAATAAAACCCACTGTTACTACTGTTGCATTGTTGTATGCTGACAGAAATACTGATTCATCTCCACATCATGATTGTTTAAGCAGAAGCAGTTCGCTGGTCTTGCATTTCGCAAATTTTATGCTCCCAAAAGCCATTTAATGCCTCTACCATCTCTCAGCATTTTGGACCAAATACTGCTGATAAAGCAAAACAATAATACATTTCATTTCATTTTGGAAGGCAGAAATTAAATGATCCTTCTACATAAAAAACACATAGTTCTGAATACATATCGTAAAATGAGCCACTCGTAATCACAACAAAAAGAAAGTCGAACGTGGCTAGAAGGCTTTTGAGCCCAAACCTGAGACTGCAGCAAACACTGACTTTGTGGTTTCAAACTAAAAATTTCACAACCACTTACTGAGCGCAGAATCACATCATCTGCATAGAAAAAGCCCTGTTTTTCGTCCAGTTTAGTTTGGAGTCATAAATGAGAGGCACTTAAGCTGCCAGACCTCAAAGTTCTGATTTTACGCCAATTTGAAGCTGGCGTGCAAGCGCATGTTCAAGTTAAACACAAATGTGATCAAAAACATGTCATTATGGAACAAAACTCAGAGTACAAATAATTAAATACTACCCTCTATAGTTGTCCATATGTTTAAAAATAATAAATAGGAAAAAAAAAAATAGTTCCAGAGTTCCCACAGCTTTGGCGGAGCCAAATGAAGTCTAGTGTTTTGCAAACAGGGACATGAATACATCTGAGAGATGTTTAAGCACCAAGCATGAGACGAAACCCCTAATTCAAATGTTTAAAGTCCACTCTTCATCCCACGTTATTCACGTGTATGTAGGTATCCCGACGTTCCCACTGAGGCGAGCATATAATGAAAAAGTTTGAAAAATTAACAGCTTAAGGGACAAAAAAGATTTGTCCCTGTGAAAGCAGGAAGGACACATATATGGTAAAAGTAGTGTTCAGATAATGGCAAGAAAAAGGTGTCAATCCCTGTGCTGTGAGTGAAAAGGATGTAAATGTGTGCCACACTTTTAAGAATATTTGTAAAAACATTTAACAATGATTTTTTTCCCTTCCAATTCATGCCCTTGTGTGTTGGTCTGTCATTACACAGAGATGTTTGTTGTATTTACTTAATCTCAAAATGATGTAATACTGTAAGTGGGTGAAATGGAAAGAAAAAAAAACCTCTCCCAGTCTTTAACTTATGTCTTCAAGTTAAATGGCTACTTTAATACTGAAACATCACCAGTGGCAAACAAAAATCCCCAATAAAAATAAATAGCCATTATAAATAAACACTTCTTTTGACAGGGGAACATCGGTTCCCTACCAGTTCTCATCAGAGAAAGAACTGGAGCTGCCGGAATCGGAGTCTGCATCCGTTAAGCCGTCCAGGTCCCAGTCGGCGCTGGAGCCGCTGTCGTCGTCCTCCTCCGTGGAGAAGCTGTGAGCGGACCCGAGGCACGCCGGGTACACGCGCGTCGACACGCACACGGGCCCCAGGGTGGACACGTACACCGCCATGATGTTCTTCCACGCGTCCCGAGCGGGGTCGTACTCGTGGATGAGGACCCTGTTCTTGTTGTGCTGAAGCAGCGTCTGCGTGAGGAGCAGCAGCCTGCCGCTGTGCTGGATCACCTGGTAGTTGAGCGCTCGGCTGTCGATGGGGATGTCCCCCAGCCTCTTCCACTCCCCTCTTGCAGGGCTGTAGGCTTTGACCACGGGGATGTCGCACACGCAGACGATCTGCTCCTGGAAGACGCAGGCCTTGTGAAGCTTGTCCCTTCTGAGCGAGCCACAGTGGCGCCAGCGGTTTCTCTTGGGGTCGTAGCAGAGCATTCTCCTTTTGTTCACCACATACAGGTGATCATGCAGAGCCACCACTTGCATTTTCCCCAAAGAGTGAGGCAGCGGGGCCACCAACGTCCACTGGTTCCTCTGGATGCTGTAGCACTCTACCTCCTTTAATCTGACGTCTGTGACTGGATTTCTTCCTCCCAGAAGGTACACGTGGCCGTTCAGGTAGCCCATCCCTGAGTGGATTCTGCCCAGCAGCCTTTCCGCCAACTCCTGCCAGCTGTTGAGGACGGGATTGTACAGCCAGAAGTGTTTGGAAAGGTGGGAAGCCAAATACAAGTTGTTGTCCGGCGTGGCGCAAACGATGAGCGACTCCATGGTGGAGCGTTTGTAATCTTGACTGCTGAGATCTTCCAAAGGCGGAGCCATAAAATACAGGTCCTCGGAGTAAGGGTCGCAGCACATGATGTTGTCGTTGGGCAGGCCAAAGAAGAGGATCATCTCCTTCGCGCTCACGCCTATTCTGTGTTTCGGTGCGTCCAGAGGTGCAGACATGGCGCAGCCGTCCTCTGCAGACCTGCTGAAGAAGGATGCCAGGTATGTCTCGATTAAAGGCCTCGCCGCCAGGCTCTCCAGATAACACTTGTCCTTCTCGCTGAACAAGCTCCAGCGCACACACTTCAGCACCTGCAGGGCGTCCTGTTTATCCACAGGTGCGTTCACCTCCAGCCACTGGATAGCTGCAGAGCACACCGTCTTCTCACAGTCCACGTCCAAAGTATCGAGAGACAACAGTTCCTTAAACTGATCCGAGTTCAGCTCGCACAGATCCCCTCCGTTAAACACCTGATTGAAGTTCCTGGCAATGAAGGCTCGGGCGTTCTCCTTTAACTCCGGATTGTCGTAGGTGTCCGCAAACTTCAGCATCCCCACGCAGTTGGAGTGATCCAGCCTCCTGGTCATGAAGCCGGAGCAGGCTTTCCGGATGTACTCCAGCTGCAGCATGTTGGCCGCCGCGTACAGCCGCTGCACGTTGCTCTCCGTGATGGTCACCCTGCCCGTGTAGCAGTAATCGATGATGACCGACATGGATTCAGAGTCCACGCCGCGGATGAGCACCCTCTCCTGGGCGCTCTCGTTCAGCCCGCCCGTGAACATGCTCTTGAAGTACGGGCTGGCAGCGGCCAGGACGTTGCGGCTGCACAGAAACGCTTGACCCACGTCAACTCTTCCTCCCTCGCGGTGCTCCAGCGATAACTCCTCTTCGTCCTCCTCATCGTCGTCACACTCAACCCCGATGGTAACGTCGCCGAGCAACCGAGAGTCGTACATCAGTTTCAGCTCGTGCATCAAGCTCCGAGCGTGGCTCACGTCCTCCAGCACCTCCGGACCGTTGAAGCAACCCAGCGATGAGGCCATTACTGCAAACTCGCACTTTTAAAGCCCAAGTCACAAGTTGTCAGGCGGCAAACATGCTGCGCCTCTCCCTACTCTTCGATGAAAATCAAACCTGGTTAAATACACTACAGCCGAACGTCCGCCTGAGTGTCCAGAAACTAACATTTCTCGGTGTCCAAATGAGCTTAGTCTCACTTCTGAATGAAATATAATCTACTAATCACAAACAAAGCATCGCTTCATGTCGCTGTCAAAGCTTTTTCTTCTTGTTTTGATAGTAGCAAGCAGATAGCTACAATACGATTAAATAGGCGTCTGTTTGGAGTGGGCTGCTTCTTACTTCCGGAGAAGGAGTTTCAGAATAATGTGCCCTCTCTGTGAATTATCACAAATACTGCTTATTCTCCCGCTTTATTTCCAAATCGCGAGTTCCTTATAATGCTCTATAATTTTATTTTACAACATTAGCTACTTTGCTTATTTAAAATCAAAACCTTTCTAACTCAAAAATAGAAAATTAAATCTCTTATTTTGAAGCCTTACTGCATGCTGAACTTGTACGCTCTCACAACCTTGCTGGAATACAGCTCAACCTTCTGATTGGTTTGCAAAACTGTGTCAATTCGGGTTAGGTTGACCGAGATTCAATGAATTAAGTATTTTAATTATTTTATTAGAGAAATATTCTTTCCCCGCGAAAGACATAAATAATTTAAGGAATTAGATGACTAAACAGACTTGTATCGTTTAACAAGTCCTAATAATAAATGGAATAGGATAAATATGACATCATCTTCTACAACTGATGAAAGATATAATGATGTAAATAGATACAAAATGATCAATGAACGAATCTTAACAAAATTACTCATGGATAGCCTAATAAAGCGAAACACCAGTAATGACCCAAAACTTGAACAGCACGATTATGATTCACAAAATGTCATAAGCATAACTGCACACTATATTTACTTTCGTCTTAACTCTACTATGGTTAAAACCATTTGATTTCTGGGATAATTTACTTGCCTTTGGGCTTTTAGTTACAAGATAAACAAATCCTAATTTTTGCTTTGATTAATAATATCAGCCCTAACGTGAGTGATTTTGGTTACCTCATTTTATTCTTAACAATACATCCATTGCTGGTTTTTTATGTACCTAAAATTGGCCCCCTTACCCATCACACCAATCTACAAGTTGAAGGAAGTCCTAAAGACTAACAAATAAACTTTGAATTAAAATAACTCACTCGGAGCCCTAATAACTGCTTTGTAGCTTTATTGCAAAGTATTTATTTAGTTACAAGACAAGACGCTCCACATAAGATGCTTCTATTGTTTGGTCAGTGATATTAATCTAGTCTAGGTTTATAATTTATGCATGTCATTTAAGATCAGTAATAAATATGACCAGAACTGCATTTTTTTAGGTGAATCTGCGGTTGAGGTCGTTGATTCTGCGCAGGGCGTCTTGGTTGCGGATGGTCTTATGGACGGTGATGATGAAGGGGAATGCTGAGGGCAGTTCCACCTTTTTACTCAACTTCTGATGACCCCAGTGGAGACAGCGCAGCCATTCTGCAAGGTCACGCCGACCTCCTCGCTCCAGTGCGTCTTGGAGTAATTTGGTCTTATTTGGCTTGTCCCATGACCTCTCGTACCTGGTAATCAATCCAATATCAGAAAAAAGGAGAGAGGTGCAAAATTTTCTAATGTTTTTATCCCAAACAGGATCCAATGATACGAAGTAAATTTGGTGCAAAAAGTACTGTGACATTAAAATTGTGTTTTTTTTTCTTCTTCTTTCAAAAAGATCAAGTTCTGAAACCTGAATGAGCAGACACACACCAACACCCACACCCACACATAAAGTACCATCTTTCCAACATGAGCCTGGCCTGTTCGTTCCTCTCTGTTGATTTGGTGTGGAACTGGTGTATTTCAGCCCTGCTGAAACCAAGTTCAGATGCCAGAACTGCCCATTCAAAACCCAGTTGTTGGGAAATCTCCTGCAGCGTACTCAGGTTGGTCACAGCATCCTGATTTTTTTTTTTAAAAAGGCATGATAAACGCTCTATCAATCTTAGATGTAGTGTATGTCAAGCTTATATGTAAAAAAAAAAAAAGGCTTAAAACTTACCTCTTGAGCTTTGTTAGGCATTTTTAGAAATACCGGACTTCCGCTCCTGGGCCAGGATTTAGCACATACAGAGCAAGTTTCCCAACAGCAAGAGAATATACTTATGGCTTCTTAACTGTACAAGCCTGAACGTTACTTTGGAGACTTCCCTTCAAAACACAAGCATGTTAAAGATTAGTCAGCTCAGCTCATCCAGGGTCTTCGCTGCAGCAAACATCTGTCCGGTTCAATGCTCTGCCTCACTTTTACAGCCCATATAAAAAGTTCAACATTCCTTTTCTGCATTTATTATAAAATGTATCCCATAGCATTAGGCTAAAAAATAAATATATCAATAATTGGGTTTAATGTAAAGTTATTTAAAATCCGCCAAATCATTTTTTTTTGTATCAAAACAAATATTTGTTTTGAATCAACAATTTGCTCAGAATCTGATTTCAACACAAGATGTTTTATGCATCCTATGTAATTTTGATTGAAAAAAGGACAGAAAAATAGAATAGAAAGATTATTGTCATATTTTGTAGCTTGTGATTGTGAATAGGACCAAAATGCAGACATGAACTAGGAATGAACACAGCGAAGGACTTAATGATAAACTTACAGAACTGGAACAAGGCTGACAGAACATGGAAAGTGGACAGAGCAATAGGAAGAACAAACAAATAACAACAAAAAAACGAAGAGCTTATATACTGAGGTGAGAGTGGAGAATGACACTGAACACAAGTGAATAAATAAGGGAATTAGGAACAGCTGTGGAAGAGAACAAACAGGCAAACTAAGGCAACGTGAGTAACTAACACAAAGAAATGAACTGAATATGGGAAGACTAAATATGGAACTCAAAACACAAACACAAATGAAAACCAAAGCACCCAAGTGATATGCCATAAATTCAGTAATTCTCTTGGCTTCTCAAATCTGTGTAAAAACAAACAAATATCTAAATCTTAGATAAAATGTGTTTGAAAGGTATGTTTCTTCAAGGTGTTGCTGTCATTGTTTTTCTTTCTTAATACAATTTTACTGAAATATTTAGTGGGAGTAGATCCATGTTCTTTGCTGCTTTACTGTTAAATCTTACTTCATCTCTTGTCAGTTTTTACTATGTCTTGTGCCCTAAGAATTAAAAATGCTAGAGTATCTCTTTCCCTGTTAGGAAAAACAGTTTTGGGTAAACAGCACTGATCTAGACGTTGTAAAACAGATGTAGTGACATCTCTTTACACATGGAAACAAAACAGAAACTTGCTGCTCAACTTGAGCTTTAACAGATTCTGAATCCATTTTGTTCCTTACCACATCGGGTGAGAGAAAGAGCGGACAAACATGCTTTGAAATGATTTATTCATTTTAAAAATTAAGCCCCTCTTTTTTTCCCTTGTGATCCATAAAAAGCATGTGCAATATTACTGCAACAATTAAATTTATGAAACAACTGTAAAGATTTCATGTAATTACAGAAAATGAAAGAAAGTAGCCTCAATATGAAATGTGTGCTCCGACACAAATTATATCATAATATCATATTTGATCAAAAAAAAAAAAAAAAACAGATGATTTACTTTTACAGGTGAATCATAATTCCCATCTAAAGTGCTGTAAGGTCCAGCCATAAAACAGAACTATCAAGAAACACAACACTGTTTAACAGGAAGTAACTTCATTCCAGTTTGAGAGTCTTCTTCTATATCTTACCACGGAATGAAAAATAAAATAACATTACTCGGAAAATCAACCACAGAAAACCATTGAAAGCATTCAAAGCATGTACGGAAGCGTTAGGCTTGAGAGAAATTTCCATTCTAACGAATAAAAGTAATAATCATCAACAAAGAAAATTCAAAAAAGAAAAAAATCAACATAAAAGAGAATTTCTTCTTTCACATTTAGCGTCTTATTATCAGAGTATTGCCTGTTGTTATCATTGTGTCATCAGTGTTTAAGCAGGTAGTTTAGATCCAGCCTGCTGGATCCACACTTTTCTCAGTCTTTGTGTTCACGTTAACAGTCACTTTCTCTGGGAGGTCTTGGCAGCATCATTTTTAGAACAGCACTTTGCTCCCATGCAGAGTAGCCCTGTGCAGCCCTCAGACTTCACCTCAGTTCAGTCCGTTTGGGTTCAGTAGCAGCCGTCTTTCCAGCTGCCGTCCCTCAGGGCGCTCAGAGCAGCCAGGCTCTTTGGAGGAGCGAGCAAACTGTGGGAAGAAGGAAGCAAGTCTACTGAGCATCTGATAAACACGTAATAAATAAACGATTAACCAAATCAAATACACTGACAAGAAGATTATGAAACTTGTAGAACACAGAGGGAACAAGTGGTGACTCCCTGCTAGTGCTATCAGGCTTCATTCAAAACAGTGAATTAAGGTTCTGGGATGCAGGACAAGATATGTAGAAGCATGGGCACGCAGTATATAGACCCGAGCCAGCATCGCCCCCTACTGGCATGAGATAATTACTGCAACTACGTTGATGCTCAGTTATCACTTTTGATCTGTAGCTATTAGAAATGCTATTCACATCGTTTCGCTTTGTTTCCCTCTTTTCCTCTCTTTGCTTTGCTTTCTGCGTCACTAGCTGGATTTGTTTGGTTTAAAGTTTGACTTGTGTTTAATTGCAGCACACTTAAGCAGTAAAGTTCAGTAACAGACATGAAGACTGTGCACATCAATCACACAATGCTTTATGCTTTTATATCTTACAGAACAAAGCATCCTGAAGTGCCACTTGTACTATAGGACCACACCAAGCCATAATTGTACCAGAACAGAGGTCAGTAACCTTTACAATACAAAAATGTTAAAAAATTAAAAATTGAGGGATTTGCTTCACCATAATTAACTTGATACGATCCTTTGAAAAAGATAACTGATCAAAATTTATGAGTACCTACCACATAAATTTAGTTTAATGATTAGGACACCCAGTTTTATTTTTGTTTTCAAGTTTTACATTAAAAAAAGAAGAAAAAAACGCAACACTTCCCGAGTAAGTTTGCATCTGAGAATGAAACAAAAAGAAAAATTACTGACCTAACAACAACACAAAAAGATGAATAAAAAAAAAACCATACCTGCGCGTGGGCTGCATGATTTTACTCGCACGTGGAAGTCCGCTCGCCCCCACTAAGGAAGCCGGACGAGGAAGCGAGCTGCGCGGGGCGGCCGACTGGTTGATGCCGGTCTTCAGGGCGTGCGGCAGCAAACTTCCGCTGGCTTTCAGGGGCTGAGGAAGTGCCGTGCTGCTCAGGATGCAGCTCAAACTGGCGGAGGTGGACAGGGAGGTGGAGGTGGGACCCTGCTGCACCGTGGGACTGACATAGGCTGTGGCTTTCAGCTGCTGTCGTGGAGTGCTGGAGAAGTTTCCAATGCTCTGGACTCGCTGGGTGAGCTGGCCCGGGGAAGGGACTAAAAACACAGTGGGAAACACACAAGACAGGCTTGAATTATGAAAGAACCGAGCCCCGTGTGGCTGATTTATCGGTAGACACAAGGGTCTTACTGGAGGACTGGAGTCGAAGGAGCCCACTGGACGAGTCAAAGCTCTGGCTGCTCCGGAGGGAGGCCATTGGTGGTAAAGAGGAGGGGCCATTGGAGGGTGGGTTGACAGGGGAGGCCAGGCACGGAATACTGGGAACACTGGGCATGCTGGGAGCTCGGATCAGGTTGGGCATGCTTCTCCGTAGCTTGTCTATTCAACAACGTTAGCGCACGTTAGCAAAAAAGATTTTTTAAAGGAAATAGCACTTATAATTTGAGAAGATGTGAAATTTACAAAAAAACAAACAACAGCAACAAAACTATAACTCAACAAATGGAACATTGTATTTCTGTTTATGGAACAAATCTGTGGAGCAATCTGGCAAAAAAACCCAAAGAGAGTAGATTTTAAGAAAATAATATACAATACCCTATCAAGGTAAAATGTGGCATATTCACTCAGTAGAAAAGATATCTTTTTTCATTATTATTACTTTTTATATATATATATTGTGCTTAAAGGTGTATCTCTATAGTTGACTGATGCTTAGTTTTTACGGTATAATGAATTGACCTTTGAGAGAAGGGTTAGGGCTTTAGGTAGATGCTTTTCTTCCAACTACTCTTTTTCATTCAGAACTTTTGTTTATATCAGCATATCATCCCTTCGTTTTAAATTGTAGATTAATTAAATAAGTAATAACAGTTGTGCTCAGATCTTGCAGTATTGAACTACTGCATTAAAAACCTTTAAAAAAAAAAAAAATAGGTGTTGCGTGCAAAAGTCCAAACTCAGCTTTGAATTTTTCAAACAGAAAACACTCACCTGTGCCGCTCCTGTAGGCTGCGTGTGTGTCTGCGATCAGGCTGGAGGGTCCGGACAGCTGAGAGAGTCCGCTGAGTGAAAACTGCGGGCCGGCCGAGGTGCGCCTGCAGTCTCTGAAGCTGGAGAAAGTGTGAGAGTGGGACATGCTGCCCCGCTGCATAGAGCCCGTGCGAAAGAGTCGAGGCTGGGGAGGCGGCAGCTGGTCGTAGCCTTCGTCCTCCTCGTCCTCCTCCTCCAGGTCCAACTCACAGCGCCTCAGGGAGTGCAAGGAGAAACTGGAGCTGCGACGGCCGGCTGTGGCTGAGGTAGAGGCGTAGTCCTGGCGAAGGCCTAGAGGAGAGGGGATCGATACTTTTATCCTGATAAAAATACGAGCCTGAACTGTATGGTGTATATGATATATTTCGAATAGAGGCGCCACTCATCTATTATTTAGTCGCTGTATAAGTAAGCCAGACTGATATAGGGCATATTTCTGAAATGGTCTGCATAATTAATGAGCTGGCTACTCAAAGTCAACGTTTCAGAGGTCACATACCCCCTCTCAGTCCCTCCATACAACCACGGATCAGCATTTTCATTGTGGGCCACAGACAGAATGAGCGGAGATACAGCACCGTCCACAAGGTACTTAAAAATCCTTGGAGTAAATCCATCTTTCATTTCAATAAAATTATTGAATGCTTTGGTCAAATGGGCAAAAAAAAAATTGCTACAATTTGGCTGACTCACATTACAATTTACTGTATGTTGTGTCGTTATTATTTGGTAGTTAGTTTTTGAACCACCGATTAATTCCTGCAATTTTAAAAAAAGTTTTTGTTCACAAATTTGAAAGCTTAATATTAGTTTTTCTACAGATTTCTCACATGATGGAAAGTATTTATTTATGTAATCTTTCACAACAAGATAATCATTCACACACACATGACATCCATATATCGGCCCTTAAGGGTTTTTTTTGTTTTTTTGGACGGTTAGATAAGTTCCTGTTTGTTGTCCCTCCGGGTCTGGTCTTTGGGTCAGTTCTGCTCATCATGGCTATTACCGATACACAGGAGAGTTATGGGTCAAAAACTAAAGTAAAAGCTGCAGATTTGTACTCTACAATGTATGCAATAAAACTATTTGTCAGTTTATGTTTGCTGGAAACTCAGAGAAAACACTCAAGTTGTTCTCAAATTCAAATGTTGTCAATCTGCCAACAGTCACCACTTCTTAAGGTTTGCCAATTGAATTTAACTCCACTAGCAAGTGTTTGAGCTTTCTACTAGTAGAAGAAAGATGTAGATGTATTCCTGATGTTGATGAAAACGCTGATTATGGATATGTATTTATATTTGTGCGTATGAAAATATTTAGACTGTTGTAACTCGTCCTGTCTTAACCTGTACTGCTGTGTGCCTTGCTCAGGAATTTCTTTAAAAAGATCCTTTAAATTTATGTGAGTTACTTTAGCTAAATAAAGAGTAAATAATTAAAAAATAAATAAATAAATATTTTCAGTTTATAGGTGACTCACTCTCCTCTTGGAGTCGTGCCATGACCTCCACGTCTGTCATGTCCTGCAGTTTGTAGCTCATGGAGATGGAGTCCTCCTCCAGCTCTGACACACCTATGTCACTGTCCAGTGAAGACTGGGGTGTGATGGCTGCGTGGCGGCGACCGACATCTAAAACGATGAAGGCGACACTCATTCTCAAAAGTTTTTGTTTTTTTTATAACACCCATTAAAGACGCTCCGTGGACAGATAATACTTGCATGTGTGTGCATGCAATCATCCCTAATTGATTCACTCCCATTAAAGGAGATGAGTGACTAACAGTCACTCATGAGGTCAGTGAGGTCTTACTGTGGAGAGATGAGTTTGACAGGAAGGTGGGCGCTCTGTCGTTGAGGCTGCAGCTGGCCCTGGGAGGGGGAGCCGGCTGGACAACGGGCTGGACTGACGATGGCACTGAGGCTTCAAAGGAAATGAAACAGACAATATTTAAGCCTTGCTTTACTGATATTTCTACCTTAAATTATGCTGGATTGAGTTTTTCTCCAGTTGAACATGAGACTGGTCATCTCCAAACATCGTCTGGGTCTGACTATATAATCTCTTCTCTGGAATTCGATGTAATCTGATTCCAAGCAGCACGAAGCAGGTTATTCGAGAATCTGGGTTATGTCAATAACGGAAGCAACAACTGCTTTTGGCACAACTTTCAGATTAGTTTGGATTAGAATATGAATTTGAAACTGAAGAAGGTTACGTCTGATCATTACGCACAGAGTCTAGTGGACTGTAAATAATCAAAGTGCAAGAACAAAACTATTTATACCCAATGGACTTTTGTGTGTTAGACCAAGATAAATGTAAAGATTTAGCTCAAAGCACCTTCATTGGTTTGGAACGACCCAGTCAAAGTGTTCATTTTTAATCTGCGGCAAGATTTGAAAGTTCACAGATGTTCAGAGATATTCAGACTCCAGGTATTACTGCGGTGAAATGCAGTTCTACAAAGTATTTATTTGTATAAAAGTTTTAAAACCATATATCAGTTTCCCTCCACATTTCAATCACGTCCTTCTTGGTGTTGATCGATTTAATAAAATCCCAATAGGACACACTGAGGCTTGTGGTGCTAAAAACTGAAGGGCTATGAATAATCGCACAAGACACAACAACCTATTGATCATTCTTCTCCGTATCCCATAATCCCTGCAAAAATGTTCAAGTACTATTTGGCTCTCATATTTTATTTGGAGATGAGCACAGCAGTGTCAGGAACATCAGAAAACCTGCCTTTATGTAATGATAAACTTAATGCAAATATAACACTAGTAAAACCACACCAAAAAATCTGATAGATATCCAATCATAACGATCAGGATGGATTGACTTTATTGGTTCCGTAAAGCATTTTGCCTCAGTCGGATGCTTCAGTCTGGTTTAACGGAATCAAAATTCTGATGGAATCATCCTGGAGTGACTCCTGTGGTTAGCAGCGGTGACGTGCACAGCTTTGTGTTACCTGGGGTCTCCGTTAGTGCAGCAGGTTTAGCGTAAGGCAGGACGGGACAGCTGAGGGTGGACAGTCCCTCTATGCAGCTGTATGGACGGACAGAGGACACTCCTCGCCACCGCTTTGCTACAGAAACAAGATTACATGCAGTGAAGGACATGTTAGACGGACTGCCCTCCCCCTATGTTACGCACTCGCACACAGCACATTGATTAATACAGTTTGACACACTCAGGCCCATGTTAATCTGCCTCTTACAGATCAGAATTGATATTTTAAATGATTGGATCAGGAAAAGCAAAGATGGTAAGACAGGGTTTAGCCTCCAATAGCAGCTTATTGAGCTATACTAAAGCACAGATTTTTTTTTTTTTTTTTTGGAGATGGGTCTTAGGTTAAGCAGGGATTGTGCATTTAGGCTACATCACAATCCAAAAATGAAATTATATCCATGGACTGCTTCAGAATCTAAGGTTACATCTATTTTGTCTCAAATCTTTTAAGTCGCAAAACTGCAATGCTTTTCATTTCATTACATTTTTTTTTAATATTGCTAATTTTCGTCAAATATGACCTAATATCTTAGCTGAACGCCTAACTTAAATACCTCCAATTAAGGTCGATTGAAATTTAGCAGAGCATGAGCAAACCCTTAACCTTTGCAGACGGTAATATTTTTGTTTTTACCCTCAAATGTTGAGTAAATTGGTCTTCATTGTCTGACCTGTCCAATGTGTAAAACGCCGGGTCCATCCTCGCTGATTAGCAGTCTGAGAGGTGCTCTCCTGACGAAGTGGAGTGTTTTGCATTCCTTACACAATTAGGCGCAACCATTACAGAATAAAACCGGCATTCACAGCAAGTTACAAAACTGCTTCTGGTTTGTTCAAGACACAAGGGTGTATTCAGGACCCCGAGGAGGAGAGCCAACTTGAGAGAAAGAACGCGTCCTTGAAACGTCCACATCGATGCTCATTACCGAGTCACAGGGTGGACCCAAGACCACAGTGTGAGAATATTTAATCACGGGGAAATATTTTGTAGACAAAACCACATACATGAACATCTTGTATGAGCTTTCACCGCATAAGACTCTCTGAAGCAGGCTGTTGAAACTGTGAAATCTGCTTCAAATGTGCATTTAATGTAACCGGTGTTTCTATGGTAACAACATCCCCACGCATTACAGCTAAGGGTCTAGTCCAGCAGCAAATGTTATTTATTGGCACACATATGTACCAGTTATTGCATTTATATACATATAAGCTATATAAATTGATCTGATAATATCTTTTTTTTTGGTAATTTTAATAATCCCTTGTCCCAGATATTGATAACATATTTTAAACTGGATTGTGGCCTTAGTGGTAAGAGGTTGTCCATCTGTTTCTAGATGGGCAGAAATCAGATTTGGTCTATTGTAAATTGTTTATGTGACTTACATTAGCACATAAATGACAGATTTGCTGGCTGTGGAAAATGAGCGCACTCTATAGCTGCAAGTAGGAAAAATAGTGGGATTTACTAACTGATGTGCTCAGTGTCCAGGCTAAGCTTACCATTAGTAAGAAAAGCTGATGATAAACAAATTTAATTTGGAACCTCCGACTATCCAAATTAAATTTCTGACTTCTGGAGATGTTCAATTTTAACTTTTGCCATCATAAGAGTTGAAAAATGCAACTTTGAAGTTCAAATAGAATGCATAATTACCTATTGATACTAGAGAACCTGCTGGATAATGTTTTTATCTTGCGCTTCATTTGTTTAAAGTTAGAACTCTGATCAGTTAGATGTTTCATCACACCCGATTTGAGTTCATTTTAGTTGCAAGCAGAAGAAAACAGTGCAATTTGCTAATTCATGGGCACTAGCTAGAATTAGCAATACAAACAAACAACAATGTATTTCTCTCAGGTTTATGAATTCAAACCTGAGAGAACTTGAAGGAACAAGTTCAGGAATAAACATTGCACAGTAATTAACAAAGCCAGGTTTCTAAAATATCTTACCAGGACTGTTTCTTTCACATCTACCCAGCACACAAGGCATTTTTATTTTTAATATGCAAAAGGAATCTTGCTCAGAAATATCAGAAATTTTGATTTGAATGCTGTTAAAAAATGGAAGAGGCAGAGACAGGAGCCACCGATGGTTTTCCATACACTATTTTACTTTCTGTTTCTTTATTATTTTCCAAGTTGCACTGTAATCTGCGCAATAGGAAGTTCAAATCTCCTATCATGTACATATATAAAATGTGATTGTAGATTAATTATGTTTGTCTGAAGGATAAGCACACTGTACCTTGGTCCAGTCTGTGACAGAGCGTCATCTTGGCCAGCTCCACCTCCGGCCCAGGGTGGTCCAGGACCTGCCTGCACCACTGGAGAGGGCTGAGCATGCTTTCACTAGGTGGCTTGGCTCTGGGATTCACATACAGCCTGAGACACAGAAGCACTTCAGTCATGTTCTGCAGCCTTTACAGACAACCTTTAAATGATCTCACTTGCTGCGGTACTTAGTCTTTTACAGAGAAATCTTTCACTACCAGTAGTTCAAAACCGAACATAGTGAGTGCTTTATGTATTTTTACCAAATGTCAGAGGGTGTTCTGAGTTTTGTTCTGTTTGGTGCAACAATCAAAAAGGATATCTATGTACATATTCTTCAAATTCAGCTCAAATCAGCATCTGTGTGCTTGAACCAACTGGGCAGTGACCCAAACACATTAAAAATGGGTTTTGCAATGATCAGTAATATTAAAGAGATAAAAAGTCACATGCCTCTTGTCACTGGAAAATTGATGAACCATGCTTTACAGTTCATATATCACATTAAATCAACCAAGTTTACTGAGGTCTGCCGACTCTGAGAAGAGGATTGGTTAAAAATCCAGCCAGAGCTACATCAGAAATCGATGGTTACAGAAGATAATAATGAGTATAAAATGGGACATTTGACCAGATAATAGTGGAGTTGTATGTATTTGAGGCTTGACGTCGTAATAATCGGAGTTAATAATCCATCCACAAAAATAGCAGTTACGCAAATGATGGAAAGTCCAACATTAATATGGGAATCACATCAACGATGAAGGTATACAAACCTCCGACCAAAACTGTTATAGATAAATATATGGAGAAATTACAGAAATGTAACAATCTCAAGAAAACAAGAAAACACATCTAAAATTATAAAAGTTGCTTCTCTGTTAGCTCTGCTACTCCTTCTCGACAGAGCGCTAAAATAAATCTAGCAAGGATCTATTCCCGGACTCTCCAAAGTTGGAGAACATAAATAAGACAGGAGCGACCTTAAATTCAACAACTAGGCCAGAGTGTTAGAGTGATTTTAAGGTCAGCTTGTCATGCTAGACGGAAAAAAGATAGGGCAGGAGATGAGCGCCGTACCCCATCAGTGCTGCAATCAGCTGTGTGCTACATTTTCCACATCATCACATCAGATACATAAAGCTGCTTCAGTAGTCAGCATGTCAGTTTGAGAGCAACCCAAGTCAGCAGCTCTGGCGCTCCGCACTAGCTCAGCCTGGGGCTGAACACCACACACAAAGCCGAGCTGTTTGATCATAGACTGAAGGGGGTCATTGTTTCTAAATTCATCCCAGAACATGTGCTGCACCCTGCATCCTAAGATTCAGGTTTATTTTTACTGTAGCTCCTCGTGAAAATAAAAACACTGTTTTTCCAGCGTTTCTACGTGTAATCCATGAGAAGAGTAAACACCATTATCAAAGGAGGCACAAAGAGGAAGAAATCGATTTTGGGGCCATTTTCTGCCAATAACCCACCAGTCACCACAGCACTGCTATCATGTCTTAGAAATTCTGCAAGCTCGATCCTTTGCACTTTTGTGTTAGTCAAGTTGTGGACGAACAATGAATTCTTTCAATTCAAGGGTCTTGGAGAATGTGATCAGTCACATCATATAAATAAGATTTTGGTATGAAATGTTTAAGATCTTGGTAGCAGCAAAGAAATTGTTTGTTTTTTTTAATTTACAAATCTTTACAGCAGCTTAAGACCAAATGTGTCAATTAATATCCCTTGTTTGTCTACAAAACAAACACTAATTGTAGCTTTAAATAATAGTTGCTGACATAACTAGAGATGCAGTAATCCGACTGTTCCTGGCCAATGTTACTTTTCAGTTTTCTTTGCCAGTGTTTCTAGGGATTGCAACACATAGAAGACTTCAAAGCTGTTGTGGGATTTTTGATAACGGCACAAGCTTTGAGTCCACCTAAAAATCTAGGGATGGCAAGACTGTCCCCACTTGTGCATCAAAGTATGACCCTGACATTGTCTGATTTTTATTCAACTCAAAAACGTGCATCAACGTACAAGGGCTTGGTTGATTAATTTAAAGACTGAACACGATGAGATTTATTACGCTTGGCGCATTTAAAGGCCAGAAGGAGATAAAAACCCATCTACTTTTCCAGTATTCAACCTGCCGATCACTGATGAAGATTGTCTGATTTGGCCAACTGATTGGTGCATCTCAGGTATGACCATCAGACTATTATGATCTCCCCTTGGATGATTTAAAGTAACATGTTTGCAACTTCTTTTCAATCTGAAATAAATGTAAATTGATTATGTTCATAGTTTGCTCTTTAGCAAGCGTCAAAATGGATTTTATGGTCAGCTTACTCTTAAAAAAACGCAATTACAAGTAAGTCGTTTTGATATACGTCTCAAAACAAAAGCTTTGTTCACTTGTGCCACGGGCTAGCCCAGACAATAATCAAAAAGAAAATATTAACCAAAAAATAAACCTCTAGCTTATTGTGTTTTGGTCACAATGCAACAATTGTTGTGTCCCTCATAAGTTTTAATCTTGAGTACACAAAGATCATATGTGGGGTTCCTCAAAGCTCTATTCTCAGACTGTCTTATTATTCTTCTAATATTTTTAATGTAATTTTCTTTCCCTTTGTTCCTTTCTCTTTTTTGTAAATCATTACCTTGTATATGAGGGGGAAAAAATAAAAATAAACATGTCTTGCCTATTAACGTCTGTGAAACACAAGTGAGAGAGTTTTCCATATGAATTTATGCAAAGATGTGTCTACAGTAAGCTGTCTGACATAAAACAGAGTGGTTACCAGCTATCGGGCTCTCCGATGGGGAGCACGGCGTTCAGGTCCAAAACATCGACCTCGTCCAACACGGTTGAGGCACCGGCGGCGCTGCTGTCCTCCACGGCGGCACCAGGAGACGCGGAGCTCGGCTGAAAATACGCGAACGGCTCCTCCGCCGGCGCCCGTGGCGCCGAGAAACACGGGCGAGTCGGACTCGAAGCGTCATATTTACAGGAGAAACTGTCACTCAGACACGCCGTGGCCCCGTGCAGACACGACAACGAGGTCTGGAGATGAGGGCCGACGGAGCAATTGTTTACAGCGTTCGCTCTGCTCCGCAATTGTTCATTCTGCTTCTCCAATTTTCGGACCAGCTCCTGGAGCTTCAGCACCTCCAGCTCCGCGTTGGCGATTTTAGTGTTGCCGTTGACGTCCGCCATCCTCTGGGGGTTCAGCACCTCTGCTTCCATTTGCTAACAAGCACATTTGAGAGGAGCGGAAAGCACGGCCTGCTGGCAGAGGGTCTCTTTCGATTCAGAGAGGGTGTCCAGATTCCCCCCTTAAAGCTACTACTCACAGACAGCCTCACACTGATGCTGCTGCTGCTGCTGGTCTCTTTGAGATGCAGGCTGTGCAGCAGCCTGCATCTCATTGGTCAGCAGCTTCGAGTTAAATTCCCATCACACCACCACCGAGGAGGTGTTTATTATAGCCACTCTGAAGACATTTAAAAGCAAAGATATGTGCAATATCTTTGTTTACTGGCAGGTGTTTTTGTTTTTTGTTTTTTTGTAGCTTTTTACTTTTTGATCTAAAATTTGATATTAAATAGGAACCCAGTCTTTGCGTTTAACCCATACAGTGACAAACTGCAGCACCATATTACAATTAGAACATATTAAATTTGTTTTAACTAGCAGTACATTTGTGAAGACAGAGTAATTTTTCTGACTTATTCTTTTGTTCGGACAGTCGTGTCTGAAATGCAGAAGAACAAATTTACACAGAAAATTGGCATTTTTACTGACCGGTGTGCAGCTACACTGTTTCTTAAATAGATCTCCATTGATACCTAATGACGTGTCATGATGCACAACTTAACTATCAAACTTTCCTTCTGTTGTATTATTACTAAAATATATTTTTTTTCTGATATCCTAACACATAATAAAATGTTTATTTTTATTATCTTGAGCCACTTCATTTTTTGCTATTCATAAATCTTTAACTCAAATATAAATGTGGGCTCAGTCTTTTTAGCCTTATTGACAAATTTCATGTTTTGACATCTTTAGTCTGACGAACTTTTGGCCCCCTACTGGCCCAAACTTGGTTTGCTTATGTCTTGGGTCGGCTCTCCCAAGGAATTGGGTAAATTGCCAGCAAAGACATAATAGCAAGTTGATTTTGAATTCAGTTTATTGACAAAGTTATTGAAAAACAAGTAATGTACTCCAAGTATTTTACATACATACCAAGTATTGTGACTTTATTGCTCTTTAGGGCTGTCTTTCAATTAGCAGTAGACACAGTGCTGATCAAATGCTGTTTGCTGTTCCAATACGTAATATATTCCATTGCAGTTGAAAAATACAAAAACAACATTGCAGAGTGCTTTAATAATTTGAAAAGTATATTTAACATACATTGTTGCATTAACTTTATTTGGCAAAGGCAGAGACACACTTGTATAGAGAATTGCAAACAGATATTCTTAAATTCCCCTCTAACAATAGAGACAGCCTGACCTTTTACTTGAGATTTTAGCATCTGGTTTAAAACAACAACAACACAGTCTTCAGTAATTTAAAATTTTATTTAAGTACAAGCCTTTCTTTATTATCTTTTTTTTTCTGTATTATCACATAATAATTTAGCAGTAAACATAGACCCAAAGAACAGGGACGTTCAAGAAAAAATGTAAATAAAGAAGTTTTTTTTTTAGAAATTTGCCCTTATTGCACAAAGAAAAAAACCCCGGCCCTCAATATTGTAGAATACCCTGTCATGTTACTCACAAGAGTCCCCCGAGAAGTGACACATTAAAGAGAGCACAGAAAGACTTACAGTGTAGAGGTAGAGACAGGAGTATTATAATACAGATATACTAGTAGATTTCATGCCATGTGTGGCCTGTAGAGTCACATGAAAACGTAATTTACATTATGTAACTGTGATTTTTTTGTCCAAAGCACCCACTTAAAGACGTCTTAGTAAGACCCTCGTCACCCACACCATCAGAATGCAGTAATCTGTGAGGAGGCTCAGCGGCGCCATTTTTCTGTCAGGAGGAAAGGAATTGGGTTTATTCACATTTATTGATTGAAGAGCTGAACAACAACAACAACAACAACAAAAAATAGCAAAGAGATTGTTCATTTACCTCTGGTGCTCTCGAAGCAGTTTTCGCAGTGCACCTTGCGCTTGTAGATCCACATGCTGTCCCCAGCTTTCATGTAGCCCAGAGAGCCGTTGCAGACATCACACTGCCAAAACAAACAGACGCTTAAATGAAGACGGATAATCATGCTTAGTACACAGCAGCCCGGCTGATGACTGTTAATGTCTGACATCTTCTGGATAAATGTCGCTAAGCACATTTATGTAAGGATTTCAAAGCTGAGCGGAGGGGATAAGGCCAGAGGAGGACTTCGGTGATGTATTTCACATATTTTACATGTATTGACAGGAAGTGTCCTGGATTTCTGCGCAGCCTCTCTGTGCTGCTTGCAAACCTATCGAAACCCAGTATTGACAGAGACTTGGAAAAGTAGTAATGACCCTCACATTTTTAAACACTTTGCCACATCCCAACCATAAACGTTTCAACTCTTTTTCATCCAACTTGCCATCAACTTTGACCAGCTTCCTTGTTCATGCTGGAGAAAAGCATCACCAGAGCATGACTCTGACACCGCCAGGTTTTAACATGCACGTGATGTGTTCAGGGTCATTCTCATCTAACTGCAGTATCTTATTCCACATTTAAGCTGCTTTCTCTACATGACCTGTTGCAAAAATAAGTCAAGAGTTATCCTGAGCTTCACGTAATACTCTCTTTGAGTATCCAGTCAAATAATTGGACTCTATTTAATAACTAAGGGATCTCTGGAGAAATTGTGTTGGGTACCAGAATGAAGGGGGCTGAATAAAACTGGAAGCCACAATTTTCGGATCTGATTTTTTTTTAAATGTGAAAATTCTCGCTTATGCTCCACTCCGTGTTGATCTGTCACACATCATTCCCATAAAACCACATTGCAGTTTGTGGTTGTAATATTATATAATGGGGGAAAGGTTCAAGTTGATGAATAAAAGTTGCATCTTGAAACTGAAGGTCTCACTTTGAAGCAGGTGGCGTGGCAGTTGATCTTCATGTCGTCCAGGACCATCTTGGCGTCTCCAGTGAAGGGCTTTCGGCAGGTGGTGCACAGGTCCTTCTCCAGCACAGGCCTGTTCAAACAAGACACCATTGCTGTTCAAAACATGCTAGCTTAACTTTAACTTTGTAAAAAGTCCATCAGCAAGTCTCCTCGGGTCACCTATCCTTGACCTTGACCCTTCATGAAACCTTTAAACTCACTCCTAAGCTCATTGCTAGTGAAAGTCTTGTAAACCAGCTTAAAGGATTTGCAATAATATTCCAAGAAATTCTGCCAACATAAATCTCGTGGTCCTTAAAGCCTCAACTAATTAGGCGAGCCCTAAGTGATACTTCATATTTCAGATAAATTCATTGCAATTATGTAGAAGATCCTCAACAATTTTCTATGAAGACATTTTGAACCTGTCAAAATGGTGAAACGCTGCTTTGGTGGACACTTTCTTTGCCTCAAACGATTGTTGGATGGGCGGCTTTAAGCATTACCCTTGGCTTGCCTAGCAACGCCGTAACTAACTGGTCGCAGTTTATTTAACGTTGTTTGGCTCAAACTCAAACATTCTTCTCAGGCTTGAAAATTCATGTTATGTGTTATGCAACTATAGTGATGAGCACGGTAAACTTGAGTAAGGATTTACGTCAGCATGTTGGTGGTACACAAATTCACTGCTGACTTCGGCATTTAGCATTTTGCAGCTACTTTGTGCTATAAATGTCATAATCAAGAGATGATGGCGGTGTTCTTTTCTTACCTGTCAGGGGACTGATAAGCACTCTTTGTGGAAGAGTATGATGTGGAGCTGTAGAGAGAGGGGCTGTTGAGGCTGCTATACTCATAGCTGCAAGAAGACAGAACCAGAGACACATTTTACTTTTCTGTTGCACTTATTCTTTACCGAGCGATTGTTGTCCACTTCCTCTGCCACCCACCTGGAGTCTGGTCTGGAGTAGGAGTAGGTTTTATAGTCACTGTTGTGTTTGTGCAAACAGAGAAAGGAATTAAAGATAACAGAAACGCCACACGTATATTTTTATTGCAGTAGATAACATTAGATACCTGTATGAGCTGGTGGGAGTATAGGGAGTATCGTCAGTGTATGAGCTGTAGCTGTTCATCAAAAAAAAAAAAAAAGAAAAAGTTCAGACATTATTTGGATGCAGTAAAAAAAAATATTTTATTTTACTTTTATTAATACAACAAAGGAAACTTGTGCATTGATAAAAATATCTTGCTTAAAAGTTTTACACTATTGGAAAAGGTTTTTTTTTTTTAAAAAACAAAAAAACAAAACACAATCCTCTGAAAGGATATTTCCAACGGTTAGAAAAAGGAAAATTTAGAAGCAAGCTTGTTGGGCAAAAATATTCACACCTCAATTTCACTGTCACTTTACAACCACAAACCTCGGTTTATGTAGTAAAACAACACAAATAGTGAATAATTACGAAGGAAAAGGAAAATAATCCAATGTTTTAAAACATAAGATCTGCATTGTAGTCAACCCCTACCTGGACAGCTCTTATTAGAAACCATTTTGCTTCAAGAACCTTCCTAATTAGTAAATAGTTTCTCCACATACATAAACTGATGTCAATTTAAATTCAGCTGTATAGTGAGGGCTTTAGTGCTTTTTTTTTTAGAGAGCATTTGTGAACAACAGCACAAAGGGTTAGCGCTTTTACGTATACTTCTTTACATGTTTGCAAAACCTAGCAAGTAGCTAGCTTCTTTTTTCTTCTTCTTCATGTGTTAATTATTGGGATTTAAGTTATAGAGTAGCTTAAAGCAGGGCTAGGTTCTAAAATCATTTTCTAAGCTTAGAACAACTCACGTAGAAATAAAAATGTTAAGAACGTAAAATTGTAACAAAATACAAAATACAAATTTGTAATTTCAACTTGGCTGAATGTGTAGGGATTTAAATTAGCAACTTTTTTTCTTTTTTACGTTATAGGTTTTAGGGTTGCGGTCTTTTCTCACCTGACGCTGCGCGTGGACGATGGTGTTGATGGGGTTTCGACTCTGATGAAAAATTGTAAAAAACACTAATATGTCAGAACATACAGTATGTCTTTGTCCAATATTGAAAAGAAAGAAAGAGCCACTCACTCTTTTTTGGTGTTTACTGTGATAATATCCTTCTCGGTTTTGCTTGAACTGTTGAGAGGATGAACATTTAATGTTTTACCAACGTAATAAAAAACTGATCTGTTTTATTCATTTATTGACTGAAACATCTCACCTGACAGGAGGTGTGATGGCTTTAGGCAGGAGGGTGTCATAGAGGTTATCCTTGGGCCTGTTAAAACAATGACATCATCACGGCTGTAATTCAGACACTGTGAGGCGTGCTACTTAAAAATGGAGGACAGGTTTCAGCTTACGTTGAGGAGGACTTTACAGTGACTGTTGGTGTCTTGGTGTCATCTCTTGAAATCAAAATGAGAATAAAAACAACATTTAAATAGACTTCCTGGCATAACAAACACTAATATTAATACCGTTATTAATAGTTATAATATATACAATATATTCACTTTTGATGTTTCAATACATTTTTTGAATCAAATTAACTCACACAGTGTTGGAGCTCTTCACCGTCACAGTCTCACTGCTGGACACAGGTGTTTTTTTACTGTAAAATAGGAAAATATTCCAATAATTGGTCAGATGAAACTATAACAAATGTCCCACATTATCATGGCATTACTGGGATTTAAGCAACTTGTATTCAAGAAAGTTGAAATGCACAGTACAGAAAAACCTACCTGTCTCCACTCTTGATAGCACTGGGAATCAGTGTGTCATAGAGTTTGTCCTCAGCACTGCAAGAAACAATAAATACAAGATCATTACTTTACCAGTAGTGTACCACACTGTTGTTTCTTTTTATCTATCTGTGCAACAGAAATATGGAGAGGAAATTTTGTAATTTTTATAAAACATCTTCCAATGTGGCAACAAATTCACATCACATTTCATACACATTTGCATTAAAATGCATATTTAAAGAATGTTTAAGCCTCTGAACTTTAAAAGCTTTAAAAACTGAAGTAAATCTATTAAGTTGAAAATATTGCATTTTATTCTGTAGTTTTGTATCATGTTGCAGTGTATTGTGTTATATCACCATATTTTTCTGAGGCACCCCACATGAAATGATTGCAGGTTAAGGTCAGCGGTTTGATGACATTTTTTCAAAGTATGGTGTTAAACTTACATTGCATCACTGCTACTTTTCACCGTTACAGTCTTAGTTGTGGGCACGGTTGTTGTGCTACAAAGGAGAAAAAAATACATCATAATGAGTATAAATTCAAACACTCCCGTGTATCAAAGCACATTTGCAGTAACTTTAGGCTTGGTGAATGAAAATATCACCTGTCTTTAGTTGGGGAGTCGTCCTTCAAAGGTGAGGGTTTCAGTGAGTTGTAAAGTCGGTCCTCTGGCCTGCGTGAAAAAATATTAAAGGTAAAATATTTTAATACAAATTAGTACATATTATAATAACAGGGAAATTTAATACGTTTAAATCTTACTCTTTGGAGCTCTTCACCGTCACAGTCTCACTGCTGGACACAGGTGTTTTTTTGCTGTAAGTAAGAAAGTATTCCAATAATTGGTCAGATGAAACTATAACAAATGTCCCACATTATCATGGCATTACTGGGATTTAAGCAACTTATATTCAAGAAAGCTGAAATGCACAGTACAGAAAAACCTACCTGTCTCCACTCTTGATAGCACTGGGAATCAGTGTGTCATAGAGTTTGTCCTCAGCACTGCAAGAAAAAATAAATACATGATCATTAATTGACCAGTAGTGTACCACACTGTTGCTTTGTTTTATCTATCTATGCAACAGAAATATGAAGAGGAAATTTTGTACATTTTGCAAAACATCTTCCAATGTGGCAACAAATTCACATCACATTTCATACACATCTGTACATGATAAAAATGCATATTTAAAGAATGTTTAAGCCTCTGAACCTTAAAAGCTTTAAAAACTGAAGTAAATCTATTACATTGCAAAATATTGCATTTTATTCTGTAGTTTAGTATCATGTTGCAGTGTATTGTGTCGTCTCATCGTAGTTTTCTGAGGCACCCCACATGAAATTATTGCAGGTTAAGGTCAGCGGTTTGATGACATTTTTTCAAAGTATGGTGTTAAACTTACATCGCATCACTGCTACTTTTCACCGTTACAGTCTTAGTTGTGGGCACGGTTGTTGTGCTACAAAGGAGAAAAAAAATACATCATAATGAGTATAAATTCAAACACTCCCATGTATCAAAGCACATTTGCAGTAACTTTAGGCTTGGTGAATGAAAATATCACCTGTCTTTAGTTGGGGAGTCGTCCTTCAATGGTGAGGGTTTCAGTGAGTTGTAAAGTCGGTCCTCTGGCCTGAGTGGAAAAATATTAAAGGTAAAATATTTTAATACAAATTAGTACATATTATAATAACAGGGAAATTTAATACGTTTAAATCTTACTCTTTGGAGCTCTTCACCGTCACAGTCTCACTGCTGGACACAGGTGTTTTTTTGCTGTAAGTAAGAAAGTATTCCAATAATTGGTCAGATGAAACTATAACAAATGTCCCACATTATCATGGCATTACTGGGATTTAAGCAACTTATATTCAAGAAAGCTGAAATGCACAGTACAGAAAAACCTACCTGTCTCCACTCTTGATAGCACTGGGAATCAGTGTGTCATAGAGTTTGTCCTCAGCACTGCAAGAAAAAATAAATACATGATCATTAATTGACCAGTAGTGTACCACACTGTTGCTTTGTTTTATCTATCTATGCAACAGAAATATGAAGAGGAAATTTTGTACATTTTGCAAAACATCTTCCAATGTGGCAACAAATTCACATCACATTTCATACACATCTGTACATGATAAAAATGCATATTTAAAGAATGTTTAAGCCTCTGAACCTTAAAAGCTTTAAAAACTGAAGTAAATCTATTACATTGCAAAATATTGCATTTTATTCTGTAGTTTAGTATCATGTTGCAGTGTATTGTGTCGTCTCATCGTAGTTTTCTGAGGCACCCCACATGAAATTATTGCAGGTTAAGGTCAGCGGTTTGATGACATTTTTTCAAAGTATGGTGTTAAACTTACATCGCATCACTGCTACTTTTCACCGTTACAGTCTTAGTTGTGGGCACGGTTGTTGTGCTACAAAGGAGAAAAAAAATACATCATAATGAGTATAAATTCAAACACTCCCATGTATCAAAGCACATTTGCAGTAACTTTAGGCTTGGTGAATGAAAATATCACCTGTCTTTAGTTGGGGAGTCGTCCTTCAATGGTGAGGGTTTCAGTGAGTTGTAAAGTCGGTCCTCTGGCCTGAGTGGAAAAATATTAAAGGTAAAATATTTTAATACAAATTAGTACATATTATAATAACAGGGAAATTTAATACGTTTAAATCTTACTCTTTGGAGCTCTTCACCGTCACAGTCTCACTGCTGGACACAGGTGTTTTTTTGCTGTAAGTAAGAAAGTATTCCAATAACTGGTCAGATGAAACTATAACAAATGTCCCACATTATCATGGCATTACTGGGATTTAAGCAACTTATATTGAAGAAAGCTGAAATGCACAGTACAGAAAAACCTACCTGTCTCCACTCTTGACAGCACTGGGAATCAGTGTGTCATAGAGTTTGTCCTCAGCACTGCAAGAAAAAATAAATACAAGATCATTAATTGACCAGTAGTGTACCACACTGTTGTTTCTTTTTATCTATCTTTGCAACAGAAATATGAAGAGGAAAATTTATAAATTTTGCAAAACATCTTCCAATGTGGCAACAAATTCATGTCACATTTCATACACATTTGCATTAAAAATGCATATTTAAAGAATGTTTAAGCCTCTGAACCTTAAAAGCTTTAAAAACTGAAGTAAATCTATTACGTTGAAACTATTGCATTTTATTTTGTAGTTTAGTATCATGGTGCAGTGTATTGTGTTGTATCATTGAATTTTTCTGAGGCACCCCACATGAAATTATTGCAGGTTAAGGTCAGCGGTTTGATGACAGTTTTTCAAAGTATGGGGTTAAACTTACATTGCATCACTGCTACTTTTCACCGTTACAGTCTTAGTTGTGGGCACGGTTGTTTTGCTACAAAGGAGAAAAAAAATACATCATAATGAGTATAAATTCAAACACTCCCGTGTATCAAACCACATTTGCAGTAACTTTAGGTTTAGTGAATGAAAATATCACCTGTCTTTAGTTGGGGAGTCGTCCTTCAAAGGTGAGGGTTTCAGTGAGTTGTAAAGTCGGTCCTCTGGCCTGCGTGGAAAAATATTAAAGGTAAAATATTTAAATACAAATTAGTACATATTATAATAACAGGGAAATTTAATACGTTTAAATCTTACTCTTTGGAGCTCTTCACCGTCACAGTCTCACTGCTGGACACAGGTGTTTTTTTGCTGTAAGTAAAAAAGTATTCCAATAATTGGTCAGATGAAACTATAACAAATGTCCCACATTATCATGGCATTACTGGGATTTAAGCAACTTATATTGAAGAAAGCTGAAATGCACAGTACAGAAAAACCTACCTGTCTCCACTCTTGACAGCACTGGGGATCAGTGTGTCATAGAGTTTGTCCTCAGCACTGCAAGAAAAAATAAATACAAGATCATTAATTGACCAGTAGTGTACCACACTGTTGTTTCTTTTTATCTATCTATGCAACAGAAATATGAAGAGGAAATTTTGTAAATTTTGCAAAACATCTTCCAATGTGGCAACAAATTCACATCACATTTCATACACATTTGCATTAATAATGCATATTTAAAGAATGTTTAAGCCTCTGAACTTTAAAAGCTTTAAAAACTGAAGTAAGTCTCTGAAACGATTCATTACCAAACTGTCTTACTTTAACATTCAAAATCCACGTCTGAATTATAAAAATGAACATTTCCTAATGTGCCCATTAGTTATAATGCTGGCTCTGTGGCTGTACAGAGCAGTAACACACTGAGCAAGTCACCAAGGACACTGCACCCTCACACATCCACTGTTCACACACCTACAGACCAGCTGAGCATCAAATTAGCCTACATTTTTTTTCAACAGATGAAAAATGCATTATGTAAGGCCTAATCAGAGGGAGTTTTAACTAGAGATGCAGTAAATCTGTGGACAATATATTTCCCAGTTTGCGTTTGGATTTTTGGATTTTTTTTTTTTCACCTTGGTTGTTTTTTGTGTAGCTTAGTCTTCAAATGAAGACAAATAGAATTAATCGCCTGCCATAATTATTTAATCATATGCTGTGACTTTTCATGTGCATTTATTATAATACAATACAATACAATACAATACAATATTGTACTGCACTGTAGTATTGTATTGCATTTCATTGTACTGTGACATAGACCATATTGATCTGATACTGGTCAGATCAGTATTATGTACATAATATTGTACATAATACTGTCACTCTGCAGAGTATTGCATTGCATCATCTGTTATATCATAGGGAATATTATCATATTACATCAGATTGTTTAAGATCACATAGAGTTGTACATTTTATCACAATTTATTGGATCTTATTGTATTGCATCATAATGTATCGTATCATATTGCATTGCACTGCATCACATCATGTTTTATATCCTAACATATTGTCTAGAATTGCATGGCATCTATTACATTGCAAAATATTGCATTTTATTCTGTAGTTTTGTATCACTTTGCAGTGTATTAAGGTCAGCTGTTTGATGACACTATTTCAAAGTATGGTGTTAAACTTACATTGCATCACTGCTACTTTTCACCGTTACAGTCTTAGTTGTGGGCACGGTTGTTTTGCTACAAAGGAGAAAAAAAATACATCATAATGAGTATAAATTCAAACACTCCCGTGTATCAAAGCACATTTGTTGTAACCTTAGGCTTGGTGAATGAAAATATCACCTGTCTTTAGTTAGGGAGTCGTCCTTCAAAGGTGAGGGTTTCAGTGAGTTGTAAAGTTGGTCGTCTGCCCTGCGTGGGAAAAATATTAAAGGTAAAAGATTTTAATACAAATTAGTACATATTATAATAACCGGGAAATTTTATACGTTTAAATCTTACTCTTTAGTGGTGGTAATAGTCGGTTTTGTTGTCTTGGTAGGCGAGTAGCTCGAGTACTGTGACCTAGATGTGAGAACACAACAGATGACCTTCATTTTCACACATAAATTACATAAATGGCTATTCCACTGACAATTAGCAGTTTGTGGTATGAGATTTCTAAAATAGTTCAATGAAAATAAATGAATAAAAACAGATTAGAAGTATAAATAACCAGTAACAAAATGTAAAATTCCTATTACACTATAGTTTATCTCTAGTCAATATATGTCTTGCATCCACGGTTAGATTAATTCTTACTCTCTGCTTGAGGATTTGACGCGCTCCATGAACGTCTCAGTTTTAGTGGGTGTTTTGGTCACAGGAGACCTGTAAGGAGACAAAAATTGAAAGTCACGATAATAAGAAAATAGCTATAAAATAGATATAATGTAATGATGAAACAAATCATACGGTTTCAGAGTATTGATATTTTATTCCCTACTTGACACTTTGGGTGGTGGTCTCAGTTGTCCCATCCTTAGTCACAGCTGTGGTTTTAGTGCTGAAAGGGGGAAAAAAGGCAATACATAAAATAGTCCTTTACCGCACTTTTCTCTATGTGTATCTTCTACTGTATGTTCCTGCAATAGCATTAGAAATATGCAATTAAATATCAAATGCTTTCTTATTTGATTATGTTTCCATTATACAGCATTCTACACAATAATTGGCTCTCCTGGTTAAAAAAAAAAGTGTAAAAAGTCTTAAAATAAATTCATCTTTGCAGTAATACAATCTCCCAATTTTTGTGAAATACAAGAGCTTACGGGCTGGATGTTTCTGTCTTCCCACCGGAAGTTCTAGTGAAGCAGAAAGTGGATTATACCAAAATGCATTTGCATATCCACATAAAACATCATATATAGTGTGTGCATGCATACACACACTATAAACTGTGTATATATTTATAAAATGAGCTCAGATATGAAAATGTACCTTTTTGAGTAGTAAGACGGTGTCCTGCCAGTAGAAGAAAACCATATTTTAGTCATGGGTTTATATTATGAAATAACATATTAGGTAATGATATAAATACAGTAGAATTGTGTATTTACCACCACTACTACTACTACTGCTACTATTATTAATAAAATAATAATAATATTAGCAGAAAAACATAATGGTAGAATAATAATAATGGCACTAACATGGTTTTCAGGTCATCTGTGCTTCCACTGAACCTGCAATGAGAGAACTCAGAAGTTAAGGCTCTTGTTGTAGTCTATGAGCGAATTGATAGAGGTGTGATATTATATATTTTCCAGGCACATGACGCAATTTTATAGCACAAGTAAGTAACTATGTTGCCTTCAATTGTTATAAAAAAAATTTTATATATCAAACTTTACATCTTTGCAAGACTTTCCAATTTGATGCCTTGAAATTAGACGTTTGTCTCTTTAAGAAGCTGCTGCTCCCTCTGACACCTCGTCACAACAACATTCCTCCGTTATAATGTTTACGACCATTTGTAGGAGCATTAGACCGAGAAGTAGCTCATGTAACGAGCTCAGCAGTCTCGCACTTCCACCAGGTGTTTGTAATCACTCCTGCCGCTAGTCTGGAGGAGCTGAGTGGCTCAGGTGGAGACTGCAGCTACAAGGAGGAGCTTTGTGGAAATAACCAGTGCTTTGTCAGGTGTTTTGCCAAATGAATGGCTGCCAATGGGCGATTCGAGGATTTCTCAAACGTGCATAAAAAAAATCAAAGCAACACTCAAGGTATGTTTTTGATGAGGGAGTAACATTGTAACAATATAATATAATGATGTAAAGCTAAAAAAAAAAAAAAGCTTTACTCTTAAAAGCCTTTTAGCACACTAAAGTGCTATTACCTCTTGGTGAGAGCTTGAACAGATGAGGATGAACTTGCTTTAGTTGTTCTTGTTGACTTGGGTTCTGAGCCACTGTGTGAAACATGAAGACAATATGCATTACTTATAAATGACACAAATAACACTGAGATGTAGTCCGTTTCACTTAATACTTTGGTTGCGATGGAGATTTATGTTTGTTTTACCTGTCAGTAGTATCAGTGTTATTCACTCGACTCAAGACACTTTTGCCAAAGTTTGGGTCTTGGCTGTGGGAGAGGAAAGAGAAATCATTCATCCATGCAGTTATGAGTCAACACTGCGACTCGCAAAAGGAATGCGAGCGTGTCTGAAGGTGCGCTTGGTACAGGTAACTCTCGTCTGTCCAGCCAATCCAAAAGGGTGTGAGCCCGCTTGCCTTCAGTATCTGTATACTTACTCGACGGGCTCGTCTTCATCAGCATTTTTTCGGATCCAGCTGTTGTCCTTCAGCAGAGAGGTTTTCTTCTTGCTGTCCTCGAGCGCTTTGGTCTTGGCTGCAAACAAACAAAACAGAAACATCTACAGTCATTCAGGAGCCCATGTTCTGTATATTTAAGTACATCTTATGTCCACTTAAAGCTTAATGTGAAAAGAAGTCATAACAGAGTGAAAAATTTGTGCACACTTGTATTTTTTCATTTTATTTACTATCGTTTTCATTAAGTATCAGTTTCATAGTATGTTAAGGTTTCAAAACAGGAAAAATTGTCCATAAATCATTCTTCAGTTGAAAGTCTTTTTCATGAGATGCCACAGCAAGCAAAAATGATGTCATGCTGACCGTCCCCCACTTGTTGCTAAGCACTGCAGGCCAGCTGGCAGTGCTTAATTAAGGCTCTGTTGTTTACAAAGTCAACAGATTCAGTTGTTTGGAAATATTTCTGGTGAGGAAAAACACAGTCATGGAGTGGAATCTAGATGAGCCCCACCTTCCACCAGTTTTAAAGTCAGCCTGTTTTGGCACTGCTGTTGCTAAGTTCGTCTACTTTTAAAATTGGTTTGATGATCTTATACAGCCGAGTGAGAACAGCAGAAATGTGCGAGGGGCAAACATTTCACGTAGCATAGAATATGATTTTCTAGATATTGTCAGTAATGTCACACAACAGTTTCAATGATTCTGTTATTATTCGTAATAGTGTAAATACTTACAAGTTGAGTAGGAGCTCATTTTGGACTCTCACCTGAAAATGACAGAGGAAAATAGAGCACATTAAATGGACGCTAGGTGGCACTGCAGCCTAAGAAAGTGAATGTGAGGCGACTTGTTGACTCTCAACATGAACTGAATGAACCTAGGAACTCTGATCTGAAATTACTCATTCTTTGCTTCTGCATTCCTGTCATTTTCTCTCGTTCTGAGCGTTTTGTGAGCAGCTTACGTTAATGACCCTGTTGGGTTTGTCGCTGCACCTTCTGCCCAGGCTCAGTGATTAAGCCGTAAACTGGTTTGTCTTGATCTATGCCCACATGTAGACACACCCACCCTCCACAACACTCCTTCTCCAAACACACCATTGTCAGCAAAACAAGAGGGGCGTACAATAACATACAAGAAGGTGCTAAATGCTACTGAAAAAGAATCAGAAGGCAGACATAATCAAGTGAAATTATTATCAGTCATGCAGTCCAGAAACAGTATTTTGTAAGAGGTTTCTGTGTTTTTGAGTTGAACTTGAAGAAAGAAAAACCCTTCACAATAGAAAACAAAAATTGGGATGCAGCTATGATCCTACAGCTCAGCTCAATAATATGAATTTCATGCTTATTTTCCTTCATTTAATCCCTTTGCTATTAACATCACACAAAGCAGCAGGAGTAAATCCGTGCTTTCCCTGTACAGGATGAAAACGGTTTGCTGTTTTACTGTATCAGCCAGAGCAAGAGTGGTTTTAACTGTTAGAGAAATAACTATCACTTTATGTGCGTCGTCTGAATTGATTCAGAGTGTTACGTCTGTCTCTAGTAAGGAGGATTCATTCTTCAAAAGGGAAACCATTCAATGAGCGGCACACAAACTAAAACTGCTTTCACTTAAAGAATTTTTTTCAGCATCTTGAAGGTATCAGTCGAAGGAAAAGTATATTTGCTGCTCTTAAAACTGATATAATTATATTTTTTTTCCCCATGGAAAAAGTGTCTGGGTGCCAGAAAAATGTTTTAAATTGTTTGGCAAACATGTTCAGTAAAACTGCGAGTTGACACTGAGTTTAGGCACCTTTGCATTATTGTTTATCTTTAGACCATGTTAAATAAAATAAATTGTATTTTTCTTTTAAAGGTTTGAGGGTTAGAACTTTTTTCGTAATCACTAAAAAAACGTAAATAATAAAAATAAAAATGACAAAATTACTGAGGGAAAAGTTATGACAGAAAATGTGATCCGTACCTCTGGAGACAGCTCTGTTCCTGGGTTTTAAAGGTAAAATCCTCACTGTAGCTCAGGTCTGAACACCTGTCTATCACACACAGTCACACCTTTGTCATTCCTTCTGCTTTTAACTTCAAGGGGAGGCCACCCTTTGGGAGTGGCGTTGCAGAGGACTCAAAGAAACAGTTTTCCTCTTTTCATGTCACTCTACATGTTTCTTCCTCCATCGTCATCATTTCCCTCTTAATTATCAGTTTCTGCGTGCAGGCTGAGCTTTAGAGGAACTGGGTGGAGTGCTGAAATACCTGCTCCTCAGCTTTGGTGTTGAAGTATGTCTTTCTAGGATAGTCTGGAACGAATCAGCTCTATTAAACCCTGACCTCTGAAGCATTTTTAATCACAATTTGTGGCCATAAAGTGAGCAGAGTGACCTCAATAGGCCACTCTGCAACTTGATTACTTACCAGTGTCTTGCCGGAGTTGGTCTTTTACTGCATTATTGCTAAGATGAGACTTTGTACTTTACTCGTGCTGATAAAAGTACTACAGTGCTCGTTACAATTAGCTGGGAACTCCACAAACCTGGCCTTCAAGGAAGGGTGGTACAAAGAAAGCTATGAAAAGTCTTGTTTAAACACCGTAAACACGTAGATGAACATGCTGTTTAAACGTGAACCTTGTGGGTTACATCGAAAGACACAATTTGTGAAGTTAAAGTACCAAATTTCTCCCCTGAACATGTCATTCCCATAATGAATTATAGTAGTGGCGGCATCATGCTGTGGGGATGCTTTTCTTCAGCAGGGAAGCTAATCAGAACCAGGGGGCGGACGGCTGTAGCCAAATGGAAGAAAAGCAGAGAAAGGATATAAAGGGACAACAGGTTGAAACACACAGCCAGAGCAGGGCTTGATTATTTTATCAATGCTTCTTTCTTAGTTCCAACAAATACGATATCTGACTTAGATTTGAGGCAGTGAAGAACAGATCTCAGAGAACCCAGAAGTTCAAAATCTACCTCCATGATATATGATGCACTATGCAAGTAAGATGTGAACATTTTCAGACTGGTTTCTGATCAGGGGTGCCAATATCAGTCTGAAAAAGCTCAGACTTTGAGCAAGCGAGAAATGTGCCATTGGGTGTGCCATGTTCTGGGTGATCAGAGGTATGACAGGTGCTCAGTCACTTTCATACCTGGCTTGGGTGTGACTGCATGTCTCTGATAGATTAACCCCTCCCGGTCACTGACAGTGAAGAAGGAATGCAGACTGGCCCAGAATGACAGAACAATAGAGGTGAGTGTCAAAGACAGTTGAAACCTTTTCTTTTTTTTTTGTCAATTTTGGACAATTATCGGTGACCAGTTGTGAAAGAAAAACTCCACACAACCTTTTATTTTTCTAAGCTCCTTTGAATTTCAGGCTTTATAAAGTAGTGTTCTGATGAATATCAACTTGTAGGCTCTCACATGCGTTTTTACTCTGCATTGCCCATTACAGCTATCCCCAAACATTAGTAACATTGACTACTTTGTCATTATAGATCCTAAGTTGCTCAGGACCTGTAATGACGACAATACTTACAGCAAAACTCAGAATGAACGCTAAATAAATGTTAATCCAACTCATTGGTAACAGATTTTTCTCTCAAAAACTCACAGACACTCTGAAAAGTGAAGTTTTTAATTGTTTAAATACCATAGTAGCTGATTAAAAACATGTGAAATACATATCTTTATTTTAATTGGAGTCAGGCAAGAGATTTTATGTCAAAATATCCATAATCATTCAAGATATGTGCTACATTCTCTATTTGAAGAAATAAATTTGAACATTATACTGTATTAAATGCTATAAAATGAAAATAATAAATATTTGTGAAATCACAATGTCTGACAATATATTTTTAATATGTTTTTTGCCACAGAATGAGTTTTTAAAAAAAATTTATTTAGCAAACCACTTCTAGCCAAAACATTTCATCTCTTGCAAAGCATTTCCACTGGTCCAGGTTCCCTCCAAATGAACACGCCACACTGCCCTCTACTGGCGAATATATCAAGCTCATACAGCATACTTGAACATCCAAGTTCAACTATGCTTGAACTTGGATGTTCAAGAAAACTTCCAGGTAGACTCTGCCATATGAAGACTTTTGCATCATTTATTCAAATGTTCAGAGGTTTCTGTTACTGAAATGTATTTTGTGCTCTTGGAGTCTGACAGGAAACATAACAATCTTCCTTTTTCTGGATTTTTTTTTTTTTAAAACTATGTAAAGCTTAAACAAAATATCACAATGTGATGCTTACAACTTGGAGCGTCTGTTGTCTCTTGGCTGGTCAGACTTTGCAAGCTCCTCCAGAGAATTTCTTTTAAAGATAACATTTTTATTGTAGCTTCTATAGCTCTTTATTAAATCTAATATTTTTGTAACTAAGTCAGATGTGCAAATCTTATTTTTTTATGTATGAAGCATTAAAAGATGGACAAGTTGGTGCGCTTTGAATCATTGTCTTGCGGCATTCTTCATTCGTGCATGAGCTTAAGGTCACAGTCTAAAGGTTTTTATGGCAGGGAGAACAAATCATGGCTCAATCAATTATGGCTAACTGAATTACAAAATGTGACTGACTGCTGTGAATTAGGATTTGATTGTGTGACTTATTTTGCAGCCCTATCAATTTTCATACTAATGCTAGCCTAAACGTGATGTGGAAATGTCATGAAATGAGTGTAAGAAGCTTCAAATAAGTTTTAAAGTGTGTGTTTGACATGTTCCTAATGTATATAGAAGTGATGGTGAACATAACTGATGTACATTTAAAAATAGCAACTGGTGCCCAGTTTACAATAACGAAATAAATGTCTTTTGTTTACAGAATGTTTATTTGGCCAGCTGATTGATGGCTCTCGAACTACAATGCATTTTGCAATGTGAATAATGATAACAGCAGACTGCAAAACTGAGATAATAGTATTCCTTTGTCATTATAAGTAGCGAGCTCTGGGTTTTCCATCCGACCTGGTTTGTAAATCTGTGTAAAACATGTAAATCCTTTGTCATATTTGCCATATTCTTCTGTGCTGTCTAGTCTGTGGCATTAACTTGGCATAGATAATCTTCCTCCTCCTCCTTGATGGAACGAGAGAGAGATGATACAACCAGGGGTTAAATCACTGGAGTCCTCATGTGGATGTGTGCTCAGATTACACAAACAAAAGCAAATCACTCCTTCTATTTAAGGATTAACAGAAAAATACTCTTCAGGGATTCTGTTTGTCACATGTTTCTAAAAACTCAAGGAGACTGCTCCTTGATTTCTAAATCATCAGTGTTACACGCTGCTACTGACGATGATATCCACTAAATGCTTTCTGGGTTGCTATGAAAAGAGACAATATAGATGGACTTCTCCCCTTGTCATTGGGCCGATGCAATGCCTCGCAGCCAATAAAACAACACAAGCGGCCGCATGCATCTCTGTTCCACTCCCTGCCTCAGCAAATGTGAATGTATGCTAGCAGGAGACATCCCTCTGAGAAAGGTCCAGGAGGATTTATTTCGTGCTAAATACATCTTCGCACATCGCAAACATTGCACGTGTTACATTATGATAATGTCTGCTTCATGTACCTGCTGTTCATGTCTACCTCTGCACCACAGAGGGTTTTGGCCTTCACTGACATTTTCAAGGCAAGGCAAGTTTATTTATATAGCACTTTAAAACAGTACCACTGACCAAAGTGCTGTACAATCACAAGATTAAACAAATAAAAATCAAAATTAAAACACATAAAAACCAACAATGCAGTGACATAAAACACTCTATATAATACATAAACATACCCAGATAAATACAGAAAAGCAGCATCTCAAACTGAATCAAAGGCCAACCAAAAAAGGTAAGTCTTAAGAGCACGACTTTTTAAAGAGGTTCTTCCTGTTTTAGGGATTTCTATTACGGCTATTATAAATAGTAGCCTGATCACTGGTGTGGTTCCAAAACCTTTTAAACAGGCATCAGTTCAACCGCTGATTAAAAAACCTGGCTTAGACCCTTTTCTGTTATCTAATTTTAGGCCTATTTCAAAGCTTCCATTTATGTCTAAAATTTTAGAGAAAGTTGTTTATAATCAATTAAAGGCCTATCTCGATGTACATAATATTCTTGAGGATTTTCAGTCTGGTTTTAAAACTTTACACAGCACCGAATCTGCATTGTTGAGGGTGTTTAATGATATCCTTTTGGCTACTGATGCTGGAGATCCAGTGATTTTAGTTCTTTTAGATTTGACTGCAGCCTTTGACACGGTGGACCATGATGTTTTACTTTCCCGTTTAGAGCATTATGTAGGTCTCAAAGGCACAGTCTTAGTGTGGCTTAGGTTGTATTTGACGGATAGGTCTTTCTGTGTTGACATAGATGATTTTAGATCATCGTCTGCTCCTTTATTGTGTGGAGTACCGCAGGGCTCGATACTTGGACCTCTTTTGTTTTCTTTATATTTGCTTCCCCTTGGGTCAATATTTAGGAAACATAATATTGCTTTTCATTGCTATGCGGATGATACACAAATTTATGTGCCTCTCAATCGTAAGGGAGTCAATACAGTACCAATTTTATTGGAGTGCCTTGATGACATAAAAACTTGGATGGCTCTGAATTTTTTGAATTTTAATGAAAGAAAGACGGAAGTTATTATTTTTGACCCTGGTACTACCTGCAAGTCCACTCCTGTGGATTTGGGTCCGCTATCACATTACGTAAAGCCATTTGTTACAAATTTGGGCTTTGTAATGGACGCAAATTTTAAGTTGGATAAACAAATCAGTGCCGTTGTGAAAACGAGCTTTTTCCATTTGAGGCGGTTTGCTAAGATTAGGAATATTGTACCAGTGGATTATTTTGAAATATTAATCCATGCTTTTATCACAACACGACTGGATTACTGTAACTCCTTATATGTGGGTGTCAGCCAGTCTTCTTTGTCCCGTCTTCAGCTGGTCCAGAATGCGGCTGCTCGGCTCTTAACTGGATCGCGGAAGAGAGAACATGTTACCCCGATTTTATATTCTCTGCACTGGCTGCCGGTACATTTCAGAGTGCATTTTAAGATTCTTTTATTTGTATTTAAATCTTTAAATGGCCTTGCTCCCTCCTATCTCTCTGAGCTGCTACATATACACTGTCCTCCTCGAGCTCTTAGATCAGCGAGCCAAATGAACCTGGAAGTGCCGAGGACTTCCAGGAGGCAGAGAGGAGACAGGGCGTTTGCTGTTGCAGCTCCCAAACTTTGGAATTCTTTACCTATGTTGGTAAAACAGGCCCCCTCTTTAGCAATTTTTAAATCTGCTCTTGTCCGGGCAACAAACATGAATATTAAAATCTCCAACAATAAGAACTTGATCATATAGAGGCAAAACATATGCCAACAGTTCAGAAAAATCATTCAAAAAGTCCTTATTATATCCAGGGGGTCTGTAAATAACAGCGCACAGCATTGGGTACGAGCAACCTAACTCAAACATACTCAATTCAAAGCTGGAGCTGGAGGAGGAGAAAGAGGAAAAAAATGAAAAACAGCTAAAAACTATGAATTATATCGCCTCGTGATGCTCGGCTAAACATCTGTATGTTTTTATGAGCGGCTAAAGGTGGACACAGCTTCAGGGGTAGTGACAAGGACCGGGAACGTGTATAACTAAGTCCCGCTGGTTAGCCCAGCAACACGCCAGCGGTGGTCTGATGTTGTCGAACACAGTTTCCCTCCTGCACCCATCCTTCTGTCGCTCCTTGACAAGAGAAAGTCTGAATATAATCAGAACCTCTGTTCTGTATTTCTAAGAATTCCAGAAATGCGATCCATCTTTTTTAATGTTTAGACAGAAATGAATACATCTTCAGTGGTTAAAAAAGAAATCAGTGGGGTGATTTTATCAGGATAATTACAAAATCAAAGGGTGGCTACAACTCTTATGCAAATACAGTAAGAGGGCATGTCTGAGGTCAAAGTCTCACTGTTCACTAGGGAAAGGTGAACTATACAAGCACATAATATTGATCTTGTTGACCAATAAATAAATTTTACGGTGTGCTATATAAAACCAAAATAGTTTCAACATAATCCAACCTTGTTTTTAAAGGTCATATGGATAACAAACCTTGATAAACCTATCTGGTGATGCAAATTTATATGAGCCCTTGCTTTTTCATACTTTTGTCCCACTTTGTCATCATTTTGCCGGCATATTTTATTTGGGGTTAGTAGATCTTTTTCCTAAGTTTGTTTTTACACAGTTTTAAGTTGCAGTTTTATTTACATTGTTCCATTTAACATGTATTATGTTAATTTATGTTTCAAGCAAGTCATTTTGCAAGAAGTATCCCTAAATTTGGATGATTATGGATTATGACTAATAAAAGCCCCAAATCCTTCTACTTCTACTTCCTAATACTTCGATAAAATAAACTGAATATTGATAAGACCAGTAAATAAAAACAAAACAGAAATGTTACGCTATGGGCATTTTATGGCCTACACAATCATGGAAGCATGGGATGCTGACGTGACATTTGTCCAGCAGATAGTGCTGAAAAACGAGGAGTATCCAATATTAATAGAAAGTTAAGCTGAAGGAAAATGTGCTGGAGGGAAATGGCTCAAAAGCAAGAGAGATAACCACAGCTTTGACAGAATAGTTGAGCAAATATAAATATTTAGGGTTGATTTACAAGGTATAGCCCGGAGATGGAACCTGGGGCCTGGAGCCGGAGCCTCAAGTGCTACCTCACACAGATGCATTCAGAACATGGGTTACAACCATTTCATCCATCCATCCATTCATCCATCCATTTTCTTACCATTGGGGTCAGGAGGGGTGCTGGTGCCTATCTCCAGCTGTCAATGGGCGAGAGGCAGGGGCGTGGCACATCCTGGACAGGTCGCCAGTCCATCGCAGACAATCATATCATGTCTTGTATTAAGTCAGTTCTGAACAAAAGATAACTTCAGACATCTGGGCTAAAGAGGAACAGGACTGGACCGTTCCTCAGTGGTCCAAAGTTCTCTTTTTTGGAGGAAAGCACATTCTGCATTTAATTTGGAAGCCAAGGTCCCAGCGTCTGGAGGAAGAGAGAAGAAACACAGAGTCCAAGTTGCTCAAAGTCCAGGGTGAAGTCAGTTGGTGATGCTGGAGGAACTCAGTCACAATTTATGTTAAAGTGAGACTTCCTATTTGTGCACAAGCTTTATCATTTTAATGTTATTTTCTAGGCTGCTGGACCATTTGGAGGTCAACTGAACATGCAGGAAAAAGGATTGACGGGAAGCACTGTGTGGTGTTCTAATATATACACATTCCCTATTGAATGTACTGGTTTCAAATGGTTTTATGTAAGTGTGTGTTTCTTCTGAGCTGGGTTTTTTGTAACGATTTTAGGCTATTTTAGTAATGTTTTGTTTGATTTGTTAAAATACCAGAGTTAGTACATCATCTTTATGTCTGATTACGCTTTTTAAAAAAATGAAATCTGATATTTAAATATGAAATCTGATGTCAGAACAGTTGTATAATATTCTACTTTTCTGGGAAACTGAATTTTGGTTTTAAGCATAATCAAAATGAGTTGCACATTTTGAGCACAACTGCGAAAAGTTTACTTTTCAATGACGATATAATTTACAGGGCTCTGTAAAAAACCGGAATTATTTACACAAAGCGGTAAGTTGTTAGGCAAATCAATAATAGCACAGCTCAGTTTGGTCATATGAAAATATCCCAACATGCTATCGACGCAGGACTGAGTCTGGGAGGGGCGGGATGATGGAGCTAAGATGGCAGCCCTGCTGAGGGTGCTGCCTCTTCGGGGTCAAGAAATATTCAAAGAACGAATGAAACCGAAACACAGCAGTTTTATTCATGAGGACTTTCGTTTCTTCTATTCTGCTACATTTTCTTCTCGTGGCTTGAGGAGGTCTGCCTTCGGGAGGAGAACGACGTGTTGACACTGCGCATCGGAGCCCCGTAGCAGCACCGCCAGAAAGGCTCCTACTCTGCGTCTGTAATAACCGAGACAGTGGATGCCAATTGCGGCTTTTTTTTGCAGCTCGAAGCGGACATATGATGTGACATGTGGCGGGTTTGACGTTGAGAGGATTGCATCTAATGGCTGGATATTACCTGACTGTGTGATATATGCATTGTTCTGCTAAACGATGATGTGTGCTGCTGCGGCAGCGGCCGCCGCCGGTGGAGGGGGAATTTTGCCCTCTTTATCGCCGTCCATGGGGCTGGGTGTCAGGGTAATTTCTGGAGTGGGAGCCGATCTCACCACCATCGGCTCGGGAATGGGTTCTTGCCCGACTCTCGGAGCCCAGTCGGATTGTCGGACTCGGTACCAGCTTTTACTCTCAGGACGAGCCCTTGCGGAAAGATACAGACGGATTTATACCACCGCCATCAATGATAAAGAGCAGGGGATAAATCAGGGAAGGTAAGTGGCCAACAGAAAATGATACACGGAGCTGCTCTGTCAGTTGAAGGGCTAACAGGGCTAGCGGTTGTAAGCTAACCTTAACCCTTTCGTCGCGGTGCTAAGTCGAATATTTTAAACCAAATATATATTAGTGGGACTTCTATTAATGTTCCGTATTTAATATTAAAACAAGCATGCTGTGTATTCAATAATTTGCTTGCGGAGTCATCTTGTTATTTGCTAAATTTGTGTGACTTCCTTAGCTTAGGGGTGCAATCACAGCTAGCATTACGTTGCTTCACCTTTCTGTGGGTACTTTTTATTCCGGGTGTTCCGGGCAATGTGACTTTAATTAAGCGGTGATTCAAAGCTGAATAAATTATTAAATACAAGTGTTGGGTCCTAATGCATAGGGAATAAAAGCAGATTTCACTCACACTAGCTAGCTAGCTAGCTGTCATTACAGCAGACTGCCAGTTTGTTTTGGACAGAGGGTGACACCCTGCTGCTCGTAAACAAACTCATCCCTAATCTTTGACGTGTTTCTTTTATTAAGCATGTTATAAATCGTTACAGTTTGGCTTGACAACATGCGTTTGTCAATTTAGTCGTTTAGTGTTGCCGTGTACATGCTTTTAGGCCCAACAGCGTCACTGTTAGCCGGCTAACAAACGTTTGGCATCAGCCCCTTTCTATGTTATCTAAACATGTCAGTTCTACAGAAAAGAGGGTGATAATAGTAAACGTGGATATAACACTATGAATATATACACACATCACATCTAAACAAACCCAAATGGCAATTTGAGACATGTTTAGATGAAGACGTGTTGGCAGCAAAATGAACTCATCTGGTTTTCTGTCATAATACTCTTACGTCATTCTAGACAGGTTGTTTAGTTTGATAAGACCTGATGATCGATCAGAAACCAAATAATTCATCTCTAATTTTGGACCGTAAAGTCTGACAAATTAATAAATCGTCTGATTGTTGCATTGATATTTATTTATTACAACTAATTGATATGCCCATAAGACTGTGCAAGAACATCTATAAATGAACATGTCATCCTGTCTAGTGACATTTATATTAGTGGGTTTCTGATATTACTTCAGTATTGGTTTTAATGGAAGGCCAGAGAGAGATTTTTAATGGATGATGTCAGTTATTCAGAGCGCAGGGGCGACTAATGGATTGTAATTGAAGCCAAAATCATGTTTTTGTTTTAACATGTGGCATAATGCAGATCTTTCCCTTTTTTTCTCATCTTCATCTTCTTGTATCTTTAGATACAAACCCTTTCAATAAATTGGAATATTATTGAAAAGCCCATTACAGTTACCGTACTCCATCATCAAGTGAAACACATCATGTAGATTAGTCAAACACCTGTATTTTTTTCTTAATCATGATGATTTTCTGCTTCAAACTAATGAAATTGACATTTAAAATTAGAATATTAGATTACGCCAATAAAAGAAGCTATTTTCAAAAACAGAAATGAAAAGCATTAGTTTATTACCTAACTAACTTTTGTTTTCAAAAGATACTTTTAATCTCTGACAACTGAGACACATTGAGAATTATTTTATTCAAATTTATTGAGTATGACTGTAAATTAAAGAAAGGCATGTACTAAACAAGCGCTGGTGAGGTTTTCATGATCAAATCATTTTGAGTTATGAGTTTTGAGCATCTAAACAAATATTTAAATGAAAATGAATACATTTTATTTTATTATGCTCCTTGAAATATGTAACATGTTTATTATTACTTTTATAACAATGTAAAATGTGTCTTTATTTTTATTTTAATCCTGATATCCAAACATACCACTAAGTAATGCCTTATAAGGACTGAATTTATATGGCGCTTTTCTAGTGATTCTGATAAGTGAAAACGCTTTACATTCACCAGATTGCAACTTGCGGTAAAGTGCTATGCCCGGGGGCACATCGGCATGCCATGGGGGTAAGCTGGAAATTGAACCAAAAACCTTCCAATTACAAAACAGCTACTCTACCCACAGAACCACAGTCGGTTGACTAATGAAGAGTAAAGATTTTCTGTGAAACTTACTGGCAGCTGTATTTCAAAGCCGCTAGACTATTCTGTTTGTAATCAGTGGGGAGGCCTTTCTTTTAGCCAGCTGACCAGCAGTATGCAGGAAGAGGTGGAAGATGTCGTGAAAAGACCCATCAACTGCATGACCATTATTATGATAAAGTGTGGCGGTTTTGGAGTCATTTGTTTTTAAAACCTTTCTGTACCTTCTGCTAAAGTTATACTTTGACCACGAGGGCTGTTGCCAAAAACTAAAACGCATCCTGTGCTTAAACTCCTTAAATTCTACTGCAGCAACTACCTTTGAAATAATAGTCATGAAGGATATATTTTATGACAAAGACCTGACCAGTTTGAAGAATAGTTTTTATGAGAACATTCTTAAAGAACCTAATTTCTCTTCAAATCTCCTAAAGACTTGAAACTTAAAAGGTCTGTTAAACTTATAAAAAGAACTGAAAAATTATTATTCAGACATGGACATTCAGACAGCTCAAGAAGTCAAAGCACCCCCCAGAACTTTAGAACTGCTTTACATTATCCGCTTTGTTTCTGTGAACTTCCAGGGGGAAGAAGGCCTTGAGTAAGAAGAAATTGAAACGGCGACAAAAAGTCAAGTCAAAAGTCAAATCAAGAACAAAGGTAAGAGATGCCAAGATGTTCTATTTTGCTTTTTTTAATACTACACTTGATTTAAAAAATATTTTTTTTCTATTTTATGTCTCCTTTCTGGGGTTTTATTTGCTCAAAGCTTCACTGTTTTTCTTATTTGTTGTTGTTAAGCCTCCCAGGAAGTTGGAGACGACATAATCTATAGATGTCACACAATGTTTCTTGATAAATCTTATGACAAATCCTCTCTGCTGAAGTGTCTGAACTGATGCTGTGATTAAAGACGAGGACAGGTTTTCTGCAGATCTGTCTTTTTTTTTGTCAGGATAATTATTTTTTATTGGTTTTAAGTTCAGTCAGGTGCAGTTTACCCCCTTCAAACATGAAGTTGGGGAGGTTGAATGTGGAGCACTCGGGGAGTGGCTCTGACTTGTGCATGATGGGCTGTTGCCAAGCGACCTAATGTGTTCCACATCTCCACAGCAACAGTTTCCTGCCTCCATCTCCTTCATCCGAAGGAGGATCCAGGTCTGGATAAAAGGATGCCGTTGTGTTGTTTTGTGTTTTGATCCCAAATTATTTCAAACTCATAAGGAGATGAATTATACTGAAGGTTATATTTATTCTTTTCCACTGTTTCTTTAAGAGAGTAGGTCTCCAAGGAGATGTGGAAAATATGTCCTGATGCTCCATTCTACAAAAAAGAATCTGTCTAAAATGGGATAATGTTTCAAGTTTTCTTCAAGTAAAAATACTCCTTTTAGATGATTTCTTAAAATTAAGTGACAACCTCTACAGGCAGAGAAGTGAGGCTGGATATCAGGGAGGCATAAGAACTGTGGGTTGTTGTTACATGGACACTGGGCAGTCATGTCGTATTTGTACTTGTCACGCTCACTCTTGCTCTGTCATGCCTCCGACACTGGAGTAGTCAGACAGTAGAGTGGTTTGAATTTTCTTCAGCTCCTCTTCTGCTGCTGCATTGAAACATGAAAGTAGGGCAAAGAACAAAACGGAAAAAAAGCAAAACACGCACGCTTGTCATTATGTAACATCTTGTTTGTAGGCAGATGTGTGATTTGTTTTCGTTAAAATCATATCACAATTGTGTTTAATTGCAATAGTAATATGTTTGCTATGATATGCTAAGCAATTTCCTCATCATGCATTTGTTGCTTGAAGTCATTATCACCAGAAAACTTCTAGTTTTCTTAAGTATCTTGGAAATGTAATGATAGAAATGTTTTACATCCCTTTTCTGGTGGCTTCCTTCTTGTATATATTTCCCGAAAGTACTTTTATGCTAAGTGATCATTGATATTGAGCTTTGAAAATGTTTGTTTACATTCTGAATTAGAGCTTTTTTTCTATAACTTATTAGTAGGAATGTACTGATGAGAATTTCTTTCTTAGATGCAGATCGGAGTAATTATGATACTAAGGAATTAAAATGAATGCCATGGACGTACCTGGTGGATCTAGATTTTTTTTTTTCCCCGTCTGGAATTTCAGCAGGACCGCTACAAAATACTACTGCATCATGGCATTAAATAATTTAGTGTGCTACTAAATATTAGCATAACTTTATTATTTGTGTCTCTACACATGGTTGCAGTTTATAAAATCATGCTACTCTCCAGCTGATTATGTTTTCATGCAGAGCAGTTTGCTAAAATGCCATGCTAGCGTTGGCATGTTTACTTTGTTTTTCTGTGTCTCATTGATAATTGACATATATGCAACATAAATCAATTTGGTAAATGTGGTACCAAGTCATGGTATATGGACAAAACATACAAAAAAGGTTCTCCTGCATCGTAAGCTTTGCACTTTTGATTTGAACATTGTACAATTTAAATGACTGGTGTTTCAGCTGCTATCTGTTCTGCTTTAGTACTTTTAGACAGCACAGGTCAGAGCAGGTGACATCACACAGACAGACAAGGAACTGCTGAAGGCAGTAGACTTTCTCTGTTGAGAGTAAGACGCTCTTAGAAGCGTAATTGTTGCCATCTTATAAAAAGGTCTTGATCTAGACCAGGTTTGAGAATTATCACAACACTATGGGGGATATGATTGTTGGGGCCTGCCCATAGCAATGCATAGGGATGTAATCCCTATGCATTGCATGGCAGGCACCTATTGTTCTACACCTCAAAATAACTGCCGCTTCCTACTACCGTTAATGCGGCTCGTACCGCTGCATGTCCCCTCACAATATATATATCAAAACGTGAGGCTCAATCCCGTGAGGGGAGCTATTACTTTTGTTGGCATTTCGAGTAACTGTGGCGACATAATTAACAAAAAACGAGCCAAATTTAACTCAAAACAAAAGTCTAACTGACACAAAACAGTGTCAGTTAGACTCAAAATAGACATAGAATTTAGTCTGCCTCTCTGAACTGCTCTTTAGAACTACAATGACTGAAGGTTAGAACTACAACATGGCGGACACTGAGTGCCTACAAAAGAGGTCTGAGCTGAATGTCAGAACTACAACATGGTGGAACTGTTAGTTACTACAGAGGAGGACTGAGCTGGCCTTTAGAACTGCTTGTGTTTTGGGCTTTTTATAACTGCTTTTACCCAACCATTGTTACACATGGGATTAGTGTGGCAATTTAAAATGAAGCTTACTGAAAATTTCAAAATAAAAGCCTTGAATATTTTTACATCAGATAATTGCTCTTTTTGGCTTTATGTGACTTTTTTATCCAAAGCACTGTTACACATGGGATTAGTGTGGCAATTTAAAATTAAGCTTAACAAAAATTTCAAAATAAAAGCCTTGACAATTTTTACATCAGATAATTGCTCTTTTGAGCATTATATAACTGATTTAACCCAGCAATTGTTACACATGGGATTAGTTTGGCACTTTGAAATGAAGCTTAACAAAAATTTCAAAATAAAAGCCTTGAGAAATTTTACATTACGTAATTGCTCTTGAGCATTATATAACTGAGTTAACCCAATGACTATTAGACATGGGATTAGTTTGGACCTTTGAAATTAAGCTTAACAAAAATTTCAAAATAAAAGCCTCAACATGCCCCTGCGGTTAGTGCACCGCCGTAGGCGGTGCAATAATATTATTCTGCATTATCTTTTTCTCTGAGGTTAGGGAACTGCCTTGCACAGCAAGGCAGTTCATTAGCATTAGCATTTTAGCTTTAATAAGCTATTAGCTATTTATTTTACTTTTTAGCCATGTTTAGTATACTGAATGGAGTAAATCAATTACAGAAAATATCCTAGTGATTTCCCACATACTGATGAAAGCAATGACGCTAACATTAGCGTTTCTGCTGATTTTAGCTGATATACTTACTTTCGGAAGAAAGTAAGTGCCATATTTTTAAACTGCTCAGTTTAAAAATACTGTAATTTTTAAACTGAGCAGTAATTTTACATCCATGCAAACTCAAATGTAATATTTAAAACTTGAATACATAAAATCAGTTATTTAACAATATGAGGTGTTGTTTAAAAATAGAAAAGATAGCAATTTCTTTTTATTGCAGAGACATTAGATTCTTAAATTTATGGTATTCTTTAAATGTTGTAATTTTGGTTCATTGTAAACTTTACCTGTAAAAAGTTTGTAGAAATCTTTAACATAAGGTCAATATGTATTTTTAAACTGTGATATGTTGTGTGTGTGCGTTATTGAAAATTTATATTTGTGACAATCATTAGGTAAATGCTAATGAACTGCCTTCCTGCAGTTTATGAGCATTGAACTGTTACTAAACAGTTCAATGCAAGGTTCATTAGCGTTAGCATTTTAGCTTCAATAAGCTATTAGCTATTTATTTTACTTTTTAGCAATGTTTAGTATACTGAATGGAGTAAATCAATTACAGAAAATATCCTAGTGATTTCCCACATACTGATGAAAGCAATGACGCTAACATTAGCGTTTCTGCTGATTTTAGCTGATATACTTACTTTATAATACTGAACGGTGCACGTCCGCCTCACTTAACGTTCTTGCGATTCTCCGCGTGCCACTGATTACGTCGCGGCGTTCTTTAGCGTCGATGCCGATTTGTAGCGTGACGACGCCGGGCCCATGCCCGACGGGCGCGCCTTGGCAGGCCCCGGCTAAATTTCTTCCGAAATTTTCTAGTTTTAAAAGTGGTATGATTGCAATCAATAAAATCTCCTAATGTCTGCAAGAATGGGACGGTGTGGTTGGGATTGTTTTAGTTTTAGTGTTTCAGCTATTTCAGCCTCCACTGTTGCAGTAAATGTAACTGCTTGTGTGCTGAAGTAAACGATTTGCTAATGAGTGTAATATATCTTAAGAGCAGCATCTGTGTTTGTGATTGTCTAACAGCATGCAGTGGTAGCTCTACTGATTAATTTTTAAATACTTTACTGATAACAAAAAAGCGATGATATAAATACTGCAAAGCATCGTGATGACATTTAGAGTCCTTATCTCCGTTTCCTAATCAGGACTCTGCTCTGATACTTGAGATTCTTATGTGGTTTATTTCCACAAAGCCATAATTGGTGTGTTCGTGACATGGATATGATGTCTCTCTAGTCATGTACACAGATATTTTAGATGTGTTGTTGTGATCTTCATCCATCGTTTAACATCATTTGATGCAGACTCAAACATTACAGTAAATTTCTTTTCTCACTTGTGGCTCTTAATATTTAAAGAGATTCAGCTTTCAGCCAGTTAGATATAGAGCAGATCCTTGGAAAGAAGAAACAATCTTCTTTTCCGCGCTGTAGGCAGAACGGTCTTTCCTTGAAATGGTTCAACAAGCTTAGAAGTGATATTGCACATTCTGAAAATGACGTTGGTTTTTTTTTTTGAGTGAAGCTGTAACACTACTTGAGAAGCACAGGCTTGAGTTTAAAGGTTAAAAAACTGACATGGTTTATGTTAACATCATAAGGTATTATTGAATTGCTTTTTATTAGGATTTTCTCAATGAATTGTATTGTAATAGTGATGTAAAGATACATTGAGCACAAGAGGAGAGACAATACACAATGTTGAATTAAAAAGAACAAGATAAGATTTTGACAATATTTCGGAGGAAACCAAGAAGGACTTAGGCTTTCACAAACACAGCGAAGGTTTTACAAGTGCGATATCAATCTAGTTGTAGTTGTCATTTCAGCATTAGCATGTACAGTATAGCATTTGCAAAGGAGTGCAACCGTGCTATCAGAAAAGATATGGCCACGCCTCAAGTATGTTGTTAGTGGCTGAGATATTAAGCATGTTGCACATTGTATAATGGCAAAGGCAGAAAATGCAAGTTAATCATAATTGATATTAGGGCTTTATGCTATCAGCAAGCCATTCAACATGTGGCGGTGTCACTGAATGCTGCAATAATGATATGATTATTGCAAGCAAGTAAAAGTGCTTCGTGTTTCTGCAGAAACCCTTTACTCTCTAGCATTTTGATGCTGCATTAAACAATAAGCATCACCAATCACATCGCTACCATAAAATGCCTGAATGCGTCATACTTAAATAACCATCTGATATTGTGATTGCAGTGATGACGCACCTATGAAGAATTTGCAGTATGCAGTCATATGGAATAAATTACAATATGCGTTCTGATGAGGCTTGTTTATCAGATTAAAAATACTTTTTGAAAATAACCTTTAATCAGGTACTAAACATACTTTTCATTAAGCCCATATTTCTGTTTTTAAAATGTTTTTTTATTGGCATAGTGCAATATTTAATCTCAGTGGTCATGTTTTTATTAGCTTTAAACAGAAAATCATCCTAATTAACAGGCATAACTGCTTGGACTTGTATTCCAATTTCTTAAATAACTGCATTGATAATAACTGTATTAATCCCTCTATGATATTGGAGTCCAGTTTTTACTAGGGCTGCAGCTAACAATTGTTTTAGCAATTAATTATTCTATCAATTATTTTGACGATTTATTGATTAATCAGATAAAAAATTGGCACTTTCTACAGATTTTTCATTTCACAGCTTCAGCCTTTTCATACAATAATTAGAAATACATTTAAATATCCAAATAAACAAAGGATTCAATTCCTTCTTTTAAAAGAAAATAAACATTTTATTGCCTAAAATGTAATAACATTAGTGAACGCTTGATCATTTGTAGTAAAGAATATATATCTTTGTATGGTTTTGCTTTGTAATTTCTCTGATTATGTTATTCCTTCAGCAAATTGCATGTTTTTAAGTGTGTTTACACCTGTTTACGATTAATCGATTACTAAATTAGTTGACGATTATTACAATAATCGATTCATAGATAGTTTTGACCTGTCCATCTGTGTTGCTTTTCATCAACAAGACAGCACAAATTAAGAACTTCTTCCTTTCTTACTTCAAAACAAGTCTTAAAAATAGAAACAGGACACCTGGGCCCCTTGATATTAGCATGAACCGATACAGCGACTACAGAGCTCTTTGATTCGATTTCACGTGTTTTACTCATGAAATAGCCCGTTATATAATTTGATTTCAGCTTACCATGTTGGCTTGCACCCCCTCTGTTTTCAATTTTCTATTAGTTTAAAATGCTTCCTCGACAAAGTGTGCCTTTGGATGTCTGGCAGTGGCTTTGTAAAACTTTTAAGTGCACAGCAGTGTGGAGAACACAGAAACCCTCTGAGCAGCTTGCTGGAGTCATGCGTTGTACTTTAGCATAGTGAGAAGAAACCCATGAGTGTGCCGTTTGGATTTGCATATTGCATAATGGGATTTTCATTTTCTTGTGTGCTTTCAGATAGAATGGATGGCTATTCGTTGGCATATTTAAACAATTAATCGTTCTCACTAATGAGTGCTGCTCCTGTGAACTTTATAAAACTCACAGATCTGCTTGGAGCTTCTGCGTCTAACCCTATGAAACACTCCTTTTGCAGGTAGAAAATAATTAAAGAATTCCGCTTTATTTTCTCTGTTGCACAAGTTTGACATGATTTAGTTTGCTGGCTCTGAATATCTCCACGCTTTAATTCTGCTACATGAGTGCTGTGCAGCCTGAGTCACTAAGGTTACGCTACTAACGTGGCAAAAGACCAGCTGACAGCACTGTTTGGGGAGTGTGGAGCCAGCATTCTCCTCCTCGCAGGTTTTAGTTGATAATAAATGACCCTTTCCCCTTCAATAGATGACCTCACCTCCTGCGACCATGATGCCAGAAGCACAGCAGTGCGAGAGATCCTGGGTGGATCGATGCAGTTCTTTAGAGCTCGCAGCAGGAATGTGGTTAAAATACTTCTCTTGGTGGGACTGGGAAAGCAGTCAGCAATTAGTTAAATTGTTTATCGAGTTTCCCAGTCAGCTGCAGTTTGTCTGATAATAATGATTATAGAAAACCTTTAATCTGAATAGTTATTTTAATCCAATTTTTCCCAGGTGGGCTGCCCTCCTCATTTATATTGAGAGTAAAATCAATTAAAAAAAACAAAACAAAAAACTCCTCGTATTGTAAAAGCTCAGTAATGGAGGAGAGTTGTTACGTTGAGCTGCTTGATGTCCATTTCAGAAGATATTTGCTGAAACATCAACTCTTGTCATCTATATGAAATAAATATGCTATAAATTTTAAATATATTAGGTGTTTTTTTGGGAAATAAGTAATATTCAAAGCAATTCATCCCTGCGTTGGCATTTGGGTCAACTCTTCTTTGCAGATTTGTTTTCATTAGGTGACACTGTATGGGTTTTGAAGCAAGAGCGACCCGTTTAATCCGTTTACAGTCCTGACTTTGACTAGACCACTAAAGAAACCTGTTGGATTTTTGGCAGAAACCAGAATTTCTGATTCAGTCAATTATAACAATTTGTCCAGGTCCTGAACCAGCAAAGAAGTTCAACATTGTCACACTAATACCACCATGTTTTTTTTTTTCTCTTCCCCATCTGCTTCTTTTTACTTTCCAGATGCAATTTTGTTGCTTGACTCACACCTTTTAAAAATTCCACACCAAAGTTTTGGATCATTTTGATGTTTTGTGCCAAATGTGAAGGATCACTTTCTATTCTTTTTTGGTGTGCAGGAGTTTTAACCTCTCAAGGTCCGGATGCCATTTTTGCCCCATGTCCTTCTTATTGTTAAATCATCACCTCTGACCTTGACTGAGACAGTTGAGGCCTGCAGTGCTTCCAGTAGTGCAACCATCTGGACTAATGGCGTCCAGGAGTAATTTTAGTAGGAAGGACCCGTAGGAAGCATGATCTCTTCAGTCTTTTCTTATTTTGTGTATAGTGGCTCTCACTATTTGTTGAAAACACAAAGCCTTAGAAAGGTTGGATGTTTTTCAAGACTGGTAGATCTCAAGGACTATATTTTTCATGAGTTATTTAAATTTCTTTTTTAAGATCCAATCATGATTTTAAGCTCTTTTGACATACTTCATGTTACCAGACAGGTTCTATTTTTTATTTCTTTATTCAATGAGGCAATAATCAGCACTGAATATTGCTAATAATACATGAAATATTTTTCTGAGTACTGTGTCTATAAATTCAGTTTTTAGGCAACGCCTAGATATTGTGTAGCCTTCAATAATGGAGTGTAAAATAGCAGAAGGTAGCTTTCGAATTGTTTGCATTAGTTGCTCTAGACAAGCTAACAGATTTTTTTTTTTTTCAGCCTTAAAGCTAACTTAATAAATCAGTTAAACTTGGTGATCTATACCACCATTTCTTGGAAAAAAAACTGTGTCCAGTCTAAATTTTACAGCACCTTATCATTTCTTCTGTAGCTGATTTCCAAATCTTTTATTTTTCTTATTATAGGAAAATAAGTGACAGTATTGGCTAAATGTTTATTTCTGAAACACTATTCACTAGTAGTAAGAAGGTACTGCTGACGATACTCGCGTTAACAGGCAAAATGATCTAAATTGTTTAATTTTGTTAAACTATGGAACTATATTCCCTTCTGTCCCTTTAGCCTTTTCTAAGATGACACTGCTGTTGCCAAACAAAAAGACTGCGGCCACACGCTGCGGTGACTCACACCCAATCTGTTGCTCAATGAACAATATATGTCACAATGCCAAATTCTGTACAGCCTATCATATCGTACTGTTTGCAAAAGAGTATAAAAAATTAGCTTTTCACTTTGATTTCATTAGACCTGTGTGATCCTTTCCGATAGTAAGAGATCTATGTTCCGGGCCTTCAGCAAACTATTGGCACCCTGGGCAAATATTTACACAAACCCTTAAATTAACCTTTTATTGACCTTTTTTTTTTTAAAGCTCGCCCTCATTACTGTTTGCGGTGGCAAGACAAACATAGGTCCTCACTCAACTTTGATACAGTTAGTTGTTTAACTTTAATTGGCAGAGTTGATTGGTTGTTAGATATTTATATGGCAAATTTGCTAATATTTTCCCATCTTTAAAAAGTTACACTTGTTATGATAGACTCTTACCAAATGAATAAATTTATTCCAGCTATAACCTGGATTTTTCTCAAATGTGCAGGTTTGTGAGGTTTTACTGCTAGCTAATTAAAAAAAAATTACTACTATTTACTAGATGTGCAAATTTTTGAGTAGAGTGCCACATTACTGATAGATTACTAATAATGTAGCCAACTCATTCTACATTACAGATAGGTGTCTGGCCCTATAACATTAAATACTTCACCCACAGACCACTTGAGAATATTTCTGGTTGCTTACAACATGGTGGTTAGGTTTGCTAGAAATAAAAATTCTGCTATCTAAAGGAATCCTGGCTTAACATGCAGAGTATCTGGTAACTTCTGTTCAGCTGATGCTGACAGAGCTTGCACATTATGTTCATATAGATTGTCCTGTCTGTTCTGAGTAGACAATTACAAAGTGATGTAACTTCGTCAAATTATTTAGTTTGTGTAAATAATTTGAAGTCTCTTTGGTCGACGTACGTTTTAGACATACAGATGTTTTGTAGTCAGAGATCATATATGAAGTTTACCTTAGATGTAGGATTTCTTACATGTCTATTTTCGAGATGTAAGTTGAAAAATATGTTAACAATTTATTTGACGGGATGTGCATAAGACTGAAACGACACTGTCATAAACATGACATAACATCTGCTATGAACCTGAAGGAGTCTTTATGAGTATCTGACTGTTATCATGAAGTGTCATTTGGTAAATAACGACTCTTTTAATGCAAAGTTGCTCTAAAAGTTGCATTGAAAGTCCATTAAAAGTGCCAAATTTGCATTAAAGCGACATTATTTTGTAAATGCTACAAAGTTGACACTTTTAATGGACTTTCAATGCAACTTTTAGAGCAACTTTGCATTAAAAGTGTCATTATTTACTGAATGACACTTCATGATAATGGTCATAGACATTCATTAAGACTCCTTCATGTTTTTGATAGTGTCATGTCAGACTTATGCACACCTCATCAAATAAAGTGTTACCAATATGTTTGGTTTGGAGGAGGAATTCCTCACTTCTTTCAGCAATGAAACAAGAATAAAAGTTGGGATTTCTATTTAATTGTCATTGTGGAAATGTTTTTTTTTTTGTTTCCTTTCAGTGTTTATGTACTTGTGAATGCACTAATTGAGAACATAGTGACCAAGTAAAGTATTTATAGATCTTTGTTGTTTGTTTTTTATTTCCACAGGCCGAGAGTCTAGATGGAGCTCTTTTCGTGCCAGACATCAAACTACACAGTAACCCCTCTGCGTTTAATGTCTACTGCAATGTGCGACACTGTGTTCTGGACTGGCAGCAGAAGGAGGCCTCCCTAGCTCTGGCCTCCAGAACCTCGGTGCAGAGCGGCGACTCGGACAGCGAGGAGGAGGAAGAGTACCGTGAGCCGGCGGTAAAGCTGCCAAAGGTATGAACCAAGAAGGAGTTTTTTTGTTTTTTTGTAGCGGTGTCATTGCTTTGTGTCTTGGCAGAGACATTTGTAGTTTTGATGAGCTTTTGATGGCTCTAATTGTGCAAATTCAACTTTTTTTTTTTTGACCTGTAAACTTTGTAATTTTGTTGATATTACCAGGAATACCTTTAAGCACTGATCAAAGAAGAATTGTTTTTGCTACAACTTTTCCCCTTGGTTTAGAACAGAGTCAACCTGTGGACTTTTGACATGTTGCTATGGCAGTGGTGTAATTAACGTATGACCCTTGTGCCTGGGTAATTACCTAGCCACTGCCATTTACTGTAACAAGATGGAATATTTTCTTATGTGAGACAACATGGCTAGAGGTGATCATGTTTTTGTTTTCATGCGGTTATCAGAACTCAGGAATAAAGCAGCTGTTTGGAGACTAAGGGTCTGTAATGTTTGTTTACAGCTATTGCAGGGACAATAAGGTGGTAAACTTAGCCTCTCAAGCAAACTGTCTGCACACAATTATCTGCCAATTATTCACTGGTGGGAAAAAATAGGTTTAGTGCTTGACAGGTGTTGTGCACTGACAACAGAGAAAATAAGTAAAAAGATGTTTTCCATTTGTGGAAATTGGGTTAGAAATATAACTTAATGTTTTAATCTTTGAAAACAATATACTGTATATATATATACAGTACAGACCAAAAGTTTGGACACACTTTCTTCTAATTGAATTCAATGAGAAGGTGTGTCCAAACTTTTGGTCTGTACTGGATATATATATTTTAATATATATTTTTTATTTGTTTTGACATTTTCCACATGTCACTCACATTATCCCCAGTCCCTGATGGTTTGTAAGTGCTGTTAATAAAGGAACAATCAGTCTTATTTATGCTTATTGTGGCTTGAGTTGTAGTTACCAGAAATCTAGCATGTGTAAATTACAGTCTACTGATTCTTAACATGTCACTTTGTTGTGCTATTTTTGCATACATGCAGTTTGAGCTTAAATATGGGTGCAGGCTTGGACTCACAAATGCAGAACTGGACTAACATTTTGTTAATACAGTCACTCCTGAATGTGCCCCTGAAAAGTAAATGCTAATTATCTCCCGTTGTGCGGTACCGATTAAAAAGTTTTTGTATGTTCCTTTTTCGGAAGTCATCTTTCATTCACTCTTTTTCGCTTGAACAAGATTGCATCTTGAGTGAATTACTGCATCAGAGATGGAAACCCAATAATCCCTTTCTTTTGTGACTCACTTCACCTCTTTCTGTTTGCACTGCACACTGAAGATGCTAACAGATCATCGTCTGCAAAGAGCAAAGATGAGACCAGTCAACAAGGTCCAAAAAACACTCGTTGACTGGAAAACTAATGCCACCCAAACCCTCCTCAGCTCAGACGTTCCACCCCAGCATGGAGGCCACTCTGCCTCTCCTGAATCTGACCCACTGTATCATTAAAACTGTTACTGAAGCAGTGTTTACCATGTAAATATTCCACAGCAATGTAGATTATTTTACTATGGATTATGATAAAGAGATGTAAGTCTTCATGCTTACATAATCTCTGAGCCAAACTCTTTGATGATACAATGCTTTTTAGGATTTAGTTTTAATTCCATCGTGTTGTAACTGTTGATGCCAAGATATATGTTGCAAATATGTGTTGGCAATGCTAACAACCTGAATGTGTTGAGAAAACAATTCTTGAAATAGGTTTTTAAAATTAATTCAGAAGTTATCATTGAATCTGTCCATTTTGTCTTTTTTTTATTGGACCTTTATGCAATAAAGCTTATTTTTTAGTTAGAGAAGAAGAGGTCTTCAATGGTATTGCAGCATTATTTGGTTGTCTAACAAGCCTGGTTAAAAAAGATGGGAAAGGACATCTGTTTCTGGGCCAAACTCTTCCACATATGTAAACATCCAATTTCAGCTGACATTCTACCCAATGTACTAATTTGATATTTAACCCTCTATGGTACACATAATGATGCAAGTTGGAAAAAAAATGTTTGGAATGTTTTTTTTGTTTTTTTTTACATAAAATAAACCAAGTAAACATAATAAAGACAAATTTTAAAAAAATATTATTTTTTCATTTATTTTTTGTTGACTTGGCAACACTGTACCATAGCGGAAATTAATGAAAACAAGAGAGTTTGGCTTATTATTGTAAAAAACCTTTATTTAAATCTAAATAGTCTCCAGTAGCAATACTAGTAAACAATGAAACTCATTTGAAAGCTAAAAACAATTTAATTTATTGGCATATTTCATTGATATAATGGTTTTTATTTGATTTGAGTGTCTTGATGTCTTTGCCTTACTGCTTGTGGAAGCTGATGAAGCAGTTACTCTCAGCTTCCAGTGAAGAGGTGGATCTAGAAAACAAACAAATACCCTTAGTATGTCATGAACATGCCAGTCTAATGCAACACACAAGAAATAATTGCACGTTCATCCTCATTGTTGGCTCATAGTCGTCATCATCCTCACTGTCTCATTGTAAAGTTGCAAGCTGCTCATTTTCTTCAACACTAAATCCTAATGCATCATCACTACCATAAAAAAGGAACTGCTAGAATGGTTTTCTTCCTAAGAAACTATAAAACATTGTTGCATTAGTGATGTAAACGGAAGAAAGAGTATCAAATATAGTCATATGCAATATGGAAAGGACTCACAAGATTATTGCAGACTAGAAGATCAATATGCTGGGCTAGCAATACAATGCAACCTTAATGGTACAGTGTTGCCATATGGCAACATCAACATTTTAACAGTTTATTATTATTAAATTATCAAATACAGCACAATGAATCACAGAATAGTGAGCTTATCTCATTTATTGTTGAGTATGTATTTTTTTTGTTGGTCAAAAAATGTCATAAAAAGACTTTTTTTCATGATTTCTGAGGAGTCAAATGGTGAGCCCCCCTCCCTGTGAAGAGGTCTGTAGAAAAGGGTGTCAAATTTCCCTCCATAAAGTTATGTGACAAATTTAAACACTGCTGTTGCTTTTCTTAGGGTCTCATCTCTCTTTCAGTGCTGTACATTGTAAAATTGGAGGTACTGTATGTGTGTGGAAGGGCTTCAAGTGATTTGTTGCCAAATAGCAACATTGTACCATAGAGGGTTAAGCTAACCCAATTAACTATGCATACTATAGGAGATTGAGCAGAGCAGGATTCCAATCCTTTGTTAATCTACCTTTTGCATTAAAATATGCAGGAAGAAAAACATTTTGTGTTAGCAAAATGTCCAATATCTTTCCTCACTGACCCTTTACACAAACCTGCTTTCTTCCTCATCTGCAGATCATCGGCATCGGCCTGTGTGGGGTTTTTGAGCTGATTAAAGAGACTCGGTTCTCTCACCCGTTACTGTGCCTGCGCAGCCTTCAGGCTTTGTTGGACATGCTGCAGGGACAACAGCCAGAGGGTTTTCAGACAGAGCCTCCTGATGTGTTAGGTAAACTTATACTTGCACTTGCCTTTCTATAATGGTAATTACTTATTATTCTATTCTATTTTCCAAATATCTAAGTCCTCCACTATTTTTTTATTTTGCTTTGTTTTTAGAGTCTCTTTTCCAGCTGCTGTTGGAGACCACGGTCCGGAGCACAGGGCCCAACGACCCAACTGGACAGGACATCACCGCTCTGTCTTGTGCATGCCTTTTCAGCCTTGTGGTGGCTTGGGGAGATACAGGCAAAATCCTGCAGGCTGTTTCTGCCATTCTCACAAATAATGGTAGCCATGCCTGTCAGACTATACAGGTAATTAACCACTAAGCTTACTTTAACAGGTTCAAATTAGCAGGTAGTCTGACAGATCAGCCTTATCCTCAAAATTATACAACATCCATTTTAAATCTTTTGGATCATTTTGCCAATCTCCCATTGAGTGATTCCAATAGTGATTATCTACCTGCAGGAGGTATCTCAGAGCTATTTTGTTCTAATTAGAGGTCATTACCTGTCATATTTCATAAGAAGACACCTAGTCCCAAATGGGAAGGAAAAACATGAATAAAAATTGGGTGTAGCATAAAGTTTTCTTTTTTTTCTCCAGTCCATTCTGGGTTACAAAACATAACTTTAGCTGCCTTCGTCCATTTCCTCTGTGCACAGATGCTCAGGGCCATGTCTGGACAGCTCAAATTGAGTTTTGTAAAATGTCAAGCTGCTCTGATTCTCCTTTTTAATCATGTTACTCTGCTTGAATTCCTCTGTCGGTTAGCTAATCTTCTTTTTGCGTCTGCCTTTCAGCTTCTGCATCCTCTTTCTCTTGTTTTGTTTCGGCCTAAAAGGAAAAAAAAAACCCGCTTCAGTTGTATGTAGAAAGAACTCTATACTTGATCAAGAATTCACCGGACCTCTCTAGACTCACAAATTTTATCCCTTTCTATGCTAATAAATGCGCGTATATTTTATGTATTACCTGAATTGTGAATCATCACAATGTCGGAGTGGTACAAAGTGTGCTGCTTGGTTGTGCATGGGTAAACATCTGTGAGATCAGTGGCATTTGTAGTCACTTTCATGTTAATGGTGTCAGTTTGTGTGTTGTGTGAAAATGCATTTAGACAGAAATGTAAACATACAGTTTACGAAACATTAGAACAATTTGCCTCAGATCTGCTGCAAATGTAAATATCAGGAAGTTCCACCTTTTTCTAATCAGAGGTTTACTTCCCTGTCTTGTTCAATCAAACCAGGTCCCCACCATATTGAATGCACTACAGCGAAGTGTCCAGGCTGTCCTGGTGGGGAAAATACAAATCCAGGACTGGTTTGGAAATGGCATCAAACGTGCTGCACTGATGAACAAATGGGTCCTAAAGGAAGTATCCATCGATGAAGACGAGCGCTGTCTTCTACAAACTGATGGTTCTTTCTTGTATTTGCTCTGCAAGGATGGACTCTACAAAGCTGGATCTGGATATAGTGGTACCGTCAGGGTATGTGACTCTTCAAGTTTTGCTTTTGACTAGTTGTTGGAAACATAAGACAAGAGGTTAGAGAAGCCCACAGCATGTAACTTCAGCAACTTCGAAAAAATTACATTCAGCAAAGCATTAGTGGAGGTTGTCAACTTACCGAAGCTCAATTCCGCACAGGGACACGTCTACAACTCCACTTCTCGAATCAGGAATCGAAAGGAGAAAAGGTCATGGCTTGGCTTTGCTCAGGTAACTAGTACAGCCTCTGTTTTGCATAAGAAATATTCAAAAAAACATTTAATATGATCAATTTTGCTGTGAAGTATCAAATATCAAGTTGTTCAGGTCTTTCAAGTCATGGCTTAAAATGTTTTTTGTTTTTACATTTTCTATTCATGTTTTTTAAAGAAATCTCTATGGCGAAATCTCTTTTACTGTTTAAAAGCTTATTATCTAAGTAGCTTTTCTCTACTTAAAGCAAGAAAATCCATTGAGATATTTTCCTATTTTTATAGGAAAATATTTAGCTTATTTTCTCTTAAGCTAACATTAGCATAATAGGTAATGCTGCAAAGCACTTTCTATTAGCATATTGGCTAGTGGTCGCTAAAGTCAGCTAACATAATGATTTTAGCATGTTAGCTGGCGGTTGCTTTTTTCTTTCCAATGCTAGTGCCACTTTTAGCACTTGAACTATTGTTGGCTAATTTCAGGCTAACCTGCAAGCTATTGATTATTTTTTGAGGAATTCATTATGATTTCAAAATTGTAAACTTATTTTTTCGTTGTATTACCTACTTTAGGGATAACGCTTCTTTTTTTACGGCTGCCACTTGAAGTTCAGCAATTCTTTCTGTTTCAGTTTAGCTTTTTTAGGAGAGCAGTCCACCCATTCAATTTGTGGCATTCAGACATTACCTGTAGAGTTAATGCAATTTTTTTATTTTTTATTTTTTCTCTAGTTTGACAATAATGTCACATTTTGAGGGAACCAGTGCCCCCTGCTGTTGAATACAATAAATATTTGTTATTTAATAATAACAAATATCAAGCAATCTGTTTTTAAGAAGATCTTAAATACTTAAAATGATACTTAAAATCCTAATTTCATGTTTTGTGACAGTCCTGTTAAGAAGAGTCGGCTGTAATTTCAGATGAGTAATAGTGTCTGTGTTGTGTCCTCAGGGGTACTTGTTGTATCGGGACACAAGTAACCACAGTATGTCGGCTATCAAGATCAACCCTGAGACCCTGGAACATGAGGGGGTGGTCACCATGCCAGGTACAAAGGAAACACATTTACATGCTTTCATCAATGTGCTGTTAAATTAGGCCAACATTAACTTAAACAAGACTATATTCACATTGTCTCTTGCTGTAGGTCAACATTCGGATGGACAAAACATCATATTCACAGACGGAGAGTACATTAACCAAATAGCAGCCTGCAAAGATGTAAGTTTTTATAGGTTTTTGTTCTTCTTACATTGTATTTACTATAACAGCAAAATATTTCAAGCTTTCCACATCTTTCAGAAGAAGGCTTAAAGCTACATTTATAAGAGTCCCTAACTTTTTATTACTAATCCTGGAAAGAAAACTCAAGCAGCACACCAAATGGAGAAAGCTGATAACTTGCTTTAAAAAGTAAAGTCAATCAGTTTTCCTTATTCTCGGATGTTTAAAAGAGTCAAATAGTCCCTGGGAATATCTCTAAACGTCTAACTTTTGTCTTCATTATTATCCAGGGAAGGTGTTGGAGAGTTCTTTAAGACAGCTGACTGGCAGTGCGCAGCAGCTAGTGAGGGAGGGGCAGCACTGAATTAGTCGACTCTCCATAAAACAAGAGAAAACTCTGTTTGTTCTGGCACTTTCTCTGGTGCCTCATTAAAAAAGATTTAAACATTATGATGGAAGATTTTAGCAGTTTCAAATTTGAAATAATAAAAAAAAAGAAAACAAAATCTTGTTATACTTTGATACCACTACCAACCCATGGCTACCCTTTACTAGAATGCACCAGTTAAACTTAAGGTGATTATAAAAATTGAATCACATTCAGACTATATTTCAACTAAGAATATTCTTGGATAATAAATGAATGTAAATGGACTTCAAATAGTATTTTTCTTAGTCAAACTGAGGTTAGTTGCCTCTCTTTATTCTCTATGTATATCACATGTTTCTCTCCCTGAAATCCTCAGTTGATCATCAGCTGTGCCACAGAGAGGCCTCTCATTGTATCCCTTCATCTAGATGTGTGTGGGCGTGGCAGCTGCGGCCCCACATGTGTGTACTCTCCAGAGAGCTTAACCTCTCTAGCGAAAGCACTTTGTAATGGGAGTGGGGGCAGGGTAATACGTGAAATCCATACACCCACTGTAAGAAGAAGCCTTTTTCCCAGCTAATTGTATGGATGGAGTACTGTTTGGAGGGGAGGAGTTTGTCTGCATTCGTCACTGCAAAAGCTGCACAGACCACTTACAGTTAATTGATTGGATGAATGTCCAATACATGACTGTGATCACTGCTATGCTGAGTTATAGTTTCTGTTCACTTGAAGTCGATTCTTGTTTTCTGCTCTGTAAATAGTTGCTTTTGTCTACATTTCTTTACTGCCTCACTTGCGTCTCTGGCAGATATATCATTTTACAGCCACAGAGCTGAGTCAAGTAGGATTTAAGTCGAGATGCTTTGATCTCTTAGAAATAATTTTAATAAAAAAAAAAAAAAAGACTGTGCATATATTTGTAATATAAACCACAAGTTCATTATGTTGACCCAGATTTTCTGCAGCTAATGGAACTTATTGGTTGTTTAAATGGTTGCAGCTGGGTAAACAACATTCAGTGACAGTGTTTATGTTTAATATGCCTTAAATGTCAAACTGTAACAGTTTTGTGCTGTGAAGTCAAACAACGTTTCCCCCTGTGACGCCCTCACTCCTGCAGGACGGTTTTGTTGTGCGGATCTACACCATGAGTACAGACCCGGCTCTGCAGCAGGAGCTGCAGCTGAAGCTGGCGAGGAAATGCCTGCACGCCTGTGGCATCTCTCTCTTCGACCTTGAAAAGGATCTACACATCATCAGTAAGTGATACAAAATGAGTCTGTGGGTGCTGAGTGTCATATGGGGCTTTACAGCTGCAACAAGTACTTAGTTGTTGTAGGGGTGTGTGATAGGCTGGAAAATTTTTATTTATTTTTTTAATTCATGCTATCCTGCAGGATGTTTTTTTTCAGTCATCTGTTTTTCTCTTAGGCACTGGCTTTGATGAAGAGGCAGCATTGCTTGGAGCTGGCAGGGAGTTTGCTCTGATGAAAACTGCCTCTGGAAAGGTGAGCAGTCGGGTGTCTGAACATTTAAGAGTAATGAAAGTTAGCGCAGCGTCAACAGCTAAGCTTTTATCTTGATAAGGGTAGGCCAAACTCTCTGCCTCTAAAAGTTTATGTAAGTAATTTCAGTTCACTTTTCCCCCACTTTACAGATACTATTAATAATCATCTAAATAACATATACTTGGCACATAGAAGCTGTATTAACCGAGATAGGAATTCATTTTTTCAGAGGCTCTTTTTCTGATTAAGCCTAGTAGCATGTTTTTAGAAAGATTGAAGACCCTACGGGTGAAACTGCATCATGTGTACGATAACTCATTTTCTTTGGAGCACATTCAGTGAGTACTAAGTTGAAGTAAATCATTTACATATTTTGAAAGTGTCTCATCTTGATGAGAGCGCTTACTATGTAGGTGGTTTAAACCAGTGTTTCCAAACCCTGGTCCTCAAGGCACACAGTCCTACATGTTTTAGAGGTTTCCCTGCTTTAATGTGCCTGATTTCAACTGATTGCAGTTCAACCAATGCCTGTTAATCTGTCATCAATTGAAATCAGCTGGACTGAAGCAAGGAAATACCTAAAACATGCAGGGCAGTGTGCCTTGAGAACCAGGGTTGGGAAACACTGGTTTAGGGTGTGTTGGAGGGTGTGGTTGGTTGTACGTTGAGTCTAGGTGTGGTGCAGTGTGCCTGTTTTGCAGATAGCAGCTCATGTTAGTGACATTGTGCACATTTTATGTGCCTGATTTCAAAGCATTTTATCCGCAGTTGCCCCTCCCCCACACCATCTTTGTTATGTCTATATTAATGTCTTTAATAATCTATAATGTCTATAATAATAATGACTATTATTTATAATAGTCAATGCCTAGCTGCACATTCAGAGGTTTAAACTGAATTAATTCACATTAATTTTTCAATACATAAACAGTCTGAACTAAATTAATTAGATGGCATCTCACTCATAATTTTTAATGAAATAAAAAAAGATTATTTTTTAACAATAGATTAAAAAAATAATCTATTATGATGCAACACATTAGTTAGCATCTGGATTACTGTCATCTAGCAAAACAACATGACCTTTGGTTTGTTATTTGGTTTATTCTCTCCTGTTCACTCTACTAACATAAAGCAAAGGGAATAATATTAATTTATTATAATAATAATTTAGAATTAATTATAAATAATACATTTTTAGTAATAATTTGTCAAAATTATTATTGTGAATATGTATTCACATATTTTTCTATTTTCTATTTTAGAGTATAACTCTACTTCCTATGATTGATAAATAATACTGACTTTTTATTAGAAATTTTATCGTTTTAAGCATATGATCTTTAATATTGGCCACTTTTAAAGAACTGAAGCATTGTTGTTCTTCATAAATGATATCAGCCATGCTATTACTTTGCCAATACTTACCTCAGCGATGAATAAAGAGCAAAGTGAGGAATACGACTAAGCTGCAGCTTTATTCCTTTTCTTGTCTTTGTTGTTCTTGCAAATTTACATCTGGTCTCGCTCCCTGCATGCAGCAGGCTCTAGTGAGTTGCCAACCAAAACAAAAAAAGCTGATTTCAGACTATCAAGCCTGTAACAGTTTATTTCTTGATTTTCTTTTGTTGTTGTTGAGGTTGAAACTCTACCATAGTGTGTGCGAAAATTCTCTTTCTAATATAGTTAAAACTTAATGTTAACTATATTCAACAAGCATAGTCAGCAGTTCTGCAACAATCTTGCAACATGTTCTTTTCTCAGATCTACTACACAGGAAAGTACCAGAGCCTCGGTATTAAGCAGGGTGGCCCATCAGCCGGTAAATGGGTGGAGCTGCCCATCACAAAGTCTCCGAAGATCATTCAGTTCTCAGTCGGCCATGATGGCTCCCACGCCCTTCTAGTGGCTGAAGACGGGAGCGTTTTCTTCACTGGCTCTGCCAGCAAGGGAGAGGACGGGGAATCCAGTAGGATATATTCCCAACTACATTTAAACATTCGTAAAGTAACATTGGGTGTTGATTTAAGCAGACGTCTTATTTCCCTTTGCAGCTAAAAGCCGCAGGCAGCCCAAGCCGTACAAACCCAAGAAGATGATAAAACTGGAGACAAAGACAGCTGTGTGTACTGCTTGCAATAACGGCAGCAGCAGCATCGTCACAAAGGATGGAGAGCTTTATATGTTTGGCAAGGATGCCATTTACAGTGACAGCACCTGTAAGTTGACAGGAGTATTTCAGCTTTTCTTTTGAGAACAAGTTTGACACTCGCTTGAACAGGATTTCTTTTGTTTTTGTTTTGTCATAATCACTTCATGTCTCTCCACAGGCCAAGTGACAGATCTTAAAGGCCATTTTGTAACTCAGGTTGCCATGGGAAAGGCTCATACGTGTGTGCTCACTAAGAATGGAGAAGTGTGGACATTTGGGGTTAATAACAAGGGCCAGTGTGGCAGAGACACTGGAGCCATGAGCCAGGCAGGGAAAGGTGAGCAGATGGACGGCAGACTAAACCAATAGCCATTACAATACACACCTGCTATTCTAATAGACTTACGTTAGCACTGCGATGTCATCAGACTAATTTATCGTTCTGCTGGTGCTCGTGTTTATTGTAGCATTTGGCGTTGAGAGCATGGCCACGGCCATGGATGAGGACTTGGAGGACGAGCTGGAGGACAAGGAAGAGAAGAGCATGATGTGTCAGCCGGGCATGCACAAGTGGAAGCTGGACCAGTGCATGGTTTGCACTGTGTGTGGAGACTGCACCGGGTACGGTGCCAGTTGTGTCAGCAGTGGGCGGCCAGACAGAGTACCAGGAGGGTAAGCTGGCGATGGAATAAGAACGTGTTTACATGCAGTACGTTTAAAGTTATTAATTATAATGTAATAAATGATCTTTATCTGTTTATGTTTGTCTTTGGGCTAGTATCTGTGGTTGTGGGTCTGGAGAGTCTGGCTGCTCAGCGTGTGGTTGTTGTAAGGCCTGCGCCAGGGAGCTGGACGGTCAGGAAGCCCGGCAGCGGGGGATCTTTGATGCTGTGAAGGAGATGATTCCACTGGATCTGCTGCTAGGTATTTCACCACTTGTGTCTTATCACTTTATGCCTCATTTTAATTAAGCATGCAAACAGACAAAATATAAGCACGGATGTTTCCAAGTGCCTACCATTTAGAGGTCGAATGCATTCTAGTCAAAAAAATAAATAAATAAAAAAATTTAATTGTCGCCAAATTATCCTGATATTCATGCCATATCATCACATACGACTCAAACGTTTTGCTACAGCTCTACAAAAGTGAAGTTAAACTTTTTTTTCCCTTTTTTCAAGAAATCTGAATGTAATACAAAAAATATAAATTAATATATTAAAAAGTCCTCTCTTCAGTTGTTTTATATAATACAACTTAATTTATGTGCTTGTAGAAGTCTGTTTTTGGGAGGATAGAGTTTATCTTGATGTTTTGCAAAAGAAAACTCACAAATGGAAAAACTCACCTGGATTTGCTATATTTATAAAAAGTGACTTTAATTTACTTAAGTAATTAGCCTCGAAATATCTTTAAATAAACTTTTCTTCTCGTTCTTGCATTTTCACACTTATTTTTTACTTTTTTTTTTTTTACTTTGTGCATAAATGGTTTGCAGCGGACTCATCACTCGTCTTGTTTGTGTCTCACATAAATCCAGGCTCATATTCATGTTACAATCTTGAGCACAATTGTTTATTGTTGTAATAGCATCTCTAAAATTGATTAGGAAAAAGAAAATTACTGTCTAAATTAGAGCAATGTACAAAAGCTTTGACTCATCGCTTGTATAATGAATTTTTAGAATTTGTTTAGAGCTGTCTTAGCTGTGTTTTTCAGGCCTGTCATTTCTTTTGTTAAATTTGTAAAAAAAATAAATAAATAAAACAAAGTGTGACATCAAGACATTCCTAAAGTAAAACAGACAATAAGAGAACTTGCTTTCAGTCTAGCCTTTGTTATTCTTTCTTACATTTTCCTAAGGATACCAGTTTCAGATGCTGATCATTTATTGTAGATACAGTGTGTTTTAAGGCCCCTTTCTGTTTATTTTGTCTGCTACTTGTCCACTATTTCCATTGTGTGCAGACTCTGAACCCGACAAGGGGGAAGCATTGAGCAAAGAACCAAGCAGAAATGAAAGGAAAAGAAAGATTTTGAGACTTTGGCTGAAATGTACTTTAAAAGTTTTCTGCTTTAAAACAAAATTTAAATAAATGACCAAGCCTTTTGCTAGTGCTGTACATACGTGTGTGAGTGGTGTGTTTGAGCTCTTCATGAACACTTGCCTTCACACACAGTACCTGGCAAAAGCATCCCCGGCCCTTGAACTTATTAACTTTTTATCACATTGCAGTGACAAACTTTGCTGTATTTTGTTGGACTTTTACGTTGTGAGTCAACAAGTAATGCACAATTGGGAAGAGGAATAAAAAAGATAAATAATTTTCTAGATTGGGAAAGTATTGCATGTGTAATCAGTTTGAGGCTGCAAGACATACAGCCAGAGTCAGATGTGCTGTGCTGGTACAAACTTAACTCAAAAGACTTAGAGCTGTAATTGCAGTAAAAGCTAGTTCTACATAGTATTGGCTCAAGAGGGTTGATGACAGATCTAAGTTATATTTTTTAGTTTCTTTTTAAGTAGAAAATCAACTCTTCCACTTCACAATCATGTACTAGTTTGTGTTTGATTGAGTCATTAACTCCCAAAGACATACTGTTTAGTTTGTCATCGTAATGTGAAAAAGTTCAAGATACATGAACTGTTGTTTAAGGCCATTAGTACACAACACAATATGCTACCAATATTACATTCTTCTTTGCAGTTGTCTGAATGCTGTATTCCATAAACTTGTCAGTGTTCACTCTGTTAAAATGCTTGTGTTGCACAGTCACTTGCTTTCTCCATCAAGTCCCTCCTTCGCTCATTGATGTTTGTCTTGTTCTGCTCTGCTCTGCTCTGCCTCATCCTCCCACCTCCGGCTTCATCCCGTTTGGGGCGCCCTTTACCCCGGGGCCTTTTATGTTTTCAGCTGTGCCTGTCCCTCCCCCTCCAGGAGTTAACATCGAGGAGCACCTTCAGATCCGCCAGGAGGAGAAGCGTCAGAGAATCAACCGCCGGCATAGGTTGGAGGAGGGAAGAGGTATGGGCCAAAAGATGGAGAAGAATGCGGTTTGGAAATAACGTTTTAATGCTTCAAAGTGTTGGTGGGGATATTCAGGATACCTGGCTGCTGGGATGGATTATAAAAATGTGGATTGACTGACAGTAGGTCTATCCTTTATAGTTTTGGATTGTTTACAGATGTGAGGCAAGAGCTTGGGTTTTGTGTGCCTTGGTGACTTCCCTCTTCCTTGTCACATATTTTTCCTTGTCTGTGTATTGTTGTGATGTAGTATTACCATGTATTTCTATCCCATTTGTGAGCATTGTGCATGCATGTGAAAGTTTTTTTCTCCCCCAGGCCCCCTTGTTTTTCCTGGTCCCATTTTTATGAACCAGCGTGAGCAGGCCCTAGCCAGAATAAGACCCCTTCAGGCACTCAGGCATAAACGGGACAAGCACAAAGGTACTATGGTCTTCACTAATTCAGCGGGTGCGGAGACGCCCCTTTGACCCATCTCCCAATCTGGCTGTCCCGTCCACCTCCTTTCACTCTCTGAAGGAAGGACTCTTTAAAGTCTGCACCAGGATAAACACCTGCTGGCATGGAGGACTGTAAACTCAGTAGAGCTAGTTAAAGACTTCTTTACAGAAAAGGTTTATTATTAGGGCTTTGCTGATTAGCATTTGTTTTTTCTTGTCCCTGATACTGACATGCTTCATTAAAACAATACTATGCGTAAACCATTTCTAAATCAGTTTCACGTTATCATCAATTACATCCTTGATGCTGCAGCAGCCATTTGTCTTGACATCAACATATTTTGTCTCAGTAAAACCTTTTTGTTTCTAAAAATGCATCTGATTTTACACGTACAGCCAGTCGTCAGTAAAGTAATGACTTTCTCCTGCTGAGGCTTTTATGACCAGCAGTTTTAGTTGGACAAATTTACGGACACCGGCTTAGAATTTGTATGTCATTGTATATCCCTGCAAATAGTTAAAGGTCATAGACAAAATTATCACTCTTAAAAATAACTTGCTTTTCACAAAATAATTATAAATAATCCGATAATTAACCATTCCTAGACGCAAGATTATTTTTTCTGTAGATGTTATACAAGTAACATATTTCACTTAATCCACCTAAAGTGTGCAGACAAAACATACAGAAAGCCGTTCCCTGCTTTATAAACATACTACTTTGTTCTAAAAGTTGTAAAATTGACAGCTGGTGTTCTTGTTGCACTTTAAGCAGATCTTTCCTAAATGTGTACAGTGTGTGGAAACAGAAAGCTGCTGCAGCCAACACTGTTTCTCTTTTTCACCATTATAAATAATTTAAAAAAATACTTCAACTTTTTTTGGGAAAATACAGATTTTTTTTTTTAGATCAGCAAAGTAATGTGCAAAGTCAGTTCTGCACACCGAAAGAAGGTTGTTATTGTAAAACGTTGGCTGAGCAAAATGTGACTGGATAACATGGATCAGGAGATGAGTTTAGTTGGGGAAACTGTTATTGGTAAATGAAAAATCGGTCTCTGTAATACATCTGCTGATTATGCACTTTTAAAAATGGTTTTCTAAGGACAAAAGTCAGAATTAATAAATGGTTTAGCTTCAATTTCTACGGAAAATACCCTGCAATACTATGACACTTGTCATGTGTGTTTTCCCATTCTTCTATAAAGTTTTGATATTGTTGTACTTTGCCGCTCTTCCTTTTTGTGTTTTTATTTTAGTAATTTGCAGAGTGTTTATTTTACTGCATGCAGCACATGCTTGTTAGTTTGTTTTGAGCTGCCCGTTTTTGAAAGTGTCTTGATTGGTGAGCGGTTCAGATTTGCAGAGGACTGTAGCGTTGCAGACCCAGCTAGTTGGTGAATTATCCAGAGTCTTCAGAAATTTGTGCCCTGAGCCTCGTCCTAAAAAAAAAAAAAAGAAGCAGGGATAGGCTGCTGAGTGAGAGCGTTGAAGAAAGCAGAGGATTATTCCTTCACTGTAAAATCTGTTTTTTAAACAGCTCCAGGTTTGAAAAGATCAAGAAAATGTCCAGTCATACTTTCGCCCTGTGATTTTTTTTGTTCTCTTTTTGGACTAATGCATGTAAGAAATTTTGAATTTAAAATGCCCTGATGCCAAACGGCCCTTTTCCTGCACAACCGTTAGCCCCTCCCTTCTATTCCAGCATGTTTTCCCCTTTTTTCCTCTCATTTTCTTTTGATGCCTCTTTCCCCTCCAGCTCTGTTTCTCAGGACTCTGCAGAGACACCCACCTCGGCGCTCTAAAGCCGCCACTACACTTCTCGGTATTTACTCTCCACTCGGATATGCTGACTTCAGTGTTTATCTTCTAGATGGTAGCAGTGAGCGCGGAGAGAAGGACGCCAGCAAAATTACCACTTATCCCCCCGGGGCGGTGAGGTTTGACAGTGAGCTGCGAGCCGTTCAAGTTAGCTGCGGTTTTCACCACTCAGGTAAGCGCTTTCTTGTCGTTGCTGCTTTAGCCCTTTGATGGTTTTGTCTGGTTGCTATAAACAAAACTTGCTTTACAGTGGTGCTGATGGAGAATGGAGATGTCTTCACGTTTGGGTATGGCCAACACGGTCAGCTTGGTCATGGAGACGTCAACTCCAGGTAACAGATTGATGATTTGCAATGTTGTTAGAAATTTATAGGAATGGCCACAATAGCTGGAGTTCTGCAGCTACATTCTGGAGCCCAGATCTGTTTAATGGGTTAGGTTGTTGAAACACAGGCAGTTCTTCAAACTAGCCAGCTAATTCAACATTTCTACCATGCAGGGGCTCTCCGACTCTGGTTCAGGCTCTGCCGGGACCGAGTGTCCAGGTGACGGCAGGCAGTAACCACACGGCCGTTCTCCTCATGGATGGGCAGGTCTTCACTTTTGGGAGCTTCTCGGTGAGAAAATGTAGCAATATAGTTTTCTTCCTACACATGGTCTGGATAATTCTTATGGCATGATAAAGTTGAGTAAAAATTATGATTTGACAGTAGTGACCAGGGTCGTATATCCTTAAAAAGCCGTAAAATGTCTTAAATTTATTGGGAAAATGCAAGTTGGCCTTAAGTACGTTACAGGTCTTACATTTTGTCGTGGCAGGACTGTTTAATCTTGAAGAGTTAGGTAGTGTTTTTTTTCTCGAGGAATATTTCTGTTGGGTAAAAGTTTGAGTCAAGTGCAGACGTCTTTATTGTTTTTGCCACTTTCTCACTTCTTTTACCAACCTATATGAGACTAAAGCAAACAAAATAAAAACTTTTACGTTAGGCACTAAGGAGGTTGAGACTTTACAGAGCAACATGCTGTGTGAGAAGGACAAAGCTGCTGCTTAGAGCCACAAACAGACCCCAAAAATTTCAGTTTTTGAGATGTTTGATCATAATACAGCAGAATCCCCCAACGACCCCCTGTACTTATAGTATTTTTGCCTTAAATTTTTTTCAAGATGGCCTTAAAAAGTCTTGAATTTGACTTGCTGAATCCCGCAGATATCCTGTTAATATAAGAAACAAAAACATAATGTGATCTAATTTATTTTGTCAAATGGCAACAACAATAAAATCAGTTCTCCCATCTTATTAAAAGAACTTTTGAATCTGTAATGTTCAAAACTTTAGTGTAATAACTGTACCTGGCTCAGATCTTTTTATAATAAGCGCTTGTTTGCTTGAGTGCATTTCTTTTGCATTTCAGTCTGAATGTTTGCTTACTTTGTAGAAAGGGCAGTTGGGCCGGCCCATCCTGGACATGCCCTACTGGAACGCCAAGCCGTCACCCATGCCCAACATTGGTGCCAAATACGGACGAAAGGCCACCTGGATCGGCGCCAGCGGAGATCAGACGTTCCTGCGGATCGATGAGGCCCTCATCAACTCTCACGTCCTGGCTACTTCTGAGATCTTTGCCAGCAAGCACATCATTGGGCTTGTTCCATCCTCTGTGTCTGAGCCGCCTCCTTTTAAATGTTTGCTGATCAACAAAATGGACGGAAGTTGCAGAACATTCAACGACTCTGAGCAGGAGGACCTGCAGGGGTTCGGCCTCTGTCTGGACCCGGTTTATGATGTCATATGGAGGTAAATCCTTGCAGTCTTTTAAATAAACAGCTTTTCAGTGTTTGCTTGATTGTAAAAATAAGACCTGGACTTTAAAATCTTTTAACCCCAACTATTTTTTGAAGGTTCCTGCCGGCTTCAAAAGAGATGTGGTGTTACAACGCAGTAATAGCCGATGCTAGGATGCCCTCTGCAACAGATCTACAGGCCCGTTGCAGCATTCTCAGTCCAGAACTTGCATTGCCCTCGGGATCCCATGCAACCACCACTCGTTCCCATGGAGCTCTACACATTCTTGGTAATCCTCATATTCCTGACATATTTTTTAATAAACGCCTGTTAAGATCTCCAGTGATTTATTTATAATTTTTCAATTATATTTAATTATAAGTATTACCATGTAAGCATCTTGTAAAAGTAAGTAACACCTGTTTTTTTTTAAATCCTTGTAAATTTTATTATTATGCTGCGATATTGAGCTTTTTCTCAGATTTTTAATTTTATCTCAAACCTACTGTTTTGTTTCAGCAAAATTAGAGTGTTATTTGTGAGCTACGGGGTAAACTAACGTGATCGGAATTAGTTGACGTGCTGAAAAACTGTTTTTTTCGCTGCAGGTTGCCTGGATACATTAGCCGCCATGCAGGAGCTGAAGATGGGTGTAGCGAGCGCAGAAGAAGAAACCCAGGCAGTGATGAAGGTCTACTCAAAGGAGGACTACAGTGTTGTAAACCGCTTTGAAAGTAAGATGGAGTTAATGCTCAGAGTGAAAGCCAATGCACAGATTTTGGTTGTTGCATCCTTGAATTATTGAAAAAAATATCCAGAAATAAAAAGTTTTATGTCTTCAGTTTATAAACCAACCTATCAACATTTATTTGATTTTTTTCACCTGGCATTTTTACTAGATTTTTTTCTAGTCCTGTTTTAAAGCTCTGTCCTTCGGTCTGTTCAGTTTTGTTTGCTGGTTCTATATTTGAAGCCTGATGATTTGCACATTGTGCATGTCAAAGTGTCAGAGACTCCTGTTTTTCATTTATATTTTAAAAACGGTCTTGAATCGAATCTGAAACTAGAGTACTAGGGAATTTTTCTGGAAAAAACTCCAATAAACTCTGAGGAACCCAATTTACAACTAATGGCTAATGAACTCTTTTTAGTCGGTATAGCTTAGCTTCATTGATGCCATGATTAATCTCATAGGTCACGGAGGTGGCTGGGGTTACTCGGCTCACTCTGTGGAGGCCATCCGTTTCTGTGCTGATGCCGACATCCTGCTGGGTGGGCTGGGCCTGTTCGGCGGACGAGGGGAGTACACGGCCAAGATCAAGGTGGTAAATTTTGGTAATTTTCTGTAAGAGCTGATCATTTAACCTCTTAACATGTTCTGCTTAGAGTATTTTGCACATGTAGATGTTGTTGGTAGTTGTAATGTAGTACTCAAACTCTTAAAAAAGAATAAGGAGAGACTCCTTTCTTAAACAAAATGTGTAGCTTTTTGAGCTGGGACCCGACGGAGGCGACCATGAGACTGATGGAGATCTGCTAGCTGAGACCGATGTTCTGGCTTATGACTGTGCTGCCAGGTAAGAATGACGTTTCCTTGTTTTTTTTTTTCCCCCTTAGTACATTAGGTTCCCCTTAATGTCCTTTGATTTTTTTGTAATCTGCCTTCTTGCATTGCTTAAATTGACAGTTCTTTTTGTTTCCAGGGAGAAATACGCCATGATGTTTGACGAGCCGGTGCTGCTGCAGCTGGGCTGGTGGTACGTGGCGTGGGCCAGAGTCTCTGGCCCTAGCAGCGACTGCGGTTCCCACGGACAGGCAACCATCACAACTGACGATGGGTGAAACATTATTACATTTAAGCTAATAAATATATTTTAAACCCTTGAATTAGTGTATCAAATATATGTTTTTTTGCTTTTTTTAGTGTTGTCTTCCAGTTCAAAAGCTCCAAGAAATCCAACAATGGTACAGATGTTAATGCGGGTCAGATACCTCAGCTGCTTTACAGGCAAGCAGAGCTACATTTCTACATTCTGTTGAAAGTTAATTAAGTATCGAAATGCCTGGAAAAGATATTCATATATTTTGTATTTTTCCACACTTTGTCTGAAAAACGTATTCATTTGCTTTGTATTTTTCCACTTTTGTCATGTTTTAATCACATAGTCCAACACAAAGTAAAACATAATTGTGAAGTAGGTGGAAATCTGAAAAGTGTGGTGTGCACACTGGTGAGACTGAAAGCGTTGCCGTCATTGTCCTGTATTTAGCTCTCTCAATGTTTCTATCATTCTGACAATTCTATCTTTCTCTGCTAAAGTAATGCATCCCCAAAGCATCATGCTGCCACCACCATAATATACTCAAAGTGTTTCTTTTCCACCACACAATTTTTTGCATGTAGACCAACATGTACAATTTAGGTTTTATTACTTTCAAGGCTTTGTGTCTGCCTGTAGGTTTATCAAATTTCAATTTCAAATTCAAATCAACTTTATTTATATTGCACATTTAAGAGCAACTGGGTAAATATAATAAAGAAATGGGTTATTAATTTTGATGTTTAATACTAGACTTCCATCCCATGATGGCAACGCTTCTAAAGGCAAACAGCAAACCAGTGAACCAGTTCATATCCTGAAGCGGTCATTTGCTCGGACGGTCTCGGTGGTGAGTTTTTTTTTTTTATTTGTGTTTTGGTAATGACTATGTTTGTAAGTGTTTTTTTCTTCTTTTTTTTGCCACTGCTTTTGACTATCACTTTGCTTGTAGGAGTGTTTTGAGTCTCTGCTGAGTGTTCTTCACTGGAGCTGGACCACCCTGGTGTTGGGAGTGGAGGAGCTTCGAGGCCTGAAGGGTTTCCAATACACAGCAACACTGCTGGACCTGGAGAGACTCCGCTTTGTTGGCACGTGCTGCCTCCGCTTACTCAGGGTTTACATCTGTGAGATATTCCCCATTGCAGGTAGGGACGCCTGTAGAGTCTGGAAAATTATGTTGTTTAATCTAAATGTTTTTCAGGTCTAGATAAAAACAAAGTACAGAAAAATGTTTTTTCACACTTTATTTTCTTTCTCAAATGCATCCATCCATTACATGTTCTTGGTTCCTATGTGTAGTCTTGAGCACAGGTGTCAAACGCCAGTCCTCAAGGGCCACTGCCCTGAAACTTTTAGATGTGCCTCTGCTGCGCCACACCTGAATAGAATAATTAGGTCATTAGCAAGGCTCTGGAGAACTGATCTACACAAGGAGGAGGTAATTAAGCCATTTCATTCCAGTGTTTTGTACCTGTGGCACATCTAAAAACTGCAGAACAGCGGCCCTTGAGGACTGGAGTTTGACACTCCTGATCCTGAGTTTTGTCCTCGAATGTCTAGAATTGCATAAAAACTTGTTGAACAAATCTAGAAAAAACATGCTTGCATAATAAGTATAAAATATTTAAATTGACAAATTGTAGGAACCTTGCATATTTAAAGACTTAGCAATGAAGAAAATATATACTATAAGTTCCTCATTAACTTCTGTACTCTTGCTTTAAAATGGGGCTAAAAAGATTTGAGAACAAATGTTCAAAACACATATTACTTGGAATGAAAAATGTTGAATATTTAACATTTCTTTGCGACACAGAAACTACTTAATCCGATTACAAGAATGATAATGCTCTATTCTGTCTTTGATTTACAGCCAGCACCAAAGCTGTGGTGGAGGAGTCCAGCAAGCTGGCCGAGTGTGTGGGAAAGACGCGCAGCCTGCTGAAGAAGATCCTGTCAGAAGGCATGGATAACTGCCTGACTAAACTGGATAATGACCCTCAGGGCTACCTGTCTCAGCCTCTTACCTTGCTGGAAGCTGTGCTGCAGGAGTGCCACAACACATTCACCGCTTGCTTTCACTCCTTCTACCCAACTCCAGCTCTGCAGTGGGCTTGTCTTTGTGATCTGCTCAACTGTCTAGACCAGGTAGGAGGATTTCATTCTTCCAGAAGCTAAAATTACCTTCACTCTGAGAAAAAAAAATATTCTCTCTCTCATTGTAATCCAGGACATTGCTGAGGCAAATTTTCGCACATCCAGCAGCCGTTTGCTGGCAGCTGTAATGTCAGCTCTTTGTAACACTTCAGTCAAGCTGACATCCATCTTGCCCATTGCATACGATGGAGAAGTGCTGTTGCGTTCATTAGTGAAGCAAGTCAGCACAGAGAATGACTCTGCCCTGGCTCATCGCTTCCCCCTGCTGGTGGCCCATATGGAGAAACTAAGCCATGTAAGTTTTGACAGCAGTGATACTCACCCTGTGAATAGATTTTCTTAAATCTTATGTAACTGTTTCTATGGAATTTGTTTTTATCATTTTAAATTTTTGGATAAGTGTGGAAAGACGAAAACCAATTACAGAGAAATGCTTACTCAATTATATGGAAATTACATATATTCTGGTCTTTTTTTTTTTGACAATTCGCGAATTTAGTTTTGTCACAGTCACTAATAGGAAACCCAGTGATATACATGCTCGTTCAAAAATCACCTAAGGTCGTTTCACCTGTTTTGAGTTTTCAATTGGACTCATGGATACCAAAAAATTGATGCCAAAAAAAGGAATTAAAACAGCTACATATCCCAGTAACCCCAGGTTAAGAACTCGACTTAAAAAAAAAAATCTGTATTTAGTAGTCGACTTATCCATTTCACCAAATCATAGATTTGAATTTTCTATACTAAATCAGGAGCCAACTTGATTAATTTCATTTGTATAATTTCACGATTTCCAGGACATAAAGATAATAAAGTAAAAAAAATTTAAAATAGACCAAAATCTAAACATTTTAATCTAGACAAGTATGAAGTTTTCAAATGGAAAGAAAAATGTGTTTTAACTCAGTTATATAAGCATTTAAGAAAATTCCTATGTGTAACGTGGCTTACTGTTTCAGACCGAAGAGAACCTGATGGGTATGACCAGTTTCCGAGAAGTGCTGGAGAAGATGCTGGTGATCGTGGTGCTGCCGGTGAGGAAGACTCTGAGGAAGGAAGTCGAGCTGTTCTCCCCTCACCTGGTCTCCAACACCTGCGGGCTGCTGGCATCCATCGTCTCTGAGCTCACCGCGTCCGCCATGGGCTCTGAGGTAGCTTCACATTCACTTCACTTCACTGAGAGCAACAAAACACAAACAACAAGAGCGTTTGCCTCGAGGCTTAGGTTTGGCAAACACCTCACCATCATCACGAGCTTTATGTTCACTCAGTGACCTGTTTTTTTTGAGAGCACATACACAAAAGCAATCTTTAGTGCTTAACGTAACTTTGATATTTATTCTTTTTGCATTTTCATCTCATGTTTCTGTCTCTTTTAGTTTATCAAATGACTTGGATCTTCTTCCTCGTTATTTAATCAAATGTCACACCCAGACCTTTTCTTCCCTCTGCTTATTAGCGATCTTTTGCCATTTAATTCAATTTAAACTGTCACCAAACTAGCTTGTGACAGTAACGGACACTTTGTCCTTCCTGTTCTTAAAAAAATGGCAACAAACTGAAGGAGGGCGGGGGGCGGAGGGGCATTCTGCTGTCCTTTATGTTTTGATGAGTCATTAGATAGGAGTGACCAAATGTTTGTCAGCCTTTCTTGCATGCACACTCCCTATTATTATCATCAGTCGCTGCAGTCAGGAATCTTGTTGCCATAGCAATGTCACTTGACAGCAGCCCCCCCACAGCAATGTTTTTCTCCTCAGTCTGTTGTCAGGGAAACAACTTTTTCCTCCCCAGTGTACCCGCTTATGTATCTCAGTAGTTGTCTGGTCCTTAAGTCTCATCAGGGTGGAAGAAATAGCAACTTTATTTTTTTTTTATAATCATTAGGAGATAAAGTTTATTTGATAGTATATTTTCATAGTTTTCTGTAATCCTGTCATTTGGAATCAGAGATTTCTTGTTGGTTTCTGGTTTTAATTACTGTACAGGCTTAACCTGCTAAAACAGTTTTAGCTAAATCCAATTTCTCTATAGTAGTTATAATTAAGAGCATTCCATTTTAGCCTTTCTGTCATAAACCACCATTATTTATTTTAGTAGCAGAAGAGATCTCACTGTCTGTGGTCTATGAGAGTCGCTGTTGTAAATCAAAATTCACTGTTATTTTAAAACAAAGACAAAATAATTGAGTTGATATTTTGAACTCAATTGGCATCTCGTATTGGTTATCAGCCATAAAGGCAATATGTATTGGATATAGGTACCCAAATGTTTTGTATCAGTTCATCCCTAGTTGTATATTGTATTTATTTCTTTAACATTCGACCTGATCCATGTCACTTATTATATAAATCTGTTTTGCCTTGCTATAACCATTGTCACTAATTTCTTAATAAACTCAAACTGTTGGATACATGTCTTAGTATGTGCTTCTTTTATTAGGTTGATGGACTGAACTCTCTCCACTCTGTGAAAGCATCTCCAAACCGCTTCACCAAAACAAGCCAAGGTCGCAGCTGGAACACAGGCAACGGCTCCCCGGACGCCATCTGTCTGACGGTGGACAAGCCAGGCGTTGTGTTGGTCGGGGTCTGCGTCTACGGAGGAGGGGGCATCCATGAGTACGAGCTGGAGGTGCTGGCTGATGACGTAAGCGCTCATAAATCTTTTCTGCCTTGATTAGCTTTTTATAACTCTTAGCTGTGTTGTTGCTAGGCCGGTTTAAAAAAAAAAAAAGTATTTCCAACTTTTGTACACGTGTCCTTCAGGCACAGACGGAACACCCTGGCGACTCAGCACATTCTCACAGGTGGACGTCTTTAGAGCTGGTGAAGGGCACCTACAGCACTGATGACTCTCCCAGCGATATTGCGGAGATCCGCCTGGACAAGGCAGTGCCTCTAAAGGTACTTGATCATTCTGGAACAAGCCATTTAGGGATTTCTGTCAAGCTTCAAAGATCTGCAACCGAGTGTTAAAGTGTAAATTATTTTCTGCTGTAGGAAGGGGTGAAATATGCTGTTCGGTTGCGTAACTACGGCAGCAGGACAGCCAATGGGGACGGCGGTATGACAACAGTGCAGTGCTCAGACGGCGTTTCCTTCACCTTCAGCACTTGCAGCTTGAGTAGCAATGGAACCAATCAGACCAGGGGTCAGATCCCTCAGATTCTCTACTACAGGTAAACACAGAGCCAATCTGTTCTTGTATATCGTCTACAAAGTTGCTTTTTATTTAACGCATTTGTTTAATAACTGAAGGAGTGAATATGATGGAGACCTCCAGTCTCAGTTGCTCAGCAAAGCCAACGAGGAGGACAAGAACTGTAGCAGAGCTCTGTCTGTGGTTAGTGCTGTTGTCAGAGCTGCAAAGGACCTTCTCCACAGGGCTTTTGCAGTTGATGGTAAGTGCAAAAGCCAATATGATGGAGAAACTTTGGAGCTGAAGACATATGCATTCAGATTTTTTACAGTAGTTGTCCTTTCTTCTTTGCAGCTGATGATATTCCAGAGCTGTTAAGTTCTTCCAGCCTCTTCTCCATGCTGCTGCCACTCATTCTAGCCTACATTGGACCTGTTGCTGCCTCTGTGCCAAAGGTGGACAATACAAGCTTTGAGCAGTGCTACCAAAAAATCCTTTAATTTATATCATGAGTTGTAATGTCTCCTCTTCCTCTTACAGGCTGCTGTTGAGGTCTTTGGCCTAGTTCAAGAGCTGCTACCCGCCGTTTCTGCCCTCAACCAAAAATACGCCCCGCCCTCCTTTAACCCCAACCAATCCACTGACAGCACTACCGGCAACCAGCCTGAGATCGGCCTGTCGGCTTGCACCACTTCAAACCACTACTCTGTGATCGAGAGCGACCACCCTTACAAGCAAGCTGGGGTCACACAATATAGGGTACTTCACCTTTTAACCATACCAATAAATCATCAAAACATGCAGCGAGGCGTTTAAATCGTTATTTCTGCTTTCAGGTCTCCTTCCCAGACTGCGTTCGGTGGACCACCATAGAGTTTGATCCGCAGTGCGGAACTGCGCAGCCGGAGGACGCCCTTCGGCTGCTCATCCCCAGCCGCACGCTCCACCTGTCAAACCTGGGCGGGAAGCCTTTGATCCACGACACCATCAACACATGGACTGAACTTAGGAAGTTCTCAGGCTCCACTGGCTGGCCCACCACTGTGCTGGTGCTTCCAGGTGAGATTATTACATCTGGGAAAAGCAGTTCTTGTTTTTTTAAAAATCGTAATTAGGGTTCCTACATAGTCTGGTAAGGCCTGGAATTTGACTTCTGGGTTTTTTAGGTCTTGATGAGTTTAGATAAATGTTTCTTTTCTTATGTGTGTCCATTATTCCTTATGTTCTTTCCTTTTATCCTTTCTCTCCTTTCTTTTCCTAGTGTCCTTCTCCTGTCCTTTCTCTCACAAGTTCTTCCTCCATTCCTCTGTTCCTTGTGCCCTTACTTCCATCCCTCTTGGGGGTTTTTCCTTCCTATCCTCCCTACTTTCCTGTTGTCTTTCTTGTGTCCTTCCTCCCTTCTCTCTCCCTTTTTTTCCATTTATATGTATTTCTTTTCTTTCTTGTTTCCTTCCTCTCACTCCTTTTTGTATAGTTTTGTTTTTTCTTCCTGAGGTTCATTCTCCCTTACTTCCTTGTGTCTTGCTTCCATGTTTCCCCAGACACCATATCTCTTATTCTGGTAGCTTATGCAAACCCTGTCTTCTGTTCCTACAAGGTTTGACAAATAATGAACACAGAGTGTTATGTTACTACTTTGTCAATACTAATCTAACAGGACAGCAGCTATTAGCCTCAGGTCTGTGTGACACTGCTGATGTCCAAGCTCAGGAGGGTTGCCACAATCGTGCTGTGAGGATTTAAATACAATCGTGAAATAGTCAATTATGTTGTGATGTCAAGTATCAGAAAGGATGGGACAAAATATTATAGGAGACTGGAAACACACATGCTTTCTTGGTACAGTTTAATAATAGTATTGCCAGCATCTCAGACAAAGAATGTGGTAGAAAAATGAATCACTGTCATGCTAAAGACAGTAGTTCAGTAGTATGTTTTTCATTTATCAGTCAGTGAGTATTCTTAGCTGTAAATGAGATTATTATACAGCATTTGTCACAGGCATCTTGCTGAACATATAAATCTCTTAATTTCAACGCCTTCTCTCCCTTCAGGAAACGAAGTTCTCTTTTCACTGGAAACGGCCTCAGACTACGTGAAAGACGAAAAAGCTTGCTTCTACGGCTTTAAGTGTGTGGCTATCGGATATGAATTCAATCCCGGTCCCGATGAGGTAAAGACACAAAGTTTCACTGAAACAATTCTACAGGGGATTCAGTAAAAAAAAAAACCCCGCACCGTCAAGATGACACCCAGTTGAACTTTAAAATTAAAATGAGAGTGGCAAAAGAGAAATCGCACATGTTAGCATTTTACATGTTTTAAGTGCATGCATCACTTAAATATTTGCAAAGCTGTGACCCAAACTGTTTGTGACACATTATGAACTGCAGTTTTGTTTCTGGTATTCCAGGTCAACCAATTAATAATTTTCAGTTTCATAGAAAAATTCTGATTTTCTTTCTTTCCCTCTACACTCTGTGCTTAAAATGTTCTGCAATCTGGTCCACTGCAAGTCTGAACACTGGTTGGATGTTGTGGCTTGTTGACAACGTTCTGTTAAAGGTGAATGTGAACTCTCATCCAATTGTTTTTGGGCTTTCAGGGTATAATCCAGTTAGAGAAAGAGCTGGCATTCCTGGGCAGCGTGTGTGCTGCAGCTTTAATGAAGAAAGATTTAGCCCTCCCTATTGGTATGAGCAACGGAGCATAATGGATTGTTCTTGTCCCTTATGACTATTTTTAATAAATCTGTTTTTCTATTTTTAAGTATCAATCTATGTTTTATCCTGTTTCTAATTTAGGAAACGAGTTGGAGGAAGATCTTGAGATTCTTGAGGAAGCCTCCCTTCAGGTATGTTAGCTGTAAAATGAATCCTGAGGTGTGTTAAATGTAAAAGTATACATTTCTTAAGCACTTACATTTTTTTACCTCACATTCCTAGGTGTGTAAGTCCCACTCAGGGATTCTGGGGAAAGGTCTGGCTCTCTCTCATTCTCCTACCATCCTGGAGGCCCTTGAGGGCAATCTACCCCTCCACATCCAAACAAACGAGCACTCTTTTCTGGAGGACTTTATCACCTGTGTATCAAACTCAAGCGGAGGGCGACTAGCCAGGTGTGTAGCTGCTCTTTGATGCTGACAAATCAACTCAAGTCATTTTATTGCCATTGCACTGTTTTGCTGAAATCAAAAACACACTAGTGTGAGAATAAATAGATCGTAGGATAACAGCAAACAGATCAAATATATGAAACAAGAGCCCTCTAATGCCATTTTTAGCTTTCCTCACTATGCTGCAGGGCCCAAAGCACCTCCTCAGAGCAAAACAAAACTTATATTGCACTACAAATCTGAAACAAACTTCTGGAAAACTACAAAACAGCTGAAATAGTTGAGTTCTTTTAAATCAAGGCTAAAAATCCACCTGTTTAGAATTGTCTTTGATTAGTACTAACCGGAACACTGATCAACATATTTGATGTGTTTTGATCATTTTAATGATGGCATTTGACAAAATATATTGTTTCTTGCTTGTGCCATAATTGATGTTTTTATGATGTAAGTCACTGTGAACTGCCTTGTTGCTGAAATGTGCTGTGCAGATAAACTTGACTTAAATTCTTTCAACTTTTTGCTCTGTCCAGATGGCTGCAGCCTGACTCTTATGCAGATCCTCAAAAGACCTCTCTGATCCTGAACAAAGATGATATCCGCTGTGGATGGCCAGCCACTGTGGTCGTACAGACTAAGGATCAGTATGGGGATGTGGTTCATGTTCCCAACATGAAGGTAAGGATATGCATTTTTTTTATTTATTTCCTCCTTTTGGGAAAATTTTGATTTTAGTGGCTTATTAATGTGTAATATTGTTATTTTGCCCAATTAGACAAAGCTTTTATCTTCTTTACCTGTAGGTAGAGGTAAAGGCTGTTCCAGTTTCCCAGAAGAAGTCGGTTCAAACAGACAATATGAAGAAGCTGCAGAGGCTTCCTGGAAGCTCCTCTCCTTCGTCCTCTGGCCCTGACCTCACCTTTGGAGGTCTGCCAACGCCTAAGCTGGAAGCCACCTATGAGCCGGTCATAGTGAAAGAAGCTCGATACATTGCCATTACTATGATGAAGGTCAGCATGACTCACTCACTCTCCATTTATATTTTCATTTCGTAAAAAAGGGTTGTGGATTCTTGAAGGAGGGATCTGATTGCTTGTCAGTTAGGTGAGGGTTCCATATGTATGTTTTTTTCTTAATTGATTTAGCGTGTCTCCTGCTTTTTTAATCAGCAGGTAAGGCTTTCTAAAGATTAGTCAGTGATTAGTCAGAAAACTGCAATCGGTTCATCTATTGTATAAAACTACACTTAGTTGACCACTTTCTTTCTATCTGCACACCTCAAAATAAAGAAGAGTGCCAATCCCACATTTTTTGGAAAATCTATTCAAGATAGGGAACACTTTTAAAGGAAAAAATTGTGTAATTATGACATATTCTTGGTTTCAGAACCTGCCAACATTTCTAAATCCAGTTCTTTCCATGACTTACTGTTAATTTGGGCAATCTCAATTAAAATCGTCCTTTCTAGAATCTTTTCAAACCTTTGGCTCATGCTATCTGTATTTCCTTCGCTCATTAAAAACTTTCTTACCACAGAAAAGTATTGTTATCTGATCCTGTTATTTTCTGGGTGATGTGTCCAGGGATCTAAAATAAAAAAAAAAGGACGGCATTCGTTTAGTTTTCAACTGGCCAATTACCGAATAGTAATTGGCCAGATGTCAGAGTAAAATTATCATCATAACTACCTGAGGAAATAACATTTAATACAAAGATTACAGAAAGTACAGTTTGGTTACCTTCAAACTCATTTTCTACATTTAGGTGTATGAAAACTACTCTTTTGAGGAGCTGCGTTTTGCTTCTCCCACCCCAAAGAGGTAAGCAGCAGCATGCAGACCACACTTTCCACTGAGTTGCAGCGCTCTCACTGATTCCTCCTTCAACAGACCCAGTGAGAACATGCTCATCCGTGCCAACACCGACGGGACCTACAGCGCTAACTGGACCCCAGGAGCCGTCGGCCTCTATACAATCCATGTCACCATCGATGGCATTGAAATAGGTATTCACCTATTGGTGTAACTTTGAGCATATTCTGTGAACGCTCGGATTAACATCTGTGCAGTGTGTGCCTGAGTTCTGAATCGTTTTTTATTTAAGATGCTGGGTTGGAGGTAGAAGTCAAAGATCCTCCAAAAGGGATGATACCACCTGGGACTCAGATGGTGAAGCAAAAGGCTGAACCTCAGCCTAGCAAGGTGAGTTTTATTTTTCTTTCTGTTGAACATAAACACACACACACACACCCACACACACACACACAAATAAAATGTTTTAGAGCATCTAAAACAAGAATTATTTGTTTTTCAATCCATTGTCTTACACCTGCTTATCCCAGCTGTCACTGGACGATAGGCAGGGTACACCCTGCTTGTCTGTTACTGGGAAACACAAAGATTCCTGACGATAACCCTAAATGCAATTACCTAAGGGAAATTTAGAGTTACAGTCTTGGTTTTGGAGGAAGCTGGAGTCCCTATGATGCACAGGGAAAACTTGCAAAAACATGTCTGAAGAGTTCACATTTAGGTTGGATTACTCTGTTTTGAGCCCAACGGTGTTTTAATAAATGTATTGACATATTCAGGATTTAAGTTATAATGTATATTAAGTATTAAGTACCTTTTGATTTGAGACTGCTTTGCTTAACTCAAAAAGTGCATTTTAATGTATAGCAACTCTTGTCTAGACCATTTTGAATCCCAGAGTAAACAAAAATACCCATTTATTTCCAGTAGGTGAGGAAAAAGAAGAGACAAGTTTGATTTGAATCTTTAAAAAAACAAACAAAAAAACATTTGTAGCATGTTGTCCAGAGAAAATTCAGAATCAAGGCCTGAATGTGAGTTAGTTTGTTGATACTGAGGGATAAGTTGCCATTTAAGCTGGAAAGATCTTAAAGAATATGCCTTCAACTAATAAGATCCAATTTGATTTCATCATCATTTTGTGAAACTGATTTAACTTTTTTGAAAGTCATAATGGGGAAACAAGCAACAATGTGTGTTGTTCGGTTTTGTTAAAAAAAATAAAATAAAATAAACAAGCTTTGGAACTTGTGTTCCATAAAAGCGAGTTTAAAGAAGCACCGACTCATCCTACTGAAAATCCACCTCCTAATATTCTGTCGTCTTCTGCTGTGATGATGCATATAATGCAAAGCAGGCTCTGTATGGGGACAAATTGCATGTGAACTCCCACCATCAGTGCCTCCCTTGACATTTCTTTCCTTCTTGTTAGTTTCTTTCTATTCTTTGCTTCCGCTGATCTCGATCTCCATCTCCCTTCTGACTCTATCAGGTCCGCAAATTTGTGTCCAAGGACAGCGCGGGCCTGCGTGTCCGTAGTCACCCCTCCTTGCAGAGTGAACAGATAGGCATAGTGCACGTCAATGGCACCATCACTTTTATTGACGAGGTAATGAAAACCAAAAAAAAAAGATCATAGACGTAGAAGCTGGACTACTCTGATCCAAGCTTTTCTTCTTTAAATCAAGAAATTCAGATTAGAAAATGAGACAAATAATGTCAAGCTTAAAGACTTTGTCTGTAATTTTGGTATGTTTAACAAAATCATTTCTCTGTAATAATTACTGCTTTTTATAACTTTGATGTTCTTCTTTTAAGTTGCTTCATTTCATCTTGCAAGACACTCTGAGGCCACATGAAAGATTCTGGTGCTTTTTCTAATACGTTAAATAAATTTGTTAGCTCTCTACATATTCTAGAGTCGATTTCTGCTGATTTCCCTGATTTGCTTCTCATAGAAGAAAAAAAACAACTTTCCTGCAGCCTCAGAGATGTCAGATGTTTGTGATCTGGGTGATTCCCCTTCTCTCTCCTTTAGTAACAAGCCGGCATGGCTGTGCTCTGCTCTGTTGCTTGTTTTCCCCCTTAGATCCACAATGATGATGGAATATGGCTCAGGCTCAATGATGAAACAGTAAAGAAGTATGTTCCCAACATGAATGGTTACACAGAAGCCTGGTGCCTCTCTTTTAATCAGCACCTGGGCAGGAACCTACTGGTCCCAGCTGACGTAAGTAGAAGGCGGCCTGCTTGAGTAGCTTTCACCCAGTCTGACGATGACAGACTCATGCACTGTTGATTTGGGAAGGAGCTCAGCTATGTTATATAGCAATGGTGCGCTTATATGTCCCGGTAGCATGGTAAGCGGTCAGTTGAAAGGGCAGCTCTCGGGGTGTTTTTGTGCATGATGCAGTGTCCTGTAACATTATTCATACCTCTTGAACGCTGTGTCACGTTACAACCACAAACTTCCATGTATCTCATGGGACTTTAAGTGATAGACAAATAAAAGTTCAGTTGAAGAAAGATACTTGATTTTCACCACTTTGTACAAATGAAAGTCAGAAAAATGTGTTGTTTTTTTGCACTCAGCCTCCACCAGTCAATATTGTGTAGAAATAGATTTCACTTCAGCTACAGTTGCCACCCTTTTGAGTAGAACCTCTCATGTCTCTTCCAGCTTTGCAGATCTAAATCTTTGCCTGTTCTCCTTTCAGTCTCAGATTGGATGGAGAATATCTGGGAACATCGGTTTTCCCAGCTTGTCTCAGATTCTCCGTTGTGTTTGGACTTTAATTGGGAGATTTTAACGATGGCTGAAACAATTAATCATGATGAATCAATTTTTGAAATTACACTTAACAAATTTAGGGTTAGGGTTTGATAGGGTTTAGGGTTCGATTAATTAAGTAGAGTATACAGACTCAAAAAAAAGGCCAGTAGCTGAAAGAACAACATATTTTGAGCAATAATTAAAACAAGACTGTACAAAAACATATATACATTTTACAATATAGATAAAAAAAACTCCTCTGTCGGTAAATATGCTCTACCCAGAACTCAAGCGACATAGACTTAGCTTCATATTATGTAAAAAAAAAAAAATTCCTATTTAGCATCTTTTGGCATCAAATTATGAATTGGTAAATCCAAAAAATAATCACAAGTTCGAAGCGACGCTCCATTGATGCGAAGTCTAGCAGAAAAAGCTGAGCTTTTCACGTTGATGTTAGAAGTATTTTTTAGCTGCAGCTGCATCCTTTGCTATAAGTGGAATGCTACGTTATTGCATTTTAAGCAATAACATGTTTATTTTCTTGTATAAGAAAGGAATTGAATTATAAATGTTTTTTAATATACGTCTAATGTAAAAAAAAAAAGGCTTCACGATGAAGCTGGATTTATGAAGACAGTTTGTTGCGATATACTGTAGTTAAGTGAGCTGAATACAAATGCATGCCACATGCACTTTGGTAAATCCAAAAAGCAATGAAAATTGTTTTACATTTTCATTAGTAAAACAAGTTTGAACAGCACGTTACAATCACTTCCCAGTTACTTGCAACTCTGCGTTGCTCCCTCATGTAAAATCCCAATAAAATATATTGACTTCTGTGGCTGCAATGTGACAAAAATATGAAAAAGAATTCAAGAGGAATGAATACTTGCTCAGGGAACCGTATAACTGAGAAAGACCGGAGTATGAAACTTTCACTAACACTGCAACGTAACTGCTAATCAGTGTGCATGTGTTAACTGATGTCTCATTCCGTGTTTAGCTGAACACCTTAGAGGAACACTTGATTTGTAGTGTCCACTTTGTTTTGTGCATTAGTGAGAATCCCAATGCAGCAAATGATTCACAAGGAGAAGGAAAAACAATTAAATGTGGTGCAGGTTTATTCTGTAGTGAAGGGTGTTTTAGTTAGTCTGACTTGCAAACTGTCTTTCTTAAGGGTATGCACTTTGTTTTTCTTGGAATTTGCTTATTACATAGTGTTTCTTCTTAAAAACAAGGTCAATATTACAACGGTTCTTCTTTCTTGCTATAAATTAATCAATGGTCCATAAAAAGAATATGTGTAACATTTTAACTTTACTGCATTACAACTCCACCTCTGCATTGGGATGCTTTAGTTGCTAGGAGGCTTTAGTGAAAGGTCTCTGTCTGAACAGCATGGCACACTACATCATCCAAGTGGGGGATTTTTTTGGAAGTCTCCTATTTATCTATATTTTATTGTATTTTTTGGGGAAAGAAATCTCCCAAAGTGTTTGCAGGGAACTTCTGTTATTGCATTAAGTATGCAAACATTTTGGGCCGTTTTATTGGTGATGCACACAATCCCACCTATTTAACATCCACCCAAATCTAACCAATATTCTTCTTTTCTTCAAATAAACCTCTTAAAGCAGTAAAACCAGAATGCCCAGGGTTGAACTTTTTTTTTTTCTTCCAAAAAAATACATGCACCTTCCCCCCGCTCCGCCCTGTTTCTACTTTTTCTTCCTCCTGAGTCGTCTACTGTTTTTTGACTCTCTCACGATTTGCTCAGACTGTTTTTAACGCAAGCCAAGGAGTCAGGGATATCGCCTTTTTGTCATGGACCCCCTTATCTATATTCCCACCGCAGGTGAGTCGTTTGAATCAGGGATAAATAGCTTGACGGTTTGTGTGTTATTCCACGTGTCGCCTTGAAACCCTTGTGAGTCAGACGTCAAAAGTATACTTGCATGGTTGTCAGAACACTGAGGTTATGACATTTCAACCTCATACTTCCCTGTATCCGAGTTCATTGTTGGTGTTTGGAAATTTTGCGTAAATGCTTTAAAGGGTTGGTAGTTGCATGGGTCTCATGTATTGATGTCTAGTCTGTTGCATGAGATTTTGTGATATGAAAACACAGTACCCATGTTTGAGCATGACTCCCTTCAAGCTGTATAAAAAAAATGCCTTTTGCTTTTTAGTAGGCCATTGTTTATTTGTCAGAATTATTTCAGTGTTGAATAGAATCTTGATTTCTTGTGTGTGTGCTGAGAAGTCTGTGATCCCAAACACAAAGAATGAGGCGTATGCTCTTTTAGAATTAGCTGAACCAAAAACATCTATTTTTAGCTTGTTTTTGATGACTTACCGTATTTGTTTTAAGGGTTTTAAGCCAAGCTTGGCTAATGGATTGTGTATTTGTGCTGCAAAGGTATTGAAATTTACTCGCCTTTTGTTCCGTTACAACCATTAAATTGAATGTATTCTTTAATATTATAGACCAATACTAAGTAGTGTATGATTGTTAGGGGGAATGAAAAATTATACACCGGTCCAAGTCTTTTGGGCAGTCTCTTGCTGCTTTTCACATACAGAGACTGAAATTTTTGCTCATTCTTCATTGCAAAACAGGTAAAACTCTGATTGAATAGAGAGCAGGTTTCTCTGAAGATTTTTTCAAGCTGATTTAGTCCTGGATATTGACTGGACCATTGCAGCAAATGGAAATGCTGAGGTTCTAACCTGCAGTGTGTAACTTTTATTAAAATATGTTTTTTACACATTAAAAGTGTCACTATGTCCCGACAGTACAATATGTGACGGATAATCTGTGGCCCCACCTTCTCATTGTGGCCCTACTGCCATCTGCAGAAATGCATCGCTCTCAGTCAGGAACAACCTAGCAGAGACTGGAGGAAGGTCTTTGCATGATTGGTTGTCAATCATGCTTGTGTACGCATAGCTCATACCCATTCCATTTCATTATGGTAATCTACTTTGTGAGGGTCTTTCAGTATAGAATTCCAACAAACTAGATTGAAGTTTGTGGTTGTAACATTAACACAAAAAGGGGTGAATACTTAATATCCCAGCATTTTTTCCAGCCTTCTTTTTTTTTTTTAAAGCTTTTCAGACCTGTTTGTTGCTGTGTTTAAATTTGTGCTTTTACGTCTTGCAGGAGGTCAGGGGCCAGTCGGAGGAGAACGTAAAGGAGGTGAGCAGCTGCCCTTCCCACGAGGCTCCCATTCGGGTGCAGAACAGGGCAGGGCAGGGCGGCGGCCCGGGGCTTTATAAGGTAGTGAAGACCGGCCCCTCTGGTCACAACATCAGAAGCTGTCCAAACCTTAGGGGTATCCCTATTGGAATGTTAGTACTTGGCAACAAAGTCAAGGCCATAGGCGAGGTACGCACTCACCCCCAAATAATACAATGTGTTTTTGTGGCTGCAGCTCAATAATTTAGTCTGTGTAGATCTTCTTACATTATTACTTTACTTTCAACGCTGTTCTCTGTAGCTTCGGGGCATGGGGTTTGTTCTCTGCCTTTGCACTTTCTGAGGTCTAATAAACTTCTGTGGCTGCAGTACTTAACACCTGACTAATTCCAGCATATGTGTAAATTTATGGTGATCTTAGGGTGTCAAGTTCAGCTGCCTTGAGGGCTGTTGGTAAAAAAAAACAAAAAAAAAAAAACTGATTGCCAAATCCAGTAGCCTTCCTGTACCTTGACTTCACTTTTCTTGTTCTTTTAACTGCTCTGTAAGTTTGATTTAAACACGTCGGTTTCCCTTGATCTGTCCATGCGGAGCCTCCTTTCTTTTTCATCCTTGGCTGTTGTGGCGTGTCATGCTGTTCAGTAGATTTCTGAGACTGCTCTTGAATGCCCTGTGTGGATGTGGGAAATGCTCCCTGCATTTACTAATACTTCCATCTGTGTATGTTTTTCCACAACAATAATATTCCAGGGCGTTGAGAAAACACAACTTCATGCATTTACCTTTCAATAAAACACCTCTATCTTAGAGTAAGTTGTTGTTTTTTTAAAATTAATTTTACCACAGTTTTGTCCAGCAGTATCTTCTGGTGAAATCAATTTCATGTAATCTTCTGCTTATGAATATTGTGCCTCTGAGATGACCTAACTGCTTGCATGTTGTTGATCCTTCTGTAGCCGAGATTTGTTCTTGGTTTCTGTATGTGCCGTAACAAACTGAATGTCGAGTGGGTGAACAGTGAAATGGATCAGAGTGGCTTGGAATGACGTGTGAGAGTATGAATAAAACGTATTGTTTGTGCATCAGGTTGTGAACTCAGAGGGAACCTGGGTGCAGCTGGATAAGAACAGTGTAGTGGAGTTCTGTGAGAGTGATGAAGGCGAGGCGTGGTCGTTGGCTAGAGACCGTGGCGGCAACCAGTACCTCCGTCATGACGATGGTGAGTTTCACTTGACCTTATAGCGTTTGGTGGCAATTTGAAACATTGCTGAAATTTATTGGTGCCACTAATAAATAAAGATATATATATAAATAAATCCTTAGATAATGATTAAAAATACTTTCACTTTATTTTTTTAAATTGACAACCTCATACAAACAAAAGAAAATACTACTTTACAAACCCATAATTTACCAAAAAAGGTGTATGCTTGCCTACCTTGTTCGTGAGTAGACGAGAAACTACCCATGAACCATGTACTCAACTGTTAATTTTAGTACATTTATGCAGTAGAGGGGGATATGTTAAGATTTTATTTTTAACAAAATCGCTTGTGCCACATTTATTTGAATCCGTGACAGTTCCTCACAATAAAAGCATCTGAAATTTGTATTTTTTTTTTTATTCATACTCATTTTTTTATGTTATGTGGGTAAAGACTGTTTTGGTTTACTGTTTATTCTGTCTTGCTGCCATCCACGTTGTGCATAAACCCGTCACAATAAATCAGTTAATTGAATGATAAATTAAAATGAGCTTGATAACTTCCATTTGCATGACTTTTCTGTTTTCCTCTTCTCTTTTTTTTTTCTTTTTTACCAAAGATTAGATGACAAAAGCTTTTAATCTGGTTCTCAACTAGCCTCTTTTTCAAGGACAGTTTTGTTTACAGAACCCTCTGTATCCATTTTATTTGTCGTTTTATTTTCATTTATTTTGGACATTTAAAATGTCTTTGAGATCCAGTGTTGAATGTTTATTGCAAATTAAATTTTATTGTTCTTTGAGATTGTGTGCCAACAACATGTGACAGAATTTAACAGCTCTTAAGATAAATGTATCTCAATGTGTTTTTATGCAATCTTACCAGAGTAATCTGGTTACCTTGGAGGATTCTCTATCTAATTAAATATCTCAAGAATGAATGTTAAGACTAGGTGATCTAACTTGGATTTTTCAGAACAAGCTTTGGTCGAGCATGGGAATCAGACCCCCCCTCCCAGTCCGTTCTCTGTGCAAGCTTTCAACAGAGCAACTACTTCAAATGGAGCACAGGGCTTTGATTATGGCATCTCCAACAACAAAGGTGAGTTTACTAAAGATAGCTTTTGTTAACAAAAACAGTTGATGAGCTGACATTATCTGAACATAATGTTCCTTAATATAAATATACATCTTTATACATTTATCATAGCTCATTGTCATGCTTCTCTCTTGCTTCTGAAAATGCTTGAAAGCATCATCAATGGATTTACAATTTACCGTTTCTTTAACTCTCTCCCTTGTGGAATGTTTAAATCATTTATAATCTTGTTCTCGGTTTGTAGCTTTTCAGGGCCATATTTATCAGGAAAAGCTGTTGTATATCTCAAAATATCACTGCTGTATTTGATAAGAAATATTGAAAAGTTATGTTTTTTACAAATAGTGAGATCTCCTCTAAATATGTGGCTCTCTTCGAATCCCAAGGTGTCATCTGTTTTTATTTCTGTTTTCTTTTTTGAGGTTTCTGCATGCTTTTTAATTTGTCTAATGCTGCTGTGTCATGCCTCACATCTCTGCAGTGTTGGGCATATGTCTGCATGCATGGGCCAGTCAGTGTCATTTGAACTTTTGTGGGCTTTTCAGTTTAATGCAGAAGCTGGCTCTGACCACCCCTCTCACCCCTTTCTCTATGTTGTTTTAGTTAAGTCTCCTTTACAATATGTAGTCCTTTATTTATTCAGTTATCTTCAACTAATTGTGAAGTACAGTGAGCATCACTTCAGGGACAGTGCAGCTGTAGCCTCAGTAAAGTGTATTTGTCCCCTTTTTTGGCTTGAATATTGTACCTTTGTCATGACAGTTTTCCTACAGTAATTTTCTCTACCCTACTTGGCTTAAGAGGTTTTCCAGAGAATTATGGTTTTAAAAATCAGTCTTAGGCTTCAACTGTTTAGTAGTTCAGAATCAGATTGAAGGTCATTCACAAAACAATGTATGTATAATCGAGTACAGTGACAACACAATGTTTGACTGCCAAATGTTGCAGTTCATAGGTGCGACTTATTTACTTCTTTAGAGAATGAAATAAATATACAGAGAAATCTATTGGGTTTCTCGACAAAAAAACGTTCAACCATCTTTCCATCCTTACATTCATTGTCTTTCACTTATCCAAGATGGGGTAACAAGTAGCAGGGAAACCCAGTAATCCCTCTTTCCAGCAACTCTGTACAGTGGAATCCCACTGTGTTCCCAGGCCAAAAGGGTTTTATAGTTCCACCATTTAGCTCGAGGTTTATCCCAATGGCCAATGCACTTTAAAGAGAGAGGCACCTTCTTTTCAATCCTTTGTTCATCGATCACTTTTTGACCATACAGGAAAATCAGAATGTAGTTGTACCAGTAATTTGAGAACTTTGCTTTTGGTGTATTGGTTTTTCTTCACCACATCAAACTGCCCACATTACTTAAGATGAGACAGTATCTGAATTCTCCTTCTTGAAGCAGACTCTACGCCAAGGTGGAGAGAGGTTGAGAATACCTTAGACTTAGAGTAGCTGACTCTCATTCAAGCCATGTGACACTCTGCTGCGAACCACCCCAGTAAATGCTGAAGTTCTTGACTTGCAGATATCGACTCAACTACATAACCTGTAAAGAGCAAAGTTAAGACCTTGAGGGTTTCCAAGGTAGACACTTTCATTCCCATGGCTACTTCTTGAGAATGTGTCTTTAAACAGTGTCACTGAGTATGGACAGCTCAGGTAGAGTCCAACCTGCACTGGAAACGAGACTGGCTTTGTGCTAAGAATGTGATCACAGCTCTTACTGTGGCTATACAAGGACTGGATGACCCTTGCAAGCGTCCCTGGCATTGCATACTCTTGCTGGACCCCCAACAAAATGATCCAGATCCACAAAAGCATGTGAAATGGACAGCTGAACTTCCATGACAATCAGCCTCATCCCTTGATTAAACATGAAACATGAAAGAAACTATGACTGAAAATCTCAGAAAACGAGGAAAACATCTTTCTTCTAGACATTATAAGTTCTTTTTAAGCATTGTTTAGTTTTATAAGGTCTGTCTGGCAGCCTCCCCATCCACCAGATCCTGCTCACCACTGGGTGATGATAAGTAAGATACATAGACCACCTTGTGCTGAAACATGGTGTTTGTTATAGCGATCCTTTTTATAATGAAATTCAGTAACTTAATGTTCATATTCAGATTTGGGAAGCTGTTCATCCCAATCATATCCCTTTAGGTAAGGTCATCATCATCAGGCTGTGTAATCTGAGCTACCTTTCCATGTCTAAGCACAGACAAAAAACAGACTCCAAAGAGTCTACCCTGTGGAGGGGTCAACACCAATAGTGTGAGCATCCCTGCACCCACCGAATACTGTCTTGGTTGGAAATTCAAGAGAAGATGAGAGTCCACCCCATTTCTGCAGGCTAGGCCCCAGAGTCGAGGCTGTGTTTGAAGGTGCTCACCACCACACACAGTTTCTACTCTTTTCCTATGAGTGATGTAACATTTAAAGTCCTAAAAGTTACATTATGACACCTCTGCTCAAACTGTGCCTGACCTGACCTTGAAGTCACATGCAGGGTGAGCTGTGAGCAGTGTGAGAGGGGATTTTTGTAGCATTTTTGGGCTAAGCTCAGCCAAGCCCCAGGAGCCAACGCTCTAATTTTCCCCTAGTGAGCATTTTGTGGATCTTGGCTTCAGGAAGGAGCCCTGACCTCCCTTTTCAAAGCAGGTTCTATCATAGGGTCAACCATTACTGACCTCCATCATCTGATTTGATCAATTACCACCTTGTAATATCGAAAAATTTAACTGAGATTGAATTGAATTAAAACAAGATAGACTGAACTGTACTGAATGGGGAATTTATTTATTGACTTTATCTGATTAGTTGTAGTAGATGGCTTTTGTTGTGAATGAGTATGGTTAACATGATATAGTTTGAGCAGTTAAATATAATGTGGTTTGGATTTTTTCTTAGATGGTCTTTTATACTTTAACTTTTTAATAAAAGGACCTTTGGTTGCACATCTAACAAAAGGACTTCCAGGAAACTGTATGTCCATTTCGGCTCCTCCTATTTTGTAAATCTGCTGTTCTGTGGTGGTAACTGAATGATTTGGCACAAAATGAAAAAACAACCCTGAACCCCCCCCATCCCCCTGACTTCCTCAAAACCAGAGTATAAGCTGCAGTTTCTCCACTTCCTCTGTGTTCATATTTGCAGGTGACCGGTTAAGTGCCATACTGAATTCCATTCAGTCTGGGCCCTTCCTCTCAGCAGCTCCCTCTTCTTCCTCCGTATTTGATCAAGCTGCCCAACCTCCCTCCTCTTCCTCCTCCTCTTCCTCCTCCTCTTCCTCCTCCCTTGTTCACAGCCCATTTGTGTTTGGACAGTCCCCCTCCCAAGTGTCTCAGCCACAACCACAGCTTCTGAGTAAGTCTGTCCTGCTTTCTGACAGCACTTGCTCACACAGGTGTTGATCTTTTTTAACCTTGCTATGTTTTGTTTTCCTGATTTATTCCTCCATGTTAAATATTCTATGTGGTGAAGAGGGGTGATAAGTGACGCATAACGCTACTGCTCTATAGCGCAGAAATATCTTTAACAAGCTTACGTGTCTAATGTTTACTGCTGAAATCTTGTTTTTAGTCAAAATAAATGGTTCGTAATTAAGAAAAAACAACACACTCATAAGAAAACAAGATTTCAAGCTGAAATACTTAGACTTAATATCTTGGTAAAATGAATATTTTTGCTATGTGCTCACATAAGAGGCTGAGTTGCTTTGATTTCTGTTTGCTGTGCTTGCTCAATTGTTTATCGTCTTCGTTTCCTTCATGGTGTTTATTGCCACATAAGTGTCTTGTTTCATTTCCCACCTCAGCCAGCCCGAGACTTTTATCTAAGTATTAAGAGCAGTGGCCTGTGTAGATTTTTGTATGCCAGCTTGATCATTTAAATGAAAATGTATGACAATATGAAAGACAGTCAGCTTAGAAGATCCTTGGAGGATTCAGCTGAAGTAATATTCTTTGCACATGTTGATTTATTTTGTAGCATTGCTGCTTTCTGCTTTCTTGTTGGTTCTGTGTTGTCTGTCTGCAGAGTCCTGTGAGGGTCATTAAAAAATAGATATGATTGTCAGCGATGAGCAGATTAAATACAGAATAACTTGCATTGTTTTTTTGCTGTGATGCATGCATGAAAGTGAAATACTATCAGAATTTTTTTAGCACCTTAAACATACTCACCTTTTTAAGATTATGAAAAATTATGCAAAGATCATTTTCCCCAGGAATACATTTGTTGATGCCTAAATGGGAATAATCCAGTGTTTCCTCTAAATTTCACCGGCTCCTTTTCGAACAATTTGTGTAAAAATGGAAGTCAATTGGCATGACCATTTGTGTTATCACACAATAATACAGTACAGCCTCCTTTACAATTGTAAGAGAAATTTTTATCCTATTTCTTAATAAATAAAATTTGTGTATAGCCATACAACGTAGGCAAAAGTTGTCATAGAGACAAATTTATCTAGTTTTATGGCCAAATGTAGTACAGATTTTTTGTTGGATTTTTTTCAATTTTTTTCTAATTTTAGAAAAAAATACAATAAAACAAAGTTCTTATTTGAAATATTCCAAATTTATGGAAAATGAAGAAAGAATTTCTAGTCAGCCGAATGGCAAAAGGAAATAACTATGCAAAAGAGAACTCTTTGAATCATTAGTGCCATTCTGTTATGCAAATTCTATGTAGCTATCGCTTGAAAGAATACATAAGAAAAATCTAAAAATAGCCATGATACAATTCTTTTAATATTTAAAAATGTTTCTCAAGTGTTTCCCCACATTTAAGAATAATTAAATGTCTTGGAGACAAATCTGTATTTTCAGGTCAGAGTTTAATAAAAAAAAAAGCTGCTGGGGAAACAGTTTAGCTCCAAATGGCAGATTTAAGACTTTTCTGGTCATTTTCCCCAGGCCCATTATTTACATTTTGCCATTTGTGCATCTTTGTTTCTGTAGATGTGTGCATGTCAGGCTCTTGGCTATTGAAGATGGTTCAATTCCTTCCATCAAAAGCTACTAATATTTAAAAACAAACATTCATTCTGGTGATCTGCATCAATTAATGCTTTTTATTACTTTACTAAGCAGCAAATGTGCAAAATTTCACTAAACCCACAGGCCTCTGTGACTTCACTGACTTTTTCTAAGTGTCTTGTTTTCTCATGTTCCATCTATATCTTCCCATTAGTTTGTGTGTTGTTGTTTTCTTGTTTTGGCTTCATGATATGACTCCATTGGCTTCCTCTTCGTTCTTTCTTCCTTTCTGTCCGTCTGTTCTTCCTCCCTCCCTTTCTTTCTTTCTGTCTTGCATTTCATGTCTGGCCTGTTTACCTGCTCCACTGTTTCCCGCAGTAGATGGTTCATCTCGCAGCCTTGCTTCTCGTGAGCGTGTGCACAAAAGCAGTGTGTCCGTGGCTGGTCATGGTAGTGCTCTCTCATCTCTCGCTCTAAGGCAAAAGGGTGGGTAATCACAGATTGCATGCTCCCTTCAGACTCAACAGAGGGTGGGTATGAACTCCAGAGAAAAACCTCCTCTGAGGAGCTTGTTGTATTTATGTTATGATTAACCGTTTTTGGAATCTGGGTGTACTGTTTAGACAGTAGGGCTCAGGGCATTAGTAGAAGTATGAAAAAAATTTAAACGCTTTGTTTGACAATATTGATTGCCTACATTTTGCTCAACGCAAAAGTGACAAACATGGACAGATCCTTCTGGAAAAGACGTATACAAAGCTGTTAAATAAATTTATGTTTAATTTCATAACAATAATCTTACACTGAAAAACTTAAAGCAATACTATCTTTAATTTGAGCACATTTATTCACTGGTGGGGAAAGAAATCCCATTTTGTCCAAAATTGTTTTACAAAACCAACAGTGACAGTTATTGCTAACCTAGCTGGTAATACCTACAATCCTCTATTGCTAATAGGACAGCATTTAGTTTTCTGATGTAATAGTTTATAAGGTTGGAGCATAAAGAGACAGAGATTTAGTTTTTGTAGGAATGAGGTCTGCAAACTTGTCTGGTAAACCATTTTGGTTTCTGATAGAGCTTTCCCCAAAATTGGATTGGAAACCATCTTTCATTAATGCTTTCATTGTCCACTGACTAAGTTCATTTTAAAAATTGCTTTTAACAACCTTTATTAACATCTTAACATCTTTCATCTTCAAGTCTTTAGTTCTCTTTATTGTTTGTTTTGACACAACATTACAGTTTTTTGTGTGTTGCTGTTGTTTTATGACTCATCAATGAAAATAGCATGTTTTCTAATTCATTTGTGTTTGAATCATCAATGCTTTTAGGTGAACGTGGGAATCTGATGTCCTCTGCGCGCTCCATGTCCCAAACCAGTAAACAGCGTCAGGAAAACCGCTCCCCCAAGCAAGAGAGTCGAGGAAGCCGCTCCTCTGAACAGGGCCGGGTGAAAACTAACGAGGGCGGACTCTCGGCCAGCGAAGCTCTCATTCTGCGGTCTGACACGGCCAAACTGAGGAGTGACTCTCACAGCCGCTCCCACTCACCCAACCACAACACTCTCCAGGCGCTAAAGGCGGACGGTAGAACCTCGGGTAGTCGGGCCGAGTCGCCAAATCCAGGCTCTCGCTCTTCTTCTCCCAAACAAAAAGGCGTATCCTCATCGGGACGATCCAGTCCCTCGAGCAACTTATCCCAGCACTCCTCTTCGAGCCACCATGACAAAAACCTACCCCCCAAGGTCAGCCCTTCTTCTAAAGCAAAACTGGATCCTCCCAGGGAGAGATCCAAGTCAGACTCGTACACTCTTGATCCTGACACACTCAGGAAGAAGAAGATTCCCCTCACAGAGCCGCTGAGGGGAAGGTCTACGTCTCCTAAATCTAAACTGTCTCCTAAAGATCCCAATAAAGAAGTGATCAGTAATGCAGAAAACCGTGCTCCCTCTCCACATGTGACCCAGGAAAATCTCCACAGTGAGGTAGTGGAGGTCTGCACCTCTAGCGCTCTCCTCTCTAATGAGGATATCAACGACGAGAATGCGGAGCGCCTCAATTCGGAGGAAGGCTCGTGCAAAGTCCACTTCAGCATCGGCAAAGCGCCCGTCAAAGAGGAGCTGGAGAGCCGCTCGTCGCCCAAAGTCAGCCGCAAAACGTCCAGCCGACACACGCGTCCCAAGAAAGACAAATCTGGGCCTCTGTTCAAAGCTGAGAGCACATCGAGAATCGCAGAGCCCGTCAAACAGGCCATGTCTCCCTCTGTAGCTGAATGCGCTCGTGCGGTTTTCGCCGCATTCCTCTGGCACGAGGGGATCGTCCATGACGCCATGGCCTGTTCGTCCTTCCTCAAGTTTAACCCTGACTTGACCAAAGAGCAAGCCCCCATTCGTAACTCCCTGGGCGGACAGGGACCCGAGGAGAAAGAGAGCAAGTTGAAAAACCGTCACTCCTTGGAGATTTCTTCTGCACTCAACATGTTTAATATTGCGCCCCACGGCCCAGACATCTCCAAAATGGGCAGCATCAACAAAAACAAAGTCTTATCCATGCTGAAGGAGCCTCCGCTGCCAGAGAAGTGCGAGGATGGGAAAGGGGAGGCCTCGTCTTATGAGATGACCTCTCACCCCTGCTTGAGGCCAAAGTCGATTTTGCCATTAACCTTGCAGCACTTGGTTGCATTCTGGGAAGACATTTCAATGGCCACCATCAAAGCAGCCACCCAGAACATGATCTTTCCCAGCCCAGGGTCCAGTGCCATCTTAAAGAAGAAGGAGCACGAAAAGGACAGCAAAAAGGCAAAGAAGGAGAAAAAGAAAAGGGAGAAGGCAGAGGTACGTCCAAGAGGGAATCTGTTTGGCGAGATGGCTCAACTCGCCATGGGAGGACCGGAGAAAGACACCATCTGCGAACTGTGTGGGGAATCTCACCCTTATCCTGTCACCTACCACATGAGACAGGCTCATCCAGGTGAGAAGAGCAAAGTTCTTTTCCTTACTAACTGTAAACCCATGCCAATGTGTTTTCAAACAAGCTTCTTTTACATTTCCAATTCAGGTTGCGGTCGTTATGCCGGGGGTCAGGGCTACAACAGTATCGGCCATTTCTGTGGAGGCTGGGCTGGGAATTGTGGAGATGGAGGCATAGGAGGCAGCACCTGGTACCTGGTTTGTGATCGCTGTCGAGAGAAATACCTGAGAGAGAAACAGACGGCAGCCAGGGAAAAGGTAGCAGACGTCGACTAATCGTCATCTCCATCTGCTTTCTTCTTTGTTTTCTGCTTCTATGATACTTTTTTTTTATATCTAAGCTAATACGGTCAACATAATCTTAAAGGTGAAACAGTCGAGGAAGAAGCCTCTGCAGGTGAAGACTCCTAGAGCTCTACCCACCATGGAAGCCCACCAGGTGATCCGAGCCAACGCGTTGTTCCTGCTGTCCCTCAGCAGTGCAGCGGAGCCCAGCATGCTCTGCCACCATCCTCCCCGCCCCCTTCACTCGCACCTGCTCCCCAGCCTGAAGGAGGGCGTGTCAGAGGAACTCCCCAATAAAATGGGCTGCCTCTATCTGCAAACACTAGCCAGGTAGTTATAGGGCGACTTCAACTTTCTTCTGGCGAAAACAGAAAATGAGGGTTACAATAATGGTTTTTGGTTTTTTGTCTTTTGTTTCAGGCAACACACTGAGAACTTCGGAGCTTATCAAGATGACAACCTTTTCCAGGATGAGATGAGGTATCTGCGGTCAACGTCCGTTCCTGCCCCCTACATTTCTGTCACACCAGACGCTTGTCCCAATGTGTTTGAGGAACCAGAGAGTAATATGAAATCAATGCCCCCCAGGTAAAAAAAAAGTGCGAACTCCTTACGACTTTTTATTCACTCCATATTAGTCACAGACTATAAAAGTAAGGCTGAGGTAAAAGTGTAATAGAAGTAAGAAATACTGCCACCTGCAGTTGGTGAGTTAGCAGCCACGTAAAACCCCATGTTTTTAACAATTTTTGCAAAAAATTTGCAATAGACTCACAATTAGTCTTTAATATTGTGAGAATTTCTGCGATTACAGAATTTCAAAACACTGGAGGGACTGCTACTTATATGCACTGAAGTTTGTGGTTGCAACATTGAAAAAGTTCAGTGGGCATAAATAGTTTTGCAAGGCACTGAATTAGTTAAAAATCTCGTGACGTCCATATTGTCTACCACTTCATTAACCAGCCAATAACATACCTCAACAGAACAAGCTTAAATTGTTGTCTTTCGGGATATTCTAACCCAAAGTTTTACTCTGTTTGTCTTGATTTCCTTTTAGTCTTGAAACTAGTCCGATCACAGATAGTGACACTGCAAAGCGCACCGTTTTTCAGAGGTCTTACTCCGTTGTAGCATCAGAGTATGACAAACAACACTCGCCCTCTCCAGCCCGAGTCAAAGCTGTGCCCAGACGGAGAGTTCATAGCGGCGATGCAGGTAGATCAATGCGAAAGTGATTTGTGTTGCTTAGAGTGAGTGGTGACCTTATTTCTTCATGAACCGCTCCGTTTTCCACATAGAAGTGGGCTCCTCCCTGCTGCGCCACCCGTCTCCTGAGCTGTCCCGCCTCATCTCAGCTCATGGCTCACTCAGTAAAGGGGAGAGGAATTTCCAGTGGCCCGTTCTGGCTTTCGTTATCCAACACCATGACCTTGAAGGCCTGGAGGTGGCCATGAAGCATGCTTTGAGAAAGTCTGCCTGCAGGGTGTTTGCTATGGAGGTATGGATGTTGTGGCTGTGAAATTTTACTTTTCAATGTCAGATGTGATCAATTTTTTTCCCTTTTATGTTCTTGTCAGGCGTTCAACTGGCTTCTGTGCAATGTGATCCAGACGACTTCTCTGCACGACATCCTCTGGCATTTTGTAGCATCTCTCACTCCATCACCCTGTGAGCCAGAGGATGAGGAAGATGAGGAGAATAAGGGGAACAAAGAAAATTTAGAACAGGCAAGAGTGGCTTACAGTTACGTGATCCTTTTATTTGTCACTTTTTTTAATCATGAGTATCTCCTTGGTTATATAGGAAAGAGACCTTGGGGTTTGTGAACACCCTCTGTCGGACATAGTGATTGCCGGAGAGGCAGCCCATCCGCTCCCCCACACTTTCCACCGCCTTCTTCAGACAATCTCTGACCTCATGATGTCACTTCCTAGTGGCAGTGCACTGCAGCAGATGGCACTGAGGTAAATCTCTGCTTCCAGAATCCCACTGTCATGGAAATAACTTGCCAGATTGTCTTCTGATTTCAAACAGGTGAACATTAAGCTTCGTTGGCTGTGTCTCGTCACTTTAGGTGCTGGAGTCTCAAGTTCAAGCAGTCTGACCACCAGTTCCTTCATCAGAGCAATGTTTTCCATCACATCAACAACATACTGTCCAAGTCAGACGATGGGGACAGCGAGGAGAGCTTCAATATCAGTGTCCAGTCGGGTTATGAAGCCATGAGCCAGGCAAGAACACAAACCAGTTCTAGTTCTTATTACTGCTCATCTGCTGTCCATTTGGGAAACCAGGAGAAAATGTGTGTTTTTACAGGATCTCTGCCTGGTAACCTGCTTGAAGGACCTGACCAGTGTAGTAGACATTAAAACTTCCAGCCGCCCCGCCATGATTGGCAGCCTGACTGATGGCTCCACGGAGACCTTCTGGGAGTCTGGAGATGAGGACAAGAACAAGACCAAAAGCATAACATTCAGCTGCGTGAAAGGCATAAATGCCACCAAAGTTTCTGTCCATGTGGACAACTCCAGAGACATCGGGGTAAGGAGCAACACCAAACCAGGCTGTAGAGTTTTAAAGGACACTGGTGTGTTGTTTGATTCACAATAAGATCCATTGTGGAATTCCAACATTTGGCAGTAATTGGAAAATTTGGGATTCAGTCTTAAAGTCACGTGGAGTTGAACTGTACAAGTTGAGACATTTTTATTTAAAATGAGTAAGATGTGCTTGATTAGCTCTCGTTTTAGAGACAACAAGATGGTTGTTTCAATTTCAAGCATATGTTTTTAATAATTAGCAGCAGTTTCAGTACAACAAGGAGTGTGCTGATTTTTTTAAATTAATTTTTTAATCCACTAAAAAGAGGAGTCAGACAAGGAATCCTAGGAAATCACTTGTTCATTAAGTCAATTTTTCTGGCATCCTTTATTTATGGTCTAATTTGTAATTCTCTATTTCTATGCTTCCAATCCGGGCGTACGCTGTTTTTTGATGCTACTGTTTATATTGAGCTTTAAAAAAACAAATAGTAAAATGATACTAATCAAAAGAACAAGTCATAAATTCCACTTAATGTGTTGGCATAATTGAGAATTAAGTGACTGAAAATATGTCGTATTATGGATTTCAGGGAATTTATATTTTGTATTTTGTGCAAACAGAACAAAGTCACATCAGTAACGTTTCTCTGCGGAAAAGCCATAGAGGATCTTTGCAGAATCAAGCAGGTATGTGCAGTTTCAGTGAAATAACATGAGAAATGATTTAAAAACGATTTTAGGCATTAAATAGATGGCATATTCACTCTATAAAATTTTGGTAGTTTTGACTTGTTCCTTTGGCTGTGTTCCAATTTGTGTTGACTTTTTTTTATAAGGAAGGAATGAAAAATAGCTAGATGAAATGATTATGCTTGTAAATTTTTTTTTATTATTTAATTAATTTATTCTTTTAAATTACAGGTTGACCTTGACTCACGTCACATGGGCTGGGTGACGAGTGAACTCCCTGGAGGCGATTATCATGTGATCAAGGTGGAGTTAAAAGGCCCCGAAAACACTCTGAGGGTTCGCCAGGTGAAGGTTCTTGGCTGGAAAGAGGGCGAGAGCATCAAGATCCTTGGACAAATCTCGGCCAGCATGGCTCAGCAGAAAAACTGTGAAGCCGAGACGCTCCGAGTTTTCCGCCTCATCACCTCACAGGTCTGTCAATCTGGCTCATTTGCGTGCGTCTTCGTCATGCGGTTATTTTAGCAGATAATACATTTAACTGAAACCGTGAGTATAATTCTTCGGTTTGCATTTAGGTTTTTGGCAAACTAATTTGTGGAGATGCAGAGCCGACGCCAGAGCAGGAGGAGAAAAATCTGCTTTCATCTCCAGAAGGAGAGGATAAGGTCTGTAGAAATTCAGTTCCGTGTAGCTTCCTCCCAACTGATGCATTGTTTCCTGATTATTTTGATCTTTTTGTTTTCCGTAAACAGGTACCATCTGATGCTGATCTTAAGGAGCACATGGTGGGAATAATCTTCAGCAGGAGCAAACTAACCAACCTACAGAAACAAGTAAACATTCAAACCATTCAAAAGTAACCCCCAGATCTTTAAAGCATCCACAAACCAATGCAACTGCTGTCTTTTATTTCCAGGTGTGCGCACATATCGTTCAGGCGATCCGCATGGAAGCCACACGTGTGAGGGAGGAGTGGGAACACGCCATCTCCAGCAAGGAGAACGCCAACTCCCAGCCCAGCGACGACGATGCCTCATCCGACGCCTACTGCTTCGAGCTCCTCTCCATGGTTCTGGCTCTGAGCGGCTCCAACGTGGGCCGCCAGTATCTGGCACAACAGCTCACCCTCATGCAGGACCTGTTTTCTCTCCTGCACACTGCTTCTCCGAGGGTGCAGAGACAGGTGGGCATGAATATGAACACACTCTCCGACATGCAAATTTGTGTTTCGTGGTAGCTTACATATTTCCTGAAAACTGCATGTACTTCTTCATTGGGATTTCTTTATGGAAATACTTCCACCAGCTGGTGATGAAGCTAACTGCAGCATACATAACATTGGAAAAGTGCTTGTTTGAAACACGTGTAGCTCTGTGTGCTGGGTAGTAATAGAAAGGTTGAATAATATCAAAAAAACATTCTAACCTGTTATTCTGTTTCTTAATAATTGAGTTACACGTTCCCCTTCTGTTTTTTCCACACATTTAGACACAGAATGTTCCTGTAAGGTTTTCTTGAAGAAGTGAAATTGGGAAAATGACACGTGGGAAAATGGTTGTTTTGATCACCCTAAATAAGTCCTGGACAAACATGTACATTGAGATTGGAATAAAATTAGTATATAAAATGTTATAAAACTTCAGTTCAAAACACACTAGTAGAGCATAAGTCTGCTATGCCAACCCTCTTAGCCCAATTCCTGATTGTATGTTTGAGAAATTGATTAGTTCGCACTCTTGTATTAAAGATGTATGCTGAGTAGGGCGATATGGTTTAAAAATAAATTCTCTTTTTTCACACAATATCTGATTTCCAATTTTAATACATTTATTTTTTTCTCTTTTTCTAAAAAAGAAATTATAAATAACAGAGAATATTTTCAAAAAGTGACTTTTATATCAGTCGTCCCTTTGTGACTTGTACAACAGAGTATTAGGGCCAAGTTACAAAATTATTGCTCATTTTTTAATAATGAGAATAGTCATATTATCAGAAAAAAGTCAATTTTACTAGAAGTTGTTTTAATGAGAAAAAGCTTCTAGAGTTATTGAGATCTGGCATGACCAGCTCACTGTATGTTGACCTTTCTTCAAAATAGATTCAGTTGTTTGCACAAAGTCCTGCTACTAATAATAATTTTATGCTGATGTGTTAAAAAAGTATTTCTTTATCTGTTAAATTAATATCAAAGTAAAACTTCATAAGATGCTAAACATTCCTCATTTAAATTTTTTATACTTTGTGTCGGATTTCTCATAAAATAACTACTTCATATTACAACTTTATTCTGGTAATATTAAAACTTAATTCTCATTTTATTTAAACTTTGTTTTACAACTGTATAAAATCGATTTATTGCCCATCCATATTGTGGAGCTGAAACTAGATTTTAAGACTTCACGGTTGATGGTTCAAATGAACTGTTCATAGGATAAAATATTACCTGTATAATACTTTATTAACATTTACCTCCTGACCGTTGTCTTCTTAGGTGACATCTTTGCTTCGACGTGTCCTGCCGGAGGTGACGCCGGTCCGCCTCGCCAGCATCATCGGGGTTAAGGCTCTTCCCCCGGCAGACATCAGCGACATTATCCACTCCACAGAGAAAGGCGACTGGAACAAGCTGTGCATCCTTGACATGTTCCTGGGCTGCATTGCAAAGGCCCTCACTGTGCAGCTGAAAGCCAAAGGTACCACCATCGCCGGGACGGGCGGCACCGTCGCAGGGAAGGGCGTCACAACCGTCACTCTACCGATGATCTTCAACTCCAGGTGAGCTGGAGTTTTTCGAAGACTCAAGAGATGGGTTTGTTGACGTCAGTTTGTTTACATTTTCGTTCTCTCTTTTTGGTACGCAGCTACATTCGCAGGGGTGAGAGCCACTGGTGGATGAAAGGGTCCACGCCTCCGCAGATAGCTGAGATCATCATAAAGCTGGTCAAAGATATGGCAGCGGTGAGTATTTAATTTTTTCTTACATTTCAGATCGGTGGCTAAAACCGCTGAATAGATTTTAAATTTAATTTTATTAAATTAATCAATAGAATAACTGATTGCTAAAATAATTGTTAGTTGCAGACCTACACAGATTAAAGTAACACAAGCCCTTCAAAACATTGTTTGTAGGGCCACCTGTCGGACGCCTGGTCCAGAGTGACCAAAAACGCAATTGCTGAGACCATCATAGCGTTGACTAAAATGGAGGAGGAGCATCGGTCTCCTGTTCGCTGCATAGCAACAACAAGGGTAAGAAAGCAATTCAGAAGCACAAATCAGTGATTAGAGATGTCGTTTATTGACGGTGCTGTAAGTATTTCACGTTCTCTTCCTTCAGCTGTGGCTCGCCTTGGCATCACTGTGCGTTCTTGACCAGGATCACGTAGACCGCCTCTCTTCTGGTCGCTGGATGGGAAAAGACGGACAGCAGAAGCAGATGGTTAGATTTATAAATAGGCGTGAAACGTAAAGCGTATGAGGCTAAATAAAAGGGTAATAATTTATTCCCTTCTCTCCCCACCCACAGCCCATGTGTGACAATCACGATGACGGCGAGACAGCAGCTATTATCCTGTGTAACATATGTGGCAACCTCTGCACCGACTGCGACCGCTTCCTCCATCTTCACCGACGCACTCGCTCCCACCAGAGACAGGTTTGTGTCGGAAGTTTGCTTTGACATCAGTAAGTTTTTGTCACTGCTAATAAGGTGAGGTTAAGAAGCAATGAGTTTTGTGGCCAAATTATTATCTCCAGTTGAATTTTGTGGTTCCAGTTTTGGCCCTTTAGATTTCTCTTTAAGAACTTTATAGGAAATAAAAACGGCTTTCAAAGCAGATTTAACAAATCCTTCTGCTGTAAGCTGCAATTATTTATTTTGCACATTTCTGAACATGTCATGCTAAATACATTTTTCACTTATATAGCTTCTTACATCTCTGTGCTTCGTCCGACTACAATTTTAAACTTCTCACTGATATGAAAAATGGCAAAGTACAGGTTCATAGTGCTTGCAAGAGGTTAATTCATCACCATCATATTTCTCCAAGTCAATTCCAGTTCCAGCTGATTTCTATCTGGGTGGGCATTTTGTTCATTGGTTTCAGCTTTGTGTTCTTCTGCTCTTCAGGTGTTTAAGGAGGAAGAGGAGGCCATAAAGGTCGACCTCCATGAAGGTTGTGGGAGGACCAAGCTCTTCTGGCTCATGGCGCTCGCTGATTCAAAAACGATGAAGGCCATGGTGGAGTTCAGAGAGCACACGGGTAACTTAGCATAGAGCATGACAATGGGAATCGCTAACATTCTCACGTCAGAAGACTAACAAAATTATAAGAGAAAAATAAATTATTAAATTTCTCAGTCTTTGCATTCTCAGGCTTATGTCTTCTTTCCGCTCACATATTTAATATTTTTGCAGGTAAACCAGCATCCAGCAGCTCAGATGCCTGCAGGTTCTGTGGTACAAGAAATGGAACCGAACTGTCTGCAGTGGGGAGCGTCTGCTCAGACCCAGACTGTCAGGTGTGGAGGATTCACTAAGCTCAATCATCCACAATAAACAAACTATGCAGATAGTTTATTTTCCTCCCCCTCCTTTCCCCCCCCGGAAAGGAGGGGAAGGAAAGAGATCAAGAATTTCTCGCACTTTCTCAATGTAAAACTACTTAAACAAAAAAAACAGAACATACTGATACATTTTTGACTGTTTTGTAAATTTTGCCAACTTTTTTTTTTTTGGTACAAATCAAATTTAGCGTTTTAAACAATTATAGGTCAAGCTCAAAGCAGTTTTGTAGCTTACAAGTTAATTGGAAATCGCAAACATATGGTCTTCCTGTAACATAAAAGTTATGTTGCACACTTAATAATTAGGCAGTGTGGTTTTCGCAGGTTCTTTTATTCTCTGAACGCTGTTAACACGGACAAGAGCGACAGTGAGCGTCTCCGCTGACCAGCCGTTACTGCCCTAAATTGCCGTTGGCTCGCTGAGTCAATAAATATGTATTGTGTATTGTATTGTACTTTATAAACATCACCACCTCCTTTCCTGTCGGCTCTCTCAGGAATATGCAAAGCTGGCCTGCAGTAAAACTCATCCCTGCGGTCACCCCTGTGGAGGAGTCAAGAACGAGGAGACCTGTCTGCCGTGTCTGCATGGATGCGATAAGAACGCCGGCTGCCTGAAACAGGATGCAGATGATATGTGCATGATCTGCTTTACAGAGGCTCTCTCGGCAGCTCCTGCAGTACAGGTAGCTTTGAGTTTAGCTTCTATTTTTATTTTAAATATATATCATGTTTTGGGAGTTAAATTAGCTCGCCTTAACATTAATCTGTTGGTTCTGCTTCCAGCTGGACTGCACTCACGTGTTTCACCTTCAGTGCACTCGACGTGTTCTTGAAAACCGCTGGCTCGGGCCACGCATTACGTTTGGGTTCATGCTGTGTCCAATTTGCAAGGTATTGCACAATATTTAAGAGTAGCTTGCTAAAAATGTTACCATCTCTAGACATGGCGATCTTCAGACTCTACATGGTGTATTTAAAAAGGATTTCATGAAGTTTTATTGTGTGTGTGATTTTTTTTTCCTCTACAGAACAAAATCAATCACTCCGTGATCAAAGACCTCCTCGACCCCATTAAGGAGCTGTATGAGGACGTGAGGAGGAAAGCTCTGATGAGACTGGAGTACGAGGGGCTACACAAGAGCGAGGCGATAACTACACCAGGAGCGCGCTTCCACAACGACCCCGCAGGCTTCGCTATGAACAGATATGCGTACTACGTCTGCTACAAGTGCAAAAAGGTCACAAATGACTTCCATTAATCTGATTTTTGGACTCAAATGTTTTGCATGGATTGAGAAAAAAATCAACAGTGTCCCTTCTTGTAGGCATATTTTGGAGGAGAGGCTCGCTGTGATGCAGAAGCAGGACAAGGTGATGACTATGACCCCAGCGAACTGATCTGTGGAGCATGCTCGGATGTCTCCAGGGCACAGGTGAGTGAATGATGCCCGTAAAGAATCCCAGCTATGCTAGATAGAAGATCTCGATTAAGGCGGGGGTTGCTGCACAAGAAAATGGTTTCCAAAAATTCTGCGTTTTGCCAGAAATCCGCCTAATGTTCTCTCCCGTGTGCGTTTATCAGATGTGCTCCAAACACGGCACAGATTTCCTGGAGTATAAATGTCGCTACTGCTGCTCCGTGGCCGTCTTCTTCTGCTTTGGAACCACACACTTCTGTAACGCCTGCCATGACGACTTCCAGAGGATGACCAGCGTTCCTAAGGAGGAGCTCCCTCGTTGTCCTGCAGGTGACTGGATGGTTTCTCTCGAAAACAATAATATGATGTTACCTTTTCCTCAAAGTTTCAGGAGTCTTATTTTAGCTTATAGTAACAATTAAAGTCTTTAAATAGTGGTAAATGTGTTTTCTTTTAGTTTTTGTTATATTTACACAAACAAATTTGAATATATGTTTGATTTTCCTGATCTGCCATTTTGGTTAGACTTTTAATTGCCCTCCGTGAAACGTTTGTTCTTTCGTGTAAAACATTTCCTCTTTAAAGCTCTCTGTGAAGGGAGAATTAGCCAAGAGCATTAACCAGAGAAACGACTCGTATTGGAGAATATTGACACTCTGAACAGACTTAAAATCTCACTAAACAGGGTTCGTACAGGTGGTTGAAATCCTTGCCTAAAGTCCTTCAAAATGTTTGGTATTGTAATAAAGTGCAATTTAACGCTTGTTTGAAAGCCTAATTTTGGAGAATGTTACTTACAGTTAAAGCCACATATTTTCAAACACCGAATAGAAAGACACAAACTTTTTTGTCACTCTCTGAAGTTAAATCAAACTGAACTTCTCTTGTTTTAGGCAAGTTAGAATGACAAAAATAATTTCTATTTTCTAAATTCCAGAAAATGTAGAGAGAACATTTTTTTGTGACTTTCTTTGTATATTGTGTGTAAGCAATTAATTTTGACAGGAAAGTCAGATCCAGTCCAAACCAGATTTGTTTGAATTATTAATATTTATCATTTATTTATAATGACTTAGTGACTTATTGATAATCATATATCTTATACAATAAACATTATTGAAATTACATCTTTTTTTTTGTGTTAAATTAACATTTTGTTCTCTGACCAATCAGGTGTATGGTTTGTGTGTGTACGATATATTTCAAATATGAAATTTGTCTGTATTTTAGTTTACCTTTCTTCCCTGCGGTAAAACATAGAATACTATCACAAATATATAATGTAATAATGACTTGAACATTTTTTGTTTATTTTTATTGTTTTTATCTCCCAAGTGTGATGTTGAAAACTTGCCTTGAAAATGTTTGAGAAGTGCTTGAATTTTACTGTGAGAAAAGTATCCATTCGTGTTTGTGGTTGAAATATAATAAACTACCTAAGTGCTGTTTTTATTGTGATGCCTCCAAAGAAATTGATAAAATAAGCAATGAAGGAAAAGGTTTAATTGCTATCTCTGTGTTACAGGGCCAAAAGGCAAGCAGCTTGAAGGCACTGAGTGCCCCCTGCATGTGGTCCACCCTCCGACGGGCGAAGAGTTTGCTCTGGGCTGTGGAGTGTGCAGGAATGCCCACACCTTCTAAACTTTAAGAGACTCGCTGAAAACCAGTCGGTCTACTGTGATTTTTATAGCCGCCGCTGCTGCTGAGACTCAGCGATGAAGCTCGGCTCTGGCTTTGAGTCTTCTGGACCGCAGACCAGGTTTCCGTTCTACGCCAAGTTTGTCAGGTCTGCTCTTTCACCAACATCAGGATCTAGGTTCTGCTGCGAGCGCAAGCTGTTGCTCCTTTCGATTCAGAGCAAACTTAATAATAAAAAAAGGTTTTTTTTGTTTTGGTTTTTTTTTTTAAAGAAGAAGAATGGAAAAAAAAAAAAAGAAAATAACTTGTGACGTGTTTGCATGCAGCCGTTGTAATCCCTCGGCTTCTATAGACGTTGCACACCTCCCAATCACTGAACTGTAACGATGTAACATTGAAGATTAAATAAATTTGCTTAAACGCAACTGAGGATGAGCGTGAGTTTAAAAAGAGGGGAAGGAAAAAACAAAGGAAGGGGCCATATTTCCAGCTTCCTTGCTATAAATTTAAAATATTGTTGTATGTAAACATTTTTTCGTAATCTTGTATAGTATTCCCCTCTGTCAAGTGCATCATGAGTTGACAGACAACAAAAAGGTGAGTTGGTTGTTAAGACTGTTAAGAATATTGCTAAGAACATCGAAATAGTGTACGATTTATCTAATCTTGTATATAGCGATACTATTCAAAGTAGCTGTATTCCGAAGTTGCTCTCTTCAGTTGTTTGGTATTCTGGGTTTTGTTTTGAGCCAGAACTTTTAATGAAGTGCAATACTGGGTGTGCCTCCTATTTTGCAGCTGTTTCATCTGGAATGTATGTCAAATAAAAACCACTGTACATTTTTATACAGTCGTAGCCCCCCGCCCCCAGTCCTCGCCCTCCCTCTTCTTAGTGTCGGTTCTCTTCGATTGCTGTCTGGAAAAGAGAGTCTGGCACTTGCTCTGAAAGATGTTGGATGTAAATTTTGTTTCCAGCTCAAATAAATAAATTAAAAAAAGCATCAAAATCCTACCTAAATACAAGAATTTAAAAAATAAACTCTTGATAGGAGTGGTTACAGCTGAAGGATTCAAGGGTCTAGTCTTTACACCAAATACAATTGTGCACCTGTATGCGTTTTCCTAGTATGTGGCAAAGAGATTTGGGGGTCAAAGAAGCAGAGTGTGAGGATAAAAAATAAAAATAAAAAAATAAGAAGCAGCTGCTGTTAAATAAGAAGCTTATTACTTGTGAATCTGCTCTGTAATATCTGTGGTGGATGGAGTTGA